>NC_042624.1:57812172-59012172 GCF_901001135.1 Rhinatrema bivittatum
TTTATTAATATAAAAATGTTCCTGATTGTGAGGAGCCAGTCTGAGTCAGGTGCACTGCTGATTATTCCAAAATATAATTGGCGTGCCTAGAAGGATTCTTCCTTAAAGACCGACAGAAGCATCTTTGGCCTCACAGTTTAACTGTTACCCTTATCATATTAACACAGCTCAACTATCAATAAAGTCAAAGAATACTCATCTTTCTACCTTGTATCTTTCAGTGCAAATGAATTATCAGCATGTAGATGAGCTAACAAGTATTAAATTCACTTTTTTTTTTTTTAAAGAAAAGTTAATTATATTCAACTATGTGTGTGTGTTTGAGACTTGAGCATATGATAATAACATCACCAAACTGCCCTTGGCATGCTTTCAGGGACAGTCTCTTGGATCCCATAAGTATAAGGTCATTTTAAATGGCCAAAAGCACATGTCAAAAATTATTTATTTTCTGTTTTATAACTAAATAATATTCCACAAATCAAACATTGTTTACTGTTGGTTTTATTTACTTTTGTTAGTAAAATTAAACATTATTGAAAAGTATAAACTCAATGCATACATATATAAACAATTAAAATGAATATTCATATCACTAAGATGATCCTTTGAATTCTAAAGAAATGCCAAAAAAATGTGTTACGTGCTGTAAATACCAAGGGGCTGATTCCTGCAATTTGCACAGCTACATATTAATTGTGAACCTGCTATGTTTGCTAGAACCAGCAGAATCACCAAGCGGATTGCTTAATTTGTCCATTTTTGGTAAATATTATGTATAACTGGAGTGTAGCCTTCTAAATGGTTTATTTATTTACGAAAACTGTATGACACACTTCATCTCAATACAAAAATCTGAGTGTGGTACAATAAAAATAAAATTAAAAACGATCTCCCCACATTCCCCAAACTTTCAGTCTCCCCTCCCGCACCAAACAAAACGCAACCCTTCACTAAAATGTATTTCAAATAACTATAAATAATAAAATAACATCTTGCCCCAGCTGTAATCTAATGTTATATTAATCTACCTCATCCCTGATCCTATAACAGCCAGATAGTGGAATGACTGAGAGACGAAAATATTCAGATAGTTTGAGTAAAAAGCCAGGCCTTTGCTCATTTCCTATACTTTAAATAGTCATCTTCCAGTCTCATCTCCAGCTGCATATCATTCCACATTTTTGGACAAAAAGACCCCTGAAAGTCGTGAGCCCAGTAACAGTTAAGCTTATCTCTTTAAGCCCTGGCATTTCCTTGAGAGCTTTCTGAGAAGAGCATAGGGACCTAGATTGGTAAGAATTTACCACCTTTGCTAGGTAGACTGGCACTTAAACATCAAGGAATAGTCACTGTTATTACTGGCATCACTAGCATGGGATCTACTTAGTGTTTGAGTGCTTGCCAGATACTTTTTGCCTGGATTGGCCACTGTTAGAAACAGGATGCTGGGCTTGATGGACCCTTGGTCTAACCCAGTATGGCAACCTCTTATGTTCTTAAGGACAAGATTTTAAACTGAATATGATTCCCAACAGGTAACCAGTAAAGATGCTGAAGAATTGGAGAAATGAGGTCAGGTTTCTTGAAACCCACAACAAGCTATGTGGCAATGCTCTGAATTAATTTCAGCTGGCACAAACGAACTCCTGGTAGCTCCTTGTATACAGGAAAAAAAGTGTGAGGCACCGCAGAATATTAATAATGAATTAATGAAGGGGTCGTAGAGTAGTGCAACCTTTCAAGCTATAGATGGAAATTGAGAGAAAACACACCAAAGTATAATGATCCACCTAGACCAATAGTTCAAATGCACTGTAGTAAATGTTTTGTTCAAAAAATAATTCTCATGAGAAAATAAATTCGTTTGTAAATGTTAATCTTAGACACAAAACAAATCCCATTCGATGAACGAGTTGACTGCTTCAGGAGAAATGCAGGCATCTTCTGAAAGACGTTCATCAACAAGTTCATGGAAACCAATGTTTGCCGATGCTGCACTGCCTTCTCCCCATCCATCTTTCTAGGACAGGCTTACGTATCAGGTTAAAAAGTGGGTGGGCTTATAAATGGTAAATGTTCATCGTTGGATATGGAATTCAAAAAGCCTTCAATCATGCCCATATGGAAACCACATAATTTAGACACTCATAACAATGACGTCCCCGAGAGTGCCAGGAAAAGCCCAGAGAGTGCCAGGAAAAGATTTAAGTAGGCCCATGGGGAAAGAGAAACCCTCAGAGCAGCGTGAAATGGGGGAGGAGAAAGGAACCCCTTATCCCAGCAGGCTTTGGGGTTGGAACCTAAGAGGGAGCTCTGAGGGTGGCACCTCGGAGAGATGGGCACCTCCCATCTGAACTCAGGTGGGACTATAAGAGCCCAGAAGGAAGTGTGGTTTCCTCCCTTAGAAAGTCCAGAGAGGAGCACACCAGGCTAGGAAACCTTCTGAAGGCAGGGTTACCAGGAGGCAGGCCTGCATTTCTCAATAGGCACACTAAGCCTGTGTGCCTAGGGCAGCAAAAATCTGGGGGGGGGGGGGGGGGGGGGCAGCAGGCCGGCCGAAGATTTGCCGTCTCCCAGCTATGCTGAATCTCACTCAGCATTGAACAGCCCACTGCTTCCTGATCCAGCCCCCTCCCTTCCCAGGCAGGAAACAGGAGGGTACGGGGGAAGAGCCTGGAGGAAACTGAGCAAAGGGGATCATTTTGGGGAAGTTAGGAGGGACTGAGTGGGAGATCACCAGGGGATCAGCTGTGGGCCAAGTGTCTGTGTGAGAGGGAGGAATGGGGGAGGGAGGTAGTGTTTTTGTGTATGAGAGATAAGGGATTGGTGTGTGTGTGTGTGTGTGTATGTCAGATTGGGTGAGAGGTTAGAGAAAAAATGCAAGGGAGAGCAGGACCAGAGCACGGTAGGGACACCTACCTCCTTCTCCTCCTCCGAAGACACCCTCCCCCCCCCCCCCCCAGCACAATTCACATCCTTCTCCTTTCATCTTGGACTCTATCTCCAGATCCAGAAACCTCCGATCCTTCCTACTCCCCAGATCCTGCCCCCCCCCCCCCCCGATCTTCCCCATCTCTGGTCCTCTCTCCTTTTCCTTTCCCCACCCCCAGTCCTCTTACCTTCTCTTTACCCCATTCTGGCCCTCCTCTCTTCCTCTCCCCATCCCTGGTCCTCTCAGCCTTTCCTTCTCCTTTCCTCATCCCTGAGATCTCCTGCCTGTTCTGATACTTGAGATCTTTTTTCCTTACCTGGTAAAAGGAAAATAAATTCTGCAGACACAAGCAAGGTTTATAAAAGATGGAAATGTTTGTCAATGTATGTCAGAATTTTCAATGTTATGCCACAGAATGTATTCCTGAGCTGCCACAGGAAACTGAGGGGCAATGTCTTACACAGACTCCCTGTCATCCGATATTACCAGGGGGGGGGGGGGGGGGACATGACAGCATCAGTGCCTAGGGGCAGCAAAATCCTAAATCCATCACTGCCAGGAGGTAAGCTCTGAAAAGGTGTTGCTGAGGGGACATAACCGAAATCTTGCCCAGAACAGTTTGCTGAATAGTTGCAGTGTGGGGGCGGGACACTGCAAACTTGTCTGAAGAGAGAGACTTTGTAGTCTACTTGTTTGGCTAAAAGTGCTGCTGCTGCTGCATAGTCCAGCATAGCCCAGTGGGGCAGAGACACTGGAAAGGAGTTTATTTTCCTCTTTCCCTGTGTATGGGTTTGTTTGCATAGTTAAGGAGCCCTGAAAGGTATTTTGATTTGCAACTGCAGGAACTAACTCTAGAAAAGTGTACTGGAGGAAAGTCACAGTGAAGCAGAGCTGATACAGCCTCAAAGAGTGTAAAATAGCTCAGAGAGCCTGTCTGGACTGGACAAAGACATGAACAGTATGAGGTAGTTAGTGGATGTTGCAGTGGGAGTTTAATATAATGTTTGCAACAGCCTAAGAGTTACTTGGAGACTAACTGAGTGAGGTGAGGGTTTTTTCCTTGAGTTTCCCAGAACTTGGACCCCAGAGTCCAGCAGAGAGAAGTAGGCAGTGAAAGCCCCACCTGACGGAAAGAGATCACTGGGTGCCTGAGGACGTCACAATAACACAGCAAGCCAATATTTAGTAACAAGATTATTGAATGATACAAAGATAAACGAATTGTTTTCATTGCTAAAGACCATGGGGAACAACTGTACATAAAAAATAGATCCAGTGATGCTCATGTTATAGCAAAATTCTATCACAAACTCTTTCCCGTCTGCCCATGGGAATCATATGAATTACTGAACAAATGAAATCAGTGAACATGATTATTAGCAACACAATAGGCTATGATAGGAGCATCAAGCTTCATCCTCCTGATTTGTAAGCCTGTGCATCTTTTGTTCCTAGAAAGAGGGATAGAGAGAAGGGTCATACAGCATTCACAAACATTGGTTTCCTTACAGGGCCAGTTCTACCATTAGGCAAGGTGAGGCAGCCACCTCAGGTGCAAGTCTATTTGGTGCCCTAGATGAAACTTTGACCATTCACCTCCCCCTCCACTTATCTTCCAGCGGCAATGGCTCCAGCACAACACTCCTTTTTTTGACAATATTGACTGTGGTACAACACCCCTCTAGATATCACACCATGGCAGGATTTTGCCACCCAGGGCTGGTGCGTCCTATTAGGCAAACTACGCGGTCACCTTGGGCACCGACCCTTAGGGGGCTCTGAAGAGCAGCCATGTGAGGTAGTGAGCAGAGCCTAACCTGCTCTCGGCCCAGAGAAGCAAACAATTGGCATGAATGTGGTAGGAGTCGGGGCCGAGACCGGGGGGGCCACAATGGAGGACGCGGGTGCGACTGAGAGGGTGGGCACAAGGCAGAAGACTTACCTAGGGCACCTAATAGCCTTGCACCGGCCCTGTTGCCACCCCAAAATCTTGGTGCTCTAGGCAACCACCTAGCTTGCCTAATGGAAGCACCAGCCTTGGTGCCTGCCAAAACACTCCTGCAGCAATTACCTCATCTTGCACAGACATGTGATTATCAAAATGCCCACAGCCACAAGAGAGGCCCAGCAGAGCTGCAGTGGACCCCATCCTGCCACAGTCTGTAGGCTGCCATGAACCCCATCTCACAGTAGCCGAAGAAGAGGAGGCCCTATGAGTGTGTGTGTGTGTATATGTGTGCAAGAGAGAGTAAAAACCTGTGTATGTGAGAGAGTAAGAGGATGTGTGTGAGAGAGCAGGTATGCATGCATGTGTATGTGTGTTGAGAGAGAGTGCGTGATGCCTGTGTGCATACGAGTGTGTGAGAGAGACCACCTGTATACATGTGTGGGCGTGAGAGAACAAGAGAGAGAGTATAAGAGAACCAGTATGCAAAGGTAAGAGTGTGTGTATGCGTCAGTGTGTGTGAGAGAGCCTGTATGTATGAGGCCTGTATGCATATGTGTGTGTGTGTGTGTGCATGTATGAGAGAGTCTGTATGCATGTTTGAGTGTGTGTGAGAGAAACTGTGTGAGTGAGAGCCTTTGTGCATGTATGTGTGAGAGAAAACCTGTATGGATGTGTGTGTGTGTGTGTGTGTCAGAGAGAGTTAAGAGTGTGCATGAGAGTCTGTGAACATGTGTGACTGTGTGAGTGTGTGTGTGTGAGGGAGAAAGAGCTTGAGTGTATGTGAGAGCATGGGTGTGTATATGAGAGAAGGAATGTGTGTGTGTGTGTGTGTGTATAAGAGAGAGCTTAATGATATATTAATTATGGCAGAGTGAGACTCTAAGTTGCTAATTATGTCATCATATCGTCTAGCATGTCATTGTATGCCACTTTCCTTTTGTGCTTGTAAGTGGTAATTGTTATCCCCTTTTAATTTGATATATTTATTTATTACAGTGTTCTTATATTCTGCTAATCCAACAATGTTCCAAGTGGATTACAATAAAAGATAAAATACAATCCGTTAAACAATCAAAAAACACAATACAGAGTAAATCTACCCTGTTTCCCCGAAAATAAGACATTCCCCGAAAATAAGACCTAGTAGAGGTTTTGCTGAATTGCTAAATATAAGACCTCCCCCGAAAGTAAGACCTAGCAAAGTTTTTATTTGGGAGCATGCCCGTCGCACAGAACACCAGAGCATGCAGCTGTGATTTTTTTACCCTGCAGGATTCACAGTTAGTTGTCATCACAAACCAGCATAACCAGACAACTATTCAGAATATGATAAATGTTCATTTTTTTGTTCAACAATATATGTGAATTCTTCTTCATGGAAAAATAAGACATCCCCTGAAAATAAGGCCTAGTGCATCTTTGGTAGCAACAATTAATATAAGACACTGTCTTATTTTCGGGGAAACACGGTAACACTCAGATAAAAGTACTCATATCTACATCAATCTGCTATCTATGCACACCTAAGGCGCAACAGATATTTATCAAGCCATTCCACCCAGAGAAAATCAATAGTTATATTTCTGGCCCATAAACTTGGGGAAAAACTTGTTCTTTGACTGTTTTCTGGGATGTCAAATCATTTTTTTCCCTTACAGTGATGAGTTGGGCATTCCATAAAACAGAACCCACCACTAAAAATGCACAATTACATGTTTCATCAAAATGAACCTTTTTAAAAGAAGGAACTGCCAATAGTGCCGTCACCGAAGCAGAAGGGGCAGGTGCCAGAATAATTCTCAAGAACTTCTCTTAAACAATTTGGGCCCTCCCCTTAATTTCTTTGCATACCAATATAAGTGCCTTCAAAATCCTCAAGGCAATAGGTAGCTAATGAAGGCAATTTAGCTTAGAGGTGATCTAATCACAGCGACCTCATCCTGTAATTAGTTGAGCAGCAGAATTTTGATAAACTGGAGCACCTTCAAATAAGATCAAGGGAGGCCCGAGTAACAGAATTACAATAATTCAGCCTGCTCAAAACTCACTGCTGTATAGCTCTAAAATCAGTTGGCCTGGCTACTAATTCCATTACTTCATCCCTCCTCTAACTCCTCTATAAGACTTATCAAATTGGCCCAAATATAAGGCAAGGGTTTGTTTTGGATATTTTGCATGTCCAAAACCTCAGCTTGTACTATATTTGCCTCCTAAGTACACCTTCCAGAGCTGACAGTTGACTGGCTATAGTGAATCGCACACAGTACTGGAAAATTGGCCTAGCCTTCTCTAGCAAGATCAACATCAGCAGTCCTGATCTAGTGGAGCTTGTAGCTGACTGACTGCAGTGACCCCACATCACAGTCTTTCCTCATTAAAAAAAAGAGATGGTTTACTAGCAGCAGATCCAGGGGCTCCAGTCCAGCTCAAACACATTGGGACCAGAATCAGGAATGTGCAGGCTGAGGCCTGGATTTAAGCACAGGCAACATAGGCAACTGTCTAGGGCACCAAATTTTGAAAGCTTCAAATACCTGGGCCAAAGACGATCCTACTCTCATTTGTTTTAGGGCCATGGCACCCTTTTCTGTTCCTCCTCTTCCTACTTGTAACTGGTATGGACTCTTGCTGCTTTGGTGAGATTGACACAGCCTGTGGGGCGAACCCCATAGGCCCTCACTAACAGTGGAGGTTCTTGGCCAAGACACTGGTCTAGGGCTTCATTTTTATCAGCTGTTGGGAATCCCGGCTGCGGTCCCCTGCAGCTGGGCCCCCTTTCCTGCTCCGGCAGGCTCTGACGCCAGATACCCCCTCCAGCAGCACGAGACGACCGCTTCAGTTTCCAGCTGCGGCAGGCCTCCCATGCAGTCCAGGATGCCACCAGCAGGCTTCCTGCGCACACCTTCCTAGGGGCGTGCGTGTGGCATCTGCTGCTTCTTAAAGGGGCTGCGGCGGGAAACCTCGGCCCGGTCCCCGAAGATGATGTCAGACGCCCAGGCTATTTAAGCTCAGCTCAGACCAGCGTTCTTTGACTTGGCAACAGGTCCTACACTTTGAGTGTGTGATGCTGCGTTCCTGCCTGTTCCTGAGTTTCTGCCTGTCCCTGAGTTCCTGCCTGCCCTTTGCCCGTGGTTCCGCTGCTCTAGTTCCTGGCTCCTTGCTCCTCGGATTGTCTTCTTGGTATCGACTTCGGCTTGGCTTCCTGGTTTCTCCGTGTCTGCTGCAGATCCTGACCTTTGGCTTGTTTCCGGTTCCTGTGAGTCTGCTGCCTGGACTGACCCCTGGCCTGGTTCCTCGTCCAGCCTACTCTGACTTCCGGACTGTCCACGGTTCTTCTGTCCTCAGCCTGTGACCCGGTATTCCTGTCACCGCCTTTTCATTTATTTATTTTATTTATTTATTTATTTCAGTGTTTTTATATCCCGAAATACGTTGGGAACATCATCTCGGTTTACAGTTAACTTAATACAGCAAGAAGCTTTACAAAGAACACATAACAATATGAAACAACAGGATACAAGTTGTAGTAGTGATTAACTGTGAATGAGGGAGGTATTTACAATATATTTACAAGGAAATTACAGGGGGGGGGAGGAGGGAGAGGGGACGTGTGCATAGAAGGGGTTTAGGTGTAGGTGTGCTTAAAGAGCCAGGTCTTTAGGTTCTGTTTGAATCTTTTTGGGCAAGGCTCCTGGCGAAATGGCAGGTCCAAATGGAAGGGCCATTTAGACCGCCCTGCACCAGGAGACCCCTGCCTACGTCCTGCTGGCCCAGGCACCCAAGGGCTCAACCTGGGGGGAACAGGGTTGGTATAGGTGAAGCTCCTGCTGGGTCTCCTGGACCTGTACCGCCTCCCGGCTATGAGGACCTCTGGGGGCCATCACTCGGGGGTCATACCAGTGCTCGCGCTGGCTCAAGGCTCCACAGAGCTAACACCAGCCCCTTTCACTGCAGGTTGAGCCCTTGGGTTTCGGGAGCCGGCAGAACTTAGGGGAGAATCTTTTAGAGGACAGGGACGAGGATGGTCCAGGTCAAGAGAGGGTCGGAGGCAGGTGGCAATTGAGAGTAATCAGTGTCTAGGCAAGTGGTCGGTGGCAGGCAGCAATCACTTATTGTTAAAAATGCACAACCTGCAAATGTCATAACCCTCTTATGGTCAGAATTTGAATATATATCACAGCCAGAAATACTACAACTCATCACATCTCTGAATTCATCCAATTGTTGTTAGGGTCGCCGGTCGTGGCGGCCCGCAACCAGGACCAGGTGTCATGGCCGCCGGCCGCAGCAGGTCACAACCCGGCTCGGGCCGACGGCCGCAGCAATAGTGCTCACCTAGAGCGTCGGGTCCTGCCGGAGGCTCCTACGGTGGCAGGCAGCCTTCTTCAACCTTCCCGCGGGACTGCTGCTGCTGCCCAGCCTGGCCGCATGGTTCCTCTTCGCTGTGCTGGCTCCTCCCCCTCTGTTGCAGCTAAGGGCCGTGCACACGGCTGAAGAAGATATTTAAAGGAGCCATGACAGGAAATGGTCATGGCTCCTCCTGGGACTCCGCCTCCTGGTTCCTGTACTTAAGACAAGGTCTGACACTCAGACCTTGCCTTGGTATTGAGGATCTGTGCTTGGTTCCTGTGTCGGTGTTCCGGATCCGCTCTTTGCCCCACTTCTGCTCTTCTCCTCGTTGGACTGATTCTTTGGCTCCTGACCCTCGGACCGTGGTGGTGATCTTCTGGTATCAACTTGGACTGGCTCTGGACCCTTCTCCTTCTTTGCTCCTGGATTGGTTTCGGACCACTCTCCCATCTGCTCCTGGACCGGGTCTCGACCTCTCTCTGGACTTCGACCCTTGGAATGGATTGGGACTATCGTTCAACGTATACTCCCGGACTTCTCACGACCTGCTGGAGGTGCCAGCCGTCTGAAACCTATGACCTGCAGGAGGCGCCTGCATCCAGACCATCTTCATTCTTCAGGGAGTCTCCTAAGTCCCAGCGGCCGTGTCCCTAAGGGCTCCTCCAGGGGGAATCACGAGCTTCCAGGGTGAAGCCTTCATCTCAACATCTTCAACAGGCCTTGCCATCCGACAGTAGAGACCGACGAGGGTTAACTTCCTTCGCGGCAGTGCTGACTACCTTGGAACAGGGGTCCACTCTCCAATTCATAACAATTGTCCTTTGAATCCATGATTCCCTGGGCTATTGAAAATATTTACTAGGGAGCGTATCACACAGATATCTGCGATTACTAATTCAGCTCCACAGATATCTGGAACGTAGATGAAATACCCACAAGTGGGATGGAAGACACAGTCCAGAGTAGGAATGTGGCTCAGCAATAATATCCCCGGTAGTGGCCCGTGGAGTGGGGTACGCCAGGGAACTCCTCCTCTTGTTGAACACTTCTCAGTGGTAGATCCGGTAGTGGCCCACAGTGCAGGGTACGCCGAGAATCCACACTGATGTAGGTCGAGAAATGCAGGAGGTCAGCAGAGCAGAAAAGATGAGGTTACTCACTCCAAAGTGTAGAAGCAGAAATGCTGAGGTGAGCACGGTAGTGGCCCGAAGCATGGGGTACACCGGAGGTTTCGTCAGCAAGATGGTAGCAATCAAGTAACGTACTCACAATGCTGAACAAGACTGGGTCCCAATATGAGTAGATGGATTCTCCAGGCAGGAAGGCCCTCCAAGGAGCGAATAGTCAGAATGTGACATACCCCCAAGGAGCGGGTACCTAAAGCGTTCAAGACCCAGAGTGCAGGAACAAGTTCAGAGTAGCGAATAGCAAAGTAGGGATGTGAATCGTGTCCTCGATCGTCTTAACGATCGATTTCGGCTGGGAGGGGGAGGGAATCGTATTGTTGCCGTTTGGGGGGGTAAAATATCGTGAAAAATCGTGAAAAATCGTGAAAAATCAAAAAAACGTAAAATCGCAAAACCGGCACATTAAAACCCCCTAAAACCCACCCCCGACCCTTTAAATTAAATCCCCCACCCTCCCGAACCCCCCCCAATGACTTAAATAACCTGCGGGTCCAGCGGCGGTCCGGAACGGCAGCGGTCCGGAACGGGCTCCTGCTACTGAATCTTGTTGTCTTCAGCCGGCGCCATTTTCCAAAATGGCGCCGAAAAATGGCGGCGGCCATAGACGAACACGATTGGACGGCAGGAGGTCCTTCCAGACCCCCGCTGGACTTTTGGCAAGTCTTGTGGGGGTCAGGAGGCCCCCCCCAAGCTGGCCAAAAGTTCCTGGAGGTCCAGCGGGGGTCAGGGAGCGATTTCCCGCCGCGAATCGTTTTCGTACGGAAAATGGCGCCGGCAGGAGATCGACTGCAGGAGGTCGTTCAGCGAGGCGCCGGAACCCTCGCTGAACGACCTCCTGCAGTCGATCTCCTGCCGGCGCCATTTTCCGTACGAAAACGATTTGCGGTGGGAAATCGCTCCCTGACCCCCGCTGGACCTCCAGGAACTTTTGGCCAGCTTGGGGGGGGCCTCTTGACCCCCACAAGACTTGCCAAAAGTCCAGCGGGAGTCCGGAAGGACCTCCTGCCGTCCAATCGTGTTCGTCTATGGCCGCCGCCATTTTTCGGCGCCATTTTGGAAAATGGCGCCGGCTGAAGACAACAAGATTCAGTAGCAGGAGCCCGTTCCGAACCGCTGCCGTTCCGGACCGCTGCTGGACCCGCAGGTTATTTAAGTCATTGGGGGGGGGGGGGGTTCGGGAGGGTGGGGGATTTAATTTAAAGGGTCGGGGGTGGGTTTTAGGGGGTTTTAGTGTGCCGGCTCACGATTCTAACGATTTATAACAATAAATCGTTAGAATCTCTATTGTATTGTGTTCCATAACGGTTTAAGACGATATTAAAATTATCGGACGATAATTTTAATCGTCCTAAAACGATTCACATCCCTATAGCAAAGCGTCTCCAAGAGGAGTGGAATACAGCAGGAAGGAAGTCCTTGCTAACTCGTAGGAAGCAAAGTCCGAATAGCTTAAATACACTGGCGGGTGATGTCATGCCCCCGAGGTTCCCGCCATGATGTGTAAAAGAGAGGGCCTGGCACGCGCTCGTGCCCTAGGCAATCCCCGATTTAAGTTGGTGGACAGGATCGCACACGCCGTCCCGGGGATGCCGGGGAAGACAGCATTTGCAGGCAGAGACTGCCACTTTTCCAAGGATCGCTGGTGCAGGGAAAAAGGAGGTGAGCATCAGAGGTCGCAGCTGTCTGCGACCTACGGGCGCAAAAACATCTCAATTCATCTCACTATGTCTGTCTTCTATCAGAGCCTGGTTCACCTACAACAGATTAGTTTTGAACCTTAAAAAAACTGAAATTATAGCACTAGGTCATTCTATTCCTTATCTGGTTCCAGCTTCCATTCAATTTGATTCACAACTCATTTCTATTTCTAATTTTGTTCATTATCTTGGTGTTCACCTGGACGTGACACTATCTATGCAAGCCCATATAAAAACTGTTACACAGTCTTCATTCTATAAATTACGCCTTCTTCTTCATTTAAAACCCCTGTTAGACCCCCAGCTATTTTAGAACAATATTACAATCTCTAATCTTAACTACTTTTGACTATTGCAATGTATTATATATGATCTTCCTTACAACACTATTAACCTCTTCAGGTAATTCAACATGCTGCTACAAGATTACTCACCAATACTCAGAAATATGAACATATCACTCCAGTTCTACAAACCTTACAGTGGTTACCGATTGAATACTGGATCCAATATAAACTTGCTTCACTGGTTCATAACTTATTATACCATGTAACTCACCCTGGGTTAATAGCTCCCTTAAATTATATGTACCAACTAGAACACTCAGATCATCCTCCCAAGCTTTACTGGAAATCCCCGCAGTGGGAACAGTAAGATTGTCATCTACACATGAAAAAGCATTTTCACTGGCTGGACCAACACTCTTGAATTCTCTCCCACAAAACATATGACTAGTAACAAACAAAAAAGATTTCAATACAGCTCTAAAAACACATTTTTTCACAATTGCTTTCTACTTAACTCCATCTTAAATCTCCCCTCATTGAGGCAGTTTCCCTACAGAATTGAATGACTTCATTTCTCCCTGAAGTTATCTCTATGAATAAGATTTGAATGTAAGCAAAAAATATAGCTGTCTTAATTTAAGTTTTAATCGCTCCATCATAAAATCCCTGTCTTTGCAAGTCTCATTGTTTGTTTTTTGTTTTATAGATTGCATATGTGTATACTTGCTTTTATACTAGTAACGTTGTAACCCATCCCAAACATTGGAGGGTGTGGGATAAAAAAAAAAATACATATATATAAATAAATAATCAAGAATAGTCAGGGTCCAGGCAAGAGGTCAATAGGAAAGAGAGAGGGCAAGAGAAAACAAAGAGATAAGAAAGCACAGACGGACCAACAAAATAAATGGGATGGATGGGACAGGCCGGACAGCAAGACTGGACAAGACAGGCAGGACAATGAGACAAGACTGGAACAAAGAGACCAGCAGGAACAAGGAAGGCAGGACACAGGAACTAGGAATGAAGAGCACTGCTGGAGCAACACGCACTACAGAAGAGTAGAAAACTTGTTGCTGAGGTGCCAGAGTTCCATGCAAGGAGCCCTTACAAGGGAAGGGCCTGTTGACATTATCAGAGGATAATGACCTCTGATAATGGGGGTTTGCCCACTGCAAGCCCCTCGAAGCTGAGCATTGTGCATGTGTCCGCGCCCTAAGAAGAGCTAGGACATCAGTGGTATGGCGGCATCAAGCTGCACTGAGCAGTGTTCGTGCCATGCTGGAGTCAGGGCTTGCAGGCAATGTCAGGGTGAGTCTGGCGGCTTGTGGAGTTTTACCATGAGCTGCAGCTCCTAACACTACTCTCCAGTCTACATATGGGCACCAAAATCTTAAATCTGTCCCTGTGTAGGCTAGTGCAGGACCAGATGTCCCATAGCTTGTGATTCACCAGACATTGTAGCAATGATAGGGGTGGAGGAGTCACAGGGCCACAGGAGTCCAGCTTTATCCCATAGGGGACCCCCAGTAGGACCCATCAGGCAAGATGGAGGGCAAAACAAAGGAAACAGAGGAGCAAAAGGGTCGTGAGCAAGTAGTTGTAGGAACGAGCAGTGATTCCCCAGGCCTGGAGACAAACTAGTCTGTTTCCAGCTTTTGTTAAAACAATATATATTCACACATGTACAAAAGTAGATGGTCTTCCTTCAGAATAGGTACTTTCTTTACTTTCAGTTCAGTACTGCTTCCCTCAGTACTCACAGTTCAGCTTTGTCTCAGCTCAGAGTTTGGACAGTGTTACGTTACAGGAGCTGCCTTCCTCCTGGAGACCTGGGCCTGGTCTAGTTATCCCTACCTGGATCGTAACTCTTATTCCCCAGTCTCTGGTTATGCCCTCTGAGCTCCACTTGCCCTGCAGGATCCCACCCACAAAACATACTCTCCTTAGTGGATTTAAGGTGGACCAGGGGTCTAGCCTGGTCCTGCACAGGTAAATAAAGGAACAATAGGGGCACTATTTCACAGTAGTACTGAGTAGTATGTGGCAGGGGATGGGTGACCAGAACAGCAGCCAGCACCTTCAGCAATGGTGGAGGTGGGAGAAGAAAGCAATGGGAGATATAGGCATACAAAGTGCCCCAGGAAGAATTAGGCACTGAGATTGGTTATCTTCTTTACTAGAGCTGCGTGGGCAAGGAAATAAAGCAAAAAGCCTATGAGAGAGACTGTTGGGCTGCTAGATGACCAAGAGATAAAAGGCATGCTCAGGGAGGACAAGGAAATAGCAGAAAAACTGAAATAATTATTTGCCTCAGTCTTTAATAAGGAGGATATTGGGAATATACCTACACCTGAAACATTTTTTAATGGTGATGATTCTGAGGAACTAAAACAAATCTCTTGTTTTATGATTCTGAGGAACTAAAACATTGTTTTATGATTCTGAGGAACTAAAACAAAAAAGGATGTAATAGACTGAATGACAAAGTGAAGAGTAACAAATTACCAGCACTGGATGGTGTTCACCCGGAGTCCTAAAAGAAATAAACATGAAATTACAATTGCTAGTAATCTATAACCTATCATTTAAACCAGTCACAATAACATAAGATTGGAGGATGACCAACGTGACAAAGATTTTTAAAAGGGCTCCAGGGGTGATCTAGGAAACTATGGACCAGTGACCCTAATGTTGGTGCTGGGCAAAATAGTAGAAGCTATTCTTAAAAATAAAATCACTGGCCATATAGATAGACATAATTACATGGGGAAGAATCAACATCGCTTTAGCAAAGAGAAGTCTTGCTTTACAAGTCTTTTAGATTTTTTTGCAGATATAAATAAACAGGTAATAGTTTAATAAATTTCTATCCCATACCCTCCAAAGTTCAGAGCAGATTACTATTAAAACATACTTAAAAATTATAGATAAAGGTGAGCTGGGCGATATAGGGGTAGATTTTCAAAGGGTTACACGTGTAACCCTGAAAACCTGCTCCTGCGCGCGCCGAGCCTATTTTGCCTAGGCTTGGCGGCGAGCGCAAGCCCCGGGACACGTGTATGTCTGGGGGCTTTGAAAAATGGGCGGAAAAGGGGCAGGGTCGTGGGCATGGCGCCGATCCGGGGGCAGTCCGGGGGCGGGACAGAGGCCTCCGGCACAGTGCTGTGCCGGGGGTTGGCGCACCGGTAGCCGGCCGGTGCGCGCAAGATACGCCTGCCAGAGGCAGGAGTAAATAAGTAAAACAAGGTGGGGGGGAGGGATTTAAATAGGGCTGAGGGGTGGGTTAGATAGGGGAAGGTGGGGGGGGGGAGCAGAAGAAAAGTTCCCTCTGAGGCCGCTCCAATTTCAGAGCGGCCACAGAGGGAACGGGGAAAGCCATTGGGGCTTCCCTTGGGCTTGGCACATGCAAGGTGCACAAGTGTGCACCCCCCTTGCACGCGCTGACCCCGGATTTTATAACATGCCCGCGGCAGCGGGCGCATGTTATAAAATCGGGTGTACATTTGTGCGCACCGGGTAGCACGCACAAATGTACCCCACGCGCTCAGATTTTAAAATCTGCCCCATAGTGTATTTGGGTTTTCATAATCCATAGGACAATGTCTCCCATAAGGAACTCTTCAGGAAATGAAAAAGTCATGGGATAGGAGGCAATGTCCTATTGTGGCTTGGTAACCTGTTAAAAGACAAAACACAGAGGGTATGACTAAAAAGTCAGTTTTACAAATGGAGAAAGGTAATTAGTGGGGACCATAGCAATAAGTACAGGGACCTATGCTGTTTAACATATTTATTATTGATCTGGAAAAGAGAATGACGAGTGAGATGATCACATCTGCAGATGACGAAATTGTTCAAAGATATTAAAACAGCAGTGGATTGCAAGAAACTGCAGAAGGACCTTGTGAGAAGGATCTGAATGGCAGATGAAATTGAATGTAGAAAAGTGCAAAGTGAAACATATAGGGAAAAGTAATCCCAACTACTGGATTGTGTATTTGGAGTCACCACCCAGGAAAAGGGCTTTGGAGTCCTGTTGACAATTCATAGAATCTTCAGCTCAGGGTATGGCGATGGTCATAAAAGCAAATAGGAATGATCTGAAAAGAAATGAAGAATAAAATGGAAAATATCATATTGCCTCTGTATCCAACCATGCAGGGTCATTCATTAATACATGATGTGGCATTATCCTGTGCATTACGGCGTTATCGCACATGATAACGACTGCATCAAACATTAGCATTTAAATGAGGGAAAGGGGAGGGGTTTGGGAGGGGTTAGAAATATTTTCATTCTGGTACCTCTGCGGGTGATAATGTTTAAAGATTATCGCCAGCAGTAGCGCTGGAAATAACACCACCTGGGGGCGATAGTGTGCACTGCAGCCGCAACTGCGGCGGGCGAAAACGCAGCGTCATGATGCGGCCGGGTGCACAGTATTGCCCCTGCCCATTTTTTTTTTCACAACTCATCATTCCGCTATATTTATTTATAACGGAATGATGAATCCTGAGGATGGTGCGATTGCACCTTGTGTGCAGTTCTGGTCTCCCCCATCTCAAAAAAGACATAGCAGCACTAGAAAAGATGCAGAGGAGGACGACAAAAATGATAAAAGTAATGGAATGGCTCCCCTATGATGAGAAGCTTTACAGATTAGGGCTCTATTAGCTTGGAAAAGGGACAGCTGAGAAGGGGCATGACAGATTTATATATCATGAGTGGGGTGAACAGGTAAATAAAGGATGATCATTTCAAATAATACCGAAACAAGGGGATTCTCCATGAAACTAACAACCAGCAGATTTAAAACAAATTGTAGAAAGTACTTTTTCACTTAGTGTACAAATCAAACTGTGGAATCTGTAGCCAGAGGACGTGGTCAAGGCAACTAGTATAGTGGAGTTTAAAAGAGGTTTGGACAAGTTCCTGGAAGAAAAGTCCATAAAACATTATTAGACAAGGAGACTACAGAAAATTATTGCTATCCCTTGGAGTGAATAACAGGAAATACATCTACCTTATGGGATCTGCTGGTTACTTGTGACCTGGACTGGTCATTGCTGGATGCAGGATTTGTTTTATTTATTTATTTAAAATATTTCTATTATGCCCATAGCAGAACTGTCCTGGGTGAATTACAATAAAACATTCATAAAAATCATAAAATACAATACTAAACAAAATTACAAAAATACAACAACATAAAAAACATAACATACAAATAAAGCAATTTAAAATATTTCAGCCAATTAACACTGTACAGCTTTAGGCCATATAAATGCCTCTTTGAAAAGATGTGCCTTCTATTGTTTATGGAACACTACTAAATCAGAAATTTGTTGAAGTTCTAATGACAAAGCATTCCATAAAACTGGGCTCAGGATGCTGGGCCTGATGGACATTGGTCATACCCAGCATGGCATTTCTTAAGTTCTTATGTTCAGACCTGGTGGACCAATGCTTGTGGTCCACCAGGCATTAGTGGCAGAGGTGAAGAGATCTCAAGGCATTAGAAAAGCGCAGGCAACTCACCCAGCACCAAGATATTTCTACATGGTAGTCATCTTATATTTCAGGCCATCTTCTCTTCAGGCCAATATGGTACAACCATGCCCATTACTATACCAAGAACCTTATTGAGCAGAGCTGGCCTTAAGGAAAAGTGTGTCCTGTGCAAAAGCCAAAAATGGTGCCCCCTCTTAGTGCCTAATGAGGGGACCTGTTGACCCTTGACCATGTTTATTCCACTGCCATAGGATTCCCACCTCCTGTCTTGAAAATCAATGGACCATGTATGCAGCTTATCACCTCAGATGACAGATGACAGTGAGGGGGAGGGGATGGGAGGGGGAATTGCACACTTTTCTGCCTTAGCAGCTTGTTGTATGCTCAGGGATGGCTTTCATTCATTCCTTGTTCTCCTTGTGCAGACACTGAGTAAAGTGAAGGAACCAGGAGGGGTGTTATGCTGGTGGACTCTTGGACCAAGGGGGAGTTGATGCTGTGAGGAGGAGCCCCACAGGTCCCTACTATTGGTAGGTGAGGCTGGTGAAGAACAGAGACCCCACTGGAGCTTCACCACTACCAGCCCATGTTCCACTTAGGTTGAGCCCTCGGGTGCTGGGGCCAGCTGGACTTACATGGGGTCTCTGCAGAGATGGAAGTCCAGGAAGAAGAAGAGATACTGAGGTGTAGGCCAAGTTCAGGAAGGGCAAAGAAGCACGAGGTCAAGTGCCAGGCAACGGTCGGGGCTGGTGGCATATCTCATGGTCAGGTACCAGGCAAGGGTCGTGGCAGGCAGCATATCTCGTGATCCAGTTCCAGGCAAGGGTCATGGCAGGCAGCATATTTTGTCATCAAGTCCAGACCAAGTCAAAGCCAAAATCGATCTGAAGAATGAAGGGAGGAAGTCAAGAACTTAGGAACTCAGGAAAGGCAACACCTTCGCAGAAGCGAGGAGACCAATTGCCAAGGCGTCAGCTGGAGGCAGGGATCTGACTTATATAGTCCCTGAGCATTGATGTCATAGGGAAGGGCTGCTGCATTTTCCCACCGCGGGTCCTTTCAATACGGAGAAGAGGCGCACGTGCGCACCTAGGAGGAAGCCAAGGTGCAGGAGAGTTGGCAGCGTCCCTGCTGCAAGGCAGCAGCGGTGTTTAGCCTTGAAGGATAGAAAGATTGCAATGAGGAGCCGGCAGCACAAGGCTGCAGAGAAGGGCGGTGGCGGCTCCCTGCCATTACCAGGAGGCCTGAGGTTGGCGCGACTGCCAGAGTGCGGTGCCGGGCGAGTGCGGCCAACTGCAGGTTCCCGCAGTCGGCAAGCTTAACAAGGAGAGTCCACGGCACATGTAGACACCTGGAATAGGGGCAGCAAAAGCCTCTCTTTCCCTAACTTGCCTCATGCTGGTTGTGTGTGTCTATGTTGGGGGGGGGGGTGTGAAAGGGGAGCCGCATAGATGTACTTTGCTTTCTGCTGCTAGATCCTGCCCCTTCAACACATAAGGGCAGCAGGCACCAGAGCATTCCTGTGCAGCCCCAGCCCCAGCTCCAGGCTCTATCTCAGCATCCTGTAGGGTTGGACAGGTAGCACACACCAAAAGCCAGCCCTGTGAATGAGCACAACTTTAGCCTGCTGAAATCCAGTTTCACTCACGAGATTACTCTGGAGGCTTCCTTCGCTGATCCTGCCAAAGTCAGCAAAGGCTTTGCTGTGTGCTGCATGTTGCATATCATCTGTGTCCTGCACCATCTTCTCTGACTAGAAGAGGTAGTTGTGGAGGCTGAAGATATGGTTAAGGAGAAGGAAGCTGAGGATGCTGAAGGGTGTGGTCTAAGCAGTGCAACATTGCAGAGAGCTTGCATTGTACACTAGTATTTCATCTAAGAGCTATCTAGTAGGAGTGAAGGCATGTGATATGTAAATGGAGGAGCGTGTTTGTGGCTTGATTTAATTCTTTCTTTTCTTCTTTTCAGATGATAATGTCTTAAAAGTGCCTCTTGGAATGGCAGGTTTGAACAGATAGGGCATATTTTCACACTGACCTATTACTGAAGCTACTTAGCCCTTGTGTAAACCTATCTGAGCTGTTAGGCCATCATCACATTGGGAAAGTAGAGTGTGGTTTCCTCCAAGAAAGGAAAAGGTGTATTTTGCCATCTGATGAGCCTGTCTTTATTGAATCAGTTAAAGAGAAGGAAGACTGCAGACATTGGGTTGGATATATGTTTGGAATCCAAGAATGAAGTTCCTCCATGTTTTATTCTTTGCTAAGAGGTTGCATGTGTTTTTGTGAACTCTTAGCTTAACAACTTTTTCCTTGTGTTTTGAGGCTGACCTTTTCCTATTATATATTATAGAGCTGGACCACATTAGTGTTTCTGAACTTATCTGAGGTTGATTGATGATTGAAGTGTGAGCAGACATTTTTGGCTTCTTGCCTTTAGATTATGCTGACATCACTCTTTGAGCATGCTCCATGAGCTCCATTTGCTGTTTGCTAGAGAGTGGTTTTCATGTCTGAAAAGGAGTAATGAGCCTTAAGTACATTGTAATGAGCTGGATAATGCCTTCTGAATCGTGGAGGGGGGCCTGCATAAAATCCCTCATTACAAGCTCATTATCGGCCTATTTTTGGACTCCCAAGATGCTGCATTTTAAACTCAGGAAATAAGCTATTCAACCAACTATCCTGAATAGCTGTTCACCACATTCTCTTCTCTGGCCTCTAACTAGGTTAATCAAATCCTGCCTTCAATGGTGGCAAGCACCAGGGCCTTAGCGTTAGAAGAAATGATCTTTGTAGAATAAAAATGATTTGTTGATTATTCTAGGCTGTCTTCAAATCTTTCTACATGCCTAATATTGATTCTTCTCTTTATATTCTCTATATCAACGTAAAAATATATCTCCTGCAATACATATAGTCTTAAAAAAAATCCTTTAGAAACTCATGATATGGGGAGGAAAACGACAAGCAGTTAGGAGTGAAGACCTAAGGCATCTCACTCTTGCAATCCCACTCTCCCTTGTGCCCTTTCATCAAAGGCAGTGGGAAGGCTCAGATATGTCTCTCCCCCCCATACAGACACACAAAAAAAGAGCTGTCTGAGGAAAAGAAGAATTTTTAAAACAAAACATTTAGTCAAAAAGAATTTAAGAGGATATTGCAAATAGGTACAGACTCCGGCCAATGAGAGAGAACAGGCTGGGTTCCTGCTACATTTATGGGTTCATTACAGGAAGGTGCCGAGTTGACAGACTATAGTGCAGGAACAAAGCGTGTTTTAAATGGAGCATTAATCCTGAACCCTTGCTGCAGGACTTCTGCATTCTAGACTTCCTCAGTGTTGTCTTAAAAACACCAATGCACTAATTTATATTCTCAGATGAAGTTCATTATCAGGTGAAGCTGTCTATCAGGGCACATTTCTGCAGATCCATTTATACTTGGAAGTACTCTGAAAAGAAATGAACAACCTGAATGCTAATGTATTTTCTTTAGTGCTAGCCCTGGATGAGAAGCAGAAGACTCGCCTTCTGTAAACCGACGTCTGCCTGGCTGCAATGTCGCAATGTTTGTTTTATTAAAATTAGCTTCCTACTTAAAACAGTCCAAGAACCAAAACAGTACTTTATGGTTCTTAAAAGAAAAAACTAGAACCTTAAAATATTCCTCTGACCATAGCCCCATGGTCCCCAGCCAGGCTTCCCGTTGGGAGTCCATGTTCACTATTTCTATATTACGATTATAAAAGAACCCGCGTCATCAGTCGGACTCCTGCGCCAGTTTTCCGTAAATGTAACTTGTTTGTTTCTCGCCTCACTTTCTCCTGTTGTGTGCTTAATCTTAGTTCATCTTTCTTATCCAGCATTCCTTAGGGTCGGCCCATTTTCTGAACCAAAAGCTGTGCATCTTTTCTTAGCTCAGATTCTCTGTCTTTAGTTCCCCGATGTCAATGTACTGTACTGCTCTTTACACAGCAGTCACACTGGGTTTGATTCCGTGAATTCAATGTGTGAAAAATTACTTCTAGGGATAGAAGTGGGGAATGCACGGACAGACCAGGAAAGACTTCTGCAGCAGCTGTTGAAAAATAAGGTCAGGGGATGCCATCCTCTCTCCTTAATGTTGCGTAAATGGGGGTGCAGGGGACCTCTTATCCCTGAACCTGTTCTCACCCACAGAATACATTATCCTCCTAATTTAAATGTGCATTGCCCCAGATGATGTCGGGAACAGGTGGAGAGAGCCCACTAAGCATACCCTAACTGTTGAAATCACTGTGAGGAAGGGGCATAAAACCAAAAATAGCTTGTCCCTATGTTAGGAAAATGGAATATTTCTCTCATATTCTACCTGAAGTTCAGGCATGCAAATCACAGCAGAGCTTCTGCAAACACTGGCTTTCCACTTCCCACTCGCAGGTACAGCAGGATTTGAATATGGAGAATTGCCCTTTCTGTCACTTTGCACTTCACAGTGGCAGACACACGGAAAGCTGAGTTTTGTTTAGAAAGACAGGATACATGATTCTCTTTATTCTTTTTGGCAATATCCTTCCCTCCCCACATCTTTCCTGGGAACACCGTAGGCTCTCCTAGGCCTCTTCTCACTCATCTCCACTCATCATGCTGAACCACCTTGCAAGCTAAACTTCCTCCCTTCCCCACAGTCCAGCAATTAGCTCTCAGATGAACACCGTTTGTCATCATTATTCTCATCCGCTGAGCCCTTCCCTTGCAGAAGGCTGCCTCTCGCTCCCTTCCAGCACGGCCTTTTCACAATAGAAGGAGCTTCTGAATCTTTTGCAGTCCCTGGCTAGTGGTGAATGAAAGCGCCTCATAGTGCCAGACCCCAGCCCTGGTTTCAACTGAGCTAGAAACATAAAAGCAAAGGTGAAAACGGCAGGGTCAGAACAAAAAAAAACCCAAACCCTTAAATCTGATTGGTCGCCTCAGCTGAAATGGGAGGCGTAATTGAAGCAAAAGTAACATCCAGCTCGGGCACGGTAGGGGAGAGAGAAAGAGGATTTTGTAGCATCTTCACCGGGACTCCAGCATTATTTCTCCCTCGGAAGTAGAGAACAAGAGAGAAAACAGAAGGGACGGTGTCTGTCTTCATGCTTTATCTCTTTTCAAAGGGCACTGATGTTCTGGCCCCAGTCCCTGCTAAGTGTGAAAGGAAGGCCCTAACATCAATGCCTTTAGAAGCATAGAAACATGACAGCAGATAAAGACCATGCGACCTATCTAGTCTACCCAGCCACACCATTTACTCAGCTCTGCAATTCCTACCACTCCCTCAGAGATCCCCTGTGCTTCTCACATGCTTTCTTGAATTCAGATACCGTGCTTGTCTTCACCATCTCCACTGGGAAGCTGTTCCATGCATCTTTCTGTAAAGAAATATTTCCTTACAACTCCCCTTTCACCCTCATGTCAGAGCTTTCTTTATGTCGAAAGCTGCCCACCTCCTATGCATTGATGCCTTGGGGGTTTGGAATGTGCATAATAATTTTGTTTGCATTTGTTTTGTGTTTTTTTATTTTTGGGGAGGGGGTTGGTTCATTTTTTTCATGGTTTTTTGTTTTCGAGAAATAGTGTGTGCTATTTGCAAACAATGTGCACTATTTCCTGAAAATGGAAAATTCACAACATTTTTCATTTTTTAAAATTTTTTTTGGGTTTATTTGAAATGAAACAAAAACAGACTCATTAACCCATTTTACACTTTTTGTTTCAAATGAATGCACATGTCTGTTGGAGGTATTTAAATGTATCTATGATATCTTCCTAATCCCACCTTTCCTCTAGGATATACAAATGACTATTTTAGTAGCCACCTGCTGGACCAACTCCATCTGGTTTATATCCTTTTGAATGAGTGGTCTCCAGAATTGTGCACAATATTTCAAATGACAAATCACCAGTGACTTATATAGGTGCAATATTGCCTCTTTTTTTTCTGTTGACCATTCCTTTCTCTATGCACCCAAACATCCTTCAGGCTTTTGCCTTCACCTTCTCCACTTGTTTGATCGCCTTGTTATCATCAGATATGATCGCTCACTTGAGGAAGGGATCTCTCTACTTTTCCAAAAAGAGCTCTTAGGGAATAAACCTGTAAATTTGGATTAAAGCATTTTTCTGTAGTCCCGTCCAGTATTTCAGCCAGTTGCTTGTAGATTGCAAGGCTGACCATGCATGGAATTAAAGGTCAATAAACCAAAAGCAAAACCAGACTGGCTATGGCACTGCAGGTAGCCTGGACCCTGAGAGAACTTCCTTCTGAAAGAGAGTCGCTGACGGTCCCTTGCTTTCTACCACCCCATCCTGCAAGAACTTGTATTTGGATGAGAAGCTACTACAAGGTTCATGGAGTTCAACTGGGTCTGAAGACGCCTCTCCACCTACAAGAAGGAAAAAAAAGTTAAGTCCTTAAAGTTTGATTCCTAAACTGCTTTCATTTTCTTGGGAATGAACCTAAAAGCTTTTCCACCGCTCTCTCCTTCCAACCTCCTGGGTCCATGGCAGATATGCCCATTCTCTCCATTATCCAATATGTGTTTGTCACTGAACTGTTATACACCACACCAGCCATGTGTACAACATTATTACTAACTGCTCACTCTTCCCTGAGTGTAGAGTTAGTAATAATGAATGAATGAATGAATGAATGAATGAATAAATAAGAAAGCTGCATCTGTTGTTTTCTCACTATAAACATGTTTCTAAGCACCTTCCTGCTACCTGGGGTTGACTTGCTAGAGAATTCTGTTAGTCTTCCAGTCTCCCACAGCTCCCTTCATAACCTTCACGTCCTTCGACATGGTGAAAAATCTTCAGCAGGGGAGCCGTGCTAGTCTGGTGTGGCAGAAAGGGCCACCCGGCTCTTCAACTGTTTCAGACACTTTGCAACCCTCACTCCATTTCCCCCTCTGAGCAGCAGATGAGGTGGCTGCGAAGGCTGGCACAGTGGATCTCTCTCACCTCCACTGCCACAGCACAAGGACAAGGAAATGCCAGGACCTCTGCTGGGTGAGGGATAGATTCCTTAGCCAGTTTGGTGTTAGGTGTTTTCCTCTGAAAACTGTGGAGAAATTAGAGGAATTGACCTCATCTAGTTACCATTTCTTGCTGAATTTATATTTTCTTTAGAACTAGAGTTACTCTGTTTCCTCACAGTTGATGACTTAATATCCCCAGTTTTTACTATAGAGAGTTAAATAGGATAAAATATTTTAGGACCCTTTTAAAAACAGAGGGCTCTGGACAAATACCCAGCTTGGACTTTGGCACTTCTGCGCCTGCTTATATGAATAGACCATATTCCTTGGGATACTTTCCACATGGGTGAAGGGCAATGTGATCACACAGTGTTGCATCCGTCACTGCTTGACGCCCTTACTCTGCCCTCTTTACCTTTGTGGCAACTCCCTCCGGGTCTGATGGACAGCTGGCTGCCGTGGCATCTCCATGCCATCTCCCTCCGGTGTCCCCAGACTGGCTCGACGTTGCAGATCCGCCATGTTGCCTGATGACCTAGGGTGCGCATGCGCTCTGATTGAAGTAGCAGCAAGAGCGCGAACCTCAGGGGCGTCCCCCTGAGATGACTTCATCCGCTTCCAATATTTAAAGGTCTCTAATTCACTATTTAACTGAGTTAGCAAGGGGATTGCTTCGGTTTTACTCCCAAGCTACTCTGCCTCCTCGGATTTATCAGAGGTACCCGCTCCTCGGGGGCCTCGCTCTTTTCTTTACTTTCAGATTACAGATAGGAACCGGTACTCGCTCCTCGAGGGCCCATGTTCCTGGACACTCTGAAGATTCTCTACTGCCTGGAAGCTATCGCTGCTACAAACATTTGTGAGTTACCATCGCTCTCTCAGAGCTTTCCCTGGAACCAGGTACTCGCTCCTCGAGGGCCTAAACCTTTCCAGCTCCTGAGCTTCCTTGAGACCTTATGTGAGTTTTATCATCTAGTTCTGTTCATGAACCTTGTCTACTCTACCTACTCACTTTCTACAGTTTCTCAACAGCTCAGCCATCCTGGATCGTGGTTCCAGTGCCTGAGGGACTACAGCCCTGCCGGGCATATCAGCTCACTACTGCCACTTCTGGTGGTTTCCAAAACCTGTTTAATAAAAGAACTAATGTGTGTCTGTCTCCATACTCAAGCCTAGCCGGTGGTCCCTCTCGGGATATCCTCCCGGGGGCGTGGTCATCTGCCACCGGCCCAGGGATTCACCACTACTATCTCAGATTCATAACAGACTGCTAACTCCTCACGGAGAACCCTAACAGATTGCTAACTCCCCAGCATAGCGGAATATACAGAATCTGAGACATTACAAGATAGCTGACTCCTCCTCCTTAGGAGCCAATCATTCAGATTGCTCCTCCCATCTAACACCCAGCTTTCTTAACAGATATTACAGATTGCTAACTCCCTAGCAGATTTTCAACAGATTCAGAACAGATTGCTAACTCCGCAGTCTAACTACAACAGATCCAGAACACACAGGTCAAAGTTCATGACTTGGAGAGAAGGCCTAGGGAGCTACAAAGTTAGTATCCTGAAACTTACTGCACATTGGCTACACAATAAAATATCCCACTACTAAAGGTGTTGCACAGAGTGCTGCTGTGGAGTTGTAATGCTTGTTAGTTGGCAGTTCTGTGGTAGCACCAGTGCTGTTTGCATGGAGAGGCAGTAAAGGAAATGATATAATGGAATTGGGCTGCCAGAAAGGCTGGGGAACCTGCACGGAGGGACCATGGATAAACCCAAACTTCAGTTAGCATTGGGTGGCCAGATGTTAGCATGGAAGGGGTTCACTAGCAGAGAGGGTGCAGGCCATCACCAAAGACAGGAAACAGAGTAGGATTAAATGGTCAATTTTCTCAGTGGAAAAGGGTAAATAGTGGAGTACCTCAGAGATCTGTACTTGGACCAGTGCTTTTCAATATATATATAAATGATCTGGAAAAGAATACGACGAGTGAGGTTATCAAATTTGCGGATGATACAAAATTATTCAGAGTAGTTAAATCACAAGCGGATTATGATACATTACAGGAAGACCTTGCAAGACTGAAAGATTGGGCATCCAAATGGCAGATGAAATTTAATGTGGACAAGTGCAAGGTGTTGCATATAGGGAAAAGTAACCATTGCTGTAGTTACACGATGTTAGGATCCATATTAGGAGCTACCACCCAGGAAAAAGATCTAGGCATCATAGTGGATAATACTTTAAAATCATCAGCTCAGTGTGCTGCAGCAGTCAAAAAAGCAAACAGAATATTAGGAATTATAAGGAAGAGAATGGTATATAAAACGGAAAATGTCATAATGTCTCTATAATCGCTCCATGGTGAGACCGCATCTTGAATATTGTGTACAGTTCTGGTCGCCACATCTCAAAAAAGATATAGTTGCGATGGAGAAGGTACAGAGAAGGGCAACCAAAATGATAAAGGGGATGGAACAGCTCCCCTATGAGGAAAGGCTGAAGAGGTTAGAGCTGTTCAGCTTGGAGAAGAGACGGCTGAGGGAAGATGTGATAGAGTTCTTTAAGATCATGAGAGGTCTTAAACGAGTAGATGTGAATTGGTTATTTACTAGGGATGTGAATCGTTTTTTGACGATTTAAAATATCGTCCGATATATTTTAAATCGTCAAAAATCGTTAGGGCCACGATACAATACCAATTCCCCCGATTTATCGTTAAAAAATCGTAAATCGGGGGAAGGGGGAGGGCAGGAAAACCGGCACACTAAAACCCCCTAAAACCCACCCCCGACCCTTTAAATTAAATCCCCCACCCTCCCGAACCCCCCCCCCCAATGCTTTAAATAACCTGGGGATCCAGCGGTGGTCCAGAACGGCGGCGGTCCGGAACGGCCCCCTCAATTGAATCCTGTTGTCTTCAGCCGGCGCCATTTTGCAAAATGGCCGCCGCAAAATGGCGGCGGCCATAGACAAAAACGATTCGACGCAGGAGGTCGTTCCGGACCCCCGCTGGACTTTTGGCAAGTCTTGTGGGGGTCAGGAGGCCCCCCAAGCTGGCCAAAAGTTCCTGGGAGTCCAGCGGGGTTCAGGAAGCGATTTCTTGCCGCGAATCGTTTTCCGTACGGAAAATGGCGCCGGCAGGAGATCGACTGCAGGAGGTCGTTCAGCGGCAGTCCGGAACCCCCGCTGAACGACCTCCTGCAGTCGATCTCCTGCCGGCGCCATTTTCCGTACGGAAAACGATTCGCGGCAAGAAATCGCTTCCTGAACCCCGCTGGACTCCCAGGAACTTTTGGCCAGCTTGGGGGGGCCTCCTGACCCCCACAAGACTTGCCAAAAGTCCAGCGGGGGTCCGGAACGACCTCCTGCGTCGAATCGTTTTTGTCTATGGCCGCCGCCATTTTGCGGCGGCCATTTTGCAAAATGGCGCCGGCTGAAGACAACAGGATTCAATTGAGGGGGCCGTTCCGGACCGCCGCCGTTCTGGACCACCGCTGGATCCCCAGGTTATTTAAAGCATTAGGGGGGGGGTTCGGGAGGGTTGGGGATTTAATTTAAAGGGTCGGGGGTGGGTTTTAGGGTGTCGGCTCACGATATTAACGATTTTAACGATAGTTTACACACCCAAACGGCAACAATACGATTCCCTCCCCCTCCCAGCCGAAATCGATCGTTAAGACGATCGAGGACACGATTCACATCTCTATTATTTACACTTTTGAATAACAGAAGAACTAGGGGGCATTCCATGAAGTTAGCACTAATCGGAGAAAATTCTTTTTCACTCAATGCACAATTACACTCTGGAATTTGTTGCCAGAGAATGTGGTTAGTGCAGTTAGTGTAGCTGGGTTCAAAAAAGGTTTGGATAAGTTCTTGGAGGAGAAGTCCATTAACGGCTATTAATCAAATTTACTTAGGGAATAGCCACTGCTATTAATTGCATCAGTGACATGGGATCTTCTTAGTGTTTGGGTAATTGCCAGGTTCTTGTGGCCTGGTTTGGCCTCTGTTGGAAACAGGATGCTGGGCTTGATGGACCCTTGGCCTGACCCAGCATGGCAATTTCTTATATTCTTATGTTTTTATAACAGATTGTGAGCATGCTCGGAAGGATATGGAGTGGTAGGAAGAGGGTGGGGAGGTCAGTTAAAAGTGTTGGGCTGCACGTGGGATCTCATATATGTGTCTACCCAATCGCGTGAAGATCAAATGAATGGGCCATTTAGGTCTCTATCTGCCATCATTCATTATGTTACCAATATTGTCTATTCATTGCTATCTACATGTATGCTAGTAGTTCACAGGTCAATATTAAGACATTTCTTGTGTGGAAATCAGTCATGGACAAGTGAGTTCATTTTCTTTTTTAATTCTTGTTGTTATGAGGCTGTTGTTATGAGTTCCCATGGTAGCAATAGCAGGGAATATGACTGTAAGGCTGGACACATAAGAACATAAGAAAATGCCATACTGGGTCAGACCAAGGGTCCATCAAGCCCAGCATTCTGTTTCCAACAGTGGCCAATCCAGGCCATAAGAACCTGGCAAGTACCCAAAAACTAAGTCTATTCCATGTTACCATTGGTAATGGCAGTGGCTATTCTCTAAGTGAACTTAATAGCAGGTAATGGACTTCTCCTCCAAGAACTTATCCAATCCTTTTTTAAACACAGCTATACTAACTGCACTAACCACATCCTCTGCCAACAAATTCCAGAGTTTAATTGTGCGTTGAGTGAAGAAGAACTTTCTCCGATTAGTTTTAAATGTGCCCCATGCTAACTTCATGGAGTGCCCCCTAGTCTTTCTACTATCCGAAAGAGTAAATAACCGATTCACATCTACCCATTCTAGACCTCTCATGATTTTAAACATCTCTATCATATGCCCCCTCAGCCGTCTCTTCTCCAAGCTGAAAAGTCCTAACCTCTTTAGTCTTTACTCATAGGGGAGCAGTTCCATTCCCCTTATCATTTTGGTAGCCCTTCTCTGTACCTTCTCCATCACAATTATATCTTTTTTGAGATGCGGCGACCAGAATTGTACACAGTATTCAAGGTGCGGTCTCACCATGGAGCGATACAGAGGCATTATGAGATTTTCCATTTTATTCACCATTCCCGTTCTAATAATTCCCAACATTCTGTTTGCTTTTTTGACTGCTGCAGCACACTGAACCGACAATTTCAATGTGCTATCCACTATGACACCTAGATCTCTTTCTTGGGTTGTAGCACTTCATTTCTAGGCTCACTACATATCGTTCTCTCCTTGTAAATGGATGCATTCATGCCAGCTCAAAAGCTCAGTGGCAGGGCGGTGCACCTGAGTGCAGCCTCTGCTCCTCTGGCTGACTGAGGCTGGGGGATGCTGTGGAAGCATCTGATCAAAGGCAGGGTTTATGTGTACCAGGCTGCAGAAGGAGCCTTAGGCTATACCCCAGCTGAAAGGTTGTCACTACGTAGAGGGGAGGTTAAAAATGGAGGGGGGAGGGAACGCAGGTAGGTGCAAATAAAGGCTTTGTTGTGCCCTGGCCCCGCTTGGTGCCAGTTTCGATTTAGCTGAAAGCCCAAAGGAGCAGGAGAAAACTGCTGGGCAAAACTCTTCCACCTCCCTCAAGCAAACATTATTTTACAGGGTGTGTCCATTTTTTTTCCACTGGACATCATCACAATAGACTAGACAGGCAACAATAGAAGATATTTACCTGAAATATTATTCAAATGAGTAATGAGCAAGCATCCTCTTACAGTTTTTAAGGTCAGCAGCAAAATGAGAGCACGACTCATGAAACCAGATACCTGGAATGATGGTAGTGAGTAATATGAGAATTCCACTCCGTGTACGCTTAGCAGCATTTAGTGCTTTACCAGTGGGGACAGGTAGTGGATGAGACTTTTCTAAATGAAATAATAAACTCTGGATGGTGGGACAGGAGGGACCCGAGATGCCAGCGTAGTTGATGCCAGCTTTCTCCTTGGTTACATTCTTACGGGCTGATTTTAAAATGAACACGCAGGTGCCCATACACGCATGAATTGGCGCATGAGCAGAGATACGCTGCAATTTTTAAATGGTGCGTGCATTTGCGTGTGTATATTTTAAAATACACCTCCCACGCAGGCCTGGATTTGTCAGTAGGCACACTAGACCTGTGCCTAGGGCGGCAACACTCTTGGGGGGGCCAGCAGGTTGGCTGATGTTTTGCTGCCTTTTAGCTGTGCTGAATCTCACTCAGCAGAGAACTGCACTCTTTCCTGATCCCTCTCAGGGTGCAGGCATCTGAGTAAAGATCATGGAAGGGTGGGAAGAGAGTTTGAGAGACGTGAGGGGAGTCGGCTGGGAAGTGTAGGTCTTGTGTGAGAGAGAGGGGGGACAAGAGTAAGGGAAAGGATTGATGCCCAGTGTATGCCATGTTGGGTAGGATATTAGAGAGGGGATGCAAGGAGGAGCAGGACCCTCCCCCCTCTCCTCTCCACCCACTGCAATTCAAATCCTCTTTTCCTTTATCTTGGATTTAATCCCCCAGATTCTGGAGCCTCCCCCTCCCCCCCCCCCCTCCCTTCTCTCCGAATCCTGGAACTCACTCCCCAAACCTCTTATTCCCTCTTCCCCTTCCTCAATCCAAGAACCACCCTGTGAGAGTGCGCCCCTAGTGGTACCTTAGGAATCTGTGCAGGACCAGGCTAGATGCCTGTTCCCCTTTAAATCCCCTAGAGGGAGAATGCTCCATGGGCAGGACCCGACTGGACAGGAAGAGCTTGAGGGGAATAAGAGCTGGGACCCAGGTGGGGATGGGCAGGCCCTGTACGTCTCCAGGAGAAGGCAACTCCTGCAGTATTGCTGACCTAACCCAAGGTATTGTAAGTACATGAAGGTACATGAAGGCAGTCTGGAGTATACGTTGTTGTCTTTTGGGTTGTACATAAAGTGTCATTGCAAGAAGAAGGCTGGAGAGGGTGTATTTCCTCACTCCAGAGAGTTTGCTCAGCCATCCTCACACAGCCTCTCTCGCTTCCTCTTCTTCCACATCCCAGTCTTCTAATATTCCCCATTCCCTAATCCTCTTTCTTTTCTCACATTCCTCCCCCTTTCTCTTCACCCCCGTGCCTGATCCTCCTCCTTTCCTCTTCCAATTCCTGAGGTCTCCTCCCCGTACTGATACTTGAGATCACTTTCCTTCACCCATAACAATAAAATAAATTATACTAAGTATACTGTAAAGCTAATTTATTTTTGTAATGTAATATAAAAAATGGAAACGTTTGCCAGTTTCCTTCAGAATTTTAAAATTTGCCACGGAACCTACCCCTCAGCTGCCACAGGAAACTAGGGGACTGTGCCTTAGATCTTGTGCTCCCTGTTCTCCAACCTTGGGGGAGGGGGGGGGGGATAACAGTGTCCGACAGCACAGTGCCTAGGGGCACCAAAACCCTAAATCTCTCTCTGCTCCCGAGTGTAAGTGTGCGAGTAATCTTTCCTGGGACTTTGCCCGCTTTTACCCGCGTGTGTAGGCAGATTTTAAAACATGCTCGCACAAGGGAAAACCCAGTTTTTCCAATTAGTCCACCAGTTTGCCCAGTTCACATCAAGGTCTTCAAGGCCCCTCTGGTTCTTCACCTTGCACGCCCCCTGCTTGACCCAGATTCCAAACCCTGATTTATAAGCCCTAAAACTCAGGATCTACAACTTGCTCCTCATCAGGTTAGTAGTAACGTTACGAGGATAATAGGCTGATATGCGCCACAGTCAGCCTTTTTCCTTGATGCATACATGGGTATATACGTGCATACTTTGCGGCTTTCTAAATTCCACATGGCTCGCGCACAGTCCATATAGTTGTGGGCATTTTTGAGCGAGCAACATTTTTAAAATCAACCTCTTAGAGTGAATGGTAGTGGCACAACACATGCACACTCTGCTGTCTGCCCCTGCTCGCATAATAGAAATTGCATTTTCAGATTCAGCTGCCTCATTCCGACACTGCTCTGCAAGGTCATTCTTTTATGCAAATTTAATCACAGTGCATATTTTTTAATGGAACATGTAAACAAAATAAAAGATAACTAAAGCATTCTTCCCTGGTAAAAGGATCCTGCACAAGACGCTTATTTGATGGTTTAGTGGGCTGGTGACCGCACTATGTGGCACGGCACAGATAACTCGTATTTCTTTCTCATTCTACAAGGTCCAAGCACATTGCAGCAGTGATGTACTGAAGTTCTGGTGAAAGACTGGCCAGCATGTACTAAACTCATCATAAATATATCTCCTAGAATATAGCAAGCATATATATATATATATATATATATTTTTTTTTTTTTTTGCAAAGAATATGAGGAAAGTCCAGAACATAAAAAGTCTGCAACATAGAAAGTGGCTAGTGATGCCTTTGGCTAATCAAGTTATTTATTTATTTATTTAAACATTTTTATATACCGCACAATGGATAATATATATCCGTCTAGGCGGTTTACAAGTGGTCAAAGCACATACATAATTTAAAAACAAAAACACAAACAATTTTAAAACAGAACGTTAAATACAATGCATTTGAAATGAAGATTTCCCTTCAGTACTCAGTGTTTGCTTGTGACAGAAGCTATTTTAGGGGTCCAGTTCAAATAGCTAAGTCCAGTTTTGTGCACTGACTGCTGCATCTGCCAGGCAGCATGTAACGTAGACAAATCTTGAGATAAATTAAATAATGATCTCTCCAGTGTGGTAAGAACCACCCAGACTGAGTCTAAGGTAAGAGTGGGAAGTCTTACCAGTGCATTCGTCCATTCCCTTAATAGTTTGGGAATTGTATCTGGTCAAGGTACTGGGCCCCCTCTCACTGACCCCCCTTCCTGTTGAGCTCGCCAGAGCATTATCAGGCTAATGAATCCCACAGCTCACACGCAGTCCAGGACTGGACATCACAGTTGTCTCCACCACAGCCAACAGAGAGAGAGAGAGAGAGAAGAGGCAATTCTCGGATCAGCTTCCTCCCAACATGGCCAGTCTGCATCGGTTCTACCTGTGGCTGGATAGTGACATATCTGTAAGCCCCGATGCTGGAGAAAGCCTCTTCCTTTGATACTAGGGAGGCCATTCAGAGAACTGATGCTGGATCCTGCACTTGTGAATGGCCTCCCCATTACAACCCCCATTACAAGGGGGTTGTAATGGGGAAAAGAAAGGGCAAAGTACGGACTCACCCTCAGGAGTTTGCTGCACTTGTTCCATCTGCTCAGGCATCAGAGGATCAACTTGTGTCCCGCTGCAGTGGTGGTGTTGTAGCGGATGGATCCACTGTCTGACAGGACCCAGTTTAAAATTCTGGTGCCCATAGGCAGGACAGGAGAGAAGGGGAGAGGGAATCCTCCTGAAGTTCCCTTTCGAGCAGTGCCGTGTGCGGCTCTAAAGCAGGCAGGAGCGGGCTTCTCTTTGGGCTGGGTATATGGCCTCCTAGGCAGTGGGGGGTGGGGGAAGAAAAGTGCAGCTTTGGGCATCAGCAGCCTGATTAGCACCACCTTGGGTTCCCCCTCTACAGTCTCTCTTGAGGACACGGGATTTTAATATGGAGGTTTTGTGCCAGAATGTTAAACCATTTCTGCTCTAAATGCTCGGAATATATGTTTTCTCCTTAGCCTTATGTGGCAGAATAACTAGGTTTCTTATAAGTTATGGACTGCTCGAAGAGTTTTAGCTGATCAGCCATTATCGGAAAATCAAGTCAGAAATTAACGCCTCCTTTTATTCCATCAAAGCAAGAAACCATTTATTAGCTGTCAAACAGAAGCCCAGCATGCACCTGCCTAACATTAACTTGTAAACCGGTGCGATATGTATTCTTTACAGGAACATCGGTATATAAAAATAAATAAATAATAACAACTAACTAACTAACTAACTAACTTCCATGAACCCCATTGAAATTGGCATGAAGATCTTGGTAGAGCCCATTTGCTCTTTGTTTTCAATAGTTTCCATACGTTTTGAAGACCTTTCAACCTTTAGCGCACCACTGTCCAGTGTCTAAATGTTTCTGTTCCGTTTTAGCTTTTGGAACCCAGCAGCATCATCCAATCCTGCCATTTCAGTTTGCATATCATTACTGCATGTTAAAAGCTGATCCCCAAGTGATACAGTCAGAAATGAAATATAATTACAGTTTTGCGCAAGTTAAATCTTGCATAAGGAAACAAGGGAATACAATAGCATTTTATGCACCTACCACCACTGGGTTTACTTTGATTGTCTTAGTGCAGCAGGAGAGACATGCAAATTAAGCAACAGCATGGGCCAAGCCTGCTGAGCCATTTCCTGATGAGCAACTGTTTTACCAGCTCTGACCTTTCAACTCGCCATGGCCATTGATCCATCCCTCTGGTGAAAGCTATACCAAACGTTATCATCTTTACAAAGTTGACCTTTGTCTCCTCTCTGGCAATCAGATCAGCAGCAGTGATGGCGGGCTGACAGTGTGGGAGACACAGTAAGCATTAGGGGTGGAGACATGAAAATGTTGTTCTGTTTCATTTACCTGAAATGAAATAACCCCCTACCCAAATAAACAAAAGGAAACAAAATATCCCCTTCCCTTGTCCATCAAACCCTCTTACATGAAGGTCCCTTCCCCCGGCCCAGGTCCTCCCACTGAAATAGCCCTTATCCCATTGTGGGTTCGCAGGTCATCCGAGGGCAGGAGTGATCCCCAGTAACTCCTGTCCCACTACTCCAGTTTTTGAAAATGGCGGATGGCGCCATTATGTAATATACATAAGAATATAAGATGTGGCATGCTGGGTCAGACCAAGGCCCATTGACAGTAGCCAGTCTAGTCACAAGGACCCATCAGATCCCCAATAGTTGATCTGTTTCTTGTATGTCACCCTCAGGGATAAACGCTGACTTTCCCAAGTCTACCTGGCTAACAACTGGTCATGGACTTTTCCTTCAGGAACCTGTCCAATCTTCTTTTAAACCCCACTATGGTAGTTGATTTGACCACATGCTCCGGCAATAGATTCCATAGCTTCATTGTGCACTGAGAGAAAAAAAACCCCAACTTGTTACAATTAGTTTTAAATCTGCTGGTTGCTAGTTTCATGGGGTGTCCCCTAGCCCCAGTGTTGTTTGGAAGGGTAAATAACCATTTCCTATTTATTTATTCCACCTAACTCATGATTTTTATTAATCTCAATCCTATACCCTCTCAGTCTTTTCTTTTCCAAGCTAAAAAGCTCTAATCTGTTTAGCCTTTCTCCGTAAGGGAGCTTGTCCATCCTCTTCGCTGTTTTTGTCTCCCTTCTCCCGTTTCTGTGTCCGCTATGTCTTTGTTGAGATGGGGTGACGGACCTTTTCCTGGGCTGGTGACTCCTAACACGGAACCAGCATTGTGTGCACCTGTAGTAGGGATTATTTTTCCCTATGTGCATAACTGTGCACATTAAATACCACTTCTCAATCCATACAAATACTATAATAACATAAACAAACGTACATAAAAAGACACTTAATAAGAATAAAACTTAGAACTGTCCATTTATTGCCTGTATGAAATTCAGTCATATTTCTTTGTGCGTGTATGACCACATTCAGAAACAGGACAATTGCTCATCCTGTTCTTGCATAAGCAGAACATAGGACAGCGTCTTAATAAAAACAAAAAGTAAAGCGGGCCACTAGCCACCAGCCCCTTATTTTAACCAGCAGTAAATGGAGCGATCTCTAATGCTTACAATGCGCAGTTGAGCTCGTCTTGTTACTGCATGCAAGTATTTTCACTAAGTACCAAGCAACTGAGTGCAATTTGCAGAAACGGCAAATACAGAAAAGCCCTAAATGTAGCGAGCGTGACTAATAACGAGCAGAAGGAAAAAAGAAACTGAAGGGGAGACGTCGATCCGGGCGTTCCGCTGAAGCGGTCGTCGGTAGCAGCCAAGGCAGGGCTCGGGCGCCTCGTGCTCTGACGCGCCCGGCGGCTCGGGGCTCTCGCGCTCTCTCGCCTGTCGCTGTCACTCCCGGGCTCAGGTGTTGCCGCGCGGGTGACGTCAGCGGCGGCAGCGGCACTTCCTGCTTTTTTTTTCGGAAGGTGGAGGAGGAGGAGGAGGCGGCGGAGGTGGTAGTAGTAGCGAGCACCGAGGCATGGGTGGCCCCTGAGCCGGAGAGGGGGTGTGGGGGCGCCGGCCCTTCCGGGCCCGCGATGCGACCATGGACTGCAGGATAAAGTGAGTGTGCGTGAGGGGCGCCCGCTGCCCCGTTACGGCGGCGCTAGGCCGCAAAGCCACGAGGTGGCCGGCAGGAGCCGGGGCCGGCCGCAGGTGCTGGCGGGGCTCTCTGGCACGCGCCACGCGCGGGGGCTTGGCTGCTGCTTTGCCTCGCCGGTCGGGCTTGGCAGGGATGCGCTCAGGGTTTTTTTTTTAGGGAACCCGGTGACATCTCCAGCAGCGCTGGCGGTCGAGGTAGAAAAGTGTCAGCGTTTATCAGATCTCACTTGTCTTTAAGTTGCAAACATGAATTCTTTCATGGTATGTATGCTATGATTCAGCTCAGCAAGTGTAAAAGCAGCAGCTCAGAGTGATGGCAGGTATAAAGTACGCTGGGGTGTTGCTGGGCACGAAGACGTTGGGAATTGTTTAGTAATGTGTGTGAAAATATTTAGCTTATTGATGCTAGAGACTTGGCTTGTTTCGTTCAGTCTTAACCTAAAGGGCTGGCACATCCTCTAAGTGTTATCGGTGTCATCGAGGAGACGTGTGGCTTGTTATTTATTAACTTTTTTTTTGAGAGTCTAGTTTTACGGGCGGTAGGTAGACAATATGAAATGTTAGAGAAACGCGACAAGTTATGCACATAATAGCTTGACACAATTCTGAAGTATGGCAGGTAACAGAAGATCGCTCTTTATTCATATCAAAGTTGCTGGCATGCAAACGTTAAAAACAAAAGCTGCCATTTGTACAGTTTACTAGGAAAGGGTCCGCTGGATTGAGTTTATACTGGACATGGAAAGTTACACGTATGGTATTAAGGCCCACTACTAAGAACTGGGGTACTGTCAGGAAATCCCCTCTCTAAGGTCTCCTGTGACACAAGCTGAAGCTGTATACTTGATACCTCTGTTAGGGTAACTTCCCCCTTAGGGCTGTTTAGGCCTATAACTGTAGTAGGTGCTATTTATGATACTGTAGCAGGGAATGAAGTACTGTGCAAACACCTAGTGCTGGTAATCAGCAAGGGGAATCTCTTGCAGGCCATTAACTTAGCTTTCTTTACTGTAAACCTTGTAGTCTCTTCAGTTTCTTTTTTCGCTGCCTTGTGGAATTTGTATTCCTGGGCTGTTCTGGAGGAAGATTAAAATCCTGGCTTCTCCTTTGGGTACCACAGGAAAGAAGAAAGCCTCAACCAATCAGAAACAAGTATATGTTAATGATATACTAGCTTACCAGTAGCAATTTATTACTCATGAGTAAATAATTGTGTAATTATAGTCTTGGTAGACATGTCTTTATGCATTCCAAAGATTTATTTTAAGCATGTGTTTGCATCTGCACATTAGAATATGACTGTCACATGGCTATTTTTGACCAAGTTTGTCATTGCTTGTGTATTAAGTACAGCTTGCTTTACACTTAGGGATATTTTTATTTCTATTTAAATGAAATAGAGAAGTATGTCCAAACAGTACTAAACAAGCCAGCTGGGAGAACTGCTGTAAGGCTGAGGTGTAAGAAGTCAGAAAAGCAGTAATTTCACTTTTTTTTTTTTTTTTACATATAGAACATATCTTATGGGAAAACAGCTCACTTTTTCAGCTTTAACAATTTTGTTTCAGGCAACCCTTTGGAAATACAGTAGACAAAACTAACTTGTTTGTGAATCTCACCAGCTGTCTGTTTTCTTGATTTCTGTGCTCCCACACACACATTCCTCCCAAGCTTTGCTATTCTTCGATTGGATTCTGCATGCTGGTAGTGTGGTAAATTTGATCATACTTTCATACGCTGAGGCCCTTGGACTTGATTGTAACTAACCCAAAGTAGTGTTTTTTTCAACTGCTATTTAACGATTCAGAAAGACCCCCTTTTCCTGCAAGACTCATTGGCACATGATTTGTCTAAGTTTTGTTTGCCTTTTTCTGTTGAGCTGTATGTAGTAAGGATGTATGTTGCTAGAAGTGTCATAATAGATAGATAGATAGGCCTGTCATCTGAGTGAGGCTTACATTGTCTTTGTGGTGCTGCACACAGGAAATAGCTTGTAGATCAGCATGGGCCCTTAGCAAACCTTCTCTTCTCAGAATGAGTTGTTATACCCCTTCCCCCCCCCCCCCAACCCCCAAGCTATCTTCTGGCTATCTGCTCTTGGTCACATCAGCAGATGAGAGTGGGAGAAGTAATAACACACATTATTAGTTTTCTGAATAATGACATTTTTTAGAACAGCATGTTGTGTAGAAACATTTAATTTTTATTAAGATTTGTAAATATATTTTATGGGCGCATCAAGCCAATATTACTGCTCTACACCATTTTAACTGCCTTGATTTAAGAAATAGCTAAGAGACAGCTCTGATGGACTGGCTGGCAGACTGAATATTTTTGAGCCTAAGCTAAGGCTACAGAATGTTGCCTTTTCAGCATTCAAGTCAGTGTCTTGATTGGTTGTTATAATTAACAAATTCTACAGACAAAGAAGGAAAGCATGTGGGACTGTCTTCGATTACAAGAGGAAGAAAGTGAACAGGATTATCAGCTATAACCAGATATAGGCTAAATCTGCATCAGTTAACTTCTCAGTTCTGATCCTGAGTGTACCCTGCAACAAATTTGGATTTTAGTTTACCCATAGGGGTAGATTTTCAAAGGGTTACGCGCGTAACCCCCGAAAACCTATCCCAAAATCCTCCCTGCGCGCCAAGCCTATCTTGCATAGGCTGCCGGCGCGCGCAAAGCCCCGGGACGCGTGTAAGTCCTGGGGGGGGGAGGGTGTCGGGGGCGTGTTGCGGCCGACGCGGCATCGGGGGCGTGTTGCGGCCGACGCGGCATCGGGGGCGTGTCGCGGCCGACGCGGCATCGGGGGCGTTCCAGGGGCGTGGCCGCGGCCTCCGGACCAGCCCCCGGACCATGGTGCGCCGGCGGCCGGCCCGGCACGCACAAGTTACGCCTGCGCAAGTTACGCCTGCGCCTACTTTTTTATAAAATCTACCCCCAGAATGTGCAAATATACTATCAATTTGCTGAGAACCAGACCTGTCTGTTGAGGGGTGAGGAAGGGGGAAGACTGGAATTGAGAGCCAGTGTGTTAAAAGTAAAGGACAAACCACACAAACATGTTAATATTACAGGAGGGGAATATTTAGTACATGCAGATCTGCTTTGAGAATTGATGGCGTCGTGTGTCTACAATATTTACTTACCTCTTTAATTATACACGTATGATGGATTTAATCTTTTGTTTTGCAGGGAAAACCCAGAAAGGACCTTTGATTTGGTACTAAAGGTGGAATGCTCTAATTCTGAAAATGAAGGTACTGTAACCTTACACCAACAATGTTTCATGTTGCTTTTTTTTCTTGAAGCTGTGATTGTGCAACACACTGTATGGTGGTTTAGAGGATTTGTGTCAAACCTTTTTACTACCAGTTATAGTCTCAAGATGGTTAACTGTCTTATTCTGTCAAAAATTTCAAAAAAGCTCAAACTTTATTCAACTAGAATGCCGTTTTAGTTTGCATGCCCCCCTATTATTTTGTTTGCAATAAGTGATGATTATTCAATATAAAACGTATTTAAAAAATACTTACATATAACTCTCTTTTTTTTGGCCTAGCAGTTTTCTCTTACTCCTTTGTACATTTAGCTCAGTCGGGATCAGGGCTGGGATCTGATGCCAGGAGCCTTCAATTGCAGCTACCTGGTTCCCTCCCCCCCTCTATTTCATATACCTTCCCAATTTACGTTTAGTCCAGTAGTTATAGTGACAGCCCTGGGGCCAGGTACCATGCACCAGGGTTCCTTCTGACCCCTGCAATCACGGGCTCTAAATCCAGTCACTAGGTGTCACCCTTAAGCAGTGATCTTGACTTCCTGTCCCAGCAGAACCGAGGACCTTCAGTATGGCAGTACATAGTACTTGCTACTGGGCCAGCCCCTAAATAAATACATTTTTGCAAAATAATAAATTGGTCTTTGAGCCATTGAAAATTGGCTTATATAAAATGAGGGATGAATATTTTTTTTAACTTTTCAATTGATCTAATGAAGTCTGGGACCATGAGGGCTGCGACAGTGAGTGGAAAACAAAAGCATATCATAATGGAAAACACATAGGGGTAGATTTTGAAAGGGTTACGCACGTAACCCCCGAAAACCTACCCCAAACCCCCCCCCTGCGCGCGCCGAGCCTATCTTGCATAGGCTGCCTGCGTGCGCAAAGCCTCGGGACGCGCGCAGGTCCCGGGGCTTTCCTGGGGGGGGGGGGCATGTCGGGGGGCGTGTAGCGGCCGGCGCGTCATCGGGGGCATTCCGGGGGTGTGGCCACGGCCTCCAGACCAGCCCCCGGACCGGACCATGGCGCGCTGGCGGCCGGCCCGGCGTGCGTAAGTTAGGCCTGCCCGGGGCAGGTGTAAAACTTGTGCAACAAAGGTGGTGGTGGGGGGTTTAGATAAGGCCGGGGGGGGGGGGGGGTGTTAAGGAGGGGAAGGTGCGGGGGGGTGGAAGGAAAGTTTCCTCCGAGGCCGCTCCGATTTCAGAGCGGCCTCGGTGGGAACAGAGGCAGGCTGCGCGGCTTGGCGCGCGCAAGGCTGCCGATTTTGGGCAGCCTTGCGCGCGCCGACCCCAGATTTTAACAGATACGCGCGGCTACGCACATATCTATTGAAATCCAGCGTGCTTTTGTTTGCGCGCGCGCTTTTTTAATAAAATCTACCCCATATTGCACAGTAAAAGTGTTCTCATTAAAAACCCCATATATATTTTCAGATCTTTCTATTTCATTTAGAGACATAGATGATATCGTTAGAAAAGGATCGCTTCGTCTGCCAGGTCTGTTCATTTGTGCCTGCCTGCTATGCTGTTGCAGGTCTTACTTGATCTATGATCTTCGCCCTGTACTTATCCCAAGCATGCTTGGATAAGTGGGTTTTTTTTTTTTTTCCTCCTATAATCTCTGCTGAAAGTCTGGTCCAGGTGTCCACTGCCCTCTCAGTGGAAAAAGTATTTTCTCTTCTCTTTGAGCTTCCATCCTTCAGCTTCACATGATAACTCCTTGTCCTTGAGCTTTTGGTACTTTATTGAAACCTGCTAAATACTTGAATGCTTGTATCATATCTCTCTTTTACCTTCCTTCTTCTAGAGAGAAAATCTTTAGCTTCATCAGTCTTTCTGTGCGTGACTTATAGTGCAGGCCAGCACCATTTTGGTGGTCCTCGTTTCACTTGCCTCTGCTGTGTTGATGTTCTTTGGTTGATGTGGTTTTCAGACCTGAACACAGTACTCAAGGAGGAGTTTCACCAGAGATCTCCCAGGAGATAGTATGACTTATTATTTATTTTTTTTAAAGCTAGTGATATCTCTCTTTGTCACCCAAGTATACTATTAGCTTTCCCAATAGCTAGCTACCTTGAGGTTAGAGGAGATGACCCCTCAGTTCTCTTTCTTGTTTGCTAGTTCTTCACCTCCAAAACTGTATTTGGCCCTTGGATTTATACATCCCAAATGCATGAGTTTTTGTATTTTGGATTAAAATGGGGTTGCTAGACCTCTGATCATTTTTCCAATTTCCTGAAGGCCTCTTTCATCTTGTCTGCCCCTTCTAGCATTTCTATTCTGTTGCAAATTTGTTATCTGCATGTGGCATATTTTCCTCTCTATCCCGTCCCAAGTGCCACTTTTAAAGATATTGAAGTGAACTGGGCCTAGCACTGATTCTTTGGGCACTCTGCTGGTCACTTTACCTTCACCAGTTTGGATCCTGTTGACTACTGCTCTCTGAGTCCTGTTGCTCAATCACCACCTTACCCAGTTTTTATAATTTTTTTTTCTTTTGGTTTCCAGACTGGTTATCTTGTTTAAACTATGTGGAACAGTGTCAAAAGCGTTAACGAAATCCAGATAAGCCATCCCCCCCCTCCACCCTGATTATGCTATGCTAGTCACTTCTTCAAAGAAATCAATAAAGTTTGCTGGACAGGACTTCCCTCTTGTGAAAACGTGTTGCCTCTGATCCTGTAATCCTCTTCAATGTACTGCACTAGCCTATCCTTCGGTAGTGCTTCCATTAGCTTGCTCAACTCTGATTCTAACCTAACAGGTCTGTAGTTTTCAGCTTCCTCCTTATTCACCCTTGTGGAGCACTGCTACATCTACTCTTCTCTGGTTTCTTGGAACCTCTTCTGTTTCAAGTGAATAGTTAAAAATAAAACCCAAGATATTAAACTGTAAAGGCAGTTTCTTTAAGGCAGATCCCCGATTTAAGGACAAGATTGTATTTTGGCCAAGAAAATAAAAACATTTCGGGGTAGTTCTGGAAAAGCCATTTGATTTGGAATCCCAAGTTATTTCCGTTGCAAAAAGTGCTTTATTTCTCTGGGTACAGAGAAATACTTACAGTACATGATTGTAATCTGCTTTCACATGGCTGACCCGTCATGAAAGCCAGAATATAAATCACAAATTGTCTTAATTTATAAATGTAATTAATTTAAGTGCAGGGATTGCTTCCTTATGTGGATGGTACGGCTTTGCAGATGGTGGTACTGACTCTGGTGATGTCCCATTTAGATTATTGTAATGCCTTCTTGGCAGGTATGCCATCTAATTTACTACACAGGTTGCAATTAGTGCAGAATATCACAGCAAGGTTCATTTTGGGGAAAATCACTCAGAGAGCCACTTTAATGCTTGAAACTTTGCATTGGTTGCCCATTTCAGCACGTACCGAGTTTTTAAATGGTTAATCTTATCTTTTCGGGCCCTTGGAGAGGGAAAGCCAGTCTATTTATATGCGATGCTGAATTGGCACCAATTGAGTAAGCAATTGAGAACCTTAGATATCTAAGTATTATCAGGTACCCCATCAAGTTTATGTTGTGCCAGTTTCATGAATACCACCTACTCAGTAAATGGCAGTGTTCACCCCACAGCCCCTTAATATCCTCGCCATTTGCCTTTGGTCCATTGCCCTCTTCTAGTGCGAATACCAAAGCAAAAGTATTTAAGGTATGTTTTCTTTCAATCCTCCCCTTTACTTCCTACTATTCCCTTTTTAGTTTTCTTCTTTCCACTTATATATCTAAAGAAAGTTTTATCCCCAACTTATTTGACATTCCATTGGAAGATTTTTCTTCCTTTTGTTTGCCTGCCACTATTTGTTACATTACATCTTCTCTGTACTTCAATCTTCTTTTCATATTTTGTTATTCTGTCTTACCCCTTTTCAGTTCCATTTTTCATTTATATATCTGTCTCTTCATCTCTGACAGACACAGTTACACAGCGATATCTTGGCCACAACTGCACAGCAGCCTTCCTGTCTGACTCAACTTTACTAAGCATATCCTCCTTTCAACACATGTACATATATAAGCACATACAGCCACAACCTTGCGTACAGAGACTAGATATGCATGCACACGTGCTTTGAGCGAGAGGCTGCTCAGTTTCTTTTTCTCTTTTCTGTACTCTGTAGATGAGAAGATCCTGCAATTGATAACAGCACTCATGGCCTGCTCCCTCCTATCCAGCTGCAGCAGGCCCCGGTATCATGTTATTTCCTTCCCCACTAGCAGAGCCCTAGCCCTTCTGGTGGCTGATGTTCCTGCCTTACTTGTAAAAGTAGTGGCACACTGCCTCAGTTGTATACCAAGCTATCTCTTACGTATTCATTAAGGGATATCCTGAAGACCTGAGCAGTGTGTGGCTCTTGAGGACTGGAGATTCTCCTCCCCATTTTAGGGAGTAAGAACATAAGAAATTGCCATGCTGGGTCAGACCAAGGGGCCATCAAGCCCAGCATCCTGTTTCCAACAGAGGCCAAACCAGGCCACAAGAACCTGGCAATTACCCAAACACTAAGAAGATCCCATGCTACTGATGCAATTAATAGCAGTGGCCATTCCCTAAGTAAACTTGATTAATAGCTGTTAATGGACTTCTTCTCCAAGAACTTATCCAAATCTTTTTTGAACCCAGCTACACTAACTGCACTAACCACATCCTCTGGCAACAAATTCCAGAGCTTTATTGTGCGTTGAATGAAAAAGAATTTTCTCCGATTAGTCTTAAATGTGCTACTTGCTAACTTCATGGAATGCCCCCTAATCCTTCTATTATTCGAAAGTGTGAATAACCGAGTCACATCTACTCATTCAAGACCTCTCATGATCTTAAAGACCTCTATCATATCCCCCCTCAGCCGTCTCTTCTCCAAGTACATCTTCAGTCTCTGTATGGCTATAGTGCAGTCAGCACCATTGTAGTTGCTCTCCTCTTGGTCAACGCCTTTCTGTAGATGTGTCTTTCAAAGCTGCATACAGTATTTAGTTATTTATTTAGATTAGATATACTGCAATATTTCCAAGGGGTTTACATTAAAAAGCCACAGTAAAGACGGCTAACAAAGTTAACAGGCCAGACTAAAAGTAGATGGAAAAATCTGTGTAAATAAGTGGCTAAACTAATATATCCCTCATACAATTAGCTGTTATAAACCTGAGAGAAAAGCCAAGATTTTTCCAGCCTTTCTAATTTTCAAAAGGTTTGATTCAGCTCCTATGTCAAGGGAGAGAGTCTTCCAAAGGGCCAGTGCCTGGTAACTAAAAAAAGGATTCCCTGGTGACCTCTAGGCTAATTGGTGTAGGGGAAGGAAGCTGGAGAAGGTCTTTTTGAGAAGAAAGTAATGAGAGTAAGGAATCAACGGGACCCCTGTGTGCTGAGCATCTTAAATTTGATGCAACAGATTACCGGTAGCCAGTATAATCTCTGTAGAAAACTGTAAATCACTTTTTCCACTGTGTTTTGAAGTAGCTGCTGCAGCTTAATCTGAGAGATGGGTAGATCAGGAAAAGAGAATTCTAGTAATCGATCTTAGAGATTATGGGAGCATGCATTAGGTGTTTTAAATTATGAAGATCCAGAAAGGGAAGCAAATATTGAATGTATTTGAGGAAAAAATGCTCAAGATAGGGGTCTTATATACTACTTGCTGTAAGGTAGTTAAATAAGAATTATTGTTTAAAATTGCCTCTGTGCTGCTAAGTCACTTCATGAAAATAATTTCAAATTTTTGCCTTCTGGCTCTATTTTCTCCTTGGTGTATCTTTTTTACTCTTGTTTGTGAAACTACAGCTGTATTTAAAAAAAAAAAAAAAAAAAAAAAAATCGGAGACCAGCTACATTGGTGATGTCTTGAGCACTGGGGAGAAAATTAGTTCATTAAGTAGTAGCTAAGAGGATACAAATGATTTTATATATATAAAAAAAAAAAGAAATGCAAAAGCTTTTAGTGCTTGGCAAACTCAGTTGAACAATAACTTGGAGAAATCTATCAGTCTGGAATTCTTACTGGGTCTATTATAATCCTTTAAGGTCGGATAGTATTGATTGAATATTTTAATAATATCTTACCAAGATGTTTGCTTTTGCTTGTCACACTTGCACAAATCTTTGTACTGTAAAAGGCTGATGTTGTTTTGGCATGCTATACTGGATCTGTTTCTTTAAATAAAAAGTTAAAAATATATGGGGGCCCCCCAGTGCCTTATTTTTAAAAGTGACCTTTAGCAGAGTAGAAAGAGATTTTCAAATATTTAAATTATTTGTAGAGATACAGTGTCAGTGGAGTTGATGGTGGCAAGAAACTTGCCTGGAAGAATCATGAGGTGGTTTTTTTGGTTTTTTTTTAATTTAATCGAGACCCAGAATATACTTTTAGAATCTTTCATTTGTTATAGAATGCTGATGTTTTCTCTGTAATGAATTGTATGAGGTCACTACAGGAAGTGGTTGGAAAGAGGTAGCTAACTATAAAAGAATGACTCTCTGTATGTTCTGAATTTGCTAGGGAGTTAGCAATCTGTTCTGAATCTGATGCTTGATGGGAGGAGCAATCAGATAGTAGTTAGCAATCTGTTCGGGATCTGTAGTTATATATGAGAGTTGTGGGTGGATCCTTGGACCAGTGGCAGATGACCACGTCCCCGGGGAATGATCCCGAGAGGGACCACCGGTCAGGCTCAGAGTTAGGAGACAAACACACACTAGTTCTTTATTAGACAGTATACTGAACCACCAGAGATGGCAGTAGTGAGCTGGTAAGCCCGGCTGGGCTGTAGTCCCTCAGATACTGGAACAGCGATCCCTGGAAACTGGGCTGAAGAGAGACTGAGATATAGTGAGTAGGCAGTGTATGCAGATGTAACACTCACACAATGTCCCAATGAAGCCCAGGAGCTGGAAAGTATAGGCCCTCGAGGAGCGAGTACCTGGTTCCAGGGAAAGCTCAGAGAGAATGATGGTAACTCACTGATGTAGCTGAGATAGTTGGTAGTGAAAACTTCCAGGCAGAGGAGTATACGAAGCAAGTCTGGGATGAGGGCCCTCGAGGAGCTAGTACCGGTTCCAGACTGTCACCTGAAAAAACAAGGAGAGAGCGAGGCCCCCCGAGGAGCGGGTACCCCTGGTAAGTCCGAGGAGGCAGAGTAGCTTAGGTAATGAAACCCTTGCTAACTGGATGTGTTAGCAAATTCCAAGACCTTAAATATCCGTCGTGGGTGACGTCATCTTCGGGGGACGCCCCTGAGGTTTGCGCCAATGCCGGTACTTCAATCGGGGCCGCGCTGCGCGCGTGCCTCTAGGTCTCCAGGAAACATGGCGATTGCAGCGTCGAGCCGGTCCGGAGAACGCCGCGGTAGCCAGTCTTCCCGCGGACGGAGAGGGAGGCGCCAGAGAGGTAATGAGGGTGTTGGGCACTGACGGACACAACACTATATAATGCAACAATGAGAAAACAGAGACAAAGTCTTATTGTCAAGATATAGTTCCTAAAATATTTTTAAATGATGTCTGTTTCTTAAGTTTTTGTTTTTTCTTTTATTTCAGGTAGTAATATTATAGAATTGATTAGTTATTTAAAATCATGGTAATGTGTAGTAAAAGGTACGGTAATCATGTAGAATATCTGTCATTGTATGTGTATTTTGTCCTGTAGTTTCAATCTGTTCCTTTTTAATTTTTTTTTTTTGTTTGGTGCTGCCTTCTACTGACCTATGATGGCCATAAAGCTTCATTCCCCGTTACCCAGAGTTCTTCTCCATTTTTACCTCTCTCCCTGTTTTCACCCCTAGAACCCATTATTTGTAGACGCGATGTCTGATCACTGGTTATCACAGTTGTGTTGTAGCTAGGTCTCCCTTCTCCGTGGAGGCTGCGATCACTTTTTCTCTTCAGCATTTCCAGCTCCATCTGGCCTGCGGAACAGAAGCTGAGCTCAGAAATATTATCATTATCTTTGGTTTACAATTATACTATCCTAGAAATTGGAGAGACATGGAGAACTTGCTCATTTATTATGTTTTCCTTCTACAAAATTTCTTAGGTGGCATAATCTCTGTGATTTCACACATTTAAAATTGAATGAATTCAGTTTCAAGTGACCAAGTTGATTTCAGTGAGTAATATTTTTAGAACTGTAATATTCATTGGCACAACGCAGTAGTATGCGGTATAGTTTGCACATGTACAGGCCGATTCAGTAATCTGTGCGCTGGATTTCAGCACACTGTTTTAACGATGCGCAGATTACAAGTTTTTTTTTTTTTTTTAAATTCCTGATGCAGTAAGCTAATGCTGTGCTAATGCATCAGGAGTAAAAACAAACACAAAAAACACCGCGTTGACTGGAAAATGTGAATTCAGCACAGCCGAACACACATTTTAACTGGGGACAGAGAGGGAGTGTCCCTTAGAATATGTATCGCTGCAGCCAGATAGCTGGATAAGTCCAGAGCTATCTAGCTACCTGGCCACCTTCTTTGTTAAGAAAACGCAGGTTAGGTCAGTGCACCTCTCTCTGTATCTGGGGGGTACTGCTTAATGCCCTCATTTGCATTGAATTTCCATGCGAGGGCGCTAAGCAGGATTCTGAGGTTCGAATACACGTCTTGTGATTTGTAAAACTCCTTGCTGCATCAGCAGTAAGGTTCACGCTCACAAAATGAGCTTTCAGATGTGGGTAAAGCTGTGTGTTGAACTGAATGCACCTCTCTGCATCAACCTGATAGTTTCTGACCTCGGACATGGCAGTGTTGGAAAAGGTTTGGGTTAGAACCTTTGCAGGTTGTCCTCCTTAAATTCCCTTGTTGATTTGATACTATCTGCGACACGACACAGCATCGTTGAGGAAAGATAGTGAAAGTCCTTGATGACTGGTTTGTTTTCAGTAGGAAGGCCTGTTTGTTTGTCTACATTTTTGTTATCTGTATGTAGAGTGCCCACTATCATTTTATAATAGATTAAATCTTAATGGGCTCAGTGAACCTTTCTTCCCCAAATGCTCTCTTACAGTGCTAATCTGCTAAAACCCCGTGATTGGAGAAGAACGAGAATTCTGGCTCATAGGTAACTCGTGATGAAAATAGCCAGGAATGTTACTGAGTTTACTATAACACTATGCATTATTTATCCGTGAGTTAATGTAAGCAGTGCTTCAGAACACCGTGACAGCATGTCATATTTTGTAGACACCCTGTTTTGTTCTTATTCCTTCGTTTTTCTGGTATATTTTTGAAGGGCTGCAGTCATTTTTGTCAGGCAAAGTGGGCAGCAGTTAGGACCTTTAATATCTTCCATATTTATATGTCTTGACTAGATTGTAGGGCTTCACTGAGGAAGGAGTGCTTACTTCTTATGCATATCTGTACATGCTGCATAGATCCTAGTAGCATTACAGACTTACGTAGTAACAGTAGTAGTAAACTGCTTTTTTCTTTGCCAGAAAGTTGCATTACCGTTGGTGTAAATGAACACTGACTTCCTCACCATCAGGAGCACAAAAGAGAGGGAAGCAATAGTGTAAATAGAAAGTTTGTGTTCTCAGTACTTATCAGTTGGGGAAACAAGGGTTGTCTTATGATTTTTCCAGTGTCACTGCCTCTTCTCTCTTCCCCAGTCATGGCTTTCTCAGCCTCCTTGTCAGTGGAGGGCAGAGCTGTTTTAAAGCGACAGTGCTAATAATAACTATCAGCTTGCTCTTTCTTGACTCTTCTTGCCTGTCTGGTTTCATTTGGAGATCTCCTTTATTTTTATCTAAACCCATTTCCGTATAGCTTCCATTTCTTTGTTAAAAATAAAAGTTATGCCCCTTGTTTTTAACACATTTTTCTCTAGGTCCTCTTGCCATTTGTTGTGTGCTTTATTTACTTGACGTGTAAGTGTGAGGCCTGCTTGGGGGCTTTGATAAGGATCCGCACAGCAGTGTCTCCCTATCTTACTTACATTGAGGAGGATGGGAGTGGATAAGTAGAAGGAGCTTTCAGTACCAACACCTTCATGGAATGAAAACAGGAAGCTCCATGGTTTTGTTTTATTAGGCAACTGAATTATCTACAAACCTTTTTTTGTTTTAACTCCACACAGAAACCTTCTCATTGTTTGACTGCACTTGGTTAATCACTGCTGGACTCCAAGATTAGATAACCCAGGCACACTTTCCTCTGTGTGCTGCACACCGTTCTCTCCCAGGTGTTTGTAGGTTTTAGTACATAAGACGTGTGGCTGCCTAGAATAATGAAATGAACTACTGTTATTAGACAATACAGAAAGTTTGTTCTTTGTTTGGAGAATCTGAATATTTTTGCTTCCATTAATTTTGTTTTGTGGGGCTACTTCACCATGGAAATGTGGTACATTTCAGACTCAGCTAGGAGGTACAATTTCAAAAGAGCAAAATAAGTCATATAAAGTTTATTAGGAATACTAGTTGAACCCTCAAGCCTTTTTGCTATGAAATTAATCCCTCATCCCTCTTACTCTTCTCCCCTGCCTCTCAGCCTTCCCTTACTCCTCGCTCCTCCCAGTTGCCTGACCCTATCACTTTTCCCCTTTTCCTTCTCCCAGAGCCTGACTGCAGCACTATCCCTCTATCCTCCAGCTTACCTCTCAGGCTGCTGCTTGGTCTCCCCTGCAGCCTGTATGGATGGCTTCACCTCCATCCTCTTGCCTGCAGCTTGGGCTACTGCTTCTTTGCCTTGTGTTTTTTTTTTTTTTTTTTAACACATGCTGTCTTGCTGACAACGTGTTTAATTTGCAAAAGACACATGCTATTCATAGGGTCTGCTCGTTATCAGCGAAATAACATGTGCTAAAACCTTGTCCCCTTGCAAGCACCCCCAAAACTACACCAATCGAGACACTACCATGCCCCAAGCATATTTTTTTTATGTACGGATGTCGAGATCAGTATTGAAAGAGGTTTGTCTGGCTAAGTCCAAGACTGATCTGACCCAGATTTATCTGGCGAAAAAGTTAGCTGGATAGGTTAGGGGTATTCTGGGGTGGCACTCACTTATCTGGCTAAGTTAGCTAGCTAATGCTGCTTTTCAGTGTTATCCAGCTAACATACATGGTTTTCTTCTTGTATTTTTTTATAAGATTTCATCAATAGTCCTAAAGTTAGCTGTGGATCAACTTATCCAACTAACTTTTTTTACATAGTTGGGTGCAATCAGAGTGGATAAGTTGATCCTGCTAACTTTGCTGGTCGGGTAGCTGCTGAAAATTGATCCCATTGAACTTTTCATGACTATTTTTTTTTGTATGTTGGGAATTTGCATGTTAAGGTGTTCTGTTGCTTTAAAACTGATGTGTGAATTTTCCCCTGAATGAAATGCAGCTGCGGAATGGGGCCTGCGCTCTGATGCCTTTCACGGGGCCAACATAAGACTTATCTAAAGAATCTGCTGTACATGAGGTTTGGACACCTGATAGGGTTTCTTTTTTTTTTTTTTTTCTTCTTGCTCACATGGTGCTCTTGATCTGGAGTTAGAGGGCAGTCTTGGTGCAGTGGTGTTTTATGACTGTCAAATACTTTGATGCTGCTGCCTTGTCTTAAGGAAGTGCATTGAGAACTACACAGTAATGATGTAAGTTGCCAGGGTTTGTCTTAAGGTGCTGAATCTTTTCTTTGAATTTGATTCTTGCTGGGTGGGTGTATTGGGTTTCATTATATTTTTTTCGGTGTACATTAAAGGAGGTCGTATTTTGCAGTAGGCGTATGAGCCAGACAGTAGCTTTCTCTGTGTCCTGCAGACCAGTTCAGACAAGTGGGATCACCCCTGCACACCAGCAGGTGGAAGCAGAGAGTACTCCTTCCTTTTTTTTTTTACGTCATTCCCGACTGTATATTTTGGGATGGCAAGATAGGTCTTCAGTAGTTCTCCATCTCCAGCTGGTGGTGGCTCTGCAGGGATAACAGGAGAAACTACAACCCCCCCCCCCCCCCAACAAATAGTAATAGGATACAAGGAGGATTTTTATTTTCTTATAGGGCCGAGAAGAAGGTGACTGGATGGCTGTTCTAACCTCAAAAAAAAAGTTCCTATTTGGGCTTGGTCTTTAGGGGAGTTCATGTGGTCCGCCTAGAGGTGAACCTTTAAGAAGTGAGAGACTTGCACAGATAAAAGTGGGAAAGCAAGCAATGTCTGAATCGTCCCCTTCCATGGCTGAAAGAGGCCAGAAATGCCTGTGCTGTGTACATAGGGGACAGAGCTCAATAGGGGACTCTTTTTTTTTTTTTTGTCCCAAGTACGATGGTCCTGAGCCCCTCTTGGACAAACAGGTACATGAAAGAACTCTTCCTTTTGGGAGGCTGGGAAGCCAGGGTAGACGCCAAGAGTGAGCTGGAATCTGAAGGGGAGCAGTCAGCTCTGTCTCAATGGGACATGTGGGGTGCGGCAGCACGAGCAGGACTGCTAAGTTCGGATTTTGCCTTTTTACGCTGAATAGCCAGATTTTAGCCTGCAGGCAGGCTGTGGGTGGAGGGAAGGGAGTGCCTGTGATGACTTTCTTTCCATTCTTCACCTGCCTTCTCAAGTATTTACAGTGGTGTGGCCCTGTCCAATTCCCCCTTGTCTCTGGTCACTTCATCAGCAGGCAGCTGTTCTCCTCTTCCTCCAGGGCCTGGGGATAAAGAAGACATTGCCTCCTATTTGGCTTGTGCTGACCGAAAGGTGTAATGGGTTAGTGACCTGGCATGACTTGGTACAAAATCATCCCTGCCTTTCAGTGAAACTGGGAAGGAGATGGCGCTGAGCACGAAATTAGATGTAACCAGCTTAGGGCTGAAGGGAAAAACTGGGTCAGGTATTTTATTAAAATATCTCCCTTTCCTCTAGAATCCAGTAATGCACGTGCTTTCTCATTATTGGATGATAAATATTGCTTTATAAGAGCATTTCTTGTAGCTGCAGAGATGCAGAAGGAAACTGCACAGTCACTAACTAAATCTAATTGTATAGCTTATACTTGCAAAAATATAATTAAAGGAGTGTGAAGATGTCCATAAAACATTTATATATGCAACCCCCCCCCCCCTCCCCCACTTCAATGAGGGTCACCTTCAGAGGTTGCTGAACACTAGCCAGCTTGTTGCAGCCACTGGGAAAATGCCTAGATTCACCTAAGGGACCACAAAACAAAAACCAGTCCACACCAATGGTTTTGTTCCAAAACGGCAGAAGTTTACTGAAAAAAATTCAACAGTCCCAGCAGTGATAGAATCACACCAAAGAAATCAGATTCAGACACGGAGTACAGTTTCTTCTAGAATGTAGACAAATCACATAAGCAGACACAGATCTTATGCTGCTTAAGTTCAGCTCCACAACATTTGGTTCCTGTCAAGGCTTTAATCTCTTCAGCCCCGCACAAGAAAATCAGAAGAATCCTCTTGTTCCACTCTGTTACTCACACTTGGCTGACTCGTCCAGGACAAATCCTCCCACTGCTTTCTGGTGGTGAGATCTTCTTGAGTTGGCCTTTGCCGCTTGCAGGAAAGAAACCCTCTCTTCCACGTATCACGTCGGAACCCCCTTCCTGGAGCCCAGAAAAAGCATGCGCAGACCAACCCAGAACCCTTCTGGCTGCACACTCCGACTCCTCCCACTGCCTTGTGGAAACACTATATGTGCACCCAGATTTTCCCCATCTCCTTTGGGGGAAGAACCCTCCTATCACTCACAGTACAAGCTAACACCCCTGGACTTCCCCTTGCTGGAAAATTCACACTTCAGTGAACCCAGACAGGTGTCTCATACATATTTTTTGAAATTAGAACCCATCTGTATGTTGGAGATCGTCCAAAGTACAGTGGCCGGCAGCCGTATTTCTAGAGCCCGTGCAATGTCAGTAGCACATCTGGCAATGCTTTCATTTGTGATTGTGTCATTGGAATTTGCTCTTTAGTTGAATATAAAGTGTAAAAACCCTTGTGTTTTTTTTTTTATATGTAAGGCTGTATTAATTTTTCCTGTTCCACTTAAATGTTTTGACAGTTCTGTTTAAAGTAAACAGTTTAGATGCACATTTAGGGGTAATTTTCAAAGCTATTTGCATGCATAAAACCTTGCTTTGTGTGTACATGACTTGACTAAAATAGCTTGGGGCTCTTTGTGCATACCCCTGTTGCATGTATATATATATTTTTTTTTTTTTCGAACTGCAGAGAAGCGTTCTGGAAGAGAGTGGAGTTGGAATTTAAGTGCACACTTTTTGATTTTAAAAAGTATTGCGCATAATTCGTGCCCTCTGAATTTCAGATGTAACATTGCTTGAGGTAATGTATGCGTTACTTGTCCAATTTACCTGCAGATTTTCAAAGCAAATATATGAGTGTAAGTTTTGCTTTGAAATTACTCGTTTAAAGTCTATGCATACAACGTACAAACTTTACCACTGCGCATCCTGTTTAAAATTACCAGGCCTGGATTTAGCCTTTAGGCAACAGAGGCAAGTGCCTAGGGCACCAGGTATGGAACGCACCAGATATCCAGGCCAAAGGGAAGCCCGATCCTTGCTTGCTTTAGGGCCATGTGCCAGCCCAGTTTCAAAGAAGAGCCAGTGTGGCGCTCTGAAAAGTCTCGAGGATTTACAAAGCACAGATAACCACGAGGCAAAATTATGAAAGTGTGCATTATTCTTGGCATTTAATTGCATGTGAAGGTTAAGACACGACTTGTTGTGATTACAATTTTATGTATTGGATTAGAATTTTTAGTTAAACAGCCCTTAGGGTGAAACTTCTTGTGGCCTGGTTGTATACCATTAGGTTTGGTATAGTGTTGTCATTTCTGTAATTGTAGGTTACACACTTGCTAAGTACAATTATCACATTATGAAGGTTAAAGCAGTCACAGGGAAGCCATGTGGATATGAGTATTGTTCACAGGTATTTACTTCAGTATGCTATTTAGCTGCCCACACATGGGTGGAGGACAGACGGTGCCCAGCTGTTACCTAATTTACAGTGCAGCATTACTAGAAAAATTTATTTTTACATTACTCCATTGCCGTTAAGACAGAATCCATTTGATTCCCCTTTTTTTTTTTTATTCTTAATTTCATTCCAAAACCAGCCTGAATTTCTTAATGTTTGTGGACGGTTTTGCCCGTCTGCTTCTGCCATTTATAAATGTAAATATTATCAGGGTGCTTCCATCACAGCGGGCTCTGTGAGGTGACAGAAAATGGAATGCAGTAAATTTCTCTCAGCAAGCCTTGCTGCATCCCTCCACGTGGTGACCTCATTGTATAACATCGGGACAAAGTCTCAGCAAGGTGAAAACTAATATTTAAAGTAAGGTAGGAAAGAAAAATTCATACTGGCTACATGATGCCCAGGATAGAAAGGTGCCTGCCCTTAGCTCCAGCACTAGGGCTAATGATGGTGGTAGCGATAGTGCAGCTGTATCAGATGAAGATGACAACCCTGGTACAGTTATAAGCCATGGTGAACTTATTCATGAATCCACTATAGCATCTGACAGACCACAGAATTGGATGGAAAGAAGAAAAAAAACTAAGAGGACGAGAAGCAATTACGTGGACCCTTGAAGACAAAAAGGAAACAATATACTACTATTTTTATAACACTAATCTTGTATTTAAATCTAGGGAGTTTATAAAGAGAGCATGCCAAAAAACAAAGAGGAATAATATCCCAGGAAAAGCTGATTAAAAGCAACCGACCCAAATTTTAAGATCTTTAATAACAAAAATTAAAAAAAGAAATATGAAAGTGATATAATTTTAGAACAGTTAAGAGCTTCTGCAGAAAGAGAAATAGAGGCTGAAAGAGGAGGTGTACTGGAGCAGCCAAGAAGCACTGGGAGAAAGAATCAACAACTGGAGGAGGGAACGGACGAGACACTGGAAACCAAGAATGGTGCAACACCTGAGGATGAATGTAGTGTAATGCAGGCCAGGAAGCAAAGGGGAGAGGAAAGGCAGGGGAGCGATCAGGAGAAATTAATGGTTGATGGAGAAAGAGAGCTGGTGAGAAGTACAGCAAAGTAGTGCCAGAAGAGAGGTGCTGAAATTAGTTATATTGGAGATATTCAGGAATAGGCAAGGAGCTTTTAGAGAAAGGCGAAGGAACAGTTAAGGAGTACCCGCAGAAGGTTAATGGAACAACTAAATAGCTTCAGAAGAGAGATGTTGGAATAATCGGAGCAATTGAAGAAGGAAAGAGTTGAGACATCAGCCGATAAGAATGGTGTAAGAGTACCAGAAGAAAGGCATCAGAACAGCTAAGCAGCTCCAGATGGGAGGTGCCAGAACTTCTGGGACAATTGGAGGGGGTAATGAGTGAGATACCAGTGAATGATAATGGTGCATTTCATGAGGATGATAGCAGTGAAAGGTAGTCCAGGGAGCATGGTGAAGAGAAAAAGCAGGAGATCGGATCAGGAGATAGAGGAGTTGATGGTTGAGTTCCTGCCTTATATGGAAATAGATATGTGTGCTGGGATGCAGGAGAGGGAAAGACTGCCTAAGATAACCCTGTCACCCAAAGTAAAAAGCATGAGAAGTAAAATCAATAAGACCATAATCTGCATAAAGAGACCATCTGTTGATATCACAGAAATTAAATTGCATACAGTATTGTGCCATGAAAATGTATTGCCGAAAAAGAGTCCTACCAAAAAGAACACAAAGCCAGAAGCAAAGAAGAAAAATAACAATCTTTCTTGGGAAAAAATGTATAGAGGATTAAATAAACTCACTGCATGTGGAGGTGTCACTGGTAGACGAGTACCTCAAAGGATGGGAGACATCGAAAATAATGAGAACAATTCAAAATCTCAACCTGAAATGTGCTGCAATAACAGAGGGAGATCTTAAATTCATATGCTGCAATAAATTGAAAAAAAATGCAGCAGAAACACAAAAGCTGCAGGATATGAAGAAAATAGAAAGGAAAGATCTCAAAATAAAATATTTAGACAGAACCCAAAGCAACTCTGTAGGGACCTGGGAAAGAACATTAGTGCAGTTAAAATTCCACTGCCCAAACCGGAAACAGAAAAGTTCTGGAGAAATTTATGTGAGGATCCTGTAGAGTATAACAGAGAAGAAGACTGGCTATCCAGCATGCATCAAAACTATTGAATGGTTTGAAGGAACAACGAGAGAGTTGGAAGCTGGGTTAAAAAAAAGTCCAAAATTGAAAACTCTGGTCCTGATGGAATGTCCAATATCTGGTTCAAGCTGAAGACTTCTCTCCACCAGTATTTGGTAGATTATAAAAATCCCTTGATCAGAATTAATACCTCAAAGGTTAATAATAACAGGAAGAACACCTTTCCTTCTCAAGGGACAACCAAGCAACCTCCCCCAAAATTATCAACCAATAATGAGCAGTTCACTGTAATATAGTCATAGATAGAATGCATGATCACATGGATTTTATTAATTATAGCATGGGTGACGTTAGATAAAAGCTTTTGATAGTATCTCACACTTTTGGATGATGATTGCCTTGAAATGTGCAGTGCTAATCCTGGACTGACTGAGCATATAAAGCTTACGATGCAAATGTGACAGACAACGCTCCATCTGAATTATGAATATGGACAATATGTTATTCACAGCATCAAAATCCAGCAAAGAATTTTTCAGGGAGATTTACTTTTTGTTTTGCCTGGCACTGAACTCGCTGAGTGCTTGAGCTATAGATTTCACTTTAATTCCAGAGTCACTAATGATCCACCAACATCGCATATATTATTTGTAGATGACTCGAAGCTTTACAGATCCTTTGATCATCATTTAGTGGCACAGCTCAGAGTGGTGAAGAGCTTCTCAGATAATATCAGGATGACATTCGGCCTGGACAAATGTGCTAAGGTAACCTTCCGCAAGGGAAAATTAAGCAAAGCTGATAACATCTCTCTGAGGACTTTAGCATAAAAGAACTTGAGCCAGGAAGACATATATAAATATGTAGGGGTGAGAGAAAAGACCAATAAGCAATACAATAGGAGGTTGAAATTGATTTTAAAAAGTACCTTGAAATAAAATAAAAGTTATCAATCAACTTGCAATTCCAGCACTGTCCTGTAGTTTAGGAATAGTAGACTGGCCTGATGAAAATCTTAAACAGTTGGATGTAAGAACAAGAAAACTTCTTCATGCTTCAAGTAATCTATAAGAATCAATATATGATGAGATTGTACATACATAAAACAAACCAACAACAATAAACTTGCATGCTTTTAACAATGCCGGGTAGCCCGGGATGCCATGCAAATCACCTGCTCTCAACAGCGATGAAACCATGCCACACACCAACCAGTGGCTATATGTGTCACTCAGATTGGGACTGGTGACACTCCCTCGTCTTTTCCACCTTTGTGCTTTACAGTGCCCAAAGACTACAATATGCTTTTCAGCTGTACTTAGTCAGCACAGACAGACATGGATCCTTTTAAAGGCTGGAATGGCTCTGCCCTAGTGGCTGTATTGATTACACTATAAAAAGGCAGGCATCACATGCTCATGCTCCTTGCCTAACAGCCTGCAGTGGCTAGCACAAGCATTGCTGTTGCTTGCAGGATGACCTGCCCATCTATGTTCTTGCAACTGTGTTCTTTGAGTTGGTGGTGTTGTACTCACTCATGCACAGATCTGTGCCAGTATTATAATGAAAATGTTATTAAATATCAGGCTTTACTTTTGCAGTAGAAAGGTTGTTGATTGTTAGGCTTTTGTGATCTGTAGTTCAGTGTGTTATGTTTTTTTAATTCTGTTTACAACAACAATGAGTAAGAAAATATAAAGAGCCCGACTGGCTGGTGGGCCCCCAGGACAGGGTTTGGGACCACTGTCTCTCATGCATATTCATTATGGATATCCTGAAAACCCGACTGACTGGTGGGCCCCCAGGACAGGGTTGGGGATCCACTGATCTAGAGCACTGCACGCAATTCTGGTCTTAGCATCTCAAAAAAGGTATTGCTGAACTGGAAAATGTACAGAGAATGGTGATCAGAATTAATAAAGGGGATGGAATGCTTCCTTTTAAGGAAAGGCTAAAGAAGTTAGGGCTATTCAGCTTGGAGAACAGACGGCTCGAGCGGAGATAATAGAGATCTATGAAATCATGAGTGGAATGGAACGGGTTAAAGTGAATCACTCTACTCTTTCAAAAAAATACAAAGATTCTTTTTCACTCAATGCACAGTTGGGCTCTGGAATTCATTACAGGAGGATGTGGTAAAGGCAGTTATAGCTGGGTTTAAAAAAAGATTTGGACAAGTACCTGGAGTAGAAATCTATAAACTATTATTAACTGGGGAATGCCAGGGGTTAGCAGCATGGTCTCACCCAGTTTGACATTTCTTATATTCTTCTGTTCTTAGGTGGCAGATGGTGGCATCTCTTGGAAGCAAATCAGTAAGAGAGATCTGAGAGCTACAAGCAATCCCACCATTTTTGTGGGGAAGCAACCAATTTGGTTGTTTTTGTCCATGATAATGAAGAAGTGTGGAGAGTGTGTTTTTAAAAGCTACTAAATATCCCTGCTTGCTGCTGAGGTTTATCTCTGGCCAAGAATACTCTTTAGCTGTTGTAGTTTAAATACCCCTCAGCATTCCCAGTTGACATCAGATTCCCTTGCTGGCCAAAGGTTAGAGGGGAAGTTTCCTCCAAGACCGACTCCCTAACTGCTGCTTTTGTGTCAGCAGGAGGTGGCAGCCAGTTATAGCCTTTTCACTGGATTTGTTGGAGAAAAGCCATTAGCCAGAATCTTTTATACTGTATTGCTATAAACTGAATCATGGGGCCAGATAGAGAATATTTTATTTTTATAAATGTTTCTTTTGTATTTATTGGGTGCATTTTTTTTTTTTTTTTTTTTAAAGGATGTAGCAAAAACCTTTTTTCTTCAATAGCTTACATTCTCTTGCTTGCTACAATCTTCGGTTTTGCAGTGAGTAGCGGTCAGACCTGCTTTAAAGCTTTGTTTCACTGTTCGGTTATACCAAACAAATATGTTGGGCAAGACCTGAATATTTTTATGTTTGAGACTTTTGAAGAGAGGCTATAGAGAGGCAAAACTTTTATGTTCTATTTATTTGAGCTATTCTGTTGCATCTAAACTCGTTTTCTACTAGTGAGAATGCATGCTCTGTGACCAGAGAAGGCTGTGCTCCGTGACTCGGGATGTGCTGGGCTTCTTGTACAATGAGCTAACACGCCACTGTTGTGAAGAATTTGCAGAACTGTCAGAAGCTGAGGGTGGTTTTGCAGCATCTTGAGTGTTTCCTATGAAATCAGGTGTACTAGCTGAAAGGGCCCCTCAGAATGACAGGCCGAAAAGGCTTTCTGCCATCCACTCGGTGTCTCAGCGTCCTCACACTCTGCCTGTCACAATTGTTATCCCACACTCCCTCTGTCTCTGTGACCTACTGCCTCAGTATCTCTCACACACTGCCTCACAGCCTGTGTCTCTGGCACAGTCATTGTTGCATGTGTGCACACACTCTGTGACAAAAACACTCCTGTCTCGCCCACAGGCAGCCATTCTGGCGCACACACACACACACACACACACTCTTATGGTTTGCCCTGCACTCAGTCTCTGATTTGCATAGTGCTTTTTCAGTTTTAAGCATGGAAGCAGGGTCCTATTCAGGGGTGACCACTCATTGGCTGTAAGAGGATGTTTGTGCACACAAGTAAGTATTAGCTCAAGGTGTTAATGTTCAGTGCATGCTATGGGTCATTTAGTGCATGGTACTGGCCATCACCCTGTGCTATCAGTATGTAGTGCGCTCTGAGCTGCTTGAATCCACGGCAAATACAAATATTTATATTTTAATTTCTCTTTCAATATGCATGCCAGTATTTGTGTGTGTGTGGTTTTTTTTTTTTTTTTTTTTTGTAGCAAAATGGTTAAGAAACCTGAAGGGCACCAAATTCATCATTAGCTGCCCAGAAAGCATGACAGACAGAAGGACCAACATACAAATACTAGCAATTTATATATAGAGGATGTTAGTCTGGTAGCAACTGATGCTCACAGACAGGTGAATTTTAAATGGATTTACCCGTGTAAATGTAACACACTATCTTAGCAACTTCAAAAAAGCATTAACATGCGTAAAGTGCATTTACACATGAGTATCCTATGGGCAATTCTTTGGCATATATTATAGCAATTTTCAAAAGCCCACTTACGCAGTTACAGTGCATTTACATGTGTAAAACCCAATTTTAAGCATGTAAATGTTTTTTAAAATCAGGTCCTAAGAATTAATTCTACAGTTAAAGAAGATCATGTAAAAGTTTTGGGGTCAAAATGTTAAGGCATTTTTGAAGAGGAAGCCATTTGTGGTGGATAAAAAGATGGCATGACGGACTCTGTCTGCCTATGCAGATCCTTAATTAGGAATTGGGTGTCTGAAGCTGTATTTTATGCATTTCAAATAGTGAAAGGTGCCAGATGAACATTAGTGAAGAACAAATGTTTTGTCCATGGAGCAGGAGTAACGTTGACAGTGATAGTGGAAGCTCTCCTGTGCTGCTGAGCTCGTATGCCTCAGCCTTGTTTTAGAGAAGTTAAGTTAATTTAGTCTCCAGACTCGGGGTCCAGTTTAATAAGGTGATCTAGTATGAGCGCCCATGTCTACTCCCATTTATGCACACATTTTTGTGTGCACAACTTTATTCACAATTTAATATGGATTTTAGCACATGAAAAATGTGTCTAGAAACATGAGTAGAAATGTAATCACAAGTTTAGAGCACCTCCATGTACATCCCATGTAAATGAAGGCATTAGCTATTACTCCCCAGTGCAGAGATATGCTTAGGTTTAATTGTGTTTTTTCTAGCACTGGAAATTTAACTCTGGGTTAAAGGTGATGTAAAGATTAGTCAGTTTTCTGAGGTTAGTGTTAGCCTATGGCAGTGGTTCTCAAACTTTTTTTTCAGCCGGGGCACACCTGACAGATGGTTCTCACATGCATGACACGTTGAACATGTGACTGACCCGGGGCTACCTGTAAACATACCCTCTGCATCCACAGGAACCCCCTCGACCCCCGAAAATGGGTGCAGAGCAGAACTAGGGCATTACTCATACAACTAACCGTACAAAAAAGATATTCTGGTGACATGTCAGTAAAAGCAAAACAAACTCCCTTTGCTACCAGGCACAGTAGCCCTCCTTATGAAAAGACAGTAATTTACCACTAATGCACGTCCTATTGAGAAAACACAACAAATAAGATTGATACAAATGCCTATACGCTTTTAAAATACCTCACTTCGGTCACACACTCAGAACTGACCTTCATCAAGTACAGAAAGATCACAAATTACAAATATGGAGACAGAAACTGGAATGGAAAACAAAAAAAGCCACTCTGCATGCAGTGCAAACCTGGAGAAATGGAAAGAGAAATATAGCACCTAACATAGTCCCAGGATCTGCAATAATGCACACAAAGTAACCCGCAGAAAGTTACACCTGTATTATGGAACGCATTCAAACAGTAACAACCCTATCTATGAACAGGCAACATTACAAATATTAAACCAGGCCCTAAACACTAATACACCTCCTATTAGGAAAACAGAGCAAGCCAAGCTGCTATAGATCCCCACTCAGAAATAATTGTAAAACTATATTAATAAATGTTACAAAACAGCTGATGAAAAGAATAACATCCAACAATTAAAAACTTAAAAATTATTAAAAATTGTCCAATACCAATAAAATATTTCGAAATAGTAGACATCCCATAATACCCAATAATTAAAATGGCAGTTGGTCAAGAAAAATAAACTTAAAAAGCCGCCTTTACTTAGCCTCTCCAGCAACTCTCCTACTCCTTTCCCTTGCAGACCAATAGCACTCACCAGAAGCTGCAGTGGGTGCTGAAGCTCTGTCCTCATGGTCCTCTTCCTTAGGGCCCACAACCAGACACGCACACGCATAAACGCGCACACATACCCTCGAATTAGACCCCACAACCAGTCTCTGTCTCAGTCACACACACCAGTCATCTCTCTCTCTCGCTCTCTCATATATTTGCGTGTACCGGGCCTCACTGCCACAATTCTTCATTTGCTGCAAGGATAGGCTTCAGTTCCGCTGCGGCTTTACTTCGGCAGCCTTTCATTTTTCGCTGCCACGGGGATGGGCCCCCGTGGCGGCCTTGATTCGGCAGGGATGGGCTCCCGTGGCGGCCTTGTTACGGCAAGGTTGGGCTTATTTGCCACCTGGACATTGCCACTGATCTCAGCCCCCCTCAAACTGCGATGCCCCTTCTTCCTGCCCCACTGGCCAATCAGAAGCTTCCTCCCTTCTTCCTACTCCCACTGGCAGGAAGGAGGCTTCCTATTGGCCTGCATGGGCAAGAATAAGGAAGGAGGCTTCCCATTGGTCTGCAGAGGCAGGAAAAAGGGAGAAGAGAAGCACAATTAGGGCAGTGGGACACCGGGAGCCGCGACACACTGGTTGAGCATCTCTGGTCTGTAGTTCTGTGCCCCAGTGTAATCTTGGACTCGTGGTGTTTGGGAGTCCTCTAATCAGGGTCTGTGCACACAGCTTTTATGCGCCTCACTTTTTGGATGATGCATGTTTATTGCGCGATAGAGCACTATCGCAGCAATATCACGTGATATACACAATATTTTGCATCTCCCCATCAATGTTCCCTCCCCTAGTACAGTGACTTTCTTTGCATGCATGAAGAATGCAAATGCATGCAAAGAAGGTCATTTAAGAGGAAATCCCATGCAAATATTTTCTCATGGCCGCCGAAGAAGGTGGTCAGCAGTGATAAAATAACACCTCTTTGAAAAGTGTTAAATGTGAGGCGGGAAGCCCAGGACCCTAACGCTGGTCCCAAGGCTCCTGCCTCACATTTAAAGAGAAGAGAAAAAAAATTGTGGGAAAATGGGGAGGTTGAGTGAGGGTCAGGGCAGCCCCAATTTTCTCCCCAAGCTTAAAAAAAAAAAAAAAAAAAAGTTTGTATTAGCCACACGGCGCCAATCCCCCTCCACATAGTAGTTAATACAGGGGTGGGCAGTTCCGGTCCTCGAGGGCCACAAACCAGTCTGGTTTTCAGGATATCCCTAATGAATATGCATGAGAGAGATTTGCATGCCTTCTGCCTCAGTTGTATGCAAATCTATGTCATGCATATTCATTAGGATATCCTAAAACCTCGACAGGTTTGTGGCCCTCGAGGACTGGAATTGCCCACCCCTGAGTTAATATAAGCAGCCCCTTCCCCTCACATAGTAGTAAATTGAGGCAGCCTCCCCATCCCTCTCCTCGAGAGCCAAAAAAAAAAAATTTGTCCCCCCCCACTTCCCTCCCCCCTGGAAACTTAAATGCAAGTTGCGACTCCCGTGTCGAGGTTGGGGTGCACCCTCCGGCCTGACCTTGCCCCGGCCATGTGACTGGGGCAGGGTTTGGGGTTCGGACCTCAGCCATGTGTCCTGGGTCTGATCCCCGGACCTTGCCCCAATCACATGGCCGGGGCAAAGTCGGGTGTGCACCATTTTGGAAAATGGCACTGGTTGTGCCGTGTGCAAGGGTGCGCCCCAGCCTCAATGCAATTTAAGGCTCCAGGGGTGTGGAAGTGGGGGCCGGGGCTCGGGACCCTAATTCTTTTTTTTTTTTTTTTTGCTTGCAGGGGGGCTGCCTCGATTTACTACTGTGGGGGGGGGGGAATGGAGGGGTCCAGGGAAGACTGCTTATATTAATTGCTATGTGGGGAGGATAGGACCGTCACTGCGTGGCTGCATTTTAACTTTTTTTTTTAAGTTTGGTGGAGTCAGCGCCATTTTGAGTGGCAGCCCTGGTTTGTTTGTTTTTTTTTTTGATCAGCAGCCCTTTAAGGTGATGGCGGTCTCTTGAAGTTGGGGCCGCTATTGCAGTAAAGGGCCACTAGGCTTGTTCTTTTACCCTGCCGTGTTTGGCCGTGAGACAAAAGAACATGCCATAGAGCCACAAAGTTTTTTCAAAGGAGGAGCCCCATGATAAAATTTTTCGTCTTAATGAATCTAGGTCTTTAAGTTTTTTGCTTACAGCTTATGTTTTATATCAGGGGTAGGCAACTTCGGTCCTGTAGTGCCACAAACAGGTCTGGTTTTCAGGACGTCCACAATGAATATGATTGATTATATATTTGCATACAATGGAGGCAGTGCATGCCAATACACATTATGCATATTCATGGTGGGTATGTTGAAAACCAGACCTGTTTCTGGCACTCCAGGACCAGAGTTGCCTACTCCTATTTTATGCACATGAAACAAGGTTTGCACGAATAAAACTAGATTTATGAGCATGAACCATGAATTATGCTCATAACAATATTTCTGCACAACTCTTATGCAGAAGGCTTATTGCAGTTTAACTTGGTGTGGGCATGTTTTTTTTTTTTTTTTTTTAAATCTCCCTATGTATTTTTTTTTTTCCAGCACGTGAGTAAAGAAAATGTATAATGAAATTCAGTGCTCTTACTGGCATACTATAACATTGGCCCCCTCAGTCAATACTTGCAGGGTTTATTCTAACCTTTTCATTGTTGGGGCTCCAGCTCTTTCTTTGAACTTAAAAAGACCTGAGGTGTATCAAATGTTTTACCTGCATAAGTAATCCTGAGGGTGATAGCAAGGATTATCATCCAGGGCTAATTATATAGGTGTTTTGTTAGTCATGTGGGACCTGGACTGAGACCACCAACTTGTGGTTTTCAGATGACGGTGAATTCAGGTTGCTACAGATCAGATCCAGTTTGTTAGTAAAGAACATCCTGGACTTTTAGTAAGAGTGGAATTCTGGATTTTTGTCCCTCAAAACTGTAATCCCAGAAGACATTTGGGATTTCTCAAGTCTAATAAAATCTCAAACAGTATTGTATGTTTCATTTTGCCATTAAATATTCAATTTTACTGTTCACAGTGATTTTATTACAATTCATATTTGTTCAACTAAGTAGTTTTTAAATACATTCTAGGTGGATAGTATAAAGAAAAGAAAAGAAGAAGAACCTTGGGGATTTAGTCTGTTTTATCAGAACATCCGCTGCCTGGAAATGTTGGTAAAACTTGTGCATAGATCTGCCTTTGAGAGCAGTGTAACAGTATGAGTAATTTTGTTGTTATTTAGGGCTATTTTCACACTTCTTGAATCTCAAAACTTAACCAGTGTACAGCAGCAGAATGTGAGAGATAAAATAACTCTGTTGAACAGTTCTTGATCCCGTTATCTTCATGAGAAACAGAGAACTGTCAGAAATTAGAATTTTAAATGTGAGTACAGATGTTAGACAAGCTGTTCTGCAGCTTTTTGCATATTGTTCTGCTTGAAAGTGTCCATCCCCTGTTGATTTTGGCACCTTAGACGAAACACTTTGCGTACTTGACAATAACTGTATGCAAGTTCGGCTCTCGGAGAAGAGTAATGAAGTCACAGTGTGGAAGATTATCAAGAGGCAGCTACTGCATGTTTTATTATGTAGGGTTTCTCTTTGTAGTTTAGTTTCCGAAAGCTGTAGTAACTTTTTTGAGCTGGGCCTCGATTTATTTATTTATTTATTTTTGTAATGCCTGCTGTGTGTGTGTGGAGTTTGTAGCAAGCCTACGTCACAGCTGTGTTGCTAGTACTAAATGCACTCATCCAGCAGCAGTAGGTGCTTTTCTTTCAGGCAGCTTTAGACATGACTTGTTTTGGCTTAGAATATATCGGAATGATTTTTTCAAAGGAGTTAGGAATGTAAAAGTGGCATATATTGTAGCAATTTTAAAAAGCCCATTTACACGTGTAAAGTCTTTTTGAAAATTCAGTCCTCTGGAGGGAATTCTCAAAGGTGTTACGTGCCTAACAATAGCAATTTTCAAAAGCCCGTTTACATGCGTAAATCCTTTTGAAAATTACCTCCATTGTGTCCAGGTGGGTGTTTTCCTGTTTTTTTTTAACAGATGTGAGAACTTTTCTTTATTGAACAGCTAAAATAATGAAATATTTCAATGCGTACCATTTTCCCCTTTGTCTTGCTGCAGCGTTTGCTGCCATTGCTTATAAGCACCTACTTTTATATTTATTCCTTTGCTATTTATTCATTTTTATGAAGTCTGGCCCTTGAGATGGGGTATATGTTTGCTTGTTTTTGAAAGATCAAATACTAAATGCCTTATTATTTTGCCCATGCTTGTTTTTGTTAAGATTGCAGCATAGGCATGAAAATACTCAGCAATTTCCCATAAATATGGGTTTAAATTTTGGATGTATTTTTATAGTCACTTGACCCTTCTTGTCTCCTTTCCAAAGCCATTCAAGAAGAGTGCTAGTTATGAGTATATATGTGAGCAAGCTCAGTGTGACATGTGGCTGTATGTAGCCCTTTTAATTACTTCCTGTGTCTGTCATCTATGACAGACTATTGGCAGCACTTCAGAAATCATCATTACAGGTGCACAGTGAGTGAGGCAAGCTTTTTTTGTTTATATGGTCTAAGTTTTGCCGTCCATCGGAAAAGTTAAATATCTCTTTGACTGACAATGTTGGCATCGTTTTATTTTTTAAAAGTTGCATGACATATTAAGCACTTGTTTGGATGCTTTTTGCTTTGAGGAGAAAAGGAACAAAAAACAAACAAACCCTTTTTTTGGCAAATGATGACATGGGTTGGAGTGCTTCACTATCAAAAAAAAAATCTTGGTGAAGCTCCATGTTTAATACCTTCTTAAAATTATTATTAAAATTGTGTTTGTTTTAGTTTAACACATATTGAAATTTTCTCCTATGTTTATCACTAGTTGTTATGTATATTTAGTATGTGGGTAGAATGCTCCTTGTGGAATTTCAGTTTTGGAAATTAAAGAAACTGTTAATAGTAATTAGTACAATATTACCATGTATATCAATAAATAAAACAAATTACAAATAATATATGTTAACTTAAAATAACTACAATCATCCTAGAAGCGATATCCTGATGTAAAAATAAAGAAAGATCTCGCAGTACAGTTAAGGCTAACTAGCACCTTTCCAACCAACAAACCAATTCTACACTATCAATTGATTCAGCAGCCAAAACTACCAGTCCTCAAAAGATTCAGTAATAGATTTATAATTGGCAACCCAAAAAAAGCAATTGTAAAAATGCGGAGGCAAAGATTTGGCAGCTGGGATTCAATGCCAAAAAGTGCAGAGTCATGTATCTGGGGAGTGGTAACCCAAAAGAGCTGTATGTGACGTGGAGTGAAAGACTAATGTGCATGAACTGGGAGAGAGACCTTGGAGAAGAGAGTGTCTGGCGATCTGTAAGTGGCAAAGCAATGTGACAAGGTGATAGCTAAAGCCTGAAGAATCCTGGGCTGCATAGAGAGAGGAATAAGCAGCAGGAAAAAGGAGGTGGTAATTCCCCTGCACAGGTCCTTGGTGAGGCCTCACCTGGAGTTCTGTGTTCAATTCTGGAGTCTTTATCTCAAAAAGGATAGAGGCAGGATGGAGGCGGTCCAGAGAAGGGCTACCAAAATGGTGTGGGGTCTGTATCGGAAGACTTATGAGGAGAGGCTGACTGTTCTAAACATGTATACCCTGGAAGAGAGGAGATGTAGGGGAGATATGATACTGACCTTTAGATTTCTGAAAGATTTTAATAATGCACAAACTCTGAAACTTTTTCCATTGGAAAGGAAACTGTAAAACTAGGGGTCATGAAATGAAACTCCAGTGGGGAAACTCGAACCAACATTGGGAAATATTTCTTCATGGAAAGGTGGTGGATGCCTGGAATGCCCTTCCTGAAGAGGTGGCAAGGATAAAAACAGAAAATGAATTCAAAAGGGCATGGGATAAAAACTATGGATCCTTAAAGGCTTAGGGTTGGTAATGAAGAAAAGGGTTCAAGGGGTAACCTGCACAGAGTGAAAGTTACTACCCTTAACCAAGTAGGTTTCATGATTTTGATGTAATTGCAATATCGCTGTATGCTTCAGCAGCAGGGGTGAAGGAGGAATTGGATTTAAACAGCTAACAATGGGCCTTGACTTTAACTGTCTGGAGTACTGATACCCAGACAGTAGGGAAAAAGTGCAGGACTGCTTCTGCGGTCAAGTCCAAAAGCAAAGCATGTTCAAGCAGCATTGTCTGAATTATCAAGGCTGCTCTCCATGTAAAAATATTGCTAATAGTATTACTACCCTTAACATAAGGCTTGGGGGCAACCTGCACAGAGTGGCAGTTATTACCATAAGAAACTTGCTGGGCAGACTGGGTGGTCCATTTGGTCTTTTTCTGCCGTCATTACTAAATTACTATGTTAAACTTACACTTAAATTCCATGGAGAGCCAATGTAATGTATATAATGCTGGAGAAATATAGAACATAGAAAGATGTATACATGCCAAGATGTAGTATGCCTGCCAAGTGAGTACTGAATAATTAACAAGTCTCACAAAATAAGTGTATTGTATTGTAGAACTTAGGGAATTTCATCATGGACAACTAAAAAGTCAAGTAGCTTGAAATGCTAACCATGGATATATAGTACTAACCTATAGTGCTTTGCCTTCTCAAAAGAAGAAACATTTGAAAGTTAATTTCTCTTCTGATTTGGGACTTGCTTCTGAGTGTTACATTTGTGGTTCCATTTTCTCTCTATGCCCCTTTGAATTCTTTGACTGTTTTCGTCTTCACCACTTTCTCCAGAAGGGCATTTCAAGCATCTACCACCCTTTCCATGAAGAAATATTTTCTGACATTTATTTATTTATTTTATTTATTTATTATTTTTATATACCGACATTCATCTCAATTGAGATATCACACCGGTTTACATTCAGGTACTGTAGGTATTTCTCTATCCCCAGAGGGCTTACAATCTAAGTTTTTTGTACCTGAGGCAATGGAGGGTAAAGTGACTTGCCCAAGGTCACAAGGAGTGACAGCGGGACTTGAACCTTGGTCTCCTGGTTCATAGTCCAGTGCTCTAACCACTAGGCTATTCCTCCTCCTCCTATTCCTCCTGTTTTCCTCCTCCTGTTTTCAAGTTGTCCCCGCTGGATTTTCATTTCATGACTCCTAGTTCTATTTTTTTCTTTCCAACATAAAAGGTCCAAAGTTGTGCATCATTAAAACCTTGTAGGTATCTGAAGGTCTATATCATATCTCTCCTGCACCTCCTCTGTTCCAGAGTATACATATTCAGATCCTTCATCCTCTTCTCATGTCTTCTGATACCCCATTCCTTTTTGGTCACCTTTCTCTGGACCGTCTCTATCTTTTTTGAAATATGGGCTCCAGAACTGAATACAGTGTTCCATGTGAGGCTTTACGAAGGGCCTGTACAAGGACCTTATCTCCTTTTTCTTAGGTTATTCCTCTCTCTATGCAGCCCAGCATTTTTCTGGCTTTAGCTACCGCCTTTTCATATTGCTTCACCATCTTCAGATCACCAGACACTATCACCCCAAGATCCATCTCTTGGTTTCTGCACACCAGACTTTCACCCCATATCACATAAAGCTCTTTTGGATTACTGCAGCCCAGATGCATGACTCTGCACTTCTTGGCATTGAATACCAGTTGCCAAATATTCAACCACTCTTCAAGCTTTCTTAAATCACTTTTCATTCTCTCTTCTCCTTCAGGCATGTATTCTCTGTTGCAGATCTTAGTATCATCCGCAAACAGACAAATTTTACCTTCTGTCCCTTCTGCAATATCGCTCACAAAAGTACTGAACAGAATTGGTCCCAACACCGATCCATGTGGCACTCCACTTAATACAGTTCTGTCTTCAGCGTAGGTTCCATTTACCATTACTCGCTGATTCCCATCAGTCTACCAGTTTTTAATCCATGCGATCACCTTGGCGCTCACTCCCAAGTTTCTCATTTTATTCACTAGTCTTCTGTGCGGGACCTTATCAAAAGCTTTGCTGAAATCCAACTATATCACATCGAGCGCTCTTCCTTGGTCCAATTCTCTAGTCATCCAATCAAAATAATCAGATTTGTCTGACAGGATCTTCCACTGGTGAATCCATGCTGCCTAGGGTCCAGCAATCCTTCAGCAGAGTTTCCATTAATTTTACCACCATTGAGGTGAGGCTAACCAGCCTGTACTTACCGGCCTCCTCTCTGCTACCACTCTTGTGAAATGGGACCACCACTGCTCTTCTCCAATTCCATTAAATTGGCACCACTCCCGTTTCCAGGGATCTATTGAACAGGACCTTCAGCGGACCCGCCAGCACATCTCTGATCTCATTCCATATCCTGGGATATATCTCATTTGGCCCCATGGCCTTGTCCACTTTCATGTTGCTCAGTTCTTTCCATACATTCTCTTCTGTAAATGGAGTTTCGTCTCTCCCATCCTCATTTATGGTCTTGTCCAACAGCAATGGTCCGGCTCCAGGGTCTTCTTTAGTGCCATTTCTTTGTTTCTCTCCACACATTGCTCCGTGTCACATTTCAATTTCACTTATACCACTTCTGGTATCCCTTCTTTCCCTGATATATCTGAAAAATGTTTTGTTACCTCAACATAAGAACATAAGATATGCCATATTGGGTCAGACCAAGAGTCCATCAAGCCCAGTATCCTGTTTCCAACAGTGGGTAATCCAAGTCACAAGTACCTGGCAAGTACCCAAACATGAGATAAATCACAAACTACTATTGCTTATTAATTACCATAATAGCAGTTTATGGATATTTCCTCTAGGAACTTTTCCAAACCTTTTTTTAAACCCAGTTACACTAACTGCTGTAACCACATCCTCTGGCAATGAATTCCAGAGCTTAACTATGCACTGAGTGAAAAAGAATTTTCTTTGATTTGTTTTAAATGAGCTACTTGCTAAATTCATGGAGTGCTGCCTGGTCCTTCTATTATCTGAGAGAGTAAATAACTGATTTACATTAAATTGTTTAAGTCCATTCATGATTTTGTAGACTTCTGTTATATCCCCCCTCAGTCGTCTCTTCTCCAAACTGAACAGCCCTAACTTCTTTAACCTTTCCTCATAGGGCAGCCATTTCATGCCCCTTATCTTTTTGGTCACCCTTCTCTGCACTTTCTCCAGTGCAGCTATATCCTTTTTGAGATGTGATGACCAGAACTGCACACAGTATTCATGGTGCAGTCTCACCATGCAGTGATACAGAAACATTATGACATCCTCTGTTTTATTTGCCATTCCCTTCCTAATAATTCCTAAAATTCTGTTTGCTTTTTTGTTCACCACAGCACACTGAGCCGACAATTTCAATGTATTATTCACTGTGATGCCTAGTTCTCTTTCCTGGGTGGAAACTCCTAAGATAGAACCTAACATTGTGTAACTACAGCAAGGGTTATTTTCCCTATATGCATCACTTTGCATTTGTCCACATTAAATTTAATCTTCCATTTGGATGCCCAATCTTCCAGTCTCACAAGGTCCTCCTGCAATTCATTACAATCTGCTTGAGATTTAACTACTCTTCATAATTTTGTGTCATCCTCAAATTTGGTCATCTCACTCGTCGTACCTCTTTCCAGATCATTTATAAATATATTAAAAAGCACAGTCCAAATACAGATCCTTGAGGCACCCACAGTTCACCTTTTTCTACTGTGAAAACTGACCATTTAATCCTATTCTCTGTTTCCTGTCTTTTAACCAGTTTGCAATCAACAAAAGGACATCACTTCCTATCCCATGACTTTTTAGTATTCTTAGAAGCCTTTTATGTGGGTCTTTGTTGAACGTCTTCTGAAAATCCGAATACACCACATCTACCGGTTCACCTTTGTCCATATGTTTATTCACCCCTTCAAAAAAATGTAGAAGATTTGAGACAAGATTTCCCTTAGGTAAATCCATTCTGGCTGGGTCCTCTCAAACCATGGTCTATCTAAATGTTTTGTGATTTTATTCTTTATAACAGTCTCCACGATTTTCCCCGGCACTGAAGTCAGGCTCACAGGTCTATAGTTTCCCGGATCACCCCTTGATCCCTTTTTAAATATAGGGGTTACATTGGCCATCTTCCAAGCTTCAGGTACATCGGATGATTTTAATGATAGGTTACAAATTAATTGAAATAGGTCTGAAATTTCATTTTTTAGTTCTTTCAGAACCCTGGGGTGTATACCATCTGGTCCAGGTGACTTACTACCTCTTTAGCAAACCTTTCTTGTGCTTGACCTTTTTGCTTTCCTTATTGCTTTCTTTGTCTCCCTCAGTTTTAACAGATATTCTCCCCTGTGCTCCTTCTTTTTGGGATCCTTTCTACTTCTTGAACACTGTTCTTTTTGCCTTTTATTTTTTCAGCCACCTCCTTAGAGAACCAGATTGGTTTCTTTTTCCTCTTACTCTTGTTTACTTTTCTAACATTTGTTGCCTTTGTAACAGATCCTTTTAATTTGTCCCACTGTTTTTCCACCTCACCCATTTTCTCCCAGCCTTCCAGTTCTTCCTCCAGGTACATCCCCATTTTGACAGTCTATATTTGGGAAATTCAAAACTCTGATATTTGTATCCTATTCGCGATATTTGTATCCTATTTGCAATATTTGATGATCACTGGTGCTTAAGTGCATGTCTAACTGAGGCTGCTGTGTGTGTGTGAAATAAATACTAATGCAATTTTCTTTGCGCCCAGTTATGCCATGAACTGTAACTCTGTTTTTAATTTTACTGCTACAGAACTTCAAATCAAGTCCTTTGCCATCTTCCTTAAACCCAGTATTTGTTTATTTTAGTCATATAATACATTTATAATGGTCTTAGAATAAGGCCTTTCATATGGCAGATGCTAGGAGTTGACTAGTGTATTCTGAAACTACTGGTGGTTCTTTGTGTTTTTCCATCTTATAGACCGGGACCTTGTAGGAAATCCAGAACACTAGGAAGCAAACTACCCAGAAAAAAAGAAGATAAATTTTGGTTGTTTAAGTCAAAATGCTGCTTGAATATTCTGCAGTAATTTTTCCAAATTATTCAGAATTCAATTTTGAGGGGATTTAAGACTACTCTATTCTTCCTTTTTCATGTAGCTATGTGGGATACTTATTACTGAAGTAACAGATTGCAGCACATATATTTTTTTCTCTCTTGTTTCCATTTGTTGTCTTTGTACCAGGTCAGAAGCAGAATGAAGATTTTTATTCAGAAGCAGCTGCAGTGATGCAGTTAACTATCTATAAATAGGAGGATCATGGAATAGTGTACTTCTCCAATAATAACAATGATACTGATATATATATATATATATATATATATATATATATATATATATATAAACTTGGTTTTGTCCTCACCCTCTTCTTTACTAAATTCAAGGCAGGGGAGTGTGGTCTACCTTGCCGCCAGTAACATGGTGGCAGTGTGGGAATTGTGGGGCTACTTAGTGCCGTCTCCCCTGCCCATTTCTGCTTTTATTTAAGGGTTCAGTCTGGCCCCCGCTCTTACTGGGGATTCTTTTGGTTATGGTCCTGGGTGTCATGGGAACTAGGGTAGGCAGGAATTTTGAGGAAAGTGTTTGGCTCTTTTGAAAAGGCTGTGGGGGGGGGGGGGGGAGGGTTGAGGGTTTTACCTGCGTGAGCAACGCGGTGTTGTCAACCTCACTTATTTCCCATGAGTTTAGGCTTATTTTTATAACTAATTTATAGCTTATTTTTATAACTATTTGCTTTTTTTTTTTGCATTGAGGGTTGCTTATAATTGGGCTTTTTTTTTTCTCTCTCAAAATTGCATTTTTTGGGGCTTGATGAGGTTGACTTGTGCCCTGCTATTCAAGTGATTGGCTGCTGCTGCCGATGAGGCCTGTCCATAGCAGTGGTGTAGTTACTGGTGCACCTGGGTGGGCCATGGCCCACCTACTTTTCATTCAGGCCTATAACAAGCAGTCTCAGGGCCTTCATGGAGCAAGCAGTGCAGATATGAAGAGGACTCGTATGGCCACAAGAAAAGCTAGGAAAGCACTGAAAGACCCATCTCTTCTGAATTTTAAAACAAAGGAAATGAGGTGACATAGAGACGTGTAAACTTGTCACAATGGACTGGCTTCCTTTAGTTACAAGTGCAGGTAGTCAGCTAAGACCTAGATTCATCATTTTGCTATAAATATAGCGAAAATAGCGACCTCGATTTAAAAAAAAAAAAAAAGGGCGTGGTTAGGCTAATTTTCCTGATACCACATCTGCATTTACTGCACCACATATTTTCACATTGCACACAGAGTAATCTACCACAGCCGTGTTACCAGTTGAAAAAGATTTTATCACGAATGGCAGTTCGGGCTGCTGGAGAGAGAGAGAGAGTGTGCATCTCTGTAGAGGCTTACAAAAAACGTAACTATTTATATCCTCATTGTAAAAGGGGGCAATAGTAACTCGGGGTGAGGTTTGTGGGGTGGGTGGATTTTGGGGGGCAGTTTTACATGCATAGTCGTATGTACGAACAGCACAATTACCCCGTCGGTGAAGATTTAATGTGATTTGGAGGGATAAAAGTTAAGACGAGTAGATTTTTTTTTTTGTAATTGTATGTTTATTGACAGGAAAACCAATACACACTTCGTAAAAAACAACAAGCAATGCAGTCTAATACAGAGACAAACTAACCCATTGTATATAAAACCATCAACCAACACTGCGATGAACTTATAGTCTGAATCACGAATATCTTGCATATCCCCCATTGGTTTCCACCATTTTTCTCCCCTCCCCCATATACCCAAAAATAATAACATAAACAGAGTATAATAAAGTATAACGAATGAATAATCTTTAAACCAAAGTGAAAAACAATAATAATAAAGGCCCTGCCCCCCGCCTCCCCTATCCCTCCCCCTCTCCCCGCCCCGCTATCATGTGCTCGTGGAGCAGTGTGAGGCAGAATCAGACCACTGCGTATATAAGTGCCATACTTTACCCAACTTAGCCAAGTTGTCTCTTCGAATAGCCGTCAAATATTCCATATAATAAATCCATTTCAATCTCCGCAACATGTCGGACAGAGTGGGTGCACTAGAATCCTTCCATCTCAGAGCAATTTCCCCTCTCACCGCATGCGCCACCGCCCGGAGCAATTGGCTATGCGCGTGCTGGTCTTGGGATACAGGAATATGTAACAATACTTCTTTCGGGTGTAAAGAGACTGGCAAGCCCACCAAACCCCCAAACCATTGTTCCACTGGTTCCCATAAAGACCTTATCACCGGGCAGGACCACCACATGTGATAAAAGTCTCTCTCTAAGCCACAGTTCCTCCAGCACAAGGAATCCTTACGGAGCCCCAGCTTGTGCAGCTTGTAGGGAGTTATATACCAACGAAATAACATCTTATAACCGTTTTCCACCATAGAAGCCGCCGTGGAGGACCGCCCCACTGCGGAAAAGCATGTTTCCCACTCATCGTCCGACAGTGCTCCCCCCAAGTCTTTTTCCCAAGCTTTTATATGACACGGCTTGCTCATGAGCGCTCCATTTAATAAGGAATACAACTTAGAGATCACTCCCTTAGTCAGATGTGCATGTGTACAATAGCCCTCCAATAGCGTAAGACGAGTAGATTTGTACCATTTCTAGGTAGAGAGAACATGGTACAAATCTATTCTTCTTTCACCTTTCATCACTCCAAATCAGATTAAATCTTCACTGATGGTAACTATGCTGTTTTTACATATGATTGTGCATGTAAAACTGCCCCCCAAAACCCAACCACCACAAAAACCGCACCCCGAGTTCATAATGCCCTCTCTTACAGTAATATAAAGAGTTCAATTGTAAGTGACCCTCCAGAGAAGCGCTCTCTCTCTCCCCCCTTCCCTCCCGAACCAACATTTGCGATTTAAAAAAAAAAAAATTTCAGCCGCTAACGCAGGCATAACGCACACAAGCAAGGTGTAGTTATTTCTGGTGTTAAAACCTGTGTTGCTGTGCATTACTTTATCGCCCGCTATGTTAACCAAACCTCATTTCTGTTTACTCCTCCCACTCAAATACAAATTTTAAACTTGCATACGCATTTCACACATATCATGCGCGTTACAGCGTTATCACGGGCAATAGGGCCCTAACGCATTTTGATAAATGACCCTGTAAATTAGTTACCTTGGCTCCTCCATGTGGCTGCCGGAGTTCTTTCACTGCTGCTACTGCCAAACCTTAGAATGATTCACAACCATTGCTTCGTGCACGCTTGCCCCGTCTCACTTAGCCTGGGGATAAAACAAAGACTGGAATGACTCAAAGGAGGAGGCTCAGGAGGGGCAGGAGGAGGAGGTGCTGTGCGCAATGTGGGCCGGATTTTAAATGCCCTGCACGCGTAAATCCGGCCGGATTTACACGCGCAGGGCCCTCGCGCGCCTATTTTGCATAGGCCGCCAGCGTGCGCAAGTCCCGGAGCTTCGTAAAAGGGGCGGGGAGGGGGCGTGTCCGGACATGTCCTGGGTCAGGGGGCGGTTCGGGGCGGGGACCGGGGGGGTGTTGTGCTGGCCTGGGGGCGTGGTTGAGGCCTCCGGACCAGCCCCCGGGTTGGGTGATGGCGCGCCAGCAGCCCGCTGGCGCGCGCAGATTTATGTCTGCTTTCAGCAGGCGTAAATCTGCCAACAAAAGGTAGAGGGGTTTAGATAGGGCCGGGGGGTGGGTTAGGTAGGGGAAGGGAGGGGAAGGTGCGGGGGGGGGGGGGGGAGGAGCGGCCTCGGAGGGAACAGGCAATGCGCGCCGGGCTCGGCGCACACAGGTTGCACAAATGTGCACCCCCATGCATGCGCGCGCCGATCCCGGATTTTATAAGATGCTCGCGGCTACGCGCGTATCTTATAAAATCCAGCGTACTTTTGTTCACGCCTGGTGAGCGAACAAAAGTACGCACTCGCGCAAAATTATAAAATCTACCCCTGTATGAGTAGGACAAAGCTGCCTATTAATTATTACACTCTGGGGTTCATGCTGTAGCTAGGAAGAAGGGGAATGCATGATAACACAGAGCTTCTACCTATTTAAGAGCCACCTCTGGTGTCTCCTGCTGGTGTGTGGTGCTGAGAGCAGTGCCCAGGTGCTGGCCTGGATCTGAGCATCTGGCAGTGGTGACTTTTCCGAGGCACACCTGTTCAAGTCTGAAGGCACACTGGTTGGGAAACACTGTTCTGTGATTTCCTACATTGTGGCATGTCAGTGGCAGCCATCTTGGAAATGGTGACCCACATTGCCTCCTTGATTGACTTATGGATCTCCTCTGTTAATTTACCAGTTCAAGTTTATTTTATTTACTTTGGTTCATATTTGCACTTTAAATAATAACATAGAGACTTAATAAGTGCGTTCTGCCGTCAGTCCCTACCCCCCCCCCCCCAAGAATACACATACACATTATATGGTATGAAATAGGCCGCAGTTTATTAACTACATATAACCCGAGCCCTCACAACTGCCAATTTTAACCTTAACCTAATTGACCCAATTTCTCCTCCCCCCTCCCCTTCTCCTCCACCACCTTGTACCCCAGTGATGAAGATCGGCCCCTCCCCACTCTGCCTCCAACCAGCGAGAGCAAGCTCTAGCCGGGAACTTTAGCCCCTCCTTTCGCCAGCCATCCCGTGTAGCAGCCCCCCGCTACACGAGGCACTCCACCCCCCCCCCCCCAACCAACAACCCCACAGCATTCCAATACAACAATGGGCTTGGGTTAACCGCCACTAACAAGCCGACCTATGTCAACTTGTTCCTCCACTGCAGCCCTCTACCATTTCGCTATTTCCATCTCCAACCCTTCTTGCAGTGAGTTATTAAATAAGTCCATTCCCACTTCGGATAGATGGACTCTATCCCCGCTGAACAACCCAGCCTCCCCTGCCCACGACCACTGATGCCTAACCCAAAATACCCCTTCCCATCCCATCCACCTCCCCATCTGCCTGTTCAATTTCTTAACCCCGGACTGCCAAATTTGTTTCATCCCTGTTTTTGAGATGGACTATAACGTCCGACCACTCTAACTTCACTTGAGGCCATCTAATCATTATTTGGGATAGGTCTTTTTTTGATACAGGTGAGCAATTCCCTACATGATTTGACACCAATGTCGTTGCCCCCTAGGTAGATAAGTAAGATATTCGGAGGACCCCACATATCTATTCTGTCTTGCACAAAGGGTAGGAGTTCATCCCAACCCATACCCCATTTACTGAACCATGACAATCGCCAACCCAACCGCTCTAGATCTAGGAATTCCCCATATGGGTGCTTCAGCGCTTTTCTCTGCGCCCGATGGATATACGAATGGCCCACGATCCAGGCACATCCTGACGTATGTACCAACCCCAACCGCTCTGAAACACAAAAACAAATGTTAGAATCTGTCCAGCTGCCCCCTTCCTTCTCCCTCCCGCCTCCTACGTTCCCCTCTTAGTAGCGAAAGTAGTACCGGAATGCATTGGACAACCACCTGCCCATACGTTTTATCCCCTCCTCAGGCATGACCGCCTCAGCCGCCGAAGTTGCCGCCCCCAATGCAAAATGAGTGAGAACTATAACTGCACCCATTCTTCCCTATGACCGTAATAGCCAAATTTAGAACTTTGCTAAACTGGAATCTAGTCAATGGTGTACCATCCTTGTGCACCAGAAAAGGGCCGACAACTGGAGGACGTACTTGTAGATAATCTTGGGTTCTTCTCACTGAGCATGCTAAAGCACATCGGTCTGGGATGAGCTTGTTAAAGGTGTCTTTGCCCTTCTGGTCTGTCTTGGATCTCCGAATAAATAACGTCGCCAACCTTTCGTGGACTTGAACACACTGCATGGTTATCCCTCGATCTGTGGCATTGCGTCTCGAAGTAGCCACTAACTCGCTGATTCTGAGTGCCCCAAAGAAAGCCCACGAAAGCGCCACCTTGAATGGGGACCAGCAAATGCCCAACAGTGTAGCCGACAAGTCAATCACATCCTCATACCGTATTGGCTGTCTTTGCCAACCTGCTAGCACCTTCCTCAACCAAGGGGGTGCCCCATCCATACAATTTCTGGAAAAAGGAAACCCCTGCCAAATGCGAATGGACTGTCGCTAATGAGCAGCCAGCATCTTTCGCTGCTGTGATATAACGTTTCAATAAACCCTCTGGGACTGGCCCATCACTCCATCCTCTAGGTTGTAAATAACCGCTAACTGCCATATGACCTTTGCTGTATGCCATCCATGTGGCAGGCACCACAGAACGCTGGATCAGCGCCCACTCCTCCGCAGCCCCTCTTTCTGTGTCCGCTCCCGAACTCGTGGCACCATGCATCATACTGCTGGAACCGGCCCGCATAGAACCTTCCAGTAAATGAAACATATAGTCAGCATCAACCGGGGAATCGAGCCTAAATGATCCAAAACTTAACTTGACAACAACTGGCAACATAGGCTGGGAACCCTACTCTCGTACGCTGTGGACTCCTGAGTATGTCCCACCCACCCCTCCCCTGCGAAAGTCCTTAATGTTGGGGACCTCAAGCTTTCACCCCAGTCTTGGTGACTGTTGCCAGCTTTTGAAGGCATTTGGTTGCAGGGTGGGCTCCGTTACATGAGGAACAAGCATGCCTGAACTTACATTCTGGAAATAAACAAGTGGCTCTATTAAACCTCCAGCATATGTCTGAAATCCCGGCGTCACCGCGCTGCTCTGACCCGCTTTTACCACTGAAACCGGGCCCCCGTGATGAACTAACCAACCCGCTGGACAGGCCTATGCCCGCCCCTCCTCCTTCCGTACCACCCGTCCCTGCTTTGTCTGCTCCTATGCTTTTGTTGGTCATTTGCGTGAGCCATAGGTTGATATCCTGTGTACCCCACTTGTTTCCTTCCATCTTGTTCCGGAATTTTTCATCATAATTAAGCCAGGCCCATCCCCCATAGTCTTTGAAAGCGCCCAATATACTATCCCCGTAAGCCAGAAGCACTCTGTAAAGCCCCGGCTGGTAGTGCCCCTCTACGCTGGCTAGCCGTAGAAAACCCCTGGTCCAATTGAGGATGTTTTTGGATACTTTGGGTGTAGATTCATTCTCTCTCCTCTTTTTCTTGCTCTTCTTGCGTCCTTTTTTGCTTCCTCTGCGACCGTCTAGGAGCTGGAATATATTCACATATTTCCGCTTCTGAATACGCATGCGCAACTTTTTGGGAACCCCTTCCCATAATTCCGACAAGAATGCCAATGCTGGGTGCCCTATGTCCATCCTAGGACCTTGGCTGGAGTGGCCGTCCAGCCTCTCTGATGAACTGAATTCAGTAGAACTTGTACTAGACGAGCTGCTGTCTGTGCTGGAAGTATTGTGAGACCGTCCCTTTTTATTTGGCCTTTTCTTATGAACTCCTTTGAGGCTTGCATTGCCTTCTTTACCTGGTGTGACTCTATGCAAGATATCCGACATGACTGCGCCCGCTCTTGAATCTGGCTCCCCCACGTGCTGACTCTCCCCTCATGTGGCATGTCCTGGCATGTGGTCCCTCCAGGATTCCCTTGAAGCAGTACCTGGGTAATCCTCTTCCGGGTAACCTGAAAAAGGAGAAGAACTAGTCGTAAAACCCATCCTGGATTCAAAATAAACCCTGCCGCTCGTATCCCTTTGCACAGTATCCCCTTCGAGTGCATCCTGGGGCAGGAACAAGCCCTCCTCGTATCCTTCCCTCCCCTGTGCTCTTTCTGCCATGGGGCACCGGGGCTCACTGACCCCGGCGGTTGGCCTGCATGTGCTGCTTCCGGGACTTGCTCTTACCCCCAAGCCGCACAAATTATCTGTGGAGTATGGGTCATTTCCCCTCCCTGTAATGCCCTGACCCTGATGCCACTGGTCTCCCACCCGCACTCACCGCCTGCCATTGTCCAGTCGCCCCCGAACGACTCTCTCGGCCTTGCCGCCCGACCTGATGCCCCAGGGCATCCCCTGCTCCTTCCTCGCAGTTGCATTCTTCCTTTGCCTCTCTCCTCGTCCACCGCCTTCCTTCCGTTCCGGCCGACGCTCGCTGACGCCGTTCTGCGCTCCGCTGGGCCCTTGCCTCGCAGCGCCTCTCTCGAGCCTCTGACTCGTGGTCTTCTATCCCCTGGCATGCTGATCGCCTCCTCCGTCTGTGACGCAACGCTCACTCTCTGTACCACGCGATCGGCCTCGGGCTGGCTCACCATTGGGGGAGGCACGTCCTGCGGTCTGTCGGGTCCTGGCTGCTGAACAGGGTAGGTGGGGCTCTCCCAAATGGATGGGGAAGGGGCGGTCGAGGCCCCGACGGGGCTAGCTGGCTGGGGGAGGTCGCAACCGCGGCTGCCTGAGGCCCGATTTCCGGGCCGCTTTCACCCAAGTTGGCCTACCGGGGGGGGGGGGGGCAATCGGGGGGAGTGCTGGCTGAAGCCACCGGGGCTGGCCTGGTGAAGCAGGCCAGCCACTGAGGTGCATCTGCCTCTTTTGATTATGTGGACTTGGCTCCGCTCCGATCTATCCCCTCCATCTCGGCTTCTCCGCATTGTAGCAGATGCTGTTCTGCCTGCTCTATACACTATCCCAGGGGTGGGACCCTGGTGGGCTCACCGCAAAAGATGAGCCCACCTTTTCCTTCCTGGCCTGAAGAATGTGACTGGCGCCTTAGCCTAAGTCACTGCCTCCCTTCCTGTCCAAGCTCTGCTTTTGAAATTGTGCCTGGAACCGCTGATTCTCCCCGTCTGCCCTCCCCCTTTCTTTCCCGCCTTTACTTGTCCCACCTTCCCCTTGTTGGCCCTGACATTGTCGCCTCCTTAATCTCATGTTATAGTCGCGGTGCTGTACAAGCCAGCACCGCTACTCTTGTATTCTAGGACAGAGCTATGAAAAGAATATAATGAAGATAGTGTGAGCAGAAGTCCATTTTCACAGGATTTAAATCTGCTCCTTTGAAAATTGAGTAGGGCTGAGCGTCTAAATTTTTCTCGCCTTCCTTTTAGTTATTTCTCTAGTTTTTAGTCACTGCTATCCCAACCCCCCTTCCCTGTTTTATGTAATTTCTACCTTCAGTTTGGATGTAAACCGATATGTTGTACCCACTAATATCTGTATAGAAAAGCTTCTAAATAAATAAATAAATTTAGGTGCCTAAAAAGAGGGTGGCTAGTCAACTAACTTTGCATCTAAATCTAGCTGAATGAATTGCAGACCTAAATTTATGTGCTCATAACTTATGTGTCTAAATGAAGCACTGAGCAATTTTTTTTTTTTTTAAATTGACCCCTAAGTCATCACAACAATACACAAAAGAAGGAATTATGAATGCATGTCATCTAACCGCCTCCTGCCAATTCACAAGAAAACACAAAAAACATCAGCTGTTTAGGTTAACAATGCAGCGTGAATGCAAATGAGTTGTCTTGAACTGGTTACAAAAGAGGCTCATGTCATGTTTGCACAAATATAACTAGTTCACTGTACACTATGATCACACCAGACAAGAACAGGATGCACAATTTTTTTATTTTTTGCATGCAACCAGACATGACACTGTTCAGTACAGGAGAAACCGCATAATTATCCTGTTCCTGTGCAATTTACAACCTGCTGCACAATCAACAAACCCTGAAGTTCCCCTACCTCCTAATTCAGTCACCTGACAAAAGCTACAGGGTACCTGTTTTAAGTCTTCGTTCGCTGCTTCCTGCTGCAGTCTCTCCCCCCTCACAAGCAGCCTGCGGGGGGAGTAAAAGGAAAGGGGGGGGGGGAACTGAGGCTAGAACAGACAGAGCAAAGGAGAAAAGAAGCCCCTCTGCTCCTTTGAGTCCCTCACCTCCTATTTGTTCCCCTTCCTCCCCATCTTCTTGACTTCCTCATGCATATTTATTTATTTATTTTATTTATTATTTTCTTATACCGACTTTCATGACAAGAATCACATCAACCCGGTTTACATTTAACAATGTGAATAATAATCAATAATCAAAGTTCAAACATCTTAAACAATAGTAAGGATGTGAAAAAGTTACAATGAAACAGGGAGAAATAACTTGGATTTAGAAAGGGGAGGGACAACTGAACAGTAGAATATTTACAGTGCAGCCAATTGCGTCAGTAATATAGTTGAGATATTACTTCAGTAATATAGTAAGCGAATATTTACAGTGCAGTCATTTGCGTCAGTAATATAGTTGAGATATAGTAAGAGAATATTTACAGTGCAGCCAATTGCGTCAGTAATATAGTTGTGTAGCAAACTGAATCAGTGAGGTACAGTTGTGTGGCATAATAAAAGGTGCTGGGTATGAGTGTGTGAGCGGAGCTGGGTATGAGTGTGTGGTACTATGTATGAGTAAGAGATTGGTGTTGGGTATGAGTGGGTGGTGGGTGGTGGGTATGAGTGGGAGAAGTGTATGAGTGGGTGAGTGGGTGTGAGTGGGTATGAGTGGGTGGTGGGTGAGAGTGGGTGGAGAGTGGGTGGTGCTGGGTATGAGTGAGAGGTTAGTGGTTTCTAATTTCAGTCCAATTTTTTCTAATTCAGTCCAATGTTTCTAATTTCAGTCCAATTTTTGAATAGGTGTTGTACTGCTGAGTGGAGGAATCAGTCCAGGGCTGGGAATGCTTTTTTAAAAAGCCAAGTTTTCAGTCTTTTCCTAAATGTTAGTGTGCAGGGTTCTTGTCTCAGGTCCGGTGGGATAGAGTTCTATAGAGGCGGACCTGCTGAGGAGAAAGCTCTAAGACTAAGAGATTTATGTAGGTACGTTTTGGCAAGAGGTACCTGGAGTGCTTCTTTGTAGGATTCCCTGATAGGTCTGGCAGATGAATGTTTTTGGAAGGGGATTTGTAGGTCGAGATGGGTGTGTTGGTGTATGGCCTTGTAGATGGTAGTGATGGATTTGTAAATGATTCTGTAATGAATCTGTAACCAATGCAGGTTTTTGAGTATAGGGGAGATATGGTCGATTTTCCTGATGTTTGTAAGGATTCTGGCTGCTGTGTTCTGTACCATTTGAAGAGGCTTAGTATATGAAGCTGGGAGGCCTAGAAGTAGTGAGTTGCAATAATCTAGTTTGGAGAAGATTATTGCTTGCAAGATTGTTCTAAAGTCCTGAGCGTGGAAAAGTGGCTTTATTCTTTTCAGAATATGTAATTTGTGGAAGCAATCCTTGGTGGTTTGGTTGATGAATGGTACATTATGAATATCCTGAAAACACGACTGGCTGGGGGTAATCCAGGACAGGTTTGGTAGCTACTATACTCTTTGTATTTGATGTAATGCTGTGGGTCTGCTGTCAGAGTAGGGTAACTCATAAATTGAAAGCATAATTTAATGTTTAATTTTTAGGCAGCATAAAATGTCTGAACATTTTGCCAGACGTTAGCCTGGTCTCCTACAAGGAAACTAACATTATAAAATCATCATGTCTGCCTGTTCCCCCATCCCAAATAACTTTCAGATTGTTCATACAATTTCATTCACATTTTTCCGACAGATGGTAGAGCCTCGTGTATATTTTTTTGTTTAAACTTTTCATACACCCTGACTTCCCTTGACATAGAAAATTTACTGTTTTCTTTTCTACCTTTGTTTCTATAGGGGCTGGTCTTCATCCCAGCCTTTGGGGATTCCCCAGTGAGTTTGGTTTTCAGGATATCCACAGTGAATATGCATGTAATATAATATAATATTGTGGCGATATTAAGTCAGAGGAAATGAAAAAAGGAGTTAGGTTAAAAAATAAATAGATAAATAAAAATGTACCGGCAGTCAGGTTAGGAAAAGGGATGCTCTAACCCCGCTGACAGCCACCTCTCCTGGCCGCCTGCTGCCGAGGAGGCGCTAGGGGCACACAATTTTCCCTAGTGCTTACTTTTTAACCGCAGCAGTCCCTTTGCATATTGCATCGGGCGCCCCAAAGAGGTTGATCGGCGCGTGTTAGTTAGGAGAGTGGGCGCTAAGTCATGAGTGCCCATTTTCTGCGCGCCGGTGTTGCATTGGGCCTGATTGTGGTGTAATCAAGCTGCTCTACCCTTGGTTAATGCCGATCGGACCCTGATCACATGGAATGAAATATAGCAAGATACCACCAAGTCACCCATCTCAGTGACCTCATAAAGCGCAGGTAGCGCTTTATGAGGTCACTGAGAATTTTGAAAGCAGTCTTGACGTTCGTTAGTCATACGGTAGCTATGTGCAGATTTCTGTAACAGGGGAAACTAACCATCATGAATTGTTCCCAGATTTCTTTGTTTCTGTAGTGCCATGATTAACAGTTTGTTAGAAAGTGTCTCACTGAAGCTCTGAAAACTACAACAGTGTCTCTAATACTGCACACTAGTACTTTAATAATGCATTTAGGCATTTGTACCTTAGACATTCATTCTTCAGATTGCATCCCCCAAACCAGTTCTTTTTTTCTAATGTGTAGGATACTGTACTCCCATCTCAGTAAGTTAGGTTTTTACAATTTTGATATTATATGATATTAAGTTAATTTTTAAAATTAGGTTTTGTTTGGTTGTAGACCCTGTTCCACTTAGTAAGCAGTCTCTCGGTTCATGATAAAATATTTTATGGCACGGTTATATTTTCTGTTTAATCTGAAATTCGATAAGTGTTTCTTTTATTGCCAATTGTAAGATTTTCAAATTATTGTTTTTTGCCTGGCAGTTTCCTCCTGCTTCTTTAGACCTCCAGCTCAGCTGGAACTGGATTTCATTGGGCTACCATACCCTCTGCCTTCATTCATATCACCCGGGGGTTATCCCCCCTACTTTATTTTCCCTCCCAATTTACTTAGCCCAGTATCTGCCATGCAATTGGGGCTCCTTAAGGACCCCCCCCCCCCGTAATCTGGACCTTAAGTCTGGCCACTGATTGTCACCATCGCATGATGACTGGGGCTCCTTCTCCTTAGGGGGCTGTGAGTGCTGCCTCTGCCGTATCCTCAGCTCCAGTTACCCCGGGAAGCAGAAGACACGACCCAGGAATCAAACTCAGATTCTCCCTAGAATGGTAAACAGAACTGGCGCTGATTCACTGGGCCGGTTCCAGTCTTACGTTTTTAGTAATATTTTCTTAATGTGCCCCCTTCCCCCCCCCCCCCCTCCCCGGTTATTAAAATTGGATTGAATGTTGTTGTTTTTTATGCTTAAGGGTTTGAATGTTGTTTAATGATCTGCTTATTATTTTAAGGGGGTGTGTTGGGGAGAAGCCATGTTCTGAGGAAAAATAAATGTAGTGACCCATGAATACATTGCAACCCATGATGGCTGGAGGCTTTGGGCTGTAAAAACTTTTTCTCTTATCTTTACGTTAAACAATAGAAAGTTTTACCGTATGCTCAAATAACATCTTCATCAGGTTCACAACAGGATACCTTAGTTAATTTTCGCTTGAGTGCCTGATGGGATTTTCTCTCTCTCCTGGCTGTTTGGTTGAAAGTCTAGACACTGAGAGGCTAGGGGCCTCACAACGTAGTTATTGTGAATGTTAAGTAGGAACAGCTTCCTCTGAAGTGCGGGCTCCATGCCCAAACCCACCAGTACAAAGACATGGCTTTTGTTCAAGTAGAGAGTGGCTAATCCCACTGCTGCATGCTGTGAAAAACCTTTTATAAGAGGGGAAAAAACTTGCCTGGAAGGTGAGAGGTCAGCAGTTTAACCTCTGACCATAAATAAGAGGCCAGGGAAAGAACAAGGCAAAAAAAATCCTTCAAGAACCCCGTGCTTTGTTCATCAAAAGCAGGTCAAGCAGATGAATGATTGGCAGGAATGGATGCAAGAGTTGTAGTAGGACATGTATGATTCCTAAAGTAGCCGTTAACTTCCCTCGTCTTTCCGTGTGTAGTTTGTAGAGCTTGTGTATATTTTTCATCAGTAAAAGCAATAGTCAGATTGGTAGGAAATCAAGTCAGTATCTTTTTTATTCACATTTAAGATTTTTTTTCAGAGCGACACTGTAAATTTGCTTCACTTACTGTATCAGTGATTTGATTTACCTCTCTTTCCTCATTCCTACTCATACCCACCACATTCTTTTCTGGACTCTTTCTTGCCATGTGCTTTCACCTGGACGCCCTTCTGTGATCAATGCAGTGGTATCTTCATATCGTTAGAAGATAGTTCTCTCTGTGCCTGAGCAAGCCCAATGACCGATGATGTGCTCTTGCTTTAATATTGTACTTGGAATGTAACTACTTTCTGACTGGAGATTTAGTTTTCTAGTTTGTTTCATAATGTAGTGAGGTACTGGGTCACCTGTCAGTCGCCACAACTATACTGCCTTGTATGATAGGACAAGCGAAAAGCAGAACAGTGTTATCTGTATCTTCAAACCAGCAAGAAAACACAATACATCATGTTTCATTCTTTACTGCAAAGTACACCAGTATAGGTTGATAAATTCAAATGTTTAATGACTAATTTGTTTTGCATATGAGTTAACATTTGAAGTGTAAATGGGTCAAAATGGCAACTTTAATATTTATAGTACAACTGCTCCAATTTTACAAGATGAACACTATCAGAATTTTATCTCTTTTCCTGAAAGGTCTGTTTCTATAAGAATATGTATTAATATATTTATTTTCCTTTGATTTTTTTGTTTTTTCAGGAAATTTGCTGTTCTCTGATCTAAGTGCATCCAAATTAACCTTTTGGTAATAGCATGCTTGAGTTTTAAAGTAGCACTATATGAATTTTTATTTTTTTCAGCAAACAAAAAAGCCATTGCTTCTCTTATTGCTGTACCACCTTTGTGAGTCTGTTAGCATTTTTTTTTTAAATCAAATTGTGATTTTCATTTGCTGATGAATTAGCACTTCTGGGCTATGATCTGAGGTTAAGAAAACACTGAGCTGGAAATTTCTTTAATTTGTGTATTTGTTTAATACATTATGCCACTTTAGACACATTGCAGAATAATTCAGTTATAATCCAGAAAGCACAAACTTAATGTAAAAAATGGATGCATGAAACTGGTAATAATAAAAAAAAAAAAAAAAAAGAGCCAAGGAGACAAAGCAGATTGCAACTATTTTCTCTAGTAATTAGTCCAGATATGACCAGTAGGCATCCCGAATGTGATTATGTTTGTCTAACATGCGCTTTAGAGAGAAAGTCTTTCCAGTGTGGCCCATCTCCTTGATCAGATTAGCCCGGTGATCAAATTGACATTCAGTTTTTCAGTAGAATGTGATGGCATGTCTCACAGCATGTACCCATTAATTAATAAGCTTCCTTGAAGTATTTCCCGAGAGAGGTTTATGCAATAATAATTCTAAGAGGGTGGCTAGTGGTTTGGAGTTAACCAAGATGGAGTGGGTTAGCTACCCCCTCTCTCTCAATCTTCGACCAAATCCCTCTGCAAAAAAAGGGCAAGACTTATATGGACTATGCTTTGCTAGCAATATGTAATTCTATGTAAACGCTTTATTTTATCATTTAATTATTTGTTATATAAGCAAAAATATACAAAAATATAATTGTATGTAAACTGATTATTATTTTATGTTTATAAGGAAACAGGTAAAATTTCAGAGCATTCTGATGTTGTGCAAATGTTCATAATGATATGGCATCCAAATAGAAATAGTACTAAACATTAATGACATTGTTCATCATGGTATAACTTCGCTACCGAGAAACGTGCTGATAGCTGTGGAAACCAATTTATGCCTGAAGGATAGGGCATTTACCTACTGTCAATCCATTAGTGCAAATGTTTATAGCACTACAGTTTTGCCATAGAGGTCAGCAAAAACATGTAGAAAGGTACAAACTGGTACAAACTTAGTCCTGGATTCACCATTCTTTCACAGAATGGTGAATCCTACGAAAACAATTGGGGAGGGGGGGCGGGCTTGTGAAAGCCCGCAGCCTTCATGCCACTGTGGTGTGCCGGCTGCCGGCTTTCGCACCGATTAGCGACACCGTAAAAGGTGTAGTTATTTGGCGCACTACCGCCGACGAAAATGTTAGTAACATTATCGCCGGCAGCGAAAACACCGCCGACTCCGCCCCTCACAGACTCCTCCCCTCCCCTTAATTTGCATCATATCGCATGTGAAAAGGCCCTTTTCGCATGCGGTAAGGGTTTAGAAAATAACCCCCTTGGATTGTAAGCCCTCTGGGGATAGGGAAATACAGTACCTGAATGTAATCTACTTTGAAGCGCTGAAAAAAGTGTGAAAAGCAGAATATAAATCTAAATAAATAAATAGAAGTTAAGATTACTTTTAAACAGCTGGCTCGCACTAATGGATATGGCCATTTTATAACATATGCACACGTTAAAATCAGCTGTGCGCGATTTTATATTGACATGCACATCTGCACACAAATGCCGCCTCAAGCGCGTAAATGGAGGGGGATTTTAGTAGCTATGCGTGCCGAGGCAATAGCTCTTTTTCCCAGTTCGCCCCAGTAAAGGAGAGGACTTGCTAATCCCCCTAGCTAACTTGCCTCCCTTTTACCCTGTTAGCCTTGACCCTTAAAGCCCCGCTGACTAGCCTATATTTTTTTTGTTACATGACTTACACGCCGTCCATAGCAGAAGTAAAGTTATGCACTGATTTCATTTTACAGACTTTGCCCACCCGTTCCCTTCCCGTTTTTAGATTTTTATGATTTGTCTGCATAGGCTTTAAAATCCGCGTGGCACGCACTGAGTCACGAATACACGTCTCCCAGCTTTGGTGCATGCAGTGCTTTTAAAATTAACCAGTACGTGCGTACACATGTGCACAATTTTATATGGACTGCATGCATGTGCGTGCAAATGCCACCTCTACCGTGTAAAATGGGGGAATTTTAAGAAATACGCGTGCTGATGCAATTATCACTTTCCCCAGTTCATTTCCAGCACCTAGATAAAGGATAGGACTTTCTAACTCCTCTAGCTAAATAGCTTCCCTTTTACCTTGTTGGCTCCGATCCTTGTAACCCCGCTGACTAGCCTAGAAATTTTTATTTTGCAACTTACACGCCATCCATAGCAGAAGTAAAGTTTTATGTTGTAGGGGACCCCAGTTTGCACTTGTGCTTGTAATTATTTATGCGTGCATTTCATTAAAAAAAAAAAAAATCCTGGAATGCCCATGCCCCACCCCCAATATGCCCACTCCCTGCCCCTTTAAAAAAAAACAAAACATTTTTGTGCACGTACCAGGAGATACACGCATACTCGCATGCCTTGTAAAATGTTTGCTGTGCGCATGGGTATGACTACTGCACGTATCTCCCGGCTTTGGCATGTGTAGGGCTTTTAAAATTCACCTTTAATAGTGATGTAGACTCACCATGGTATTGATAATTATCACAGAACTACTTAATGTCGACTATTAAATGGGTCATCCATTTAAGAATCGAGTTGAAGGAATAAAGAATTGACACGGAGACTTGGAAAATATATACAGTATGTAAGGTTCCTGTGATAACTTACTAAAATTACGCTAGGTCCGTGCTCTAAATCAGTGGTTCTCAACCTTTTTTCTGTTGGGACACACCTGACAGATGGTTCTCACGTGCGTGACACACTGAACACATGATCATCACAGGGCTAAAAGTAAACATATACTCTGTATCTACAGGAGCCGCCCTGACCCCCCAACAATGGGGGCAGAACAGAACTAGGACCTTCCCCTTTCAATTTACCATACAAAAAGAGATTTCTGGTGACATCTCAATAACAGCAACATAAACGTTCTCTCCTAGCAGGCACACTAGCCCTCCTTATGAAAAACAGTAATTTATCACCAATATATGTCCTATTGAGAAAATACAACAAATTATATTGATACAATTGCCTACATACTGGTAAAACACCTCACCTCTGTCACATACATAGAATTAACCTTCACCAAATAAGAAAAACCACAAATTACAAATATGGAAACAGAAACTGGAATGGAAACCCAAAAAAGCCACTTTGCATTCAGTGCAAAACTGAAGAAATGGAAACAGAAATATAGCATCTAGCACCTCCCTGACCAATCTCTCTCTTTTTCTCTCTCACACACACACACACACGCACACACGCGCCACTTCCCTGACCAATCTCTCTTTCTCTCACACACACACACACCAATCACCTCCCTGACTAGAGCTGCTGAAGTTTATCGCAGAGACGCTATTGATTAACTTAATTCATCTTTCTGGGGGTAGTGTGTCCAAATGGGTTAGTTTTGTACATACCTTGACAGACTCGAACCTCATTTGTAAGTCAGGCTGAATATGATCTCAGTGCCTTGGATCCATTGCTAATGCTCTTCTTAATACTTTCGTTGTGCCAAAAGAGAGCTTCTCTTGTCTGGTAACTGTAGCGTTTCATCTGCTAGTTTGCATGCTGAGCCCAGTTATTGATAAAAGTGGAACCTGCTCAGTGATAGTAGAAAACCTCTGTTTTGTTTTGTTTTTTCCATTTAGTCTGTACTACCCTACATGGCTAAAACTGAGAATTATTTAAATTTGTTCTCAATCATCTGTAAGAAGTGAATTGTGAAGATTGTATTTATTGTTACGAATGGAGTATTAGAGAACTGCTTTTAACTGAAGCTTGTAGACTTCTGCTTTAAGTTTTTGAAAGCAAAGACACGTTGAGAATTTCAAAAATTGTGTATGGATCGGTTCCTCCAGAAACAAAAGTAATGTTGATTCGTTCTCTGCCTTTTGGGACTTGTGCGTTTCTACCCTATGGACTAGAACCCTGGAGCGTCTGCCTCACTTCACCTAAGAGCAAAAGGGCTATGAAATATGAAAAGTGGTGGAACCCATACAAGCTAATTTGACTGCCTGCACCTAAGTCAAGGTTCTGAAATCCTCAGATGTATTGCAATTCTGAATGGAAAGAATTGTAACTGTTTTTGTTTTTTCTTAAATGTAGAATGATGTTACAGAAGACCTTTAGTAGTGTAAATGACAATCCAGAGATAGTGCTGCATAATGAGTATCATGGTATCTGTGATTATAAATTTGCTGACTTTTGTATCTTTATCTAAGATCCATAATTCTGTTCTAGCACGTTTTATTAAAATGATTTCCCTTTTTTTTTTTTTTTTTTTTTAGAACAGACATGCAAATAATGTATACGATTGTAGGAACTCGCTGAAAGATCTAGTTGCCTGTATTTACTGAAATCTGTTAGGGTTAAACAGAAGGGTATTGTTGATGATGATGATGGTTGTAATTCACTTTTAGAAGGCATGTTAACATTCTCTTCCCTCACCCCAGATTTCTCCTCCTCCTTCCCTTTTCCATCTCTTTTCACTTGCTGTGTCTTCCTTGCTTATGCCTTTAATGTGCCTCTTTCTGGAAGGAAGGATTTTCATTGAAGAACATTGGGCCACATGAAGTGGGTGGGTGGGGGGGCCTGCCCGTGGAGTTCAGGCAGTAATCAGCTGGAGGAGATGGGGCCACGGGTAGTGGTTCTGCTTGCTGCCATGCTTTTAAGCATGTGCTACCCTGTGGCTTTTTTTTTTTCCGGTGGCCTAGTTGTTTGAATGCTTTTAAAATATGACACTGTATACAGAGCTATAAAAGGTTAGCATAGATTACTCAATTTAAGGTGACAGCAATTGATTCCCAAATCACACAGGTGCAAGCACAATACTAGTACATTTCATAATAATTAAAATATATTTTGTGCTGAGCTCAGTAGTTCGGTGTAAATGCTTGCCAGACCCCCTACCCTGAGATTGTCAAAGGAAGGATGGATCCTAGCTAGCATGCAATAATTTGGACTCCAGTACCCGTGCTGAGCTGTGTTTTTAGTTTTACATATGCTGCACCATGTCAGCAGATTAAAAATATGTATGTGCACCAGGGCAGGGAAAGTAAGCAAGACTCGAATCTGCACCATCAAGAAGAGTGTGTGTGACTTTGGAATGTAACCTCAAACTAGGTATATTAGAACAGTACAAGATGACACTTTAACCAAGTATGTTTTAGAAAAAGAATCTTGCCCAAAGTATTCTAAAGGAAGCATCATTAAAATGAATGTAATGATAGTTAACCTAGTGAAGAAAGCTTTTAACGAAGAGGTGAAAGCACTAATCAACAACCAGCATTCTCTGAAACTTTTTTTTTCAATAGATGGGATGTAAGTGCAAGATTAGGAGGTCTGAGACTTGAATGAAATATTATTTATTTAAAAATGTGCTATTCAGCTTGCTGGATAATTTCTATGGAATATTTCTTATCATATAGCTGGCTGATATTATACCAGATCCTGCGAGGAGGCATTTCATCTTTATAAGAACTCTTTTTCATCGAACTCAGTCAGATAGTGTTAATATTCTGATGTGTCATCTTTATAATGATGAGGATCATTATTTAATGTTAAGACTTCTTGTCTGCTAGTGTTGGGGGCTGTTCTCTGAATTCCAGCTCATAACCACTGGATGAAATGACTTTTTGGCACATTGTGTTCACAGTGACTGTAGACCATGTAGCTCAAGCTGTGCTTTGTAACTGATGTCATCAGACAATGACTCTTCTGTTATCTAGTGACATCAGCCATAGAATGTATTACTAGTTTTATATTCTATTTTCTTTGCATGGTGGGAAAACTGTGTATGTGTGTGAGAAGGAAAGGGGAATTTAACTGGTAAACTGAACAGATATCACAAGGCGGCCACCCACAGACAACCAGGCCTTATTTATATACAACAATAGTTTGAAGTGTCTTTCTGGAGATAATCATTAGGAATGAAAAATCTTCAGAGAGATAGCTGTGTTAGTCTGGTGTAGCAAAAATGACAGGAGTCGGGTGGCACGTTATAGATTTACCAATTTAATTGAACTATGAGCTTTCAAGCTTCATCATGCATCTGACAAAGTGGACTCTGTCCTCGAAAGCTCATGCTTAAATACATTGGTTAGTCTATAAGATATAGGATAAACCTACAACGAAGTATGGAACGACGAGCAAACACTAATATGAACACAATCCAACAGGTGTTTTGCAAAATCAATTGCAAAGGTCCATGTAAAACAAACCAGAAAAAAACAATTTAAACAGGAAAAGTTCAATAATTTTTGTATATAAATAAGGCCTGGTTGTCTGTGGGTGGCCGCCTTGGATTATTCAATAATAATTATTGAACTTTTCCTGTTTTACTTACCATGGCAGCATTTGCTTTCTTTCCTGCAGGCTCCCTGGAGTTTTGCAGCTATGCCTAGAGAGAAGAAATGTGCAGTGGGTCGGGGTCATGCAGATCCTGAGTGTTGTAGGCTCCTTCTGCCTGAACTGTGAAAGGGAGCAAGGTATGAGAGAGATAGGAAGACAAACGGAAGTTCAGTCCCTCAGCTAAGGGAAGAGCAAATGAGAGCAGATTCCCTGATTGAGTCAGGCAGCTACAGTTCGAGGAAGGCAGCCCTACTCCTTGGGGGATGGGGGTGATCTGCCCTCCCTTTGAAGCCATGCTGGGTGATACCTCTGGTGGGGGATCTCAGGTGGAAAGGAGTTTTCCCCATTTGAAGAGTGCCCCTGGCAAGAAACATTTTCTACAGACTTTACTATGTCCATGCATAAAGCATACATGGCACAGAATTAGCAACATCTGAATTTCCTTTTGCCCCCTAATGACCATAGCCAAGAGGCCTAGGGAAGGCTCAGAACCTCCCCCTATAGGGCATTTGAGCACCCATGCCTCTAGGGAAGCCTCCTGGTCTGGGGTGAACTCTCCCCAAGGCATTCCAGAGGATTCACAAGAAGGGGAGTTCCCTTTGTAGGGGGACAGTGCCACCATATTCCATTTATTCCAGAAAGAGGAGCTGGTGGCCCTTATTATTAGCCTGGTTGAGACATTGAGGATGTCCGATGTTTCCACTAAAGAGCAAGTTGAGGAGGATCCTATTCTCCACGGCATTAGAAAGTCACCAAGGGCATTTCTGTTGCATAGTTCTCTCAGACATATGGTTCTTACAGAATGGAACACCCCACGGGGAGGGGGGGGGGGTGTTTAAAAAGGGGAAGAATCTTTTTTTTTTCTTTTTAACTGTTTAGCAGCAATTTCTTCGCATAAAAAATACAGCAACAGATGTAGACATTAGTTCTATATCTGAAAATGAATCCAAGGCATAAGTGCAGGGCAGAGCCAGGATCCGGGGAATAGATGCCCATGGCCAAGGATCGGTCCGCTATATGTCTTCCCATCATAGCCACTAATAGGCAGGACAATAAAGAAAGCCAAGTAGCCCCAGCTTGGCCAAGAGACCCTGGTATGGATCTGGTAAGGGAGCTGGACAGAGCTTTGCTGGCTCCACCCAAGGAGCGGGGTTTTCTCTGGCAAGGAGCAGTAATGATGAAAGACACATCTCCATTCTTTCTTATAGCTTGGTCCTTGAGAGGGCGTGCCTACACAAGAGAGGGTACTCTGTTAAAGACGTGAAAGTTTTCCACCTCCCTGTCTTATGTCAGGGTTTGGTGAGTCTTTGAGAGCTTATGTGCCAAGCAGGACTGTTATCCTTGGTGAATGGGTATCTTGCAAATATTAATTTCCTGCAAGTGGATCTGGACAGAGGTCTGGCCCTCGGGTCCTTAAAGGTCCAGGTCGCAGCCAATGCATGTTATGGTGGCAAAATTAAAGGAACCTCAATAGCAACGGCACATGGTCATAGGGCGTTTTCATAAAGGCGTAAAACTCATCAGGCCACCATTTTACCTAGTGGTACACTGGTGGGACCACAGTCTGGTGTCAAGAGCCTTAGTCAAATTTCCCTTCGAGCCGCCAAAGCAAGACTTGTCACAAAAGGCTTCCTTCCTTGTGGCAATCTGCTCAGCCAAGTTCATCTCAGAGTTGCAGGCCCTTTTGTGCAGGGATTCTTACTTAGTAGTTTTGCAGGGTTCAGTCATCTTTCGGCCAGGTCCAAGGTGATCTCAGCTTTCATATAAATCAGGGGTATCCCTTCTAGTCTTCAATAGTAAGGACTGTCGGAGAAAAGACAGGAGTCTATGCCTGTTAGATGTACATTGGATTTTGTTGAGATATTTGAAGGTGACAAATGCCTTTAGGAAAACGGACTGGCTTTTTGTGTTGTTTTCAGCACCTAGAAGGGGCAGGCAGCCTCTAGGCCATCCTAATCAGGTCGATTAGGAAAGCAAGTGCATTGGTTTACTTACTGTTAGATAAACAGACCCTGGCAGCACTCTGGGCTCATTCCACAAGGGCACAAGCATCATCCTAGCCACAATTAGCTTCAGCTTTCCTGGAGGAAATTTGTAAGGCTGCTGCCTGATCATCCTTGCATTCTTTCATTAAGCATTACAGGTTGGACATACAGGGCCAAGGCATCCCTGTCTCCATCCCCCCCCCGTCCCCCCCGTCCCCCCCGTCCCCCCCGTCCCCCCCGCAAGGAGTAGCATTTGTAACTCCCATACATGACTAGTATAGTAGGAAGAAAAGGAAAGTTACATTATTATTATTTGATAATTTTTCTTTCCTTGAATCCTGCTAGACCAGTCCAGACCCCACCCAGGAATACACGAGGCATATTTCCTATATTCCTAAAGGTGCCTGTTCTCTCTTTTGATACTTTTACCTTACTCAGAACAGTCTTGTGGGCCCTATGAGGTTTTTATCGGCAATTATTGGTGAACTGGTGACAGTGCTCTGGCAGTAGGTTACTAGATTGGACCAGGACCACGCCTTTCTTATAGCCAATAGTGAGGTCATAAAAGAGGTATATCCTCTGTCTCCATCAGCTGTGGAGGAGAGAAATTTCATATGTGATAACCAGTCTAGCAGGATTCAAGGAAAGAAAATTATCAGGGAAGAATAATTTTGTTTCATATCTTTTTGATTGATTTTAGCATAATCAGAATGTACAATAACATTGTAGAGATGTGACTGAGGATGGGGAATCTGCACACCTTCTGTCACTGACCGAAAGATAAGGATTACACTCTAACAAGCAGCTATCTGGCCAACACTGAAAAAAACCTCCATCCCAATGAGCACCCCCCCCACCCCAAAACCCCAGACAACAAATTATGTCAAAGGTGATCAAGACAATATTATAACAATCATCAAAGCAACCAGTGGAATCAGGCAAACATCACTGAGGAGCATTCAAGTAGAAACTCCGAGTTTTATGAGGCAAAGTTTGCAAATACATTTCCCATAGTTTCAGAAAGACTTTCGCTTGATAGTCAAATGGATTTTTTCAGTATGATATTCCATAACACACAGGTGATGTAAAGCTATCCTCAACTGAGTAAGTGTAGGAGCTTCTGGCAGGAGCTAATTATGCAAAATATTCTTTTTTTTTGCTAAGAGAAGTGTTTTTCGTACCCATAAGGTATGCATTGGTATTCACAGGAGTGTGTAAATCAAACAAAAAAGGTCTAGCTTCTAGGGGGAGATTAATCCCCATCATCTCCTGAATGTAACAGACTGTGCCACAGAATTTCTGCAAGCAGGGACAGGTCCAGAACAAATGTCCCAGAGCACCCCTGCCGTAAGGCACTGTCGGACTGTGCAATATTCATTACATATGTCTGTGTAGCTAATATGTAAGTTCACATTAAAAACTTATATTGGACCTTGTGTAGGCTTATATTAGTGGTAATGTAGCGAGCCCTAATGATACATTTAGCATAAGCATCACCAGAAAAAGTTATCCCTAATTCTTGGGATCAACTCTGTATTATGTCATCATAAACTATGGGGGGTATCTTCTTCAGCAATTTCTGATAAAAATAAAAATAAGAATGCCTACTTGGGTCTTCCCAATCAAAAATCTCCAACAGCTCTGCATGAAATAAACAAGCCAAGGCCTGCAAATCCGTAGCCATTATATAGTGCCGAATTTGGAGATAGGTAAAAAAATGTTTATCTAAATCATTCTGTAATTGTTGAAAAAAAAATTGTCTTCACTCAAAAGATTGCTAAAATTCATATCCCCTTAGCTGCCCAATGTCTAAAGAGCGGATTGTGAATCCCTGGCGCAAAGATACTATTTCCCCTAATGGAGAGTTACTAGGAAATCCTCCCTCCAATGTATCCCAAATTTGGAACAGAACCATTCCCTGGCATGGGAAGAACTCTTTATTAATGTGTAATATAAAACATAAGTCCCATGGGACCACTAATTCTCTATGTCCAGAGGAGTATAAAAAGTCAAATCCATCAGCCAATCTCCAAGATGGCGTAAATTACAAGCCATGTTAATAGATTCACAGGTTGGCAAGGCCTAAACACCCATATTTCCATTTTTTCATTAACTTATGGATAGCAACCCTAGGTTTTTTTTTCCATGCCAAATTTACTTATCATTGACTCCATGTGTAGCACTTCCCATTTTGTGAGACACATAGGCACAGTTTGAAGAAGATATAGCCACTTAGGCAATAATACCATTTGAAAGAGAGCAATTCTACCAGAAAGAGATAAAGGGTAATTCATCCAAGCATGCAGTTTTTGCCCAGTATGATCTAAAAGCAGATAATAATTAATCTGCTTCAATTTAGCAGGATCTCTATATAAGCGGATTCCCAAATATTTAAAGGAGTAGCCAGCACAGTACATCGGAAAGTCAGTACCACACAGGCCTACAACTGTATTCTGCATAGGTAAAGTAGACTTATTTAGATTTAATTTCAGATCCGCCAAAGCACCATAATCAGAAAATTCTTTAAGGAGCAAGGGAAGAGAAGACTTTGGCTCACTGATGTATAAGAATATGTCATCGGCAAAAGTTGCCAACTTATATGGTAAACCCCTTTTATCTGCAAAGTGCATTTCAGAAATAGCCGTGTTCTCTCTAATTGTTTGGAGTAGCGGTTCCAGAGAAACAAGAAAAAGAAGGGGGCGACGGGTCAACTATCTAGTATCTAGTCAGAGGAAATCGCTCTGAGTGCCATTTACTAAAACTGATGCAATAGGATTATTAAATAATGTCTCAATGATCTGCAAAAACATCCCCCAAATCCCCCCCCCTTTTTATTTTTTTTTTTAAGCACTTCAAACGTGAAGGTCCAGTTGACATGATCAAATGTCAACCTCTCAGCTGCCTTTGATACGGTTAACCACTCCATCTTACTAATTCAATTAGCAAATATTGGAATAACAGGAACAGCTCTATCGTGGTTCAAATCGTACTTAGGGAACAGAAAATACAAAGTTAAACTACACAACAAAGAATCTCAGCACTACGCTTCCTCTTCAGGAGTTCCGCAGGGCTCCTCCCTCTCACCAACGCTCTTTAATATCTACCTGCTCCCTCTTTGCCAACTTCTAAACAAGTTAAACCTTAAACACTATCTATATGCAGATGACGTCCAGATAGTCATCCCCATCAAAGAATCCTATACTAAAACTCTTGAATTCTGGGAATCTTGTCTTCAAAAAATTGACGGACTCCTCTCCAACCTAAATCTAATACTAAACTCTTCAAAAAGCGAACTCTTCCTAATTTCCACCGAAAACAGTAATACAGACACAAATCCACCACCGAATTTACAAACCCCACAAGTAAGAAACCTAGGAGCTATCTTTGATAATAAGCTAAACCTTAAATCATTCATAAATCAAACTACTAAGGACTGTTTCTATAAACTCCAAGTCTTAAAAAGAATAAGACCACTGTTTCACTTTCAAGACTACAGATCAATTCTTCAATCAATAATATTCGCTAAACTAGATTACTGCAACTCTTTACTATTAGGTCTTCCCTCTTCTCACACTAAACCCCTTCAGATGGTTCAAAACACGGCTGCAAGAATATTAACAAACACCCGGAGAAGAGATCACATATCACCAATTCTCAAAGACTTACATTGGCTGCCAATTCACTACAGAATTATTTATAAGTCCATAACCATTATCTACAAAACCATACATCAACACTCTCAGCTCAACCTTCAAATTCCTCTCAAAAAATTTACTTCAAATAGACCAATCAGAGAGTCCTACAAAGAATCCTTACAAATACCACATTCCAAAACCATGCGACACATAACAGCCAGAGACAGGGCTTTCTCCACCGCAGGACCATCACTGTGGAACTCCATCCCACCAGATTTGCGACAGGAACCCTGCCTCCCCACTTTCAGGAAAAGACTCAAAACATGGCTTTTTATGAAAGCATTTCCTGACCTAAACTGAACCTTAATCAGTCTTTGACTAATCACTCTGACTTTACCTTAACATAGCAATTAACTCCACAGCATTAGGGCAATTCGTTATTACCTCAAATGCATTGATATGCATATATGTATCATATGTATCTAAAAACCCCAGCTTCTTTTCTCTGTTCCAAGTTATATTACTACCTTGTTTTATTGTAACTGCAACCCTTAACTTTCACTTGTATATTGTTACTATTACTACTACCTTTTTAATTTATGTTATTTATTGTTATTTATGACCTCTTGTTACCTCTTCACTTGTTAATTGTAAACCGACATGATGCGATACTCATCGCGAATGCCGGTATAGAAAAACTTTAAATAAATAAATAAATAAATAAATGCCTTTTCTGTATCAAAGCGCATGAGCAGTGATGGAATATGCCTTCATTTACTTATTTCCATAGATGCTACTACCTAGTTTGTTATAAAAAGAATGCCTACCTTTTACAAACCCAACCTGGTCCTGCCTTGTCAGTCCTGGGAGAACTTTTGCCAACCGATTCGCAAAAATCTTAGCCAAGAGTTTGGTGTCAAAATTTCAAAGGGAAATAAGTCCATAGGCGGTAGGAAACATGGGATCCCTCCCTGCCTTTGGTAAATATATAATAAAGGCTTCATTAGGGGAGAAAGGAAAAACCCCAGCCGCAATCAGAGCTTCAAAAGCTGCAAGAAAAGGATATAGCAGTCTATCGCCCAATAATTTGTAAAATTCAGCAGTATAACCATCTGGACCTGGGGCTTTTAATAATTTAGATCGGTGTAATCCCTGTTGAATTTCTTGAATATGTATTGGGGTGTTCAGCATCTCTAGTTGGCGTTCGGTTAGTCGGGTCAAATCCACAGTGGCCAGGTATTGTCGAATATCAATCCCATATACATCCTCCGCTTTGTATAAGGAATGATAAAAAGTTTGGAAAATAGCAGCAATCTCTTTACTAGAAGTTACCACCTGACCTGTGGAATCCTTCATAGTAGGGATAGAATTCTGCCCCTTCCAGGATTTTGCCAGCTTTGCTAAAAATTTACCAGGTTTATTACCAAAATGAAAGAGCTTACTTTTGTAATAAGCCATTGTTTTTTTCACACTCTGGTGCAATTTCTTCAATGAAATTTGAACGGTAAGAAAATTATCCTTAGCGGCTCCGGAGGGGTGGGCAGCACATGCTTGTTGAGCAGCTTTGTGTCTTTTCTCTAGTTAAAAAATGTAATTGAACATGAGTTTCCTCTGAGGACTCGCATAAGAGATTTTCTCCCCTCTTAAAACGACTTTGGCCGTTTCCCAGAAAAAGACAGGGGACGCCTGATACTCTTTTTATTACTTTCCATGTAATCTTTTAATTTTTGTCGTAAAAAAAAATCCCTAAATCGGGGATCTGTATATAGATAATCGGGGAACCCTCCAAATCTGTACAGAATTGGGAGGTCAGAAACCTTCCATATCAACCCATAGTAACGCATGATCTGAAACTGCCAGTGGACATATTTCAGCCTTAAGAAGCAAGCCAAAGTTTTCTCATTTAAAAAAGAATCTATCCTCGAGCAAGGCCCATCAGCTCGGGATACGTGTATACTCTCTGGGGAGAGATTGTAATACATGCCAAGTGTCCACCAAATCTAGTCCCTTTCACAGATATTTTATACCTCTCACCGATTTGAAATACCCCCCCATAGCCATGGAGGAGCGATCCAGTGTTGGATTATGTACACAATTGAAATCACCCCCTACAATTAAGGGGCAAGATGTAAAATCAGCCAGCAGGTGAAGCAATTTCATAAAGAAGGAATGTTCATACACATATGGAGCATAAACATTGCAAATTGCAATGGGTTTTCTATACAGAGAACCAGAAACCAATAAAAACTTCCCCACTGGATCATTAGTCAGTTTAGACATTTGAAAGGGAACATTATGGCCTATCAGAATAGCTATGCCTGCTTTTTTATTTTTGTTCCTGACTGGGAGGAAAAAACCTGCCCCACCCCCTGTTTACATAACTTTTGATGTTCTATTTTTGTCAAGCACGTTTCTTGAATTAAAGCTATATGTATATTTTGCCTTTTCATTGCCTGTAAAACTTTATATCTCTTAAATACAGAACCAATCCCTCAGATGTTTCAGGTTGCCCATCTAATAGGTGATGAAATCATTGATAAATAATAGTAGTAGATCTACAAAAAAGCAGAAGATTGCATCATAAAGGACCGGGGCCCCCAGCCTATACCCAAGTCTCCAACCACCATTGCTAGTAAATCATCGGCTCCCAGGTAAAAAATGATCACCAAAGTGAAGACAGAAGTATGAAATCCCCACGTCAATTCCTTTTAATACCTCCCTTCCTCTCAGAACCAATAACAAGAACAACAGACATCCAAAACAAATTGCTCAACCATAGGCAAATCAGGACTCTGAACATGGGGTGGGGACCTCACTCCCCTTCATAGTTGGTTTACAATATTCAATAGAAGGAAAAGAAAGAAAGAAGAGAAATGTAAGAGAGAGAGAGAAGAAAAAAACCCTTCTTGTCTAAAAAAATAAAAATAAAAAAATAATAATAATAATGTAAAGATAGGCACAACAGCACGATCAGTCAGTGAGGAAAAATATTTAGAAGAACTGAAAATGTAACATTTACAGTCCTTCACCGAGTTCAACATAGAATCAAGAAGCAAGGGAATAAAATCAAGTGTGCAACAGCCCACTGGGTCACCGTCAACTTCCACTGAAGTAAAGATGTTAGAAAGGGCTCTCCAGGACATTCTCACACGGGATTTGAGTTCAAGGTTTCAGCCTCAACCACAGTGGCATATGCCATGTGTGATCCGAAGTTTCGCCGGGTGTAGGAGCACAAAAGGCAGATTCAGGTCAACAAGCCTGCACAAACTGGAGAGAGAAACTTCCTCTGCACCAAAATTCTTGAAAGATTAATACTGAAATGCCTTCATAAACAAGAGCGCTGTGCTTCCAATACGCCATTAAAATCTCCTGTTTTTGGGCATAATTTCTACAAGCCTTCCCTGATCTATGACCTCCCCAACTGATACAACTCGCCTTGGTCCACCAGTCGACGCCCCCCATCCCTGACATGGCTTCTGACGTTATATTAATCAGTCCTAAGTTTTATGAACTAATTCTATTTTAGTCAGGGACATTTGATAGTCTACAGCCCTAAGTATAGGAGACTAAGTTCACATTTGATAATATTCAGTCCTGAGTACAAGTGATTATTATAGTCCTAAGTATATGATTAGATATTATTTATTTCTATGTTAGCCATGACTTTGGCTTTTCCTCCTCCTAGTTCTAGTGCCCCTGTTTTATTGTAACTTTCATTCACTTCTTCTCTCTTCGCCTATTGTTCACGTTGATGTTAATGTTATTGCACTGATGTTTATTGTAAACCGATACGATATGATTGGTATCATGAGTGTCGGTATAAAAAAGCCCTAAATAAATAAATAATCCAGGAATTCCGATAGCACTGGATGGGGCCTGCTTTTGTTCGGCACCCTAATACCTAACTGGTGTGCGCCTTCCACGTGGATTCTGCCGTGTTGCTCTGACAGTGGCAGTGCTCTAGCAGCAATCATTGCGCAATGATGCTTGCGATATCCTTTCATGGTTTCGGGAAAAACCAATGAAACTTAAATTATTCCATCTGGAATGATTCTCCTGCAGTTTCTCAGCTTACTTATCTGCAAGCTTTCTTAAAGCATTCAGTTCTTCTTCTAAGTGACCACGCGGTCATCTATGCCAGATACGTTGTATTCCAGATCAATCAATCTTTTCCCCGTGTCAGTTAGTAAGGCATATAGCTTTCATCAAATTGAGTCTTATTTTTTTTTTTTAATTTGACTTCTAATACGAGGGCTACTGCATTGGCTACCTCAGTGGTGTTGAAATCAAATACTGCCGGGAAAGTTGGGCCGTTGCTGCCCTCCGCCATTTTGCAACTGCCTGCCTGCGTGCGTTCCTTCTTTCTCCGCAGAATTTTGGACATAAGGACATACAGACATAGGATATACAGAGTACTACTGCGTTCACCCGCTGGAAAATAACTGGTAAGTTAATAAAGAAAAAAAAAAAGTCACGAGCGGTGGTTTAATCAGCAAAGGAGGGCGTGGAGTCCCGGAGCAAGCAGAGAGTGCAGCTTCCTCCTCACATCACACCACGTGACCCCTCCGGGTAAGAATAATTTAACTATTTTTGCTACCTACGTAGGCATTTCTCCTTTTGTGCTCAGGCCTGAACTTGCTTTGCTCTGTACAGTTTTAAAGTTATAAAAATGAATGGCTAAATAATTTTGCTCAGTTTTGGTGGTTTTTTTTTCTCTGTTTTTGGTATTATATTTCATGACCCCAGTGAGTGCCTTTGTTGGTCTTATCTGTTGTAATGCCATCATACCTTTATAATTTGTTTTGGGGAATGAGATTATTTTTATCTTTATCTCGGATATTTCCAGTAATGTATATATTTTTTCCTCGCAGTAGAAAGAGGAGTTAGGGGACTGCTTCCCGCAAAATCCTGCTCTTCTGTTGCAGCTAAGGGCATGCAGGCTAAGCCTAATAATAACCTAGGAGTTGCTAAGTGGCATGTGTCAGTATTTTTACTATCTTGTCCCTATTTACACAGTGCGAGATACTTGGCAGTAAAGATATGATGTCCATGTTGTGTTGAAAATATCAGCTGCTTAAAGCTATGTCAGCCACTGAGTAACACTTGTGGCTGTTGACAGCCACCTTATTGACTTGACTTTTCAACTTTTTGAACTCACAAAAACTTTTTTTGTTGACTTTTGAAGACTAGTATCTGAAGAAGAACTAAACATTGATTTTCAGTTGTTCTCTGCTTGTCAGAGATGAAGCGAGGCAGAACATCTGCGGTACAGCATTATTATTTTTGAGTCACACTCGCTTGGAGGGCCCTTGGGACAGATGGCCCCCTCACCATTGATGGTTCGATTACAGTGATCACCCACAGCTTCAGAGGAGTGCGAAGAAATGAAATTGCTTTCTTTGTCAAGGTGTTTTCAATTCAATTCTCACCCATTAGCCCTGTTTGGCTAAGTTTTGAATTACTCCATCAGGTGATTGAGCTTTCTTTTTATTGAAATGGGAAGAAAACCGAAGAATATGCTGTATCCGTTGCTATTGCTAGTGCTCAGGGCTTTGAGACAGTTTCAAGTTGCATTTATGTGCAATAATTAATTACAAAAGATTACATAACAAACCATAAGAGGCTGTAATTTTACCAAAAAAATGCATTTATATATCTCTATCTCTCTCTCTCCCTCACTCTCTCCCTCTATCTATATCTATTTCTATATATAATCATGATTTATATAGTGCATACCAGATGTACATAGCTCTATACGGAGACACTTCAGTCAAGACATTTTTTATTATTGGGAAACTGTAGTGTTTTTAGTTAAGCCCACACTAGGAAACCTTCAGACATAATTTTGCAGCTGGAAGTTTTAGCTACTGAAATGATTTCAGATGGCACCATTATTGAGACTCCCCAGGATAGGAATTGTTGCATCCAGTCATCCAGTCTGGTTTGGGTTACTAGCAATGCAATAGCTCTCCCTCTGATTACTTTTAACACACAAAGATGTTACTATTTTATTTGTCATCTTTAGCATCATAAGCACAAAATTTTCATGTGACATCGGGAAGGGGGAAGAATGATAGATTTTTCAAATTAAGAAGTTCATGTTGTATAACAATGCTTCTTTTAAAGCATTGCTGTTGCTGCTTTATTACATGCCGTATTTTCCGGTGTATAAGTCGCACTCCTCTGTAAGCAGCCATTTTTACAAAAAAAGTTGAAAGATAAGTCTCACCTTTGTATAAGACACACCTGTTTGTACAGTCTTATGCTTTTATGCTATTTGTTCCAGTTCAACAATAAATTAACGTGTAATCTGAAGGACTTTTCATTATGGTTATCCTTTCAGATTATACTCAGGGAGGGAGGGAGAGAGTGAGAGAATGACAGTATATAAGTTGCACCAGTGTATAAGTCGCAATCGCTGCAAAAACCTGTGACTTATACACTGGAAAGTACAGTGTTAGCCACCTTCTTTTTAATTTAATTATAGAATTTTCAGTAACAACTTCAAGAAATGGAAAGAATTTTAAGAGCTACTAATAAAAAAAAAACCCCATAGTTCTACATCAGTAACAAAATCATATTGGAAAAACTTCAAACACACGGGCCGATACAGTAAACCATGTGGGAGAGCGGGCGAGTGCCTGCTCTCCCGGCGCACACACAGGCCACTCTCCTGTGCACGCGATTCAGTAACTTAATTTATTTAAATTAGGGCCCATGGTAAAAAGAGGCGCTAGGGACACGCTAGTGTCCCTAGCGCCTCTTTTTTGACGGAAGCGGCGGCTGTCAGCGAGTTTGACAGCCGGCGCTCAATTTTGCCGGCGTTGGTTCTCAAACCCGCTGACAGCCAGGGTTCGGAAACCGGATGCTGGCAAAATCGAACGTCTGGTTTTCAAGCCGCGGGCCCATTTTAAATTTTTTATTTTTAACTTTTTTTAACTTTTGGGGCCTTCGACTTAATATCGCCATTTTACTGTTTTTCTGTGCACTTTCCCGGAGCCGGCAGAAATTAACGCCTACCTTTGGGTAGGTGCCAATTTCTTAAAGTAAAATGTGCGTCTTGGCTGCGCATTTTACTTACTGTATCGTGCAGGAATAAGTAATGGGGCCATCAACATGCATTTGCATGTTGCGGGCGCTATTAGTCTCGGGGGGGGGGGGAGGTTGGACGCACGTTTTTGACGCACTATTATCCCTTACTGAATAAGGGGTAAAGCTAGCGCGTCGAAAACGCGCGTCCAAATGCCGGTTAACAGTGCGCACTGTACTGTATCGGCCTGAAAGGTAGCTGTAAGTTGGAGCCTATCATAAAGGGGAATATCGGTAAAACAATCTGCAGAAAAAATAAGTAATGTAGAGGAAAAAGAAGAATAAGCAGCGTGTATCTACCTTCTAGTCTGTTTCTCGCCTTTTTTTGACTTTTCATGGGTCTCTGTGTGTAAAATTGCTCCGCCTTCCAGTCCCCCAGGGGGCCCATTTCCCCCTTGTTTCTTTGTCCCTTCTTTAGTACTCTGGGCTCTCCTCTCCAAGTGGCTCACCTCTGTTTGGCACTGCTCTCCAAGCTCCATCACGCTTCCCTTTGCCAGTACTTTGGGATATGGTGGTGCCCTGTATTTGCAGGTAATTTCCCTGCCTGCATCTAAGGGGGCCACTAATGTGATGCAGTGGGCTAGTAAAAAAAAAAAGAAAAAAGAGGGGCCTCAGGCTTAAAACTGTGATTATGCACAATTATGATAATAATTGTAACTAGTCTACTACGACAACTAATAAAAAAAAAAAAAAAAAAAGTAAACAGATTATTAAAAAAGAGATCTTGAAATATACGTACCTTCAGTAATCAGACAGTAAAGGTCAAACAACTCAGTTACAAAAGCAAACTGGGTTAGTGTGTGTAGATGTATCTATAATGAGGAGTTAGCATCAATAATTATTAGTGCTTTATGGTTTAAGCATCCCAAAAGCTGTAAAATTTCAGTTTATTATTTAAAGTTCTTTTTCTTGTTTTGCTGACTTAATGGGACATTGTTGGGGTAAGTAAAATGGGATTTTGGGAAATTGACATTTATTTCTAACTAATGCAGCAGCAATCGTATGCAAATTGGAACAAAAGCACTGGTCCAGTCTGCTGAGTTTTCCTGTTAAGCTACTCTTGATTCTCTCTTTTACATATTTAAACTAACAGCGCCATAACTGTAAAATATATGTGAGCCATTATAGTGTAGCATATAGAAGTTCTCAAAAGTCAACATTTTAAACAAGTAATAAATGTAGAGGTCAATATTCAGACGCCAGGTAGCCGGATAAGTTTGACTTATCTGGATATCTTGCAGCCACTGAATATCTGGTTATATTCAGTGGCTGCTGGATAGCCAGATAAGTTACTTATCTGGGTATCTGATTAGTCAGATAAGTTATGGACGGCATTACTTAACCGGATAAGTTATTTGGCTAAGTAGCGATATTCAGCTTAGATAGATAACTGATCCGACTAACAGGTCGATACAGTAAAGTGTGCTCCGTTGGAGCGCACTGTCAGCCTGCTCTGGACGCGTGTTTTCCCTTACCCCTTATTCAGTAAGGGGAGGAAAACACGCGGCCCACCCGCGGCACCTAATAGCGCCCTCAACATGCAAATGCATGTTGAGGGCCCTATTAGGTATGCGCGCGGGATCCAGTAAGTAAAATGTGCAGCCAAGCCGCACATTTTACTCTAAGAAATTAGCGCCGACCCAAAGGTCGGCGCTAATTTCTTCCGGCGCCAGGAAAGTGCACAGAAAAGCAGTAAAAACTGCTTTTCTGTGCACCCTCCGACTTAATATCATAGCGATATTAAGTCGGAGGTCCCCAAAAGTAAAAAAAAAGTTAAAAAAAAAATAAAAAAATAAAAATTTGAATTCGGCCCGCGGCTGTCGGGCCGAAAACCGGACGCTCAATTTTGCCGGCGTCCGGTTTCCGAGCCCGTGGCTGTCAGCGGGCTCGAGAACCGACGCCGGCAAAATTGAGTGTCGGCTGTCAAACCCGCTGACAGCCGCCGCTCCAGGCCAAAAGGAGGCGCTAGGGACGCGCTAGTGTCCCTAGCGCCTCCTTTCCCTCGTTTGCACCGCGTCGCCTAATTTGCATACTGGATAGCTCGCACCGGCGAAGGGCCAGTGCGTGCACCGGGAGAGCGGGCGTTCGTCCGCTCTCCCGCGGTTTTACAGTATCGGGCTGTAAGTTAGACATGCTCAGTGGCAGAATGATAAAACTTATCCATCGAAGTAGTGATTTTACGGGGATATTCAGCAGCTTAGCTGCGCTGCTGAATAACCCATCCAAGTTAACTGGATAAGTAGCTGCTACTTATGTATTCCATATTTTATAAAAGTCCAAAATACACGCGTATTTTCACTTTTGCATGCACATATACGTGTATCAAAAAGGGGAAGTCTAGGGGTGCTCCTGGGCGGGGCCAGTGGTTATGCATGAAAGTTGCTATTTTAAAAGACACTTGTGAACATTTTCCAACTTACTCGCTTATTTTTACATCTGCTAATTATCTTGTGTAAGTAATATTAAACGTGCTTATTATGTAGTACTGACTCGATAGGAGTTCAGGCTGAAGAATCTGGAGGGCATTGATGAGCTGGAGAAGGACTGGGAAAAATGGTGAACTAATTTAGTTAAACTGTTAATTTCACTCATGCGCGTATGTTTTAAAATGTACTGATTTATGCGTGTAAATACAGACTCGTGTAAGTCATACACGCAAAATATATGCATGTTTATGCATTGAAATACATTACGTGATTTTAATGCATTGCATGTGTTCGTGCTTTGGCTATATACATGCGTATGTTTTGGGTAACCATACGTGCATTTCATAACATGCATGTACGTGATATGCGCATGTCATAAAATACTATGCTAATAGTATGTGCAGCCACACGATGCATATATATGCCGCCACGTGCAGGTGTTTGAAAGTTATCCTCTATGGGGGTCGAGTAAGACCCACGCACGTCCGTGTGCACGCGGTTCCTGGCGCACACACGTGGATGCAGCTAATTTATAACGCCTGCGCTGACTATATCCGCGTGTACGTGTGCAGCGGATTTTAACATTTGCGGCGCATGTGCGGGCGGATGGCCTCTGCGCGCAAGGGGGGGGGGGGGAATTTTTTAAAAGCTCACACTCGGCGACGGAAGTAGGGTCTCTCCAGTTCACTCCCAGTCCACTCCAGTTAAGGAGCGAACTAGATAGGGAACTTTCCTATACCCCTACCTAACCTTCCTACCCTTTCCCCTCTCCTCTCCTCCCTGACCCCTAAAACCCTTTATAGCTACTTTTTTGTAATTTTTTTTTATTTTATTACTTCTACTCCAGAAGAGCATTAAGTTATCTCCGTGCTAATGGTGCTGTCCTGGCACTCCCCGCTCAGACCCCATGCCCCCCCTCCCCCGGCTGCCCCTTTTCCCTCGGCCGGCACTTGTGCATGTACTTGGGTTTATGCACAAGGCTGGGCCTGTAGTAAACTGAGTGCTGCATGCGCAAGGTCCGGCCACACGTGTAAACCCCAGTTTTTACACACGTAGGCCTTTGAAAATTTGCTTGTATGTGTGGTAGTTTAAAAAATGATGTAAAGACCTTTTCAATGTATTTGACTGTCAGTTTATAATAAGTAATCTGAGCAACAAGTGGGATGCCCTCCCTGAGCAGCCTGCATTGTTTATTGCCTTTTGAAATAATGGTCCCGTGTATTCTATATACTTTAAAATCATAATCATTTTTTTTCCTGCCAAATTTTGTAGAAATTTGTGTTTGATTCACCTTCATTTGGAATTTAGACCAAAATTCAGACATTTTCACTGTTGGCACATGTGAATAAATTTTAATTGTATCCTGTTTGAAAAATTGCTAGGTAAACCTAAATAAGCTCCATTTTCTGCGGGTTTAGGTGTGCATCCGCTCTCTGATGCATAATTCATTATCGGTTTCAGTACAAGATGAATGAGGCTTATTATGGATCTGATTTACTAAGGGGTTCCCCCCCCCCCCCCCCCATTCTGTATCTGTGGGTTAAAAACTTAGGAAATTATATCTGATATTTTTTTCAAACATGCATACTGCTGACATCAGCAACATCTGAAATTGGGTGGAAGATGTGCACAGGGCATGCTTATGGTGTGACGTCCATGCAGTCTAAGAGCAAGGTGCCATAAACATTTGCTGGCAGCTAAATTTTCTTTAAAGCTTACATGCCTCTGTTTCTTAAGAAACAATGGGGGGTTGAAGCTGCACAAGATAAGCAGAAATGCTAATATTAGAATTGGAAAACAATCCTACGAGCTTTTAAGATGATACAAAGCAGGATTCAGTGCAGTTATTGCAGGTCAGAATGTATCCTAAACAACAAACAAAAGTACTTAGGGCCCGATTTTAAAAAGCCCGGCGCATGCAAATCCCGGGAGATATGCACGTGGCCAGGCCGTGTGCACTGAGCACGTTTTCGAAATGGCCTAGTCACATGCGTATCTCCTGGTATGTGTGGAAGTTCAGGGCTGCAAAAAAGGGGTGGGTTGGGAGCAGGGTCTGGGCAGGGGCTGGCAGCCGGCCGGCACATGGAACTTATTCCTTCTCCATGGAGCAGGTAGGTTCAGGGGCAAAAAGAATTAGAGTAGATAGGTGGGGTTTAGAGGTCTGGGAGGAGAGGGGAAGGATAGGGTTAGGGTTAGGGAAGTTCTCCCAGTCCACTCCTTTATTGGTGTGCGCGTGGCCATCAGATTTTATAACATGTGTACGGCGACGCACACATTATAAAATCGGCGCGCGTGCGAGTTTTAAAATGTACCCGTTAGTGTCTTCACTGTACCTTGTCCATATTTGAACAAGTGCTCTCTTGCTCTTGAAGATATAATACCCGATCCTCAGATGGTAAAACACGCCATTCATGAGGTAAGTATGTAACCAGAAAATTAGACTGCTCAAGGTTTCAAGTCTGAATTTTTGCTTTATCCAAAAGAGGCTCCAACAAAGACAGCAATTCAAACACAGCCGAACAAGTGTATTTATTTATTTATTTGTAAGTTGGTTGGATGTTCCAGAGGAGGGCAGAACCTCCCAAGAAAGCCCTGTGCTACCAGAGTCCAGTAAACTAAGATGGAGATATTACTACAGGCCCTCGTAGAAGGACAGCAGCAGCTCCAGAAATGAACAGTATGGCCAGCAGCTGGGGAATGTTGAACCAGCAGCGGGGCACTGACACAGATGGTCAAGCAATGCAAATTGCCACAGCAGAGACATCCCAGTGTCTCCAGTGGTATTTAAAATGAAGTCTGGGAAAGATCCATAAGAACATAAGAAATTGCCATGCTGGGTCAGACCAAGAGTCCATCAAGCCCAGCATCCTGTTTCCAACAGAGGCCAAACCAGGCCACAAGAACCTGGCAATTATCCAAACACTTAGAAGATCCCAAGCTACTGATGCAGTTAATAGCAGTGGCTATTCCCTAAGTAAACTTGATTAATAGCTGTTAATGGACTTCTCCTCCAAGAACTTATCCAAAACTTTTTTGAACCCAGCTACACTAACTGCACTAACCACATCCTCTGGCAACAAATTCCAGAGCTTTATTGTGCGTTGAGTGAAAAAGAATTTTCTCCGATTAGTCTTAAATGTGCTACTTGCTAACTTGATGGAATGCCCCCTAGTCCTTCTATTATTCGAAAGTGTAAATAACCGAGTCACATCTACTCGTTCAAGACCTCTCATGATCTTAAAGACCTCTATCATATCCCCCCTTAGCCATCTTTTCTCCAAGCTGAACAGCCCTAACCTCTTCAGCCTTTCCTCATAGGGGAGCTGTTCCATCCCCTTTATCATTTTGGTTGCCCTTCTCTGTACCTTCTCCATCGCAACTATATCTTTTTTGAGATGCGGTAACCAGAATTGTACACAGTATTTAAGGTGTGGTCTCACCATGGAGCGATATAGAGGCATTATGACATTTTCCATTTTATTAACCATTCCTTTCCTAACATTCTGTTTGCTTTTTTGACTGCTGCAGCGCACTGAGCCGACTATTTTAAAGTATTATCCACTATTATGCCTAGATCTTTTTCCTGGGTGGTAGCTCCTAATATGGAACCTATAATTACAGCAAGGGTTATTTTTCCCTATATGCAACACCTTGCACTTGTCCACATTAAATTTCATCTGTTATTTGGATGCCCAATCTTCCGGTCTTGCAAAGTCCTCCTGTAATGTATCACAGTCTGTTTGTGATTTAACTACTCTGAATAATTTTGTATCATCCGCAAATTTGATAACCTCACTCGTCGTATTCCTTTCCAGATTATATAAAGTATATAAAAGCACCGGTCCAAGTACAAATCCCTGAGGCACTCCACTGTTTACCCTTTTCCACTGAGAAAATTGACCATTTAATCCTACTCTCTGTTTCCTGTCTTTTAACCAGTTTGTAATCCACGAAAGGACATCGCCTCCTATCCCATGACTTTTTAGTTTTCGTAGAAGCCTCTCATGAGGGACTTTGTCAAACGCCTTCTGAAAATCCAAATACACATCATCTACCGGTTCACCTTTATCCACATGTTTATAACCCCTTCAAAAAAATGAAGCAGATTTGTTAGGCAAGACTTCCCTTGGGTAAATCCGTGTTGACTGTGTTCCATTAAATCATGTCTTTGTATATGCTCTACGATTTTGATCTTGAGAATAGTTTCCACTATTTTTCCCGGCACTGAAGTCAGGCTCACTGGTCTATAGTTACCCGGATCGCCCCTGGAGCCTTTTTTAAATATTGGGGTTACATTGGCCACCCTCCAGTCTTCAGGTACAATGGATGATTTTAATGATAGGTTACAAATTTTAACTAATAGATCAGAAATTTCATTTTTTAGTTCCTTCAGTACCCTAGGATGCATACCATCCCTTCCAGATGATTTGCTACTCTTTATTTTGTCAATCTGGCCTACTACATCTTCCAGGTTCACAGTGATTTTGTTCAGTTCGTCTGACTCATTACCCCTGAAAACCATCTCCGGAACATCTCGCCAACATCCTCATTAGTAAACATGGAAGCAAAGAATTAATTTAGTCTTTCTGCAATGGCCTTATCTTCCCTAAGAGCCCCTTTAACCCCTCGGTCATGTAATGGTCCAACCGACTCCCTCACAGGTTTCTTGCTTTGGATATATTTAAAAAGGTTTTTATTATGAGTTTTTGCCTCTGTGGCCAACTTCATTTCAAATTCTCTTAAAGAACGTAAAGAACTTTGCAAGAACTGCTCATATGACTGGCTGGCCAGAAGCTAGCTGAACCACATACCTAGCAAATTTACTTACCAGTGAGAGCCAAGCTGCTTTTCAAGCTGCTAATCCAGGTGGGAGAGCCAGTTATTTGGATGTCAAAACCACCATCTTGAAAAGCGCGGGCTGCACAATGGAAACATATTGGCAACAATTCCGGAGAAGCACCCTGCAGCCCAGGGAAATACCACAAACCCCTTTTTATCACCTAAAAGTGCTGGATGGAAGTGGCTACAGCCAGAAGTGAAGAAAGGCCTTGAGGTAGACAATCATGTCCCCCTGGAGCAGTTCTGGATGGGCTGGACCGGCTCATGTGGAAATGGGTGTTTCAGCACTCAGGGCAGATACCTTCCAGCAGGATGCCAGAATTAATGCAGAAGTTAGAAAAACAACCCACCCAGGCTCCCTGGCATGGCAGTGAGAATACAGGGCCCCATCAACGGTCTTTAGTGCAGGTCAGTACTGGTTCCATACTCATCATGACTACCAGGATCCCAGCTTTGTTCAATTGTGGAAGGCGAGGTCATTTGGCCTGAGATTGTCAATACCACAGAAGCGAAGCCTTGGATGTCAACCTAGTAGCACAGCCAGCACTAGAGGATAAAGCATACATTGACAAAGAAATCTTCAAATAAGGGATGACCACAGAGTCAGAGGGGAAAAGAAGTCCCTGAAGTACCTGCCCACCATATAATGGTGACCAAAATGGTGGGGGATCAATATTGGAAGCCTTATGAGGAGAGGCTGAAGAATCTGAACATGTATACCCTGGAAGAGAGGAAGTGCAACAGAGATGTGATACAGACCTTCAGATACCTGAATGGTTTTAATGATGCACAAACATCAAACCTTTTCTGTTGGAAAGAAATCAGTAGAACTAGGGGTCACTAAATGAAACTCCAGGGAGGACACTCAGAACTATCAGGAAATATTTCTTCATGGAGAGGGTGGTGGATGCATGAAATGCTCTTTTGGAGGAGGTGGTGAAGACAAAAACAGTGGATCCCTAAAGGGTAAAGCAGAGGTTTCCAAATCTGTCCTGGGGGACCCCCAGCCAGTCAGGTTTTCAGGATATCCACAGTATATATACATGAGATAAAGTTTGCATGTTAAAGAGACAGTTCATGCAAATTTATCTTATTCAAATTTATCTCATGCACATTCTAAGGTTTCCCTCTTCCAACCTAAAAAGGGTAGAGGAGGGTAACCTTAGAAAACTTAAAGTCCCACTTGAAGGTAGTTCCCTTGAATTGGGACAGAGTTGGAGGAGGGGAAGGTACGCTCTGGCCTAGAACAGTGTTTTCCAATCAGTTTTCCATCGATAACCAGGTTGAATTAGCCATGCTGTCTGCGTGATGTCATCCGACAGCATGGGGGCGGAGTCATCTCTCCAAGCTTACAGAGCTTTGCTCTCCTGAGCATGTGTGGTCATTCCCATGTGATTATCTGTGAATCTCGGTTCTGTTTTGTACTATGTAGGGGACATGTGGAATACCTTCTCTTTGTATTTTCTCCTCAGGAAAATTTATTTTGTAATTGTGGAATGCACAACTGCATTTTTAAGTACCATGTCCAAGAAAACGCTGGGCTTTAAATATTGCTAGTGCAGGCATATTATGTCCATCACGGATGGACATAATTATTGTTATATTAACCTGGTCATTGTCCCAGGCAATCTGCTAGGATTGCGGTTGGATGTCCCCATGAGCGCAAAGGCAGAGAACCCAGAAGAGACGAGGGCAGTTATACTCCTTCACCACCAAATTTACAGGGGCGATTGACTCTGTCTTCTCCGGGACCAAAAGTCCATCATTTAGGCCTGCCCAGACGAACTTCATATATAGGCCCAGTGGAAAAATCCAATGCCTCGACTAAATCAAAGAAGACGAGGAGTCATAAAATTGTGCCACATAAAGAGACATCAAACATTCTGGCTAAGTCCACGATACAGGCTGTCCCTGCCACCACAGTGATTGCTCGAGATGCGTCAGAGTACTCTTAAACACGTGATGCTTTATGCGCCAGGTAATACTTTGCAGCTCATGAAGCAAGTTGCGTCGATGACCGTCATGACATATATGATGCACAGTGTTCCAGGGTGTGATTCACCGATGACACAATGCACCATGTGCGGAAACACAGAGCGTCAAACGTGTTAGTCAGTGCTACGAAGAGCGATGCATTGAAGCCTAAGAGACTGAACAAGTACTGGGGTAAAAAATCAATTCTCGAAGCACAAACGCAGATACTGCATTGCAAAGACGGGCAAGCAGCGAGGACATGCACATTTCTTTAGGATTCAGGAGATCAGAAACATTCTAAGGGCTTGACTTCCACCAGGGGGCACGCAGAATCACACATGAAGAAAGGCCCTCCACCTCTCCATGCAGCTCTTGGTCAACAGGATCCAAAAAAGTTGAAGAGATCTAAAGAGATTTAGATCTAGAAAGTTTTCTGAACATAAGTGGTTGTCTCCTTCACCTTCTCATCTGCACTCTCGTGTATCCTCAGCCTCGTCGAAGAGTGAAAGATGAGTTTACTCTGACCTTTCGTCAATATCGATAAAAAGACGAGACTCAACTCATCTACAAGAGGAACTATTCACCAGACACAAGGAGATTGTCAGTGAACCATCTCCTCTGATTGCATTCAGGCCTCCGAACACTTTCATTTTGGCAGCTGTACCACTTCTCTTCATTTAGCTGCACAGGAACCACAGATTTGTACCAGTGGAAGATCACCTCCATTATTCCCAGGCACCAACTACTCCCAGACAATGGAGCAAATAATAGATTCTCAGGAATTACTTCTCCTCTTTCCACCTGCAGGTGAAACTGCCTTTTTTTCCTCAGAGAAGTACCCCACAAGCCCTCCAGTAAGGGAAAGAATACAATCTGGTCATCCGGATCCAGCATCTCCACTTTTTGAAAATCGTAGATCACCAGTGGAGGATATTCCTTTCCAGCCTGGTTCAATAGAAGAAACCAGTCCGCCTACTTCACCACAGTATGAGGTCCCATCAGCCAAATCAATGGTTAATGCACCAAGTAGTTCAATTAGGGATTCTTTCCAATCCTCTGGAGGAGCCTCCTGAACTCTCCTCTCCCCCAGAAGATCTGACCTGTTCCGGGTTTTTGGAGAAACTATGAACTGCCTTAAATGTGGATATCCAGAAAATGCCAGACCCAAGATCAGAAGTGTTAGGCATTTTAAAGATATTAGATATTCCAGCGGAACCTACAGCCCTACCATTACATATAGTGTTGGACCCAGTACTGCTGAAAACAGTACAGCAGAAAGTGGACCTAAAATTTTGTTTCAAAAATTTACAAGACTATGGAGTAGTGCAGTTACCCCATGCCTCAGTTGTGGTAGAGTCAGCAATGAAGAGAGCTAAAAAGACTAGGCTCCATTCAAATGCACCACCCGGAAAAGACCATAAGATCTTAGATGACTTTAGCCACACGATATTTCAAAGCTCGATGCTCATGTCAGTTCTACATAGACCAATATTTATATGAATGTATGCAAAAGTTGTGACCATTCATAAAATCCAACACAGGAGACGAAATAACACCTCGGCCACTTCATGATTTGGAAGATGGCCTAACATACCTCTGCTTTGTCTATGTGGCCTTTGAAACCATGGCCCGCATTTCGGTAGTGTCAATTGCTGCCTGCCAAACGGCTTGGCTTCGAGCAAGCACCATCAGAGAAGATGTGCATGAAAAGTTGGCAGACCACTCATGCCAAGGAGACAACCTCTTTGGGGATAAGCTTCAGGAGACAGTCTTACAAATAAAGGGATAAAACATGGCAGTTCTTAACCACCACTACGGAACAACAAGGAATACCCAGACGGTTTTATATGCAGTATAAGCATCCATGTTATCAGAGAAAACCGTATAAACAATATCCACCATACGGCACATCTTCATGCCAACCACCCAAGGAACAACCTTAGATGACACAGCCAAGAGGTTGCCAAAGAGACTGAAGACTGCAAAAACAACAACAGGTGTCAAGTTTCAACAAGGTTTTTGATTTCCATTCAGCCACAGCTGCCACTTCAGGTTGAGGACAGAATAAGTCACCGTTTAACAGCATCGAACAAGATAACAATGTCAAGTGGATACTAAACACAGCACAATCAGGGGTACCATCTAGACTTCATCAAACACCCTACCATTCCCCATTTAGTAGCGCCTCCTTGGGACCTATCCCAACTGGTCCTCTTAAAACAGGAAGCCCCCAAGCTGCTTGCGCACAATGCAATACAGATGGTACAGGAGTCTCAGTGCAACAGATGTTGCTATTCCCAATACTTCCTTTTCTCAAAGAAAACTGGGGGCCTTTGCCCAATCTTGGTCCTCCATTCTCTCAACAAGTACCTGCACAGAGAGAAATTCAAGTTGACATCCCTCAAATCAATCTTGCCATTCATACAGCCCAACAATTAGATGTGCTCCCTTGATCTCAAGGATACTTATACGCACATACCAATCCACCTGTCTTGTTGGCCCTACCTCTGTTTCAAGATAGGACCCAATTACTATGAAAAAAGGTACTCTTATTTGGACTCTGCTCTGCCCCCAGAGTCTTCATGAACTGCCAAGCAGTGGCAGTGGCTCACCTTCAAAGAATGGGAATATGAATATTCCCTTATCTGGATGATTGACACAGTTTCCCTGAATTCAGAAAGCCTACAGTCAAACCTCAGAGATACCATTCAGTGCCTAGAGGAATTAGGATTCCTAATAAATTACGAGAAGTCTGTACTCATACCAACTCAAATTCTACAGTTTATTGGAGCAAGGATAGATACAGTTCTTTCAAGGGCTTTCCTTCCCAATGACAGAAGCCAGCTATTGAGTCAACTGTGTCTTCAACTTCGTCAGCAATCCTCTTTCACATTATGCCACATATTAGTATTGCTCGGCCACATAGCAGTGGCAATTCATGTAATTCCTCAGACTCGACTCCTTATGTGTCAATTACAGTGGGGATTGAAAGGTCAATGGTCTCAGTACCGACAGAGCATGTCCTCCAAAATAATCATAACTGCATCCATGAAAACAGACATTGCTTGGTGGCTGACTCCTTACATTTTAATTGGGGGAGCCCTCCTTCAGATAGCTCCATATCAGATAATCCTCCCAGCAGATGCTTCAACTCATGAATGGGGTGCTTGCATACTACAGTATAAGACCTAAGGCCTAAGATCTCGAAAGGAAAGTTCCTACCAAATTAATCTGTAAGTGCTAAGAGCAATATGAAATGCCATTCACACATTCTGTTGCATACTGCAGAACAAATCCATCATGATTCACATGAACAGTCAGGTAGCCATATTTTCTATAAACAAGCAAGGAAAGTCTGGTTCCTGGATACTCTGCAGAGAAGTAGTGAGCATCTGGGAAAGAGTGCATTTCTTACCAATCTCCCTTCAGACGATCTACCTACTGGGAATAGCAAACACAGAGGCAGATAGACTCAGCAGAGTCATTGCTGGGGCCATCCATGGATAGACCTTTTTGTATCAGAACAGAACAAGAAATTGAAGAGATTTTGTTCCCTTCATCCCAGTTTCAACAGGGAGACCCAAGATGAGTTTCTCCTCTTATGGTCAAAAGGAGTGGTCTGTGCCTATCCCTCAATTCCATTGATTGCTCAAACAGTGCAAAAATGCATCCAACACAGAGCACAATGATTCTGATTGCTCCATCATGGCTAAGGCAACCATTGATATGCCTATTTTGTACAAATTTCAGTTCAAACTCCAAGATCCCTAGGAGATGATCCAGATCTCCTGACACAAGAAGGAGGATCTCTTCTCTACCCATTACATTCATTCCTGCACCTAAAGGCATGGATGTTGAATGCGCAAGTTCTAGTGAAGTTCAGTTTGCTGGAATCTCTTCAAGACATTCTCATTTCCACAAGGAAACCGTCCACTCACCACAGCTATTTGTTTAAGTGGAGACGTTACACCACGTAGTGTGCCTCTAAAGCCATCAACCCTTAGAACTGTGAACCTGAACAGTTGCTAACATATTTCCATAAATTGTCTTAATCAGGTCTGGCCACTTCTTCAGTCAGGGTACAACTAAGTGCTAGAGCGACCTATCACAATTGAGTAGAAAGATTATCTATTTCAACGCAAACTCTCTTCTCCCGTTTCATGAAGGGCTTCCTTCAACTTTACCCTCCTATATGTAAACCGCCTGTACTGTGAGACATTGTCGATTTATCACCACTGATGAAATCCCCTTTTGAACCTTTGGAATCTTATCCCTAAAACACTTAACATGGAAAGTTCTCTTTTTGGTAGCAGTGACTTTGACCAGAAAAATAAGCGAATTTCAATCATTGGTTCATTTCCCTCCATATTTACAGTTTTTCCATGATAAAGTAGTACTTCGAACACATCCATAATTCCTATCAAAGATAGCATCTGCCTTTCACTTAAACCAGTCTTCCTACCTTTTTTCCTAAGCCACACAAGAATGAAAGGAAAAATTGCTATATAACTTGAATTGTAAATGGCCTTGGCTTCTAGATGCTTTGATACGAACTGAGGAGATTCACAGATAATTGCAGAAGAAAAGACTACACATGTTCAGGAAAACAAAGCTCTGTAAGCTTGGAGAGGTGGCGCCACCCCATGCTGTCGGATGACGTCACCCAGACAGCATGGCTAATTCATCCTGCTATCTAGGAAAACACCATTTACGGTAAACAAATATGCATTTTCTTTAATTTCTTCAGTGTATACTGTCATTGATGTAGTAGTTTATATCCATTTTATTGGTTTGTATAACAAATTGAATTCCCTTTACTTAGCCTAAGAAATATTTGCAACCAGCTCTTGTCTGTGATCCCACAATCTACTATGTTTGCCCACCTAGTTTTAAGTTTCTTTTAGGGGTTGTTCATGGTTGTGATTAAAGGTAGTACATTTTTTAAATAAGACCCTTGTTTTGATAGTCATAGTTGGCTAATCTTTTGAAATTTGTGAGTTCCCTCCCACATGCTTTTTAGAGGGCGGGCTTGGTAAGCAGTCCTTTCAACTGTATATACTGGAATAATATTCTCCCAATTTTCGTCTAAGTCTGATGAGTAGTTAACATTTCTCCATCGCTAAACAATTGCCCTGTACTGTCAAGTTCTGGATTTTTCCATCTTTTGAAGTTATCTTTGCAAAAGTGACCTGGAAAATCTGTATCCCATGGATGTGAGATTGGAGTGGGGACAGAAGATGCACCCTTTTTACTTACCGTACGTTTATTCCACACACTCAGTTTAGCTCCAGTGAAGGGATATTGTCTCCACTTCATCTCATGAAGATTTGCCTGTACCCAGGATAGTATATACAAACCATATGTCTTTGCCCATTCTCTCTCTAATATTATCCAGTGCTGATCTTTTCTCTCTTTGTGCCATATTATAATGGTTTTCAAATGTATGGCTTTCTGATAAAGATGAAAGTTAGGAAGGCTTACGCCTATAACGTCTTTAAGATATGATATATTTTTAAGGTTCTCACAGGACAAGCAGGATGGTTGTCCTCACAAATGGGTGACATCGAGGATGGAGCCCACCACGGAAAACTTCTGTCAAAGTTTAAACAGAACTTTGACTGGCCCCTACTGGGCATGCCCAGCAAGGCACTGACCCTGCAGCCAGCAGGGGTCTCCCTTCAGTCTTCTTTTTTCCGCGCAGCAGTTGCCACGCGGTGAAAGGAGCTCTCTTACCACGTTCCTGACAGGAATTCGGTTTTTTTCTATCCGAAGAAAATTTGCCCCTCAGGGGTCTCCCTTCGACAAATTTTTGTCACTTTCGCGGAAACCGGTAAGTTTTTTCCCTTTTTTAATCGGCGGCCGTCGATTTTGGCCCTTGAGGCCTGTGGGAACTTACTGAGCCCGCGCCTAAATTTGGCCTTAAGCCATGGCGACGGGGTTCCGTCGATGTCCGGATTGTACCCGGACTATGTCCATCACTGACCCCCATAGGGTTTGTGTTTTATGTTTGGGTAGTGAGCATGATGTCCTGACTTGCACCAAATGTGCCTTAATGACACCTAAGGGTCGCAAGGCCAGGATGGAGAAGATGGGGCTCCTCTTCCATGCACCCACCCCAACGCCATCGATAGCATCGACGTCATCGGAACCGGCACCGTCGAAGTTGCACCACCATCGCCAACCCGCCGGTGACCGTCCACCATCGATGACTTCTCGGCCGTCGACTCCTGTCCCCTCCCCGGATGACCGAGGAGATCGGAAGGATAAGCATCGCCATCGACGGCACAAGTCTCGGCCCGTCGAGGATCCGCAACCATCGACCTCTGAACAGGCCGAGCCACCGAAGAAAAAGCCTCGGTCGGACCTGGCACCGTCCACGTCTCGTTCGCAGGCACCGAGGAAACCCTCACCCTCCCGGGGTGCGGGGGCCGTGATCCCACCGGTTACGGTGGTCCCTCCGGCCCTGCCTCAGCCTCCCTCTCCCGTCGAGCCGGGTATGCTTACCCCTGGTCTCCGGGCAGAACTGGACCGGCTGGTCCAGGAGGCCATCGAGAATGCGATGCGAAGATTCCAGCCTCCACCGGCACCGCCTCCGGCACCGATTCCGGCACCGCCTCAGGCACCGACCTCAGCACCGACTCTGCCACCGAGGATGGAACCGACCACCGAGCCTATAGTGGAAGCGTTGGCACCGATACTAAATCGTATGGAGGCACTTATGCGCGCCCTTCCATCGGTGATTTCATTAGCACCGACTACACCATCATCTCCGGAAGGACATTCATCGACAGGAGAAACACCGTTCCGGATTCCTCCGTCCGGTGTCGTTCCATCGGTGCCTTCACATACCTTTCCACCGATTTATCCTTCGGCTCCATCGATTCCAAGATCGGCACCGATTCCATCGGTGGCCCCGAAGCCCTCGATGCCGTTCACTGTTCCGCTTGCAGCACCGGTTCCATCGATGCCTTTGGATCCTCTACCAGGTCCTTCAGGACAGCAAACCTTACATGATCCTTATGATACCTGGGGTGATGATTCATCTTCAGATACAGATTTACCATCCCCACCATCTCCTACAGAGAGTAGAAAACGATCTCCTCCTGAAGATCTCTCCTTTATAAATTTTGTAAAGGAGATGTCAGAAGTTGTGCCTTTTCAGCTGCAATCTGAGACCGATGACAGGCACCAAATGATGGAGCTGCTCCAATTTCTGGATGCCCCCAAGATCATCGCTTCCATCCCCATTCACCAAGTATTTCTGGATCTTTTAAAGAAAAACTGGGAATCACCTTCATCTGTGTCACCAGTCAATAAAAAAGCTGACTCAACCTACCTCGTTCAGTCAGCACCAGGATTTCAGAAGTCTCAACTGGATCATCGCTCTGTTGTAGTTGAGTCTGCGCAAAAGAAAGCCAAGCGTTTAAAGCCACACTCTTCCACTCCCCCTATCAAGGACAACCAATTTCTTGATAGTGTGGGAAGGAAAGTGTATCATGGGGCTATGTTGATATCTCGTATAGCTTCATACCAACTTTATATGACTCAGTACAACAGAGCTATCCTTAAACAAATGCAGGACTACGCTGACACCTTACCGGACCAATACCAGCCACAGCTTCAAGCCCTCCTTCACAAAGGATTTGAAGCTGGGAAGCACGAGATCCGAACGGCCTACGATATCTTCGATGCTTCCACGAAAGTCTCAGCTACTGCCATCTCAGCCAGACGTTGGGCTTGGTTAAAATCATCCAACCTTCGCCCAGAGGTTCAGGATCGTCTAGCCGATTTACCCTGCTTAGGGGATAATCTGTTCGGAGAACAGATTCAACAAATTGTGGCGGAATTGAAGGATCACCACGAGACGTTGAAACAACTTTCGTCTGTTCCATCTGAGGTATCCTCCAAACCACCACCTAAGAAGGACTCCAAAAAGTCATTCTTTCGGCCACGTCGTTATTACCCTCCGTCGACTAGGCCTCGTCCGGCTCGATCCTCCACCAGACCTCAGCCACGCCAACCTCGGAAACAAAGACCTGCTGTAGCCCCACCCCCCGGGCCTGCGGCAGGCCTTTGACTTCCCGACTCGGAGCACATGCCATATCCCACTCCCCCACATCCCTGTAGGGGGTCGTCTGTGCCACTTTCTACAGCATTGGATACGGATTACCTCAGACCAGTGGGTGCTGGCGATTATCGCACAGGGTTACCACCTCAATTTCATAACTCTTCCGGCAGACTCCCCGCCGCTTCAAGCGTGGAGTCTATCCAGCCATTTGGCTCAATTACAACAGGAAGTATCTCTTCTTCTGCAATCAAATGCTATAGAACTCGTTCCTCCCTCTCAACGAGGCAAGGGATTCTATTCCAGATACTTCCTAATTCCAAAGAAATCAGGAGGGCTACGTCCAATTTTAGACCTTCGAGCCCTCAACAAGTATCTGCAAAAAGAAAAGTTCAAGATGGTAACCCTGGGCACGTTACTCCCTCTGCTGCAGAAAGGGGATTGGCTGTGCTCCCTCGACCTCAAGGAAGCTTATACCCATATTGCGATAACACAATCCCATCGCAAATATCTGCGGTTTCTCGTAGGCCGCGACCATTATCAATACCGAGTACTGCCTTTCGGTCTGGCATCTGCTCCACGGGTCTTCACCAAATGCCTCGTAGTTGTAGCAGCATTCCTCAGGAAGGAAGGTGTCCACGTATACCCCTATCTGGACGACTGGCTGATCAGGGCCTCCACCCCTCAGATTGCCCGGTCCTCCCTACAATTGACAATCAACACACTCCTTTCCTTAGGGTTTCTTGTCAATTACGAGAAATCTTGCTTCGTCCCATCTCAAACCTTATCTTTCATTGGGGCAGACTTGGACACCTTACAGGCAAAGGCCTACCTTCCGCTACAACGGGTCCAAACTCTCATGTCCCTAGCTCACCAGCTCCAGTCTCAAGACACTGCCACAGCTCGCCAATTCCTAGTTCTCCTAGGACACATGGCATCCTCGGTTCAAGTCACTCCCATGACCAGACTAGCCATGAGGGTAACACAATGGACTCTACGACAACAATGGATTCAAGCTTTTCAGCCTCTGTCCTCCATAATCACAGTCACACAAGCGCTGCGCCTATCCTTAACTTGGTGGACGACTCAGGTCAACCTCCTTCAGGGCTTACCCTTTCTTCCACCGGATCCGCAAGTTATCCTAACCACCGACGCTTCCCACATCGGTTGGGGGGCCCATGTGGACAATTTTCAAACCCAAGGGTTATGGTCCAACGAGGAAGCCGAACACCAGATCAATTTCCTGGAACTTCGAGCAATCCGCTATGCGCTCCGCACTTTCAAAGATCATCTCTTTCATCAGATAATCTTAATCCAGACGGACAACCAAGTGGCCATGTGGTACATAAACAAGCAGGGAGGCACAGGCTCCTTCCTTCTGTGTCAGGAAGCTGCGCAGATCTGGGCGGAAGCCCTCTCCCACTCTATGTACCTCAGGGCCACTTACCTGCCGGGAGTAGACAATGTATTGGCAGACCGGCTGAGCCGTGTCTTCCGACCGCACGAGTGGTCACTCGATCCTCTGGTAGCGACCTCTCTGTTTCACAAGTGGGGTTCTCCCCGCATAGACCTCTTTGCGTCCCCTCAGAACCACAAAGTGGACGATTACTGCTCTCTCATTCGGAGCCAGAACTCTCGGCCGAGGGATGCATTCTCCCTCAAGTGGACAACCGGTCTGCTCTACGCATTCCCCCCACTTCCTCTTGTGTCAAAGACTCTCGTGAAGCTACGCCAGGACGGAGGAACCATGATCCTGATAGCACCTTACTGGCCACGCCAAGTATGGTTTCCAATACTCCAGGATCTCTCCATCCGCAGGCACATTCCTCTGGGAAAGGACCCGCATCTGCTCACTCAAAACGACGGATGCCTCCTCCATCCCAACCTCCAAGCCTTGTCCCTGACGGCATGGATGTTGAAAGGTTAGTCCTTCAGCCTTTCAACCTTTCAGATTCCGTTTCTCGAGTCCTGATAGCTTCACGAAAGCCTTCCACAAGAAAGTCTTACTCATACAAATGGAAAAGGTACACATCATGGTGCACTTCTCAGTCCCTTGATCCCCTTTCCTGTCCAATTTCCAAATTCTTGGACTATTTATGGCATCTCTCTGAATCAGGTCTTAAAACCTCTTCCATTAGGATGCATGTCAGTGCGGTAGCCGCCTTCCATAAAGGTGTACAGGGTGTCCCTATTTCAGTACAACCCCTAGTAACACGTTTTCTTAAAGGCTTGCTCCATCTGAAGCCACCCTTACGGCCTCCGGCCCCATCCTGGGACCTTAATCTGGTTCTTGGTCGTCTAATGAAACCTCCTTTCGAACCTCTGCACTCCTGTGAGTTAAAGTATCTCACATGGAAAGTGTTATTCCTTTTGGCTATCACTTCAGCTCGCAGGGTTAGTGAATTACAGGCCCTAGTTACCTATCCGCCTTACACTAAACTCCTGCAGGACCGGGCGGTACTCCGCACTCACCCTAAATTTTTACCTAAGGTAGTTTCTGAGTTTCATATCAATCAATCCATTATACTACCTATCTTTTTTCCCAGGCCCCACTCCAACTCTGGAGAACAGACCCTGCATACCCTAGACTGTAAACGAGCTCTAGCCTTTTACCTAGACCGTACAGTTTCTCACAGGAAGAGCACTCAATTATTCGTCTCTTTCCATCCTAACAAGTTAGGACAACCTGTGGGTAAGCAGGCTCTTTCCTCCTGGTTGGCGGACTGCATTTCTTTCTGCTATGAGCAGGCTGGCATTCCTTTCCAAGACCGTGTCAAAGCACACTCTGTGAGGGCCATGGCGACGTCAGTGGCACACCTTCGATCGGTGCCGCTTCCTGACATCTGCAGGGCTGCAACCTGGAGTTCTCTCCATACCTTTGCAGCCCACTATTGTTTGGACAAAGCTGGAAGACAGGACTCCATCTTCGGCCAATCTGTCTTGCGTAACCTTTTTCCAACCTGATGTACCAACACCCTTCCACCTTCCCGGTAGGGTGCGGATGCCCTTTCCCAAATTCCACCCCACTTGTACTGCCTGTTGCACGTCGTTGGGTGCATTTGGTGCAAGTCAGGACATCCTCAGCTCGGTACTCACCCATTTGTGAGGACAACCATCCTGCTTGTCCTGTGAGAAAGCAAATGTTGCTTACCTGATGTAACAGGTGTTCTCACAGGACAGCAGGATGTTAGTCCTCACGAAACCCGCCCGCCACCCCGCGGTGTTGGGTTCGTTTTGTTTTTACTTTCTAGGCACTGCCTGTAGCTTTGAAAATCAGACTGAAGGGAGACCCCTGCTGGCTGCAGGGTCAGTGCCTTGCTGGGCATGCCCAGTAGGGGCCAGTCAAAGTTCTGTTTAAACTTTGACAGAAGTTTTCCGTGGTGGGCTCCATCCTCGATGTCACCCATTTGTGAGGACTAACATCCTGCTGTCCTGTGAGAACACCTGTTACATCAGGTAAGCAACATTTGCTATACTCTAGGTCTTTTATCCACCCAAACAAATCTGCAAGTTGAGGAGTTAAGAGAAGTGCAAAAAGAATTAGGAGCCTTAATATGAAGCATTTCCAAAAGAAGTAGGATTCTAGGTAGTATGTTCATTTGTATTGCAGCTATTATGCCCAACCACGAAATAAAATATGGAGCCCATGCTGCAAGATCTTACTTAATTTTCCTCAGAAGGGGAATAATATTCAGTGAGTATAGAGTATCAACATGGCTTCTTGTGAAAAGGGAATTCCTGAAATATCTCTACTTTACTTCTATTATTGACCTTTTATCTCCAAAATTGGTTGCATTGATCTTGTAACCTGAGAAACTGCTAAAAGTCTCAATCTGCTGTGGGCACAGCCTGGTGATGAGTCTTTGAATCTGCACTGAGCACAGCCTAGGTTACAGTCTTTGAATCCACTGTGGGCACAGATTGGAACAGAGGCTTAGATGCTGCAGGAGAAGCAGTTTGAAGCAAAGTTTTGGAATCTGGTGTGAGGCATAGCCTGGTGAGAAGTCCTTGGCGCTGTGATGGGTACAGCTTGGAACCAAAGGCTTGGATTCTGCGGGCTGCAGCCAGCATCTCAGCTGTTATCGCTGCAGAGTGCACAACCTGAAGATGAGCTTTAGACAATGCTGGGATGTTGCCTGGTAGAGCTGAGTTTTAGGAAGTGTGATGGTCATAGGCTGGGGCTGATTCTTTAAAACTGCTGCAGGCGCAGACTATCACAGGGCTTTGGATGCTGCTGCTGCGGCAGCAACCTGGAATACAGTCTTTGTTCCAGGCTGCACCAGCAGCAATGCCAAAGGCTCGGGCTCTGCGTATGTAGCCTGGATCTCGGCCATCATTGCTACAGCAAGTGCTACTGGAGCCAAGGCTTTGATGGCGCGGTGGACACAGTCTGAAGCTGTCTTTGGAAGTGCTGAGTCTTGGATGCTGCAGGCACAGCCTGGAACTGAGATTTTTGGGCCACCTTTGTAAGGAATCAGTTAAAAAATACCTTAGCCTTGCAAAATAGCCCTCTTAAATAGGCATATGTTTCAGAGCCATAAGCAGTTACTTCTTGGTAAACTGCTGTGCTTTAGCATTTGGTTGAATTTGGATTTTTTGTTGAGAAGCTGTGTTAGGATTAGAGAAAACTGTTCCTTCTGGGCAGTATTGAGATTGTGGTGAGTGAAGGCTGGCTACTATCTGGCTCTTTTCTTTGATAAACAAGCTGATGAAATCTTAAAGCTGCCTGAGCATTTCAGAATACTTGTGATGCATTGTGTTGAAGTGCATTTCCTAGAAAACTGAAAGAGATCAGCTGTGGAAAATTGAAACTTTGCCCTTATCTTATTTTTTTTTCTTAAACTGTAAAGAAGTCCTCATTTCTTTTCATGACAACTTGTTACCTTGAGCTTTATTAGGTATAATAAAAATTTGAAATATTACTGTATGACTTTTTTGTCATTGATAAGCTGGTTGGTGAAAGAACTCCCATTTTTGTTACATACAGATGTTTAGCAAGGGTAAAGGCAAAGCAAGTTTTCCCTTTCACTACCGTAAGGAGTGTGAAACGGCTAATAGCATCCCAGTTAGTAATTCATTAAGAGCAATAGCTCTTCTTGCCAGGTTTTCCCCAACCTTTCACCCATAAAATCAGCGTAAAATTGACCTAATTCAACCAGATCAGATGGATAACCTGGAAAATAATCCCCCTAGAAAAGAAAATGGAAACTTTGTGGGTCTTGAGATAAACTTCTTAAAATCAGAGAATTGGATTTTATCTTTTTTTTTTTTTTTTTTTTTCCCTGTGGGGAGGAAGGCAGGGGATTCAGCGTTCTTTTGTGTGGTTTTCTGTATTACATGCAAAAAGTTGTCACAAAGGTGTACCAGATATTTTAGAAACATATCCCAAAATCAACTGGATTATATGCTAAAAATAATAGCTTGCATAATTTGTTTAAAAATACTGACTTGTGTGTTATCATATAAATGAAAAAGATTAGTTTTACTGGGAGAAGCAAGTGCAGGGTTAGTGGCGAATTAAATAGGTTAAACTTTAAAAATAAAGTTATTAAATGCTTCTATTTAATCTTGTTCAAGCATCCTACCTACATGCTTTCTTGGAACTCTTAAGAACATGGATATCAACTTCCACCACTTCATTTCCAGGGTGAGGATGTAGGGATGGATAATCTCAGTCAGTGCGATACATACATTATTTTTTATCTGTATTATTTTCCATGTATAAGTTAAAAAAAAAATAGTAAACTATGAATTTTACATCTCTGTAAGAGTCTGTAAAATCACCCTGAAAGGGATTTTTTTTTTTTAATTATAATGAATGTTTGAACCATGTTCAATGCCATATATGTTTCTAAAATTGTACAAGCATGGAAATTGTAAATAATGTGCTTATTACCCATTTATAAAAGTGTGGTAGTACGAACAGCAATTTTCTCTTGAATTGCAATTGTGACTCAGGTCAGAGATTCTATCCCTGTTCTGACACATTTCAGAAAAATTGGTTCCATAGGTTTTCAGATCTGCAAAGACAAAATAAAAAATACCGTATTTTCCGGCGTATAAGACGACCCCCAACTTTTCCAGTTAAAATATAGAGTTTGGGATATACTCGCCGTATAAGACTACCCTTCTGTGTCACTACATAACCATACTGTATGTGGTACCCAGTTTACAACAACCAGCCAATCACGGCAAGCGATGTACCTTACCGGCGATTGGCTGGTTGTTGTATACAAATCCTGCTTGGATTGGTCAGCTCTCCCTGCTTGCCCAGCTCTCCCTGTCTCCAAGACTATCAGAGCGGTAACGCATCCCTCTGGCCCACCCTTGTATCCTATTCCCGGTACCTCCTTCTCTGCCTCTCAGATCTCGCTCCTGAGGACTGCAGTGAAGCGGCGCAGACGGGCATGTGCGAGATCTGAGAGGCAGAGAAGGAGGTACCGGTAATAGAAATGTGAATCGGAACTGGAATCGGTTCTGGTTCCGATTCACATCGTGGTTTTTTTTTCGTCCGGCCTGATCGGGCTTTTTTTTATCGGCTGCGCCCGAGCCGATAAACAGAAAACCCACCCCGACCCTTTAAAACTAATCCCTCAGCTTTCCCCACCCTCCTGACCCCCCCCAAGACCTGCCAAATTAATTAAATACAACCCCCCACCCTCCTGACCCCTCCAAGACCTGCCAAATTAATTAAATACAACCCCCCACCCTCCTGACTCCTCCAAGACCTGCCAAAAGTCCCTGGTGGTCCAGGAGTGGTCTGGGAGCGATCTCCTGGACTTGGGCCGTTGGCTGCCAGCAATCAAAATGGCGCCGACGGCCCTTTGCCCTTTCAGCGGCATGAAAAACGCAAATACAAACAGAGTCCGAAACACCTTACAGTGTCGGGCATGAAGATAGCAGTGTGGATACCTTCACATTGCTGAAAAGCTTGGGCAGAACAATCTTGGTTGGTTTACAGCAGTGGAAACAAAAAGCAGAAAAAACAGCGTGTGGAATCAGTATACAAGATAAGTGTCTTGAATCATTAAGAATTTATATGATCACAGAAGAGATTTTAATTTCACGGGTGAGAGAAGCACATAAAAAATTGAAAAAATAGAATTCCAACACAACGGACTGACCTATGATTATATATAAGGCAGAGTGATAATGGCTGTATAACACCACACAATGATGCCTATTATGATGGTCAAAATTACATAGTAGCGTCTTATAAGTGCTATAAAATAGGAATCTGGTCATAGTTAGTAGATATTGTGGATTGGTTGACCTGTCCATTTAATAAAGTGGTCGTCCTGAGCATCAACAAAGTGATTTCTAACCCTGCCATACTATTCAAGATTATTCAAATGTTTGTTTTTGACTAACTGAATAATTTTGTTGCAAAAATCAATATTCTGCATCCCTTGCAATCCAGATTCTGAAGAGGGCACAGCACTCAATCTTTGTTACTGGCTGTGGTTAATGTCATAGTTTGGGCTGATGTTGGCAGGGACGCACTCATTGTTCTGTTGGACATGAATGCTGCCTTTGACACCCTCGACCATGAACTTTTGCTAATGTATCTTCAAGAAATTGACTTTTCCGGGTAAATCTAGCCTGGTTTCAGGCTTACTTGCACAATTGCACCTTTCAGGTTGAATGGAACCAATGTCTTTTATAACCCAAATTGTTAACTTTTGATGTTCCCTAGCAGTCTATTCATTCCCTTCTCCTCTTTAATATATTCCCCCCTCCCCCCCTACACACCCTGATCCAAGATTGTGGATTTAGGCCCTTCTCCTATACAGATGATATCCAGATTACTGCATTCTTTAAGACTAAGGAGCAGATTTGAAAAGTTACGTGCGCGGTTCCCGGCGTGTGCACATATATGCACCGATTTTATAACTTGCACGTGCATGTTATAAAATTGGGTGGTTGCGCGCACGCAAGTTGGGGTGAACTTTTGCAAATTATGTGCAATGACGCAATCGGGCCTTCCCTGTTCCCTACCCTCCTACCTAAACTCTCTCCCTCTTCCTCTCTCCTCCCCACCCCCACCCCTTATACCCTACCTATCCTTTTTTTTTTTTGTTTGTTTTTTTAACTTACTTCAGGGCCGGAACTGAAGTAAGTTGCACGCACAAGTCATCGGGACAGCATACAATGGCACTGACCCGGCCTATCCCAGCCCACCCCTTTGAAGAGGTCCGGCACTTGTGCGCATACTGGGGTTCATGCGTGTGGCCGGGCCTGTTTGAAAATTTGCACGGTGCGCCCAAAACCCAGCCACACGTGTAAACCCCAAGTTTTATGCACGTAGGCCTTTTAAAATACTGCCTAATATCAGGCCAAGGCTTTAGGTTGGGGTTTGCTGTTCTTCTGGTGGTTTTAAAGTAAGAAAAAATGCCGTAGTTCTTAATTTTCTTCAAACTAATCAACAAGCCAAAGCTTAAATGCTGGCCTTCTGTGCTTAGCAGGATGTCTGTATACATCAGTGTGCATGTTCATAGCAGTACAGTGATACTGAGATATGTTCTTATTCCTATCCATATTCATAATCAGTTTCATAATAAACATCTGTTGTAGCTACTGTCCTTCCTTTCATGCATCGTTTTGGCTTAGAACTCAGAGTGGGACGGTTAAGATAACTCTTCACGTTGGGGAAGAGGAGGTGAAGATCTGTGGCCAGCAGTGTCCATTTTGCTGGCTGGCGCAAGCCCCGCTCCCCTAAGCCAGTATAGGCTCCGTATTCAGCAGGTGGGCAGCATTGTGGGGGCCTGCTGAGCACTCTTGAGCCTCACAGCTGCTGCTTTCCTGTCTCGTGCATGCTTCCTTTCTAAACATGAGTGGAAGGAGCAACTGCGGTACCAGAAGCAGACAGTCAGCATGTGCCTGTGCTGCCGTTGGCCTCCTGACTTTGCCCCCCCCCCCTCCCCTGCTGGTACCAGACAAGGTGGGAGAAAGGAGGCCTGTGTCTGGAGGGGAAAGTGAGAGAGGCGGCGCATGGCAGGGACAAGACCCAAAGAGAGGAGCCACATGGAGAACTGGTGTTTCCCTTTTTCTCCTCGGTTCCTCAAAATTCCTGCGGTGTAAGAATGTGTAATAATTTCTCCAGATGTCTATGTGGGTGTATATGCTGGTATTCAAAACTTCTGAAATGAGTTATTTTTTTTATCACTTCATTTATTTGAAATTTCATGTAAACAAAGCTGTAAAGATTTTTGTATTATCACAAAGTGGGAAATCTCTCTCAGTAAATGTGGTCCTATTTTTAAGTAATGAAATATTCAAGCTCGAGAAGAAGTAGTAATTTAATAAGTTTTGTACACAGGCGTTTAAGTCAGAATGTGAGTGTTGAAAGGTGCACTTCAGCATGAGTACTGGCTCTCCTGCTGTTGGCAGAGTATTTTTAATGTATGGCACTGTGGTTAGGTTACTTTTTTTTTCCCTCTTTGTTTATAATATCAGTGGTAGAAATGAATTATAAACAACTGTTTTGTATCATTTATATGTTTTTATGCTCAACCTTGGCCATTCCTTACTGCATTTACTATAAACTATACAGTAACTATTTCTATAAAATGTTACTTAAATGCTACCACTTGTCAATGGGACACACCCAGGTTCTACCCTGAAACCTTAACTACTGATTTTGAATTGTCATCAAAAGTGAAAGAGCAATGAAAGATGCCAAGCATGGGTGGCAGGAGCTGCCAAACCCATAACCATCTCTTTCTAGGCTAGGGTTTGTGAATATGGATGCAGTAATCAGGCAGTGTACAGATGAATTTTAATTTTCTTCCCTCACTGCTGCCTGTCCCCACCATGCTGTATAAGTAAGGGACTTTCTCTGGTGCCTACGTAGATGAGAGACATGCGTCTAGAATTTTAATTGTGTCTATTAACTGTGTTTAAAAATGTCTATTGTACTCAATATAAGCAAATGTTGGAACACTTTTAATACAGAAATATTCTTGAGAGAGAGCAATACAGTGCCCCATGCTATTGTGCAAAAAATGCACATATATGAAATAAAATAATCTTTCTAATCCAGTGTTATACCCGATTTTGAGGATACTTTTTTTGCACTTGTCTGGGAGCTTGAAGCTAAGATGACCCTCTCTTTAATATTAATGTACTCTGACTGTAATACTCGGTTCCTTTGCCTCTGATTAATGCTGTCTGTCAATTATTTACAGATCCAGTGGTGCTGTGGAAGTTCCCAGAGGACTTTGGAGACCAGGTTGGAAACATGAGATTGAACTATTTTATGTTAGAATAATAATAATAATAATAAAAAAAAAAAATCCCTTTTCCAGTCAGCTGTGGAAAGGCAGATGCTAATGATATCAGTGAGGAAGTCTTCAGCTGACGGATTGGTAATTAGAATATATCCGTGACCAGAATATTTGCAGCTGGAGCTATGAAACATCTTATACAGTAGTGTTATGTTCATTCACCAAAATCACACTTTTTTGTTCTGTCTCTCATTTTTATTTTGGTTTTTCAGGGCTTTAAGGCAGTGGTTCTTGTGTGCAAGTTTTTAGGCATAAAAATGCTGAAGCTTTCTTTTTCACAAGGCTTGAGATGTGTAGATGTGTAATAGCACTTTGTAAGAAAATGTTACAAGCATGTAGATCTTTTCTTGTGATACTAGGATGCATGCTAAATAAATAAAGATTGCAGCGAAAGCATTTAATATACTATAAAGCTATATGTTTCTGGTTTAGTAAAAGTGAATTTGATTGGCATATTATTTGTCCCTTAGAGAAGAAAGAAAATGGAAAATCAACCTCTGTACCTAAAACCTGAATCTGATCAGATAGTGATAGTGTGTTCTCAGCATGTGAAGTCAATTCCATGTATGACATTAAATCAACACCTGATAGGACTGCATAAAATAGATACTGGACTACAGAATATTTAGATATGGCAACATTTTAAACCAATTAGATGCATTTAAGCACTTGATGGCTAGATCTGTCTTGATCCATACCTGTGTTTTCTTTGGGTCAGGCTAATTCATTAAGTGGATCTCCATTAATTTTCCAAACCTGTCCTGGGATCCCCCACAGCCAGTTGGGTTTCAGGAAATCCACAATGAATATGCATGATATAAATTTGCAAATACTGAGTCTCCATGATATGTAGATTTACCTCATGCATATTCATTGTGGATTATCCTGATAACCCAACTGGCTGTGGGATCCCAAGGACAGATCTGAGAAGCCCCGCCCTAGATTGTACTTTTTCTGTGGCTTTTTGCAGTCCAAATGCATGATTCTGCATTTTGCTGTGTTTGGATATTGAGATATTTAAAATTGTATTTGTAGTGATCAAAATCTTTCCAAAAATCAGAGCAGTTGTGTGGGAAGGTTGTTTGTGTGATTGGGGCAAACAATCAGGGAAAACCATCTTCTAAGATATCCACTGTCTGATGAATAAAAATTGTGTTTTTGAGGCTTTGTAAGCACTTGCTCAACAAGAGCTGTGGCAACTTAACAGGCAGAGCAAATGGATATGTCTGCAGCAGAGATTTGTAAGGCTGTCACTTGTAAGTTGTATGTAGCTCTACAAAGAATTATTATATTGACAAGTGGGCATCAGTGGATGCATCATTCAGAAGAGTTTTGAAAGCCTTATTTAACCCAGCCAAGAAGGGCATTGCTGAGGTAAGTTCCTTTGTGGTACAGACTAGCAAAGATTTAACTATAAAGGGAAATGTCTTCTATCTGCTAATTTCCTTTGTTAGTTTCTTGCTAGTCTGAACCAAGCTCACCCTAGTAAAGGTAGTTTTGTGAGAGGGTGTGAATTCATACAGAGTGAAGTGAGGCTCTATGCTTATACTCCGATTTGTCTCGGCTTTTTCTCTCAGTATTTTCCTACTTTTAGTATTGCTGGGGAAGAGCTTGCACTGAGGGACAAGGAGCAGCAGGAGGAGTCATAGGATGAAGGGGCATCATGGAAACATTTCCCACTAAGAATGGAATTGGTCTACTGAGCTAGCAGGTGGCAGTGTAGCCTATACGGTCCTGGCAAGAGTCTGACAGAGAATTAATTAGCAGATAACTTTTTTTTTTTTTTTTACTTCATGAGCTATGTTTTCACAGAGGAAATGGTCAAGTAAGTAAAGTAACAACTTGAAAACTTGGAATCAATGTAAGGAGAATTGTATTTTCATGTTTGCTGTCAGTATTTTATCTATTTTATGTTTTCATATTACCTTGACTGATTTTGCAAGGGCGTCACCTAGTTGTTCTGTCTTTTGGTGCTGGTGTTTATATTTATTTATTTGTTTGTTTGTTTGTTTATTTATTTTACATTTTTATAATATGCAGCCTTTGGGTCTGAAGATCAGTCAAAGTGGTGTACAACTAATTAAAATACAATAAGTAAAAAATAATATGTAAACATCAGAAATAAAACAAAAAAAAAAAGAAATAAAATGATCATATATTATCATAGTACAGCACTACTCAGCTCAAAAGCCTCAAAGCATACTTGACCACAACTGATGTTATAACCCGCTTCATCTACATGCAGCTGAGGAAAGAGCCATGTCATAAGCCTTTCATGGAACCTTACATATTCTGTTTTTCCATTTGATAAGCATGGCTGAATTAGATCTGCGGGTGACATCATCAGGCGGCAGGAAACTGTCTCTCCAGGCTAGTGTAGTTAATGAGCATATGCGGAAGTTGCTTCAGAATCTCCTCAGTCTGTTTTTGTCTGTGCTTTACATTTTCTTCTGTCTCTCTCTAATTTTAGTCTCCTTAGTCAAAGTTCTTTGAATTCTCGCTAATCCCTAGCGGCCCATAATAACATTTTTTAGGGCTAATCTCCCCCTCCCCCAAAAAGAAATGACATTGAAAACTGTTTTCCTCAGAGAGATTGAAATGGTGTCAAATAAATCTACCAGTGGCTTCAAGGCCCGTTCTTGGGCCAAATAATGTCTAAAACAGAACATGACTAGCCCAACTGTTTGGCATTTGGACGGAGGTCTTCCAGGTTCCAAAGGTTCAAAGCAGCAAAAATTAGAGATGTGAATCGGAACTGGAATCGGTTTGGTTCCGGTTCCGATTCAAATCTTATAATTTTTATCGTCCGGCCCGATTGGTTTTTTGTTTATCGGCTGCGCCCGATCCAATAAACAAAAAACCCATCCTGACCCTTTAAAACTGACCCCTTAGCCTCCCCCACCCTCCCGACCCCCCCCCCCCAAAAACGTTTTAAAATTACCTGGTGGTCCAGTGGGGGCGCGGGGAGCGATCTCTCGCTCTCGGGCCGTCGGCTATGCTAATAAAAATGGCACAGATGGCCCTTTGCCCTTACCATATGACAGGGTATCCGTGCCATTGGCCGGCCCCTGTCACATGGTAGGAGCACTGGATGGCCGGCACCATCTTTAAAAATGGCATGGGCCATGGCAGCCGAGAGCGGGCGATTGGTCCCGGGGCTTCCACTGGACCACCAGGTGATTTTAAAACGTTTTGGGGGGGTTTGGGAGGGTGGGGGAAGGTAAGGGATTAGTTTTAAAGGGTCGGGGTGGGCTTAGGGGTTGTTTTGGTGTGCTGGTTTTCCCGCCCCCTCCCCCCAAATAACTCCTGTTAGTGGACACAAACCCAATTAACGATTTTTCATGATAAATCGGGGGAATTTCTATTGTATCGCACTCTTTAACGATTTTTGACGATTTAAAAAATATCGGATGATATTTTAAATCGTCAAAAAACGATTCACATCCCTAGCAAAAATAGCTAGTCTAAGAACCGATAGTAAAAGTAGGTCCGTTTCTAGAAGTCACTATTCTTCTCCATTGTCAAAAAGTAGCTGAAGAAGATCTTCCGGGGCTATGTCTTCACACAGGATGACCCAGATTGTATCCAGTTTGAAGCGACCACGGTTGTCTGTTGGTGACAGTGCCTAGTAAGGCAAAGCATCAAAACTCCTTGACACATTCTGTGCAATCTGCCTCAGTGCCGTCAAAGAAGAAAAAAGGGTCAATGCAGCATCGAGGAAAACAACCGGGTGAACTGGAACTGTCGAAGCATCAATACACCTAATGTAAGGAACATTGATACGTTAGATGCAGAAAGCATTGGTAAAAGAAGCATAACTCATTGACGCTATTGATGCATAGTGCATTGGGAAAATCAGTGTAAACTTCAAGAAAAGATGCTCTGAATTTACCAACCCATGATGCATCAAAATACCCTTTGACACATGCTGCTTCAAAGAAATCACATACAAAGACCAATTCCACGCAGAAAAGAATGACTTTGACGCATCCAGCAATGCAAATGGTAGCAGACTTGATCCTGCTGAATCAAACATAACTAGAAAAAGGATCAGATGAGGGACCAAATCTTTCACCATTATCAACCCAATGTATGACTTCTAAAAAGTACAAGGAGGGAGAATTCTTCCTGGTACTTCCAATTCAACTAGGGGAATGTTACGCACATGAGATTTTGAAGGCAGCTTATAATGCTTCACTGACAGAAGCCATACTACGCCTTCCACCTTCCACTTCCCATTGCCAGAGCCCTACCAGTCTCTTATCTTCTGACCAAAAGACTCTGTCTACAGTCACCGGAACCGGAAGCTTTTCTACTAATAGCTTCTAATCCTTCACCTATAATTTGTTCTCATATCAAAAGAGGATGTTCCATCACACCCACCAGCACAAAGTCCCAGCAGGCCATGGAACAAATTTTGGATATGTAAAAAGTTTTTTAGCTTTATCTATACTAGAACCAGATTAACCAAGTTTTCCTCCAGTTTATCCCATCCTACCATTGTCATCTGGAAGGATAATGCCTGGATGTTCACCTCTGCCAACGTCTTCATCCTCAGCACAAAGGAGGTCCACATCCAGTGAATGACCACTTCATTCTCCACTTTCATCAGAATCAGTTCCCCTCGCTCTTCATAATCATCTTGGTCCAGTCAGCGCTCTCCAGAGGAGTCCCCCTGGCAACTATACGGGCATCCATCAGATCTGCCTCTGGGGCTGCTGGATCACACATCTCCACAAGAGGACTTAACATACTCTAATTTTGTGGAGAAAATGGGAACAGGTCTTAACATAGCAGTATGCAAAGAGCCAGACCCAGGAGCAGAGGTCATGAGAATTTTGAAAATCCTAGAAATTCCAGTGGTTCCCTCGGCCTTACCAACTCACGCAGTTTTGGACATCATCTTCATGAAAAGATGGGAAACGTCATACTTGGGCTTCACAGTTGCCTGCAAGCTGGACCTTAAATTCAGAATGAAAAAAATCTCTAGGATATGGAATAGTTCATCTTCCCTATTATTCTGTTGTAGAGAGTGCCATGAAAAAAACCAAGAAAACCCGGCTTTATTTGAACTTGCCTCCAGAAAAGGATCAGCGTATCCCTGATTACTTTGGAAAGAAGGTTTTTCAAGGCACAATGCTCACCACAAAAATTACACAACACCAGCTCTACATAGTAAAATAAATAAATTAATATATGATTGCATTCACGACTTAAAGCTATTCATTAAGATGGAGACAGGCGAACAATTTTCACCATCTCCTCTCTACAACTTAAAGGAAGCAATCTGACACGTTCTCTGAACAGTATACAGTGTGAACATCAGCTGCTTCCATAGGACCATGGTATGTGGCTTGGCATGGCATATGGGCAAGCACTATCAGAGAGGACATTCATGAAAAACTAGCTGACCTGCATTGTGTAGGTGACTACTTGTTTGGAGAGAAGTTAAGGGAAACTATATCCCAAATCAAGGAGCAGAATGTGGCAGTTCAGTCACTATTGATATATTCTTGTTGACTGTTCTTACTGTTCATTGTAAAGGCCATGCCTATTTTATACTTTGGTTATAAGTTATATGTAAACTGATGCGATGTGCAAACGGATGTCGGTATATAAAATCATTAAAATAAAATAAAAATAAATAAAATAAATAAATATTCACATCGGCAGACCCACATCCTTTTGCTAGAAGACTATATATGTCTTACAAATGTCCTTACTATCCAAGGAGATCATATAGATCCTACCACCAATACCACTTTCCTCCTCAACAAACACATTGGCAGCAATCTCAGCCAGATCCAGCTAGAGGACATCCTAGAGAATGCCTCTAACAAAAACCACAAAAACAGCCAGCAAAACCTGGGCAAAGATTTTTGGATAAACAGAAAAGCATGATCCATCTAACAAATGGGGAGCAGAATTCAACAATTTCTAACATTCTGGAATCAACTATCAAAAGATCAATGGGTTTTGAAGATAGTTCAATATAGTACTGTCTCAGTTTCAAAACCTAGCTGGTAACCACACAGACTGCGATTCCACCTCCGAATCTTGCACATTTATTGCTTGTGTAGCAGGAGGTGAAACTGCAGTACAAATAAATACCCTCTACCCTTCATAATCAGGGATTCTACTCCCAATAGTTTTTGATCCCAAAGAAGACGGGCAGGATCCATCCAATCTTGGAACTTCAAAATGTCAATCAATATCTCCACAGAGAGAAATTCAAAATGGCATCACTGAGCACAGTTCTTTCTTTCATTCAGCAGGATGACTGGATGTGCTCCTCTGATCTCAAAGATGCTTATGCACACATTCTTTACACCCTTCTTCTTGGCATTTCTTGGGCTTCAAAGTGGGCTCCTGTCACTAGCAGTACAAAATTCTTCCATTTTGACTATCTACCATCTCATGAATCTTTATAAAATGCATTGCAAAGGTGGAGTCTGGGTTTCTTTAACAAAATGCTCCACTACAATCCTCAGCTTGGGACTCCCACAGATGATTTTTAATTCAGCCATGCTTACTGTAAACTGTGTTTACTATACATAGCAGGATTGTGGTATCTCAGGATGGTCATAGTTTGGGAAACAGGAGTACAAAGTGAAACCAAACTGGCTGGTTCCAAACAAATAAACACTTTATTTACAGGCAAAAACAAAAAGTACAGCATAGAGACCACTTACTTCCGCGGTTCCTTGTGTTAACAAACAATCAAATGTATGTAATTCTGGCATAGACTGGCTTCCTGCTTTCTCCATGGGGCCTCCTCTACCCGTTTCTGTGACCAGAATCTTAAGGTGTTCTGAGGAAGTTTCTTATTTACTTTCTCACAAAGATGAATTAGACATGAGATGCCTGTTCTCCTCCTTGGGCAGCAGACTATCCTACTGTACCAGCTTTGAAACAGACTGAGGAGATTCTGTGGCAACACCCGCGCGAGAACTCCCGCACATGCTTGGTAGAGCTCAAAGCTCTGCTAACTTGGAGAGACAGTTCAGTTCAGTGCCACCTGATGACTTCACCCACAGATTCATCCTGCTATCTATGGAAAGCTCCATTTGCGGTAAGCAAACTTGCTTTTTTGTTGAATCTCTAAAGGCAACTTATTCCAAAGAGTGGGGGCTACTACTGAGAATGTACGTGATCTTATCCGTATCCTTTTGTACTACCTTAATTGAAGGTATCGCAGGAAGAGTTCCTTGAATAGAATATAAATTCCTACTAGGCTGGTACCACTCTTCCTTATCATATAAATAGCCTGGGACCACTCCTCTTAGCACCTTAAAAACCAAAGCAAGCACTTTAAACTGTGCATGTGCTTCAATCGGGATCCTGTGTAGCATTCACATCTTTCACTGAAGTCTTCTAGAACATTGCAAAACTGGTTTTGCCATCACATTTTGAGCAATTTGAAACTTATGTAAGTTTTGGTAATAAGTTTGGAAATCTAAATAGCAGATTTTGTACAAATATGAAATTTACATTCAGATTCTATGTTTTTTGTTTGTTAGTCTGTTTTAGTTTATGCACGGAGAAGAACAAGTGTTCAACTTTTTTGGAAAGTTCACCTTAGCCCTCATCTTCTCTATTGTCTAAACTGAATCAGATAGTTGTTTCTCTTATTAGAATTGTGATCAACAGAATAATTTATGAGCAGAATAAGCTACTTGCAGAAACACAGGAAAAGTGCCTGGAACTTGGTAGGTAACTTAATGTGCTGCTGTTTTCAAGCCATATAAAAATCCATAAATCTGTACATGTTGCCCAACATGTCACATCTGTTTCCGTGGTTGAGAAGTAGAGTTTCATGAAATAAATTTGAAAAAATGTAGGCGGATTAAAAGAAATCAGCTCAGAATATATGGAAGGATAACAAAGGAGCTAAAACACAGTCGAGCAATGATAAAGCTGAGCGAATGGATATAACATCAATTTGTGATTCAGAACAAACTGATGTTCAAAAATATTTTCATTAAAGTCTAATTATACATCTGGTGTAGATATTTATTAATATAATCATTCAGACAAAAGGTTTTTAAACAGTTGTATTCTGTGTAAAATAGTGCAACTCAAACAATAGTATTGAAGAAACAGTCCTCCTTTACATTACCATTTAGAAAGTAGTTTGCCATGCAGGTGCATTTGAATATGTAGAAATAAGAATCAATAACTTAAGTTCTAGATAACACCTTTCCAAAAGTGTCTTCTACACTGTACTTTATACCCAGAGAAGCTGCCCTGTGTCATCTTCATTGACCTGAATGTGGCGTTAATCCAATAAAAGAAAGGGGTCACCTCCCATTTAAAAATAAATTTATTCATTCGTTTTCAAATGAATGTTCGGTGAGGAATTTATTGATGGCACTGGTTCACATCTCAAGAAAAAGATTTTGTAAATTTGTATCTTCTAGAGATCCAATGCTTAATGATACATAGAAGAAAAAAAAAACCCACTTACTCTGACAGAGTTTGGTTTTTTTGTTTTTTTTTTCAGAATGTGCTCAGGTGAAAAAAAAATGGATCTTAAGCTGGTTCTGGGCATCTTTTCTCAAACTATGCTCTTAGTGCAGCTAGCTTGAACCAGTTAGGTTTTTGAAGACCATTGCTGGCACACAGTTTACATAAGAAGTATATTTGCATAACAGCTGAATTTGCAGTCGTACCTTTTTTGTTGTTTTGCCTAAGCATACCATTTTCAGACGTCTTTAAAACTCTGTCCATGCAGATGCTTTTTTTCCTCTCTGTACCTTTCGGTACTTGAGCTCTAGAAGTCACGGACTTACAGATCATAATTTCCTTGAGATTTGCATTTTGTCGGCATCTTCCATTCCTTTCTGAGCTCTTGCTGAGGCTTCTATGATGAAGAACAGGATTTGCAGCAGCCCAATCAGATGATCAGTGATTTGAAACAGAGCTTGCATATCCTGAAATGCATTTTGGTAAATTAAAGAAGACTGCTGGTTGATTATTTAAAGGACCACTTATTTACTTTATCCATTGTATTTTTAAGAAACACTGCTTACTATACAGATTAGAACTGTATAATTATCTTTTGCTACAGTATTATATAAAAAATATTTATGAAGCCATTTACCTTGGTAAAAGGATTGTGTGAAAATTGTTTAGCTTTAACTTGGTTAAAATTATGCATGGAGTTCCACAATGTGAATACTTTCAGCCATATTAGGAGATGGCATTTGGAAGGGAGGAAAATAATAAAAAGGTGCCAGTACGTAGGCCTATTTTGTGTTAAGCGATTAATAAATTTTAATAAATACAAATACAGTACTCACATGCAAGATACTTCTTGGGGGTGGGATAGGAAGGTGCAACCATCCAGGACCCTACCTCCTACAACTGCTTGCAGAGCTTATAAAACAGCACTGCAAATGTTGCATGTAACCTTAGGCCATCAAGACACTTCCTATTGGGAAACCAGAACAAGCTGGACTGCTACAGAATTATTACACAGAAACTAGACACTAGCAGAATACCTCACCTTGATCACACAGACGGGAACATGGATATACCTTCATCAAATACAGAATAAGTGATCACAAATTATAAACAGAAATATGCAGACAAAAACTGGACTGGAAACCCCAAGAAGAAATAGAAATAGACATGCATTTCCTCCTGTACTAAGCAAAATACAAAGATATCAGAGAATACTACACATTCACGTTGCAAAAGCTGACATATTCAAATCACTAAACCAAAAGGAAAAGGCTTTATTTATTTATTTATTTATTTTTGATTATTTTGTTGTCTGGATAAGTGGATGATGATGGGTGTTGGGTGTTCATTAGCCCTAACATTAAGACTTCCCTTCCAGGCACACAAAACAATGACGGGGGCTCAGCAGCCTGACCATGATATTTCTCATCCCCCTCACAATACTTTACCCTTTCCTTTTCTCACCCGCCACTCCCATCCCACTTGGTCCCTTCTATCGCTCATCTCCCTCCTGCAAGCTGGCAAACTGAATCCCCTGTGGCTTTCCCCAGAGGCCCAGCATCAGTCTCCTCCCCCAACTTCCCTGCCTAGGCATTAGTCTTTCATCCCCACAGAAGAGAGGACTCAGGAAGGGGGAATGGAGGTGGTACCGATGCATGGGGGGGGGGGGAGGGGGGGGCAATTCAGGTAGGTGAAGGAAAAGGTGCCTGTACTCAATATTGGCATGTACTTCATGGCAAAATGTATCCACAGAAGAAGTCAGTTCTTATGTCTGCAGATACTTTGTCCTCATGGCAATTTTCAAAGTGAAAGTGCACACATATACTTTCACTTTGAAAATTGGCACAAAGACCACAGGTAAATGCGGGAAGTGTGGAACTTGCCCCCTCTCTGATGTATAATTATATTCTGAAACACAAAGGGACAACATATATCTATCTGATTAGATTTCTTGTCTCTAGATTCTTTTTCAGCTTTCTTAGCATCCTCAGACTATGTTCAGCGTAGTATCTTAACTGCTGTTAGAGGTGCTCAAGCTAGTGAGACCATAACCTGGGAAATAATGTTGAGTAAAAGTAACAGGTGGTTTTCTTTTCTCTTTTTTTTAAGAGAACATTCAAACCAGCCCTGTATAATATCATTGATTCTGCCCTGCCTTCTGATTGGTTAGTGTGAGGTGACTTGAGATTGACCTTTCTGCCTGCTTGTGCACCACTAGTGATAACTGCAGCACCTGACCCTTTATTCAGCCATTAACCATACTCCTCACTTGGCAATTATCTATGATGATATGGGAAAACTCAGTGTTTTCCAGGACTCAATGTATTCATAGGAACAGAGAAATTAATTCCGCTGTGGAAAGGACCAATGATAAAACCTTTTTCCTAAGATCCGTGGGCATTGTCTACCTCCCCCACCCCCCCAAAGTATTTCCTGTTCTAGGAAGAGCCCGCGAGATTTGAATAGTCTGAACAAACTGTGCCTGGTTTTCTGCTGGGATTAACTTGTGGTATCTACTCTCATATGTTACTCAGTGCTGTAACCTTTACTTAAAATTTCCTTCACCTTATTAGGTAAAAAAAATAACATAGAAACATATAGAAACATAGAAATGACGGCAGAAGAAGACCAAATGGCCCATCCAGTCTGCCCAGCAAGCCTCACACACCTTTTTCTCTCATACTTATCTGTTTCTCTTAGCTCTTGGTTCTATTTCCTTTCCACCCCCACCATTAATGCAGAAAGCAGTGATGGAGCTGCATCCAAGTGAATATCTAGCTGATAAGTTAGGGGTAGTAGGGGTAGTAACCGCCGCAATAAGCAAGCTACACCCATGCTTATTTGTTCTACTCAGACTATGTTATACAGCCCTTATTGGTTGTTTATCTTCTCCCCTGCCATTGAAGCAGGGAGCTATGCTGGATATGCTTGAGGTATCAGTTTATTCTTCTCCCATGCTGTTGAAGCAGAGAGCCATGCTGGATATGCATCGAAAGTGAAGTATCAGGCACATTTGGTTTGGGGTAGTAACCGCCGTAACAAGCCAGCTACTCCCCGCTTTGTGAGTGTGAACCCTTTTTTCTTCTCCCCTGCCGTTGAAGCAGGGAGCTATGCTGGATATGCGTGAAGTATCAGTTTTTTCTTCTCCCCTGCCGTTGAAGCAGAGAACTATGCTGTATATGCATAGAAATAGAAGTAACAGGCTTATTTGGTTTGGGGTAGTAACCGCCGTAACAAGCCAGCTACTCCCCCCTTTGTGAGTGCAGATCCTTTATTCCACATTTCCTCTTGCTGTTGAAGCTAGAACGATGTTGGAGTCACAGTAAGCATGTGTATGTTTATTGAATAAGGGTATTGTCTCCAGGCAGTAGCCAGCATTCTGGTGAGTCACCCACTCTTCATTGGCGGCCTCTTGACTTTATGGATCCACAGTGTTTATCCCACGCCCCTTTGAAGTCCTTCACAGTTCTGGTCTTCACCACATCCTCCGGAAGGGCATTCCAGGCATCCACCACCCTCTCCGTGAAGAAATACTTCCTAACATTGGTTCTGAATCTTCCTCCCTGGAGCTTCAAATTGTGACCCCTGGTTCTGCTGATTTTTTTCCTACTGAAAAGGTTTGTCGTTGTCTTTGGATCATTAAAACCTTTCAAGTATCTGAAAGTCTGTATCATATCGCCTCTACTCCTCCTTTCCTCCAGGGTGTACATATTTAGATTCTTCAATCTCTCCTCGTACGTCATCCGATGAAGATCCTCCACCTTCCTGGTCGCCCTTCTCTGTACTGCTTCCATCTTGTCTTTGTCTTTTTGTAGATACGGTCTCCAGAACTGAGCACAGTACTCCAGGTGAGGCCTCACCAAGGACCTGTACAAGGGAATAATCACTTCCCTTTTCTTACTCGATATTCCTCTCTCTATGCAGCCCAGCATTCTTCTGGCTTTTGCTATAGCCTTGTTGCATTGTTTCGCAGACTTCATATCATTAGACACTATCACCCCAAGGTCCCTCTCCTGCTCCGTGCACATCAGCCTTTCCCCCCCCCATCGAATACAGTTCATTCGGGTTTCCACTCCCCATATGCATGACTTTGCACTTCTTGGCATTGAATCTCAGCTGCCATATCTTCGACCACTCTTCCAGTTTCCTTAGATCCCGTCTCATTCTCTCCACTCCTTCCGGCGTGTCCACTCTGTTGCAGATCTTAGTGTCATCCGCGAAAAGACAAACCTTGCCTTCTATCCCGTCCGCAATGTCGCTCACAAAGATATTGAACAGGACCGGTCCCAACACCGATCCTTGTGGTACACCACTTAAAACCGCTCTCTCTTCAGAGAAGGTTCCATTTACCATCACACATTGTCTTCTGTCCGTCAACCAATTTGCAATCCAGGTCACCACCTCGGCACTCACTCCCAAGCTTCTCGTTTTATTCACCAGTCTCCTGTGCGGAACCGTGTCAAAAGCTTTGCTGAAATCCAAGTATATGATATCGAGCGCTCTTCCTCGATCCAATTCCTTGGTTACCCAGTCAAAAAAGTCAATCAGATTTGTCTGACAGGATCTTCCCCTGGTGAATCCATGTTGCCTCTGGTCCATCAATTCTCCGGACTGTAGATAGTTCACTATTCTCTCTTTCAGCAGTGACTCCATTACTTTTCCCACCACCGAAGTGAGGCTGACCGGTCTGTAGTTGCCAGCCTCCTCCCTGTTCCCACTCTTGTGAAGCAGGACCACCACCGCTCTTCTCCAATCACTCGGCACCACTCCCGTTTCTAGGGATCTATTGAACTTTTGTATCTTTGTGGTATGCAGTGTATAAGAATAGTTTAGTGCATGTGCTATGTGCAGCACACCTTACTCTTGCAGCCCCGGTCATATAATCATGAAGGAAGTGAGAGGGATAAATAACTGAAAAAGCAGAGGTGGAACTAGCTAAAGCTAGCTAAAGCAGTTTTTCTGTAGGCCAAAAATCTTCAGCAAAGGCCAAGGAAGAGGAAATAATGTCCCGGCTCAGAAACATGTCTGGTCAGCATGGCATATAAAATGTTCTAAGCTTTATAGATTGCCTGCTCTTGCTTGTTGTCATACTTTACCACTTCATGTAATACTTTTGGAAAGACTAGCATGTGGTATCCTCAAAGAGATGCATTAGTAGCTCAAAGAAGCCAACCTCGCTGGAAACTGCTGGTATCTTTATCTCTACAACATTGTATTAGACTTTGGCCAGCCGATATGTTGGGAATAAAGTGAGTGTGTTTTCTGAAGAAAGCAAAGAATCTGGTGGTATTTCTTTACAACTGAGCAATCCAGAAGTTTAGCTGTGAGGGGTGAATCAAATGAGCTATATCATACACAATGCAGATATTCTGCGGTAATGTCCAGGGGGATTTGGTATATCCATGTACCGTATCAAGAGTACAGGGTGGCAAAGAGAGACAACATCCACAGAAGAGACACCTGACCGAATATCTAAGAGCAATGAAGATGTGGGTTTGCTCTTACTTATAGCAGTCTGCCTTCTTATAATATTGTAATATTGAAGTTTCATAACATACTTTAGAGCAGTAGCCAATTCATATCTCTTCATCTGTAAATTATACTTTATTAATTTGTTGGTTAGCCTTTCATGTCTTCATAGTACAATGAAAAAAATTAAACCAGGTGTTTGGATGATAATCGACTGATTTTCTTGTGCTGAATGTCTTGCAAAGTTATTTTAAAGCATTTTTTATTCAGAACTGTAGCCAGGCAATTTGGCAACAGCCTCAATCTGTTCACAGCAACTGACACCAAAAGCTGAGAGTCTGTTAAATGTCATTTTTTGGAGGGGGAAGGAACAGTAGGGTCTGTTTAAAACACAACACTTATTATTTGTTACCCAGAAGTAGATACCAGTTTGATGTTTAGGCCACAAGTGATAAGCTGTCTCTAGCTTGTTAAGCAATAGGGGTTGAAGAAGGGAGTGTGTGCTTTTAAGCCACAATGATGTCATGCCTGCTTTGCTTCCATTACATTATATGATTTTTGTATTAAATTACACTAATAGGGGTCTAGATCTCATTAATAGCAAAGCAAACTCCCTCTACTAGCAGGAATATTGTGAAGCACAGCCAAACCTGCCAAAAACCCACTAACAACCTTTAGAGCAAACCTATCATACCATAACAGCACTAACATCCAGGACTCTCACAGCAGCAGCAGCCTCGCTGCAGGGCCTGCGGCTCCCATTAGTTAAAGCCCTTTGCACAACAGGCTTCTCTCCCCATACTCCTGGCCCAACCCATTTCTCCACTTTCTAAATGCTTTTCACTGCCCAGTCTCTTGCTACATTTTTCTGTTTGCCATAAGTGCAACATGTGCTTTGTTTCTTCTTCACAGCTGGTTAGTTTTGTATCCCAGTTTTTTTGTTTTTTTTTTTATGAATGGGATCAGCACTTTCCCCTACTTGGGAGGACTCTTCCAGGCCTGGTTATGTTTTCAGTGCAGGGTGTTTGTATATATATATAGTCTGAAATAGCAAACTATCCTTCCAACCCCTTTCCCCCATCTAATCACCTCTCTGCAGTCTCCAGAGATGACCAGCATGCTCCCCTTCCCTGGTCCCATGACCAAACCACTCCAGTTCTTACCCCTTCTCTAGCCATAGGCACACAGGTCTTGTGGAAAAAGTCTCAGTCAGCAAAAAAAAAAAAAAAAAAGCAGCCCTCTGCTTTCTGCAGCAACTCCTCCCCTACCAGGCAGCTTGCAGGGTAAGGGATGGGCTGGGTGAGGCAAAGGCTAAAAACAGAACAGAGAAGAAAAGAGGCACTCTCCTTCCTGACATACAGGAAACAGGAGGGGGGAGGGAGAATTCTCAGTGTACAGAGAAGAGCAGACAAAAAAAAAAACAAAAAAACAACCAACCCCTACTCTGCTCCTTAATCCAACCCCTTCCTTCCTGTTTTTCTCCTCTGGAGCAGGGCACCCTTCTGGTAGTGGTGCCTGTGGCCCAGGCCATATTGGCATAGACTAGTTAGTGCTCTGAATTTATTTTTGTATGCACATCTATATACCACTTGTGCTGACGGCAGGGTGCAGTACGTGTTATGCCCTTCCCTTCTTTCCTTTGTGCTACAGTGTTGACCTTCTTAAAGGAGAGCTGTTGTCTTCTCAGACTCCACGCATACTCTATGAAAAAAAACAAACAAAAAGGGAGAGAGCTATACAAACTAAGGTTTTGCTCTTTTTAGCAAGATTTTATGCAATACTGACATGCATTATATTGCAGCTCAGTTTACACCCACTGAGCTAGTAATATTTTGCTTTTCATTCCTGTTCATTCTCTTTCTTTTGAATATAATTGTTGTGAAGAAGTAAAACATTGCTAGTTCCGTGTTATAGAAGCAGAATATAGTACATGCCATCACATTTCTGCTACCTCTGGAGTGCAGTAATACTTTTGGCATATTGTACTGCAGGATGGGGGAACAAGAGAGCGATGAATGTAGAACCTTTAAGCAAACTCAACATTTATGGTTGCTCACTCAGCCCCTACAAAAAACCCCAAAAATCAAACTGTCCCCTCACCACAGCAATCTTCCCTCATATGAAGCGATATCTGTCTTGGACCCAAATGTGGTGGCACCAGATTGTGAAGAAGCACAGGTTGGGGATTTAGTTCATGCGCAGTTACAGGCCCCCATGCGGCCCTGCCACTCCTGGTTTCCATACGAGAGGAGGGGTCTAGGATGTGCGTTAGCTCAGTCTCTGGCTTGTGCAGCTGCCTCCACATTCTGAACCAAGAATGGATCTGCTTCATAAGAGAGAAGGTCCATGAGTTTGTGGAGGAGGAGAGGGTAAATGAGAAGGTCAAAAGAGAGGGGGAGGGGTGTAAAGGATACCAGAAGTCTATGGGGGAGTGGGACAGTGGTGGCAGTGTGGAGGAGAGGGAGACATGAGCTGTAGTGAGCAGAGGATGATTTAAGAGGAGCTCTATGGAGAGAGGGGTGTGTTTGCTCCTGGGGAAGGCAGGTGATCAGCAGAATATCAACTATTACATTGCCAATTTAAAGGTCCTGTTGGATTCCAGCCTGCCTTAATTTCAGCTAGCTAGGCTGGCCAAATACTGACTGGATGATAACCTTAGTCAACAAAGAAATGGAAAAAAAGACCTTTCCCTGAACCCCCATGGAATATTTCATATCTGTTCAGAAGACTCGACCTTGGTTTTACTTCACCTATAGAACAGTATGTGAATAACTAAAGTGTTCAGTTGAATTGGTTTTCTAGCACCTTTGAGTCATGAGGAAGGACAGAAACTCATATAGTAACTTAATAGCTTTATCTTGTCTCTGGTTATTCTTAAGTTATTTATCTATGCCAAATGGTCCTTGACAGTGAATACTTGAGAAGGACAAATTTCAGGCAAATAGATGCAAGCACAGGAAAAGAAATAACATTAGAGGTAACTGGAGAGAAGAAAGATGGTTAACAATCTTCTAAGAAACATTTTTATTCAGATGACAACAAAACGTAGCATCCTGAGACAGCATAAATGGAACTGAATCCACTGAGGTCTACAAAACCTTTTTGCAAAAATCTGCAAAGAGAGGTCAGGCAGTGCAACCTGAGGATAATCTAGGAGTTTGCTGAGCATGGGAAAAGGCAGAAGAAGGTAAAGAGATGTCTCTGGAGGGAAACATTTCCTATGAGCTTCAGGAAGGGCAAAGATTACACCAGAACCCATGCCAGACAGAAACTCATTAGGTGGATAGAAGAATTCTATCAAGAATAATATAGCACTAAAATATTAGCCCACGCAAACAGAAACAAAAGCAATGAATATTCCCAAGAAGAAAAAGGCATCATAGACTGGTAAAAAAAAATGTTATGGATGAAGAAAATGAAGGGAAAGATGTTTTGTCTTGTAAATTTATTGGCAATATGCATCAGATGGTAGCGTTTCAGCAGTGTTCACACAGAGCCTTGCATAACTATATTATTCAAAAAATGAATGGTATGCCTTGACACATTTACAAGAATTGCAAAGCCTTGCTCAGGTTCCACATTAAAATAAAAAAGATGAAAAGAAATAGAAGTTTAATGAAGAGAAATATTCAGAGCATAGACTGGTATGAAAAATGTCTGAGCTTGAATGGAAAAATCTAGGTAATGGTTTTACTCTTTGCAAGCTTCCATAATCTGTGAAATATGATTTTGATGTTTGCCATATAGTATATATGATTTTAATAAAGAATTTGTGGTGTAAAAATAGGAAGATTGAGGTAAAAATGAAAAAGAGCACATGGCCATACTTTGAAGTAGTTTATGGCAAATACCCAGTGATCACGCAAAAATAATAAGGAACAGTGAGGTTTTCTTTTCATGTGCCATATCGATAATTTTAGTTTGCAAGTTTTCATCAAAGAAATTAACAGTAGTACATAGAGAATGGAAACATTTCTAAAAAGCAAATGTACAAAATTCAGCATCATTCGACCCATTTTATAGGGAGCAAGCAGAAAGATTTATCTTCCTTATCTCATCAGCATTATTTGGAAAGTATTTATGCTTCCACTAAAGACTGACATCTTGCACACGGGGTTGCCAGCTAGCTTCAGATTTTCAGGACACAATGCTTCGGCCATGGCTTTACCTCACTGCATGCAGGCACTTCCAATCTTGCTTTGCTTAGGGAATGCGATGGAGCAAAACCAGGAAATCTGGAGTCACTTGCACAATACATACTATAATACTGTAAACATGTACACATTTTGTATATTTGCTTATATTTTTGTATCACATTTGTATTTTGTTTTTATTGAAAAATACCATCTTTATAATTCTGTAGTAGCTCTGCCTCCTGAGTATGCAAATATTTCTCATGCATACTCATTAGGGAAATTTTGAAAACCCATAGGACCAGTTTGAGCACCCCTGATTTAGAGGACAATAATGAAATCCATTTTCACTGGTAAAACAGCATCTTACTCTTGGAAATGGGCTTGGATTATTGCCCACCCCCAATGGAGATGAAAGTATGTGTGTTCAATGACTTTTGCACTTTTATCTGCATTGTTTTGAGGTGTTCCCCGGGATGGAGTTTTTTCAGGGCAAAGAAGCAACATGCACAGTTTGTATAATCAAAACCACACACTTTGTTTCTGCTGAAAGATTACCTGTAGGGAAAGTAGTGCAAACCTGCGAGGGCAATTTTTCCAGGGACAATACTAAAAGCAAAAGTACTACATTGCTTTGCTTTAATTATTGGTACAAATTCCATGAGTAAAAATTATGCATGGGGGTTTGTAACCATATGGATAATTTACATAAGAACATAAGAAATTGCCATGCTGGGTCAGACCAAGGGTCCATCAAGCCCAGCATCCTGTTTCCAACAGAGGCCAAACCAGGCCACAAGAACCTGGCAATTATCCAAACACTAAGAAGATCCCATGCTACTGATGCAATTAATAGCAGTGGCTATTCCCTAAGTAAACTTGATTAATAGCTGTTAATGGACTTCTCCTCTAAGAACTTATCCAAACCTTTTTTGAACCCAGCTACACTAACTGCACTAATCACATCCTCTGGCAACAAATTCCAGAGCTTTAATGTGCGTTGAGTGAAAAAGAATTTTCTCTGATTAGTCTTAAATGTGCTACTTGCTAACTTCATGGAATGCCCCCTAGTCCTTCTATTATTCAAAAGTGTAAATAACAGAGTCACATCTACTCGTTCAAGACCTCTCATGATCTTAAAGACCTCTATCATATCCCCCCTCAGCCATCTCTTCTCCAAGCTGAACAGCCCTAACCTCTTCAGCCTTTCCTCATAGGGGAGCTGTTCCATCCCCTTTATCATTTTGGTTGCCCTTCTCTGTACCTTCTCCATCGCAACTATATCTTTTTTGAGATGTGGTGACCAGAATTGTACATAGTATTCAAGGTGTGGTCTCACCATGGAGTGATATAGAGGCATTATGACATTTTCCATTTATTAACCATTCCCTTCCTAATAATTCCTAACATTCTGTTTGCTTTTTTGACTGCTGCAGCGCACTGAGCCGACGATTTTGAAGTATTATCCACTATGATGCCTAGATCTTTTTCCTGGGTGGTAGCTCCTAATATGGAACCTAACATCGTGTAACTACAGCAAGGGTTATTTTTCCCTGTATGCAACACCTTGCACTTGTCCACATTAAATTTCATCTGTCATTTGGATGCCCAATCTTCCAGTCTTGCAAGGTCCTCCTGTAATGTATCACAGTCTGCTTGTGATTTAACTACTCTGAATAATTTTGTATCATCCGCCAATTTGATAACCTCACTTGTCGTATTCCTTTCCAGATCATTTATATATATATTGAAAAGCACCGGTCCAAGTACAGATCCCTGAGTCACCCCACTGTTTACCCTTTTCTACTGAGAAAACTGACCATTTAATCCTACTCTCTGTTTCCTGTCTGTTAACCAGTTTGTAATACACGAAAGGACATCGCCTCCTATCCCATGACTTTTTAATTTTCGTAGAAGCCTCTCATGAGGGACTTTGTCAAACGCCTTCTGAAAATCCAAATACACTACATCTACCGGTTCACCTTTATCCACATGTTTATTAACCCCTTCAAAAAAATGAAGCAGATTTGTTAGGCAAGACTTCCCTTGGGTAAATCCGTGTTGACTGTGTTCCATTAAATCATGTCTTTCTATATGCTCTACGATTTTGATCTTGAGAATAGTTTCCACTATTTTTCCCGGCACTTAAGTTAGGCTCACTGGTCTATAGTTACCCGGATTGCCCCTGGAGCCTTTTTTAAATATTGGGGTTACATTGGCCACCCTCCAGTCTTCAGGTACAATGGATGATTTTAATGATAGGTTATAAATTTTAACTAATAGATCAGCAATTTCATTTTTGAGTTCCTTCAGTACCCTAGGATGCATACCATCCGGTCCAGGTGATTTGCTACTCTTTAGTTTGTCAATCTGGCCTACTACATCTTCCAGGTTCTAAAAGGGGCACGGTGAGTTAAACCGCGCCCCTTTTAGACTCTGCCGGCCTATCAGACACCGTCTAGAGTCCATTTAAAAAAGCGGTGATCCTGGCGGCGTCGCGCGCCCGAAGGAGTGTGACCTAAGGGGCCTGCCCCTTAGTGCGCCCCTTCGTGAACCCCAGGGCAGGGGCCCCACACGCTGCTTGCAACCTCTCCCTCTCCCTTAATACTACTACACCGGATCTTCACAAGCATCCAGCGTTTCTCCAGTCTCTTCCAACCTCTTAACACTCACCCCCTCCAGCAATCATCCAGCACCCATCTCATCCAGCACCCGTCTCCTCCAGCAATCATCCGGCACCCGTCTCCTCCAGCAATCATCTGGCACCCGTCTCCTCCAGCAATCATCCGGCACCCGTCTCCTCCAGCAATTATCCGGCACCCGTCTCTTCCAGCAATCATCCAGCACCCATCCAGCCACACCCAGAAATCACCCTCTTCTCGTCACATCAACAAAACCAAAATGACAGCTGGATGCCCAATACCCATCCTACACCACAGTCTCCTCACCAAGGGCAAAAGCATTCATGCAACCTCGATCACGTTCCATCAAGACTCTCATCCCAATCATGACATCACCTTTTACTCAACTCTTGGCCTCACATTATTCTCCTTAACACTCTTAAATGCACAATCCCTCACCAAGAATTCACTTATCCTCAACGATTACCTTCTTGACGCAAAACCTGACATCTGCGCCATAACGGAAACATGGCTTAAATCAACAGATACAGCCCTGATAAACCAACTCTCCACACATCTTTACGACATTTATTCACTACCCCGACTCAAGAAAAGAGGCGGCGGCCTCCTCATAGGAGCCAAAAAAGAGCTGAGTCTATCCCAACTCCAAACCAAAATGGATTCCAAAATTGAATTAGGCCTTTTCAAAACCAACCAACTCCAAATCCTTCTCACCTACGCTCCACCAGGACTTCTTGACTCAGACGCCTCCCCCATTATAGAATTTATTGCTAAACACATAAACCTGGACTCCCCCGCCATGATCCTAGGGGATTTCAACCTCCATGTTGATAATATCCCACGCACGGCCAATTGTGAGGCATTTATCACCTCCCTCACAGCTATGGGCTTCAAGCAGATCATGAACAAGCCCACCCACAAAGCTGGACACACCCTGGACCTTATTTTCATAAACTTCGGCCTCTCACACTATTACACCCCCAAATGCACCTCGATACCCTGGTCGGACCACACATTAATCACTAGCTTCACAATGAAAGAAACCCATAATACTCTACCTATTCAATCTTCTTTTCACTACAGGAGAGCATGCCCATCCAATGTCCTCAGCAATCACCTAGCCAAAGAACTTCCTCGCTTAGACCTTTCAAATCCCAACTCAGCTCTCCTTTCTTGGAGTAATATCACAGAAACAGTAGCAAATACACTATGTCCACTATCAAGCAAAAAAATCAACCCTTCCACGCACAGAAAATAACCATGGTTTTCAAATGAACTACGACACCTCAAACAAAATCTCAGACTGAAAGAAAACAAATGGCGTAAGGCCCCTTCCTCCAGAACACTATCTGCTTACAAATCTGCCCTCCACCTCTAAAGGAATTCAACCTTGCGTTCTAAAAGAGATTTCTTCGCACAAAGGATCCATAACCTTGCCTACGATGCTAAAGCACTATTCTCCTTCGTTTCCAATCTAATTCAAACCAACGTCCCTGCTATCCCAACGACCAAGCACAATCTAAAGCGGACGAACTGGCACTCTTCTTCCAAAGCAAAATCACAAACCTCCTAACTCGTCTACCTCCATGTCCACCCTCCTCTTCTAGCTCATTTCATCTCCCAAATAACGAGATTTTGTTTGAATCGTTTGAACCCATCACCGCTCTGGAGATTCAAACTATGCTGAAGAAAATGAAACCCTCCACACACCCTGAAGACCAAATTCCAACTAAAATACTCTTGCTGATACCTGACACCATCTCCAAACCTTTGGCAGATATCATAAACTGCTCATTATCACAAGGAATCTTCCCAGACGCCCTTAAACTCTCCTCTCTTAAACCACTTCTAAAAAAACCCAACTTAGATCCCAATGAACCTAACAACTTCCGCCCTATTTCTAATTTACCTTTTATAGCCAAGATAATGGAGAAATTAGTCAATTCACAGCTTTTGGACTACCTCGACGAACACAAAATACTCCAATCTACCCAATACGGGTTCCGTAAGGCACGAAGCACCGAAACCTTACTCATTTCTTTAACCGACCACCTCATCATGGGACTGGACAAAGGACAATCCTTCTTACTAATCCTTCTTGACCTTTCCGCGGCATTCGACACTGTAAACCACTCCATCCTCCTCGACTGCCTAGCAGACATCGGAATAACAGGAACGGCCTTTAGTTGGTTCAAATCTTTCCTTAGTAACAGAGGCTTCAAAGTCCGAATCCACAACAAAGAGTCCCTGCGCATCAGCTCCTCTCAAGGAGTTCCTCAGGGCTCATCCTTGTCCCCGACTCTTTTCAATATATACCTACTACCTCTGTGCCAACTGCTAACCAACCTTAAACTAAATCACTTCTTATACGCTGATGACGTACAAATCGTGATCCCAATAACAGAATCCATTACAAAAACAGTCAAATTCTGGGAAAATTGCCTCCAAGAGATCAACCTCCTCCTCGCAAGCCTAAACCTTATACTCAATCAAGCCAAAACGGAAATCCTCCTCATCTCATCTGAAGACAGTAATTCTCCTCAAAAGTCACTCAAAAATAACTTTGTCACTCAAGCTAGAGACTTAAGAGTTTTAATCGATAACCATCTGAATCTAAAAACATTCATTAACAACACAACCAAAATCGGCTTCTATAAACTGCAAGCACTAAAAAGAATTAAACCTCTTCTCCACTTTCAAGACTTCAGAACGGTCCTCCAAGCTGTCCTATTCTCAAAGATCAACTACTGCAATTCCATTCTGCTAGGTCTACCCACCTCATCAACCAAACCGCTTCAGATGCTTCAAAATGCAGTGGCCAGAATATTGACAAACTCGGACAGAAGAGACCACATCACCCCAATCCTAAAAAACCTTCACTGGCTTCCTATTCATTTCCGAATTCTACACAAGTCCGTCACTATTATCCGTAAAACCATCCACAACCAAGCACCTCTTAACCAACTCCCACTCAGACTTCACACCTCATCAAGACCGATCAGAGAGGCCTACAGAGGATCCCTACACGCCCCTCCAACCAAAGTGACACACCACATAACCACAAGAGAACGGGCCTTCTACACAGCGGGCCCAACCATTTGGAACACCATGCCCACTGAACTTAGACAAGAACCCTGCCTAATGACTTTTAGAAAAAGGCTTAAGACCTGGTTATTTCAACAAGCCTTTACATAAATTTACTGATTACCAGAACTAAGGCCCCGAGGCACCGCAATGAATATTTCTAGAACTCGTAGAACTCTCCTAATAACTGGCGTTATGTTTCAAGTTACCTTTGCTCTGTCTTCTTCTTACCCCAGTTTGCGCACCCCCATTTTATTGTAACTTTTTACTTCTTTACTATGTTAACGTATTTAAGTTATCATTCCCCAGTTTTCTGTAAACTGACATGATATGACTCTGTCATGAATGCCGGTATAAAAAAAGCATCTAAATAAATAAATAAATTTTAATTAATAGATCAGCAATTTCATTTTTTAGTTCCTTCAGTACCCTAGGATGCATACCATCTGGTCCAGGTGATTTGCTACTCTTTAGTTTTGTCAATCTGGCCTACTACATCTTCCAGGTTCACAGTGATTTCATTCAGTTTGTCTGATTCATCACCCCTGAAAACCATCTCCAGAACTGGTATCTCCCCAACATCCTCATTAGTAAACACGGAAGCAAAGAATTCATTTAGTCTTTCTGCAATGGCTTTATCTTCCCTAAGAGTCTCTTTAACCCCTCGGTCATCTAATGGTCCAACCGACTCCCTCACAGGTCTCTTGCTTTGGATATATTTAAAAAAGTTTTTATTATGAGTTTTTGCCTCTATGGCCAACTTCATTTCAAATTTTCTCTTCGCCTGTCTTATCAATGTTTTACACTTACCTTGACAATGCTTATGTTTTATCCTATTTTCTTCAGATGGATCCTTCTTCCAATTTTTGAAGGATGTTTTTTTGGCTAAAATAGTCTTTCACCTCACCTTTTAACCATGATGGTAATCATTTTGCCTTCCTTCCACCTTTCTTAATGCGTGGAATACATATGGACTGTGTCTCTAGGATTGTATTTTTAAACAATGTCCAAGCCTGTTGAATACTTTTAACCTTTGCAGGTGCACCTTTCAGCTTTTTTTCTATTTTCCTCATTTTATCAAAGTTTCCCTTTTGAAAGTTTAGTGTTAGAGCTGCAGATTTACTTATTGTCCCCCTTCCAGTTATTAGTTTAAATTTGAACATGTTATGATCACTGTTGCCAAGTGGCCCCACCACCATTACCTCTCTCACCAAATCCTGTGTTCCACTAAGAATTAAATCTAAAATAGCTCCCTCTTTTGTTGGTTCCTGAACCAATTGCTCCATGAAGCAATCATTTATTACATCCAGGAACTTTGTCTCTAGCAAGTCCTGATGTTACATTTACCCAGTCAATATTGGGGTAATTGAAATCTCCCATTATTATTGCACTGCCAAATTGGTTTGCTTCCCTGATTTCTCTTAGCATTTCATCATCTGTCTGACCATTTTGTCCAGGTGGACGGTAGTATACTCCTATCACTATACTCTTAACCAACACACATGGGATTTCTACCCTTATAGATTCTACTGAGCATTTAGTCTCTTGACATAAAGTGCCACACCCCCGCCAAGTTGATCCTCCCTATCATTGAGATATAATTTGTACCTTGATATAGCACTGTCCCATTGGTTATCCTCCTTCCACCAAGTTTCTGTGATGCCATTTATGTCACTCATCATTTGCTGCTATACACTCTAACTCTCCCATCTTACTTCTTAGACTTCTGGCATTGGCATACAGACATTTCAAAGTGTGTTTTTTATTTGTTTTAACAACCTGTTTTTCAGTTGTTTGGGATAATTCGGAAATCATTAGCTTTGGTGATTTTTTTTACATATAGGCATATGGACTATGTTGGCTTTTAATGGAACCTCTCTGTTGGGATGCCCTAACTCTCCTGTTTCATTAGTATCCTTCAAGGATACATTTCTCCGAACCATGCACTGCTGAGTGACTGTCTGCTTTCCCCCTTGTTCTAGTTTAAAAGCTGCTCTATCTCCTTTTTGAAAGTTTGTGCCAGCAGCTTGGTTCCACTCTGGTTAAGGTGGAGCCCATCCTTTCGGAAAAGTCTCCTCTTTCCCCAAAAGTTTCCCCAGTTCCTTACAAAGCTGAGTCCCTCTTCTCTGCACCATCGTCTCATCCACGCATTGAAACTCTGGAGCTCTGCCTGCCTCTGGGGACCTGCACATGGAACAGGAAGCATTTCAGAGAATGCCACCCTGGAGGTTCTGGATTTTAGCTTCCTACCTAAAATCCTAAATTTGGCTTCCAGAACCTCTCTCCCACATTTTCCTATGTCTGTGCCCACATGTACCACGACAGCAGGCTCCTCCCCAGCACTGTCTATAATCCTATCTAGGTGACGCGTGAGGTCTGCCACCTTTGCACCAGGTAGGCAAGTTACAAGGCGGTCCTCACGTCCACCAGCCACCCTGCTATCTACATTTCTAATAATCGAATCACCAACTATGATGGCCGGCCTAACCCTTCCTCCTGGGCAGTAGCCCTGGGAGACTTGTCCTCAGTGCGAGAGGACAATACATCACCTGGAGAGCAGGTCCTTGCTACAGGATCAGTTCCTGCTACACCAGGATGATGTTCTCCTACTGGGAGACCTTTCTGATCCAAGGCAGCACTAGGGCTGCCAGACTGGATTTGGGACTTGGCTACTATGCCCCTGAAGGTCTCATCAATGTACCTCTCTGTCTCCCTCAGCTCCTCCAAGTCTGCTACTCTAGCCTCCAGAGATCAGACCCTTTAAGAATTTGCTCTACCCAGAATAACAAATTAGGGATGTGAATCGTTTTAGGACGATTAAAATTATCGTCCGATAATTTTAATATCGTCTTAAACCGTTATGGAACACAATACAATAGAGATTCTAACGATTTATCGTTATAAATCGTTAGAATCGTGAGCCGGCACACTAAAACCCCCTAAAACCCACCCCCGACCCTTTAAATTAAATCCCCCACCCTCCCGAACCCCCCCTCCAATGACTTAAATAACCTGCGGGTCCAGCGGCGGTCCGGAACGGCAGCGGTCCGGAACGGGCTCCTGCTACTGAATCTTGTTGTCTTCAGCCGGCGCCATTTTCCAAAATGGCGCCGAAAAATGGCGGCGGCCATAGACGAACACGATTGGACGGCAGGAGGTCCTTCCGGACCCCCGCTGGACTTTTGGCAAGTCTTGTGGGGGTCAGGAGGCCCCCCCCAAGCTGGCCAAAAGTTCCTGGAGGTCCAGCGGGGGTCAGGGAGCGATTTCCCGCCGCGAATCGGTTTCGTACGGAAAATGGCGCCGGCAGGAGATCGACTGCAGGAGGTCGTTCAGCGAGGGTTCCGGCGCCTCGCTGAACGACCTCCTGCAGTCGATCTCCTGCCGGCGCCATTTTCCGTACGAAAACGATTCGCGGCGGGAAATCGCTCCCTGACCCCCGCTGGACCTCCAGGAACTTTTGGCCAGCTTGGGGGGGGCCTCCTGACCCCCACAAGACTTGCCAAAAGTCCAGCGGGGGTCCGGAAGGACCTCCTGCCGTCCAATTGTGTTCGTCTATGGCCGCCGCCATTTTTCGGCGCCATTTTGGAAAATGGCGCCGGCTGAAGACAACAAGATTCAGTAGCAGGAGCCCGTTCCGGACCGCTGCCGTTCCGGACCGCCGCTGGACCCGCAGGTTATTTAAGTCATTTGGGGGGGGGGTTCGGGAGGGTGGGGGATTTAATTTAAAGGGTCGGGGTGGGTTTTAGGGGGTTTTAATGTGCCGGTTTTGCGATTTTACGTTTTTTTGATTTTTCACGATTTTTCACGATTTTTCACGATATTTTACCCCCCCAAACGGCAACAATACGATTCCCTCCCCCTCCCAGCCGAAATCGATCGTTAAGACGATCGAGGACACGATTCACATCCCTATAACAACTAGCTCCTGACTTGTGGAATTTTATAGTGCACATTTGCTAGTTCATGTACTATGGCAATAGTTGTAGCTTATTATGTGGTATCTCACTGTGGATTCTGTTTTTTTTTTTTTTTTTTTAAACTAGCATTTTCCTCTTGCTCAGTCGGAAGCAGGGCTGGGATCAGGTACTATGAACCTTCAATTTTTAACTGCCTGAACAATTTTTCCTGTCATTGTAATGACAGATTTTGGCTGGGAGCCATGTACCAATGATCCTTCCAGAACGCTGCAATCTTGGGTCCCAAATCCGGTCACTAGGTGTCATTCTTGAGGGATGTGAACGCTGACTCTGCAGTATTCCCAGCCCCGGCAGGGAGCACAAGACATAAGCCAACCATTGAACCCAGATCCCTCTGCCAGAGAGTCACTGGGCCAGCCCTTTCATTGTAAATTCTTGCTAAAACTGGTATATACCGTTAGTGGCTGTGTGTTGTTTCATTGACAAACAGTATAATAGATCCAAAATGCTACATGTTTCCTCTCTAGTGCTGACTTTGTCTTAACCTTATTACAGGTGAATGTATTGAGTACATGCTGGATGCTTAATAATAATAATTCATGAGTTGGCAATTCTAAACTATCTAATATATATGGATAGCCTTCATTCTGTAAATAAAAGAAGATACAAAAATGTATAATAAAATAATAAAATAAATAAAATAATAAAATAAAATAAAAGAAGATACAATCAATCTATAATAAAAATTCTATTACATTGGTAGATACTAAGCAAAAGGGGAATTTCGAGGAGGGTAGATTGATGGGATAAAATAAAAGCGTAACAAATATCTACTGAGTATCTGCTGCTTGGTGACAGTTCAAAGGAAGTGACATTAGCAAGACTGAAAAGTAGAATACTGCTAGTTCAGAGGGCTTATACTGAAGTGAGAGAGAATTGGTGTTGCAGACTCTCTGCAAATCTGTGGAAAAAAAGATCCCTATGCTGAAAAACAATTGCTTGTTCCCACCCCCCTCCCCCAGATCTCCTGTCCATTCTTGTGACGTGGGCTTCCATACCATCTACTTCCCTCCTCGTGTGTCCTCTTACTTCTCCTCCTTCCCTTCGATTATCCCCTTAGCCCTGTGGAAGAAGTGCCAGTTCTGTGGACTTGAGCTTCTAAACTTGTTATACAATACTGATTCTATTTGGCTGTGTTCCTTGTTAAGAATTTACAAACCGCCTAGACAACTACCTCATATGATAAATGTTTATTGGAAATTCTTTCTGTAAGATCTGTTGCTTTATCCTTGACCCGAAAACGTGCATTCTCTGTAGCTGGCCCACTATTGTGGAATTCCCTCCCAGATTATATCCGTCTAACTTCAAATCGTAAAGAATTTAAGAAACATTTAAAAACTTATCTTTTCTCTCAAGCCTTCAACCTTCAGTAACATTTTTATCACTTGTTGCAATTTACCAAGTACAGCTTGTTTTGTATAAATTGTATTGTTTTTAATTTATTGTGTATGTAAGAAACCATGTACACTGCCTAGACGGATAGCTTTCTACCCATTGTGCGGTATATAAAACTTTTAAATAAATAAATAAATAAATAAACAAACAAACAAACAAACAAACTCCAATCACAGCTGAATTGATGGACGGTTTCAAACCCGTGCTGCACTGTGGAAGTGTCCAGTGGCATTGGAGTTGGTTCTGAGTTTGCTGCAGAGCACAGCGTAACAGGTCCCATGGTTAATAAAACCTTTCCTCCTCAGGCTATATACACAGTGGGGCTCTGAACCCATTGCACATGCACCCAACAGTTATTCAACTACTCTTCTTGCCGTTGTTGGCAGCAGTGATCTGCGAGTCTGTGGGGAATCCCTGCATCGTGGTGACTGGGAGGGGGGCTGTCTGTCATATTGATGATATCACTAGTGAACAAAATGATGCACTATATGGAGATGAGTTGTGTATTAGTGCTGCATAAAATCCTGAAAATGGACAATATTTTTTAGTTTTACTACATAGTTGTGTTCTAATTGCTTTCTGTAATCCATACATTTGAAATCAGTGGCATTCCTTTGAATGCTGCATTCTAGAGGATGGCTTAAAATAATTCTGTTAACTACTAAATCAGTATCAGACTGCATGGTAAGGTATTCATACATTCAGTTTTGTATGTATCATTATCTTGAACGTCTCTGAATGAGGAACTATATTTTTGTCAGGAAAATCTCTCATAGTTTCTATTTAAACTTTGGAGAGGACATCACTGATCAGAAAGGTTGGGTAGCAATACCCAGTCCCATATCTGCCTTGTGGCTATTTACATCATGACTCACTCATTTCTCTCATACAGTAGGTAAACATTTGCAGAATGGAGTTAAGAAAATAGTTTTATATCACTAATATAGGCATGAATAGCAAAACTAAAAATAACAGACAATCATTGAGAGAATGCTTGTAAAACATTTTGTTTTGTTTTGTAGGCAGCCATCCCATTCTAAACAAGCAGGTGGTAGATAAACGGGGAGGGTTGATTAATAACTTTTAAGTTTTATTGATTTACATTTATTAGAACAGCATAAACACCAAAAGAAAGACAAAGTGCTTTCTGATATAACAAAATGAATTCATATTTTAAATCCTTGCAGGAACATATCTTGTGTGAATGTAGGACAGGAAAATTATTTAAAATGATAATCTGAAACTGAAAGTAAGCCAAATAGTATTGAAATGCTGTACAGAGTAATTCTTGGGTGATAATCTTCCTGAAAACAAATGCGGTAGAAAATCACGGCTCGCAGCAAATGACGTGCTGTTGCTGGTTGCAAAATTACAAAAATAGAGCCAGCAATTGTGGTAGCTTCCTGATGCGGATGAATCGGATTGCATGCATTAAGAAAATAGCTTTTGATTTGGTGGCATTGTTGATCTGCCCAGGGAAACTTCACGTCAAGAGAACACTTGTCCAGTTTGCTCAGTGCCAGGATTAGGATGTTGATATTTTTGTAGAGCTCCTGCAGGAGCTGGAAACAGTGAACTTGATCAACATATGGTACTAGCTCGCCTCGTCTCTGCTACCAGCTCTTTTGTTATCTTGTTATTGTTATAGGTCTTAATGACAGTTGTAGGCCATAGTTCTGGATGTATGGGTTAGTCTACCCTGGGGAGAAGAAGGGGAGACAGAAGTGTGGATTATGGAAATATGAATTGATCTGAAAAGAAGCCCTCTTGTAATAGAGTAGGGCTCAAAAGAAAGACAGAGGCGGAGCTGGTGAAAAGACGATGGAATATGATGTGAAAATGATCATTTGAATGCTTTCTTTTTCATTCCCAGCTGCTGTTTTGTGGTAGAAAGGCAAGCCTGTATACATCATAAAGCTGGGCGAAAAAAGGGCCAGATGAATAGGATTTCTTGTTAGATATGCTTTAGCTGTGAGTCCAATTATAATGTGCATTTTAATGGACTATGTGCATATGCTGCTATTTATTGTCTATCATGCTTTCATAGGAGAAACTCTCTTGAGTTGAAATTCTATGGTAACCATTTACTTAAATTCATGTTGATGTAACAGAATTTCCCTAAAACACACATTGTTCTGAAAAATATCGAAAAGTATGGCATTAACTGCTCTCTGATATAAAATGCATTTTAGTGAGTGATAGCACATACAGATTAAGCTGCATGAAATCATTTTGGATTTAGTTATGTTTTAAATAAAATTGCAGTTTGGTTTGGGATATTGTCAGATTTGGGCATGGAAACATTTCACAATATATTTTGAGAGACAGCTAATTCTGGCTTTGTGCTATGGGGGGTGCCGGCCTTCGGCTTCTTCACAGGTGGAAGGAGCTCTCTGTGCCCTGAACTTCTGTGCTGGGTGTTGGCGGGGAGGGGATGAACAGTATTTTGTTCAGCCATCAGAGTCACGGCTTTGACCAGCTGTGATATCACTTTCGATGTGTAGCAGAATAGCTGAATAAAACTGCTTTTAGATAAGAGCGGCGACAGTTTTGCTCTTTATCGAAAATAAAGTTTGTTGTGTTTCCTGCTACAAGGATCACGTGACTAGGATTTTCCTTTGCTAAAGGGCTCTATCTGTGATCTGCTGTTGATATTCATTTTAGTATCAGATTTTTAGGAAAGGACCCCCTTAAGTTTTTCTTTCTAAGTTTTGATTTCAAGGTAATTTCCATTTTTTTTCTATATCACTTTTTTGGTACATGCTAGGTGTGATTGTAAGCTAGTAGTAATATTAATTATTTAGACAGTGCAGTCAGTGCCTACAATCCTGTGCAAGCTCATATGCATAATCATGCACATAGTAACAATGCACAGGAGGGAAGGTGGGGGAGCAGGACAGGATTTGATATGAAATGCTTGAAGACTCAGCTGGTAAGGCTGTGATTGACGGCTGCTTTGTAGGACTGTTTAGCTCGTGTACCAGCGTTTTTAAATTAGTGATTTACTGCATTTAAAAGTATTACGGGGCAGCAGCCAGTTGCAGAATAAGTTCTGAAAATGCTGACAGTGCTTTTTTTTTTTTTGTTTTAAAACAGGGTCGTTTAAGCAAGTGGCTCTGTAAATGTGACTACATCAGCATTATGCTGTTTTCAGCCAACATTTCATTTTTACTTGCAGAAACATAGCATTAAGTCCCATGACATAAAATTAAATTTAGCAGTGCAAAACAAAGTAACATAGTAATGACGGTAGAAAAAGACCAAATGGTCCATCTAGTCTACCCAGCAAGTTTCTTATGATAGTAACTGCCGCTCTGTGCAGGTTTCCCCCTTGTTTCTGTTGAGGGTAGTAACTGCCGCTCCATTAGTGATGTTCTAAAGCCAGGTTATTGAACTTCTAAGCCTTGAGGGCCACAAATAGTCTTGTTTTTCATGATAACCAAAATATGTAAGTTAACCATAAACTAGAGCTCTTTTATGCAAATAGATTTCATAAATATTGATCACGGAAACCAGACTTTATTTATTTGATTTCTATTCCGCCTTTCAGGCATTTCGAAGTGTATTGCATGCAAGTGCTTTTGTTATTTTTCCTGTCCCCAGAGGGCTCACAATCTAAGGCTTAGATTTCATCATTTTGCTATAAATTTTGCAAGAATAGCGCCCGCGATTAAAAAAAAAAAAAAAAAAAAAGAAGGCATGGTTAGGGTAATTTTCCAGATAACGCATTGCACAGCTATTTTACCGCTACAATCAAGCTAGGTAGAGAGAACATCATACAAATCCACTCTTCTTTCAACTTTCATCACTCCAAATCACATTAAAACTTCACTGATGATAACTGTGCTGTTCATGTGTATGACTGGGCATGTTAAACTGCCCTCACAAACCTCACCTTGAGTTCATAATGCCCCCTCTTACAGTGGAATAAAAAGTTCACAAATCAGTGAACCTCCACAGAGGTTCTCTCTCTCTCCCCCTCCCTCTCCCTCATCACTCCTCGAAATGGGATTTGCGATATTTTATCGTAATGCACAGCTATCACAGTTATTTCTGGTTTTTAAAGTAAGACACGCTATTGCAGGATTTATCGCACGCAATGTTAAACAGCCCTCATTTCCATTTACTCCACACAAACCCCTCCCACTTGAATACATTTTTCAAATTTGCATAGGCATTTTGCGATGTGATATTTATCGCGTACGTTATGGCGTTATTGCAGGCGTTAGAACCCTAACCCCCGCGATAATGCCCTAACACGATTTGATGAATGACCCCCTAAGTTTGTAGCTGAGGCAATGGAGGGTGAAGTGACTTGCCCAAGCTGATAAGGAATCCTTTGAATCCTGGCTTCCCTGGTTCACAGCCTGTTGCTCTAACCACCAGACGACTACTCCACTTGTTGGAAACCCTTGGTATAGATATATTTGATTGCTTGTGCATGGAAATTAATCCTTAATTAAATTTGCATAGTCCAAAATTTTTAATAGAATAAACAATTAGCATCTATTAAAGGCCCAAATAGCATGTTGTACTAGGGTATGAGTTTGTATTTATGTATTTCCATCACCAGATCTCTAACTTTATGAATGCGTTTGTATCTTTCAGGTAGCTTCTTTTGTTGCTGTTTTTGCTAGATACTGTCTTTAAGACTGCACATTCATTTCTGTGGTGTCTGTGAATAATCTCCAAGTTACAGTTTTCTTTTGTCTAACGTTTGGCCGGCTTCAGGATGGCCCCATGACTCGCCACCCAACATCACGGCAGCAGGGACACCGCCATACCTCTGCGCTCTCTCCCTTAGGTGTGTGCGCACTGACTTTTAGCAGCCCCGTGGTGGGAAAGCTGAAAGTCACTCCTTGATGATGTTGGCGCACCAGCTGGGTATTTACACTCAACCCGTACACCTCAGCAACAGGCCCTCTTGCCTTCCAGTGCGCGTTGCTACCTCTGCGTACCTCGTCTTGCTGCCTTGTTGCCCTGCCTTGCTGTTACCTAGTCCTGTCTTGTTATTTTGCCCTGCCTTGCCCTACTGCTCCCTCCATGTCTTGGTCCCTCAGCGTCTTGACCTTGTCTCATCTGTCTGACTGTCTCCTGGTTCTGACATTGGTCTTGGACACTGGCTACGCTTCTGGATTGCTGCCTGCCCTGACCTTAGCCTGGACCTTGTCACCGCCTACTCAGCTTGGAATTCGACACTGTTTGCTTGCCGCCTGCCCTGACCTCTGCTCACTATTCGACTTCCTCTGACCATCTGGTACAGGAGACATGCCAAAGCTCTGCTGGGCCCTGCAGGAAATGGGGCTGGTACAGGAAAAGTCCTAGTGCTAGTCCCAGTAAGAGTGAATCCACCTGCTGTCGACGTGGGCTTAGTAGGTTTGCCTGCTAGGCTGCACCAACCACACCACAGCCCAAGGGCACGTATCTGTGGCATTTTGTTTTTCTTAATTTTTTAAGGCCAAATTTTAAGTGTTGCGCTAAAAGGTGAGTATGTGGGCCATGTGTGAGCGACGCGGATTTTAAAAGCCACTGATTACGTGTGTATATGTGAATGCATGAGCTAAAAAGAGAGGGGCATGGGCAGTGCATGGGCATTCCGGGTTGGTGCTAACGGTTACACATGTGTAAATCTGTATTTTAAAACTAGAGTCTACGTCGTGTGGTGGCTCGTTAGCCTCTTATATTTACTACTACTCCTGATAGGGTGTAAATCTGCATACATTTCTGTTTGGGGGATCTTGGGTCAACTGAGGGGAGTGCAGGATGAAGAGGCGGAGGGTCTTGATGACCTCGAGATTGACTGGGCAAACTGGTGAGCTAATTGGTAAAACTGGGAATGTCCCTCATGCGAACATTTTTTTAAAATCCATTTAACTGCGTGCGTTAAAGCCAACAAAGTCTTAAGGAAAATGCATGAAGTACGTTGCTCAAGTAAGGGCTTAAAATCAGGAGCATACTTAACGAGCGGTAGGTGTATTTTAAATCATATGCATGCAAGTGCCCGCATGGCTTAAAATTCCAGCCTATGTCTGCTCGCGCGCCCATATGACACATAAGGGTGCATGTGTGCTTGTTTTAAGTTTTACTGTGTACATATTTTTATTGTTTCCAAGGATAGCTTTGTAAAGTTCCGCCCCCAACACACTTTTTAACGCTTAATTTCTTCAAAATACCTGAAAGCTAAGGACACTCTAGATCAGGGGTCGGGAACCCATGGCTCGCGAGCCAGATATGGCTCTTTTGAGGGCTGCATCTGGCTCGCAGACAAGTGTCGCCATACTTCGCGGTTCCCCGCTGACCCAGCTGCTCCCCGGTCCTCCGCCGCCCGGGCTTAAAATGCTGTCAGCCCAGGCGGAACGCGGCAGGACAGCTGGAGTCAGCGGCACCGGCGTGCTCTCTTCTCCCCCCCCCCCCCCCGCGGCCCGGAAGAGGAAGTGGAGAGCATCGGGTGCCTGCGCGGGAAGAAGAGACCACACTAGCGTGGTCTCTTCTTCCGCGCAGGCACCCGATGCTCACCACTTCCTCTTCCGGGCCGCGGGGGGGAGGAGAAGAGAGCACGCCGACTGGAGTCATCCGGGTGCCTGCGCGGGAGTCATCGGGTGTCAGCCGGGTGCCAGCGCTGGAGTCATCGGGTGCCTGCGCGGGTCTTCCCGCGCAGGCACCCGATGCTCTCCACTTCCTCTTCCGGGCCGCGGGAAGAAGAGAGCACGCCGGTGCTCTCTTCTTCCTGCGGCCCGGAAGAGGAAGTGGAGAGCATCGGGTGCCTGCGCGGGAAGACCCGCGCAGGCACGCTAGTGTCAGACGGGAAGAAGACTGCAGCGCGGCTCGGAGGAAAATGAAAATCTTCAACCGCGGCCGATGGGACTCCGCCTTCGCCTCCGCGAGGGCTGAAAATGAAGGAGGTTAGCGTTGGGAGGTGGCTGCTGCTGCCGCGAGTTCCCGGGGGGGGGGGGGAAGGGGGAGAGAGAGAGTGAATGAATGAGCGAGCAAGCATGTGTGTTTGAGATCCTGTGTGTGTGAGTGAGAGATTGCATGTATGTGAATGATTGAGAGCCTGTATATGTGAAAGAGAGTATGTCTGTGATTGAGATCCTGCCTGTGAGAGAGAGAGCATGAATGTAAGTTTACCATTGGGAACCTGTATGTGTAAGTTTGTAATTGAAAACCTGTTTGTTTGAAAGAGTATGTGTGTATGATTGAGATCCTTTGTGTGTGAGAGAGATCATGTGTATGTATGATTAAGAGCCTGTGTGTATAAGTAAGAGAGAGATCATGTGTGTCTGTGTCTGATTGACAGCTGGTTTAGGTGATGGAGCATGTGAGTATGTGATTGAGAGCCTGTGTTTAAATGAGAGAGAGAGAGACCATGTGTGTCTGTGTGATTGAGAGCTGATTTAGGTGAGGGAGCATGTGAGTATGTGATTGAGAGCCTGTGTTTAAATGAGAGAGAGAGACCATGTGTGTATGTGTGTGATTGAGAGCTGATTTAGGTGAGGGAGCATGTGAGTATGTGATTGAGAGCCTGTGTGTAAATGAGAGAAAGAGAGGACATGTTTGTAAGCATGTGAATGAGAGTCTGTGTGTGAGAGAAAAAGACAGCATGTATTTATGTGATTGAAAGCCTGTGTGTGTGTAAGCGTGAAAAGATAGACAGCATGTGTGTAAATGTGTAATTAAGAGCCTATATAAGTGAGAGAGAAAAAACATTTGTATATGTGAGTGACTGAGAGCATGTGTGTATAGGTGTGTCATTGAGAGCCAGTGTGAGAGAGAGCGCTGGTATGTGACTGAGAGAGGAGAAAGTTCCAAGCAAACCACCCCACCTCCTGCTAATTCAGAACAATCTCAGGACACCTGGATATCAAACGTTCCCAGGTATGCAGAGCAAAAAATTTTTTGTATCCTTATTATTTTTCATTACTGGATCTTTGTGTCTGCTATTTTGAAATATTTTGTTGGTATCTGGAAATGTTTTATATGAGTTTTTAATTATTGGATATTCCACTCATCAGCTGTTTCGAAATATGTTCTTTTTGTTAGTACAGTTTTACTGCTGATGATTTTATATTTCTTGATTTGTTTTATAAGGATGTGTGATGTTTCTTTTTTCCTTTGTTACACTGCATACAGAGACTCTGGCTTGTTGCAGCTTCCAATTCAGTTTTTGTCTGCATGCTTCTTGTTATGCGTTTTGGTCTCTTTATTCTATGTTAGGTGAGGGACAGCACGTGATTCAGGTGAGGTTTTCTGCTGGCGTGTAGTTTCTGTGTAGGACTCTATAGCAGCCTGACTTGGTCCGTTTTCCTAATAGGAGATGTATTGGTGTCTTAAGGCCTGGTGTAATATTTTCAGAGACTTATTGTACTTTAAAAGTGTGATCTTACATAAAATGCACACATTTACTTGTATTTAGTTTTAAACATATTGTATGGCTCTCATGGAATTACATTTTAAAATATGTGGCGTTTATGGCTCTCTCAGCCAAAAAGGTTCCTGACCCCTGCTCTAGATCAAGCTCTTTGATAAGAGAGGGGTTTTTTTTTTTTGCCTCCTAATGCTGGTCTTCAGGATGCAGAAGGAAGGGAAGGAGCATGGGATATTAGGATCATTTCTGTTTATGCTGAAAGGTTTATTATTTGGAACTACCTTTTAGGATTCCATCTAATTTGTTACATAAAACGGTACCTGCTGCACAACCTGGCTTTTTGCATTTATTTAAGTTTAACTTGTCTATTGATTCAGAAACTTATTGTTGCGGCTCTATGCCACTGTGGAAGACATATTTCTAAACCTGCTTGAGAATAAAAGAATGGTCAGACATTGGGCCGATATCAGAAAGTTCAGCAGATTTTGCCTCACTGCAGTGCAGCTTGGAGACTTTGTCTCAAAAGATTACTCAGGCTGCGTAACACATTCTGTGAGAGCCATGAGCTGGAAGGAATAGCTTTTTCCCCTTGACCTCTCATTTTCCACAGGAATTGACTGCCTTTATGCATGTAATTTGAAAACATTCCCAAATAATTATTGCAGAATGTGAGAGACTTCCTTGCATATTTCATGCACAGTGCAAAGTGCTACAAATTACTAGTAGCTGGCTGTTTCCTTCATTGTGATCACAACATTCTTTACGTCCCCTTTTTATATCCAGCAGCTGTTGTGCTAGTTGTGTTAATACCTTTAACTTGTTGTTGCTCTGCTGAGTGTACCTGGGATTTTGATGGTGCAGACCTGTGTGGATGGTGTTGTAGCAGTTTCTTGAGAGTACAGCTGTAAATTTAGATCTCTCTTCTCCACCTCGTTTTAACCTTACACATCTATAGCAGGGGTATATATGTGTACCTCCTCAATGAATAAATACAATCTGTTTGCTAGAGGAAAGGGCTCTTTTTTGCATAGGTGCATTTTGGTTTTCATCAGCTTACCACGTATGTGGGACTTGGGGTGAGAAATGTATAAATTGTGAATGCAGGTTTTTGCCACCTAGAACAAACCATAGCTTTAAACAGTTTTGTTAAATCACCATGTCTCCTTTTCTTCAGGCATGATCACCTCCATTATTTTGAATATTGCACATATACATTTTGGTCTGGGACTTTTCAGATTTAGATATTCAGGTAATTAATTTGATAATTTGTGTTAATTTTTTTAAATTATGTTGTTTTGCTGTAGTGTAGCAAAATCAGAGCAGTAAATAGTAAGTTTAGAGACCTTCTTCAGATCATTACTTTGCTGCTATTAGCTCCAGTGAGCTGTTCCTTTTTTAGTTCCTGAAAATTATCAGGAAAAGGAATCTGAGGCTGTCATCCTAGGGCGATAATAAAGCTGTTCATTGTTACTTGGCACCTCTAAAGTTCCACTTAAATTAAATTCACAAGAAGTATTTGCTATATGCTTGTGAACAGAAAGTAGTCATCTGGTTGCGTGGCCAGTAATGAACTACCCATCTTGTGTAAATGGATGCAGAAAGTTTCACTTGTGTAAAGTAACCTCACACAGGGAAGTGCCAGTAGAGAATTGAAAGATATTTGAGGAAGAGATATTGGAGAACAGAAAAGAAAACTGGTGTGAAGTTGCTTCCGAGACTGGCTGAAAGATCCCTTCACCACTTGAGGGTGTCCATGATAATAATGTAAGGATTTAAAAAGAAACACAAACTCAATAACTATTATTAATCTTGAAGATTGGTTTTTTTTTTCCCCTATCTTTATGCTCCAGGGGAATTAAATGACAAATTGTTTAATTGTAATGTGTCTTTATTAAATACTACCTTTCATATTTTAATCAACAAATCGATAACATTAATGTTGATAAATTTCTGCACCAGTGATTAATTTGGGTCGATGCGATCTGGATTAACAGCGGGAATAGATTTGGAAAGAGCACAATGATCAGTGCAGCCGATTGATTTCGTGCTACATGCTTGTAGTGATCAGAATTCAACTTTAAATAGAGCAGCAACTCTAACAAAAATGATTCATGGGATAGGTAAAAGTCAGAACAAAAAAAGATCTTAATGATTTTTGTGTTGTCTTTCATGTCTGAGCAGTTACTAGGGTCTAAAGTTTTTAGTAGTTCCTCCTGCTTAATGTTTATTTCTGTTGTGAAAGTAAGTAAATTGGTATTCTTCGAGGACAGCAGGATGTCAGTTCTCACACATAGGTGACATCAGCTGATGGAGCCTGGCACGTAAAACTTGTGTCAAAGTTTCTAGAACGTTGACTGAGTCTCTCTGAGCATGTTCTAGCGTGCATTATACCACGAGGCCACGTGAGGTCCCCTCAGTCTCATCTTTTCTGCGGAGCCCAGTGTTTTGTGGTGAGGTTTAGTGTCTCTACTTTTTTTCCTTCATAGGAGTTTTTCAGTGTTTTTCACTGTTCTAAACATTTTTTTCATCATTGGGATTGTGCGGTTGACGCAGGGTCCCCCATCCCGGTTCGCCTCTTTATCGTCTTAGGGTTTTGATGTTTCAGTAAGTTTCCTTTTGAAGTCGATTCCCCAAGGGCAGTGGTGCACCTGGTGCCCACCTGCCATTAACAGCCGCCGCCATCGTTTTTTGACATCGCATCACTTATCTTTCATGACATGTCATGGATGGGGTTCCAGCAATGCTCTTGGTGCGAGAGGACTATGTCTATCATGGACCCCCATGATAGATGTGTTCTCTGTCTGGGGGATTCACTACAGGAAGTGCACATAGATGACCCCAAAAGGACATCAGGTCTGCTTGTAGAAGATGGAATAGCTCTTCGGGCTCTGGAAGGCCAATCCATCAGCTTTGGAGGCATCAGTATAGAGGCACCTCTGAGCTGCACCAATGACCGTTGAGCCATTGACATCAGCAGGGCTATTGGCTCCATCAGTGTTGATGGCCTCCAGAAACTCTGGAGATGGACCAATGCCTATCTCTCCCTGCACTGAAAACGTAACCAGGCCTGGAAGAGTCCTCCCCAAGTAGGGGAAAGTACTGATCCCATTCATAAATAAAAAAGCAAAAAAAAAACAAACTGGGATACAAAACTAACCAGCCGTGAAGAAGAAACAAAGCACATGTTGCACTTATGGCAAACAGAAAAATGTAGCAAGAGACTGGTCAGTGAAAAGCATTTAGAAAGTGGACAAATGGGTCAGGCCAGGAGTATGGGGAGAGAAGCCTGTTGTGCAAAGGGCTTTAACTAATGGGAGCCGCAGGCCCTGCAGTGAAGCTGCTGCTGTAAGAGTCCTGGATGTTAGTGCTGTTATGATATGATAGGTTTGCTCTAAAGGTTGTTAGTGGGTTTTTGGCAGGTTTGGCTGTGCTTCACTGCTAGTTGAGGGGTTTTGTTGTCTTTGGCCTCTGCACTGGGGAAGGACTAATCTGAGCACTTTTGGAATGCCGAAGAAGTATTGGCATCAGTCCCATCTATGCATGGTGCTGGGCAAAAGGATGCTGCAGCCTTGGCTGCTCTGCCCTGCAGTGACTGCATGGTGAGGAGCACCAGTCTTCCATGGTTCACAGGAGTTTCTCATGGCCTCCACTGGTCCCAGTGTCCATCACAGATCCTCCTCTTGGATCCAAAGAGGACCTGGTTATGCCTCCTGGACCCCAGTCAGTCTTTGCATTGGCGATTTTCATGCTGGAGAAGAAAGTGCAGCAAGCCTTGGAGAATAATGCTGCAGGCCCTTGGCTTAGGCCAGTGTTGTATACTGCCCATATGGAAGGTCTGGCTTTGGTTCTAGACTTGACTTTATTTTCATTGTGCTGTGAAGTGCTAGGCATATTATGGTGACAGGGAGTCCTGTCACATCACTCAGTACCAGTTTTCAAAGGGGGCTGAAACCTGTGGTTCCCTAATCAGGACTGTCACATTGATGGCTGGGTTGTAGAGGAAGGAGGGTGAAGAAATAAAATTATAAGAAAAAGACAGCTGGGAATGAAGGCTAATTGTGCCATATTTCTGTTTAAACTATAAGGATCATAAGATCCATGGAACACTTATTTAAAATTGAGTTCCATTTCGCCACAAAAGCCTGATCCTCAGCAAATAAATGTGGCTCCTTATATAATCGTAACCCTCGAGGAATCCTTTTAACCCTTAAATATTCAACTAAGGTAGACTCATGTAGTTCTGATCACACAGAACGTTTGTGCATGCCAACTAGATCTGACCATTGAGCATCACCTACAACTTCTATCTTTTTCTCAAACAATGAACCACCCTTCAACAAAGAGTCTAATGCTGTATCGGGATAACTAAATACTGAATCTATAGAGAATGCCATCCTACATCAATAAGATAAAAAAATCCTGGCATTTTTAATAATATATCACTCCGTCAATCAAATTATATTATATAGTGACATATAATTTATTATAACAACTTTAATTTTAATTACAAAAAGTATTTTAATAAAGATCTTTTTACATAATTATTTTCATTTTGAATATACAAAGGAATACATGTTTCCAAAAAACATTTAATATTAAAAAAACATCCATACTTCCATCCACACACACATTAAAAACACTTATTTATTATTACTCTCATAGTGAAATTTCTTTTCTTTGTTATTATTGAGAAAACCTTTCTTTTCTTTTCTTCACAGTACTTTATAATGCTCCCGACATGTTTCGCCTTCCCACAGGCTTCTTCAGGAGAGTATGTTTCAGTTCACTACTGAACCCATATCTTCCAAACGATCTTCCCAAGTATCTCCATGCATATTCTACAAAAAATTTTTTTAAACAAACATATTCACAATTCTTCAAAACGTTTTGGAAATATAACCCTTAATAATAAGTGCGCCAAATATTCTATAAGCGCACATATAAAGATGCACACCTCAAATCCCGACTTATATTCATCAAAATGTCTCCATCGAATAAATTTCCAATTCTCACACCATATTTCTTTCTTCTGATTTCTTCCTCTGCAAAAATCAAACACAATCCATATTCCACATCAAACACAATACAAAAGGAAAAACAAAGAAGTAATGCTCAAGGAATTGAAAGAAACGAGTGAACTCACCACCGAAAATCACACAGACGCTCACTTCCTTTTAGCGCCTCAGGGGGTTAAGGAACGGATAAACTCGCCACCTTGAAAAATCCACAGATGCTTACTTCCTTTTAGGGTTTTACCGCCATACCTCCCAGGCGTTTAAAACAGGTAATCAGAAAACCTAACCCCCCAATTTAAAGGGCATCAAAGCCAATCTGGACACGGCATTTCAAAAACATGCCACCCAATCAATCTTATCATTGAGTCCAGTCGGCACCAAGGTCCTCAAAGAAAATATCCACCTTTGCTCCACCCGCAGCATTATTTTATTCAAATCTCCACCTCTCCTACTCTGAACCTCTTGCACAATAAAGAACCGTAGCTCATCGATCAATTGCTGGCTCTCCCGCCAATGTTTCACCAATGGAGCTGTCTCGACTCCATTTTGAATCCTACAGCAGTGCTCAGAAATCCGTATTTTAACTTTTCTTGTTGTTTTCCCAACATATAGTAAATTACAGGACACTTTATAATTTAATTTACCGATGCTGACTGGCAATTAGTAAATGATTTCAAAAACATTTTTTGTCCAGAAACTGGATGGACAAAATCTTGTATGTCCAATGAAAATCTACATACATTACATCTGGTACATGGATTGTGACCACTCTTCGAACTATCCAAAGAACCTCCAAAAGTTAAATCAGAGTGCACTAACATGTCTCTCAAATTTTTTGACCGTCGAAAAGAAAACATCGGGGGATCTTTTAAGCCAACAAACTGTTAGCGCTCTCCTCCTCCAGAGGGAAGGAGTAGCAATCTGTTAGTGCTCTCCTCCTCCAGAGGGAAGGAGTAGCAATCTGTTAGTGCTCTCCTCCTCCAGGGGGGAGGAGTCAGCAATCTGCTGTCACTCACCCTGCCAGGAGGACGGAGTAGCAACTGTTATGCTTTTCTCTTGAAAGGAGGAGGAGCAGCAATCTGTCATGATCTGCTCCTCCAGAAGGAAGGAGTTAGCTATCTGTAGTGCTAACCCCGCCAGGAGGGCAGAGTTAGTAATCTGTAGTGAACTACTGTTAGATGTTCCTGTAAGAAAGGAAGGTAGCAAGCTGTTATGGACCAACTCCCCAGGGAAGAGGAGTTGGCAATCTGTTCTATGATATTCTTCTGAGGAGAGGGGCTAACAATAGGATATTGTACTTTGCTTTTGAGATAGCAATCAATCATGCCTCTGCTACGGAGTAGCAATCTGTTATATATAGGCTGCTGGCAAATCCCAAAGAAAGAGACGGTAGTTGTCTATATAATACTTCCGTGAGCGGTGCTAGTGGTCTCTAGTGGTTGGCTCCCACAGAGTGATAGTAGTGTAAGGAATGACCACTAAGAAGAAATGGTGAATCCCTGGGCTGATGGCAGATGACAGCGCCCCCAGGAGGAGATCCTGAGAGGAACCACCGGCTAGGCTAGAATATGAAGTAAACACAAATAGTTCTTTATTAAGCTGGAAGCGGGACCACCAGAGGTGGCAGTAGAGAGTCAAGGTGTCCGGTAGGGCTGAAGTTCTTCTGATACTGGAATGTAATCTCTGGGTCGCTGAGCTGTAGAGAGAGACTAGAAGGAGTGAGTAGACAGGGTATACTGGATACAAGAAGGTACACTCACAATAGTAGATGTCTGCAATGGTCTCTATGCCACAGAGAGTCTTCAGTATATTCAGGAACAGGAGCCGTAGGCGAGCACTGGTTCCTCTACATAGTCTGTAATAAGAACTCACAATAGCTGTATATGACATAGCTTCTAGCATAGAAGAGAGTCTGTAAAGGATTCTAGAAACATAAGCCTTCGTGGAGTGAGTACCGGTTCCTATCTGCAATCTAGCCAATCTAACTCTCGATCTCCGTACCCATGAAAACCTTGTCCAGTACGGGTACCTCCCCAACATCCTCTTCAGTAAACACCGAAGCAAAGAAATCATTTAATCTTTCCGCGATGGCCTTATCTTCTCTAAGTGCCCCTTTAACTCCTCGATCATCTATCGGTCCAACTGACTCCCTCACAGGCTTTCTGCTTCAGATATATTTTAAAAAGTTTTTACTGTGAGTTTTTGCCTGTATGGCCAACTTCTTTTCAAATTCTCTCTTAGCCTGTCTTATCAATGTCTTACATTTAACTTGCCAACGTTTATGCATTATCCTATTTTCTTCTGTTGGATCCTTCTTCCAATTTTTGAATGAAGATCTTTTGGCTAAAATAGCTTCTTTCACCTCCCCTTTTAACCATGCCAGTAATCGTTTTGCCTTCTTTCCACCTTTCTTAATGTGTGGAATACATCTGGACTGTGTTTTCTAGAATGGTATTTTTTAACAATGACCACACCTTTTGCACACTTTTTACTTTTGTAGCTGCTCCTTTCAGTTTTTTTCTAACAAAGTTTCTCATTTTATCAAAGTTTCCCTTTTGAAAGTTTAGCACGAGAGCTGTGGATTTGCATACTGTTCCTCTTCCAATCATTAATCCAAATTTGATCATATTATGATCACTATTGGCAAGCGGCCCCACCACCATTAACTCTCTCACCAAATCCTATGCTCCACTGAGAATTAGATCTAAAATTGCTCCCTCTTGTCAGTTCCTGAACCAATTGCTCCATAAAGCTATCATTTATTCCATCCAGGAACGTTATTTCTCTAGCATGTCCCGATAATACATTTACCCAGTCAATATTGGGGTAATTGAAGTCTCCCATTATTACCGCACTACCAATTTGGTTAGCGTTCCTAATTTCTCTTAGCATTTCACTGTCTGTCTCACCATCTTGACCAGGTGGACGGTAGTATCCTCCTATCACTATAGTCTTCCCCGACACACAAGGGATTTCTACCCATAAAGATTCAATTTTGCATTTAGTCTCATGCAGGATGTTGTTTATCCTGTTGGACTCTATGCCATCCCAGACATAAAGCGCCACCCCACCTCCTGGGTGCTCCTCTCTGTCATTGTGATATAATTTGTACCCCGGTATAGCACTGTCCCATTGCTATACTGGGGTACAAGTGGGTCAATTCAATCAGTTTATAATCTTAAGGCTATTTTCCCAGTTTCATTTTAGCTGAATAGCTTTTATAGTGGAAGAATAGCCTAGTGATTAAAGTTACAAACCAGGGAGACCAGGATCAAATCCCACCTCTGCTCCTTGTGAGCTTGGGCAAGTCACTTTACCTTTTGTTGCCTGAGGTACAAACTTACAGGATCATTCATCAGGTTGCGTTATGGCTTTATCGTGGGCATAGAACCCTAACGCCCGTGATAAAGCCATAACGCATGCGATAACACATTGCGAGATGCGTATGCAAAATTAAAAAATGTAGTCAAAAGGGAGCTTAACGTTGTGTGTAATAGCATAATGCACACTATTACATGATTTAACGCAAGAAATAGCTACACCTTTTTTCCTGGCGTTATGCCCGAAACGGGATTTGCGATAAATTAATACTCTGCCTAGCCTCTGTCAAGCAAGGTCAAGAGTACAGTGTTACAAATCTCATCTTTCTGTACCTGTCATCACTCCAAATCACATAAAATCTTCACTGATGTCTACTGTGCTGTTCGTACTTCTGACTGTGCGTGTAAAACTACCCCTCAAAACCTCACCCCAAGTTTCTAGTTGCCCCTCTTCCAGTGGTATAAATAGTTTACTTTATATGAGAGCCTTATAAAGAGTCTCTCTATCTCACCAGCAGCAGCCCAAAACGTGATAAAAGCCTTAACTCATGTTGCGTTAAAATACCTATGTGGTGCAGTAAAATAGCGCACACTGCGATATCTAGAAAATTACCCTTACCACGCCCCTTTTTTATTGCGGGCACTATTCCTGTGAAATTTATAGCAAAATGATGAATCTAGGTCTTAGAGTGTGGGAAATAACTGCAGTACCTGAATGTAATCCGCTTTGAAGTGCCAAAAAGCAGAATATAAAAATCAGATAAAATAAAAATACAAAATCTAGGAAAGATTGTCATTAAAGCAGAGGATGATTTAAAAAACAAAACAAAAAAAAAACAGAAATAGTACGGAAAAATAAAAGTAAATAGATAATTGCAGGAAAGAAAAGCAAGAAAAATCATCCTTCTATTGCACAGAGTTTTCATCAAGCCAAATTTGAAATACGGATGGGCCAAATTTGCTGAATCCGTGATCATAAGCCCCACCTTATAGCTAAATATATGATTGTGGACAGACTTTCATAGACTGTGTTTGCCATAACACAAGTTAAATAACATAAAAAATGAGAATGGCCGCAAAATGACTACGATTATTTTGCTTATCAGTTTTGGGCAACCTTTCTCCAAGAGAACATCGAAATATTAGAAAAACAGTCACAACTAATAAAAGGGAAGCAAAAACTTCTGTCTGCTGAAAGACTGCCCATCCCACGGCTAGTTTTCTTGGAAAAGATGATTGAGAGGTATTTCATTATATTGTAGAAATATATCGACAGTCCTTACTGGGATTTTGTATGTGATCTTTTTTTTTTATTTACCCCAGGAGCAATTAAAACAAGGGGACATTCTCTCAAACTAAGACTGTTTCACGATCTTTAGAGAAAAAGAAGATTCTTTACTTAAACAGTGGTTACATTCCAGAACAGCTTTAACAACAGTTTGTCATGGCTATGACATTAAATAGCTCACAAAGAGAATTAAGATCAGTTAACAGATGACATAAACTGATCACCATAATTTGGGTTGGAAAGGAATATTTTTTCAGAATACTTCAGACCTGGCAGTAGATACACAATGGTGGGTATTTTTGCACTTTCCTCTGGATTACTACATAGAATTAGCAATTAGGAAAAAAGAAGAGAATTGGATAAAGCTCTAGTACATGATTATATCCACCCTGTACATATACTAGTTTGAGGCTTTGTTCGGCCCACCATAGTGGAGTAATACAGGTGCTTTGATAGCAGCTCTAAACTGTTTCCACTTGCTCTACCTTGCAATTATCAGTCAGTCCACACCAATTTTATTGATGTGCAACTTAATTCAACAATGCATATCAGTAATGGCACTTTCCGATCAACAAATTTGTCTTGGCTACCAGTTCTGAGTATTCTCACAGGACAAGCAGGATGGTTGTCCTCACAAATGGGTGACATTGAGGATGGAGCCCAACCACGGAAAACTTCTGTCAAAGTTTCAGGAACTTTGACTGGCCCCTACTGGGCATGCCCAGCACGGCACTAACCCTGCAGCCAGCAGGGGTCTCCCTTCAGTCTTCTTTTTTCCGCGCAGCAGTAGCCACGCGGTAGAAGAGCTCTTAACCACGTTCCTGACAGGAATTTCAAAAAACTTAATTTTGAAGAAAATTTGCCCCACAGGGGTCTCCCTTCGACAAATTTTCGGTCCGCGGAACTTCAGTAAGTTTTTGCCGTCGTTTGGTCGACTTCCGTCGAGTTTGGCCCTTGAGGCCCGTTGGTACTCGACAGTCCCGCGGCTAAATTTTTGGCTTTTTGCCATGGCGTTGGGGTTCCGTCGGTGTCCGGACTGTACCCGAACTATGTCAATCACAGACCCTCATAGAGTCTGTGTTTTGTGTTTAGGGAGCGAGCATGATGTTCTGACTTGCACCAAATGTGCCCTAATGACACCAAAGGGTCGCAAGGCCAGAATGGAGAAGATGGGGCTCCTCTTCCAAGCTCGTACCCCAATGCCATCGATTGCATCGACGTCATCGGAACCGGCACCGTCGAGGTTTCATCATCATCGACAACCCTTCGGTGACCGTCCGCCATCGATGACTTTGCGGCCATCGACTCCCATTCCTTCCCCTGATGCTCGAGGGGATCGGAAAGAAAAACATCGCCATCGACGTCATAAGTCTCGGCCCGTCGAGGAATCAACGTCATCGACCTCAGCACCGACCGAGCCACCGCCAAAAAAGTCTCGATCAGAAGTGGCACCGTCCACTACTGTTTCGCAGGCACCGAGGCAACCCTCACCCCCTCAGGGTTTGGGAGCCGTGATCCCACCGGTGACGGTGGTCCCTCCGGCTCAGCCTCAGCCTCCCTCTCCCGTCGAGCCGGGTCTTGTTACCCCTGGTTTCCGGGCAGAACTGGACCGGCTGGTCCAGGAGGCCATCGACAAGGCGATGTTATGGTTCCAGACTCCTCCGGCACTGACTCCGGCACCGAGAGTGGAACCGGTCACCGAGCCGATTGCAGCAGCACTGGCACCGCTGCTACACCGCATGGAGGCGCTTATGACAGCCCTTCCACCGGTGATACCTCAGTCATCGACACCGGTAAGACTGCTGTCACCGACAGGTCTTTCCTCAAGCGGAGAAACACCGTATCGAATTCCCCCTTCGGGAATTGTTCAATCGATGCCAGGTCGTCCCTCGCCACCGATTTCTTCTTCGGGGGCGATACGCACCTCTGCTCCACCGAGGTTTTCGATGCCGACACCAATTCCATCGAGACCGACACCGGTTCCCTCGATGCCTGCACCGATACCGGCACCGATTCCTTCGAGGATTTTCTCGATGCCCCCGGTGATTCCACTCGATATTTCGGAACCTCAGCCTGGGCCTTCAGGTGTTCAGCCCCCTCGAGGTCCTGCGGGTCATCATCCAGATCCCTATGATACTTGGGGTGATGATACCTCTACTGACACCGATGATTTGCCTTCACCTCCCTCTCCTACGGGGAGTAGAAAGCGTTCTCCCCCTGAGGACCTCTCTTTCATAAATTTTGTGAAGGAAATGTCAGAGTTGGTCCCATTCCAACTTCAATCTGAACAAGATGACAGGCACCAGATGATGGAATTACTCCAATTTTTGGATGCCCCAAAAGTCATCACTTCTATTCCCATTCACCAGGTTTTTCTAGACCTTCTTAAAAAGAATTGGGAATCTCCCGGATCTGTTTCCCCGGTCAACAAAAAAGCTGACTCTACATATCTTGTACAGTCAGCACCTGGGTTTCAAAAACCACAGTTAGACCATCATTCGGTAGTCGTAGAATCAGCTCAAAAGAAAGCTAAGCGACTAAAGCCACACTCTTCCATACCTCCTACTAAGGAAAACAAATTCCTAGATAGTATAGGTAGGAAGGTATATCATGGAGCTATGCTGATTTCCAGAATAGCTTCTTATCAACTTTATATGACTCAATATAATAGGGTCATTCTGAAACAGATGCAGGAATATACTGATGCCTTGCCTGAGCAGTTCCAGCCACAACTTCAATCCCTTCTAAATAAAGGGTTTGAAGCTGGGAAGCATGGAATACGAACAGCCTATGACATCTTTGATGCTTCCACTAGAATTTCTGCTACGGCCATTTCTGCCAGACGTTGGGCTTGGCTTAAATCATCTGACCTTCGTCCAGAAGTTCAGGACAGGCTCTCTGATTTACCTTGCCTAGGGGATAATTTGTTTGGTGAGCAAATTCAACAAATTGTTGCTGAATTGAAGGATCATCATGAGACACTAAAACAGCTCTCATCCATTCCTCCTGACTTGCCTTCCAAACAGCCGTTTAGGAAAGACTCCAAAAAGTCCTTCTTTAGGCCACGAAAGTATTATCCCCCATCAACAAAACCTAGGCCTGCACGGTCTTACCATAAGACTCAGCCTCGCCAGGCCCGTAAACAAAAACCTGCAGCAGCTCCACAGCCGGGCCCTGCGGCGGGTTTTTGACTTTCACTTAGAGAGCAGTTGCCAAACCCCTCTTCCAGCCATACCGGTAGGAGGGCGGCTGTGCCACTTCCTAGAAAAGTGGCATCAAATCACCACAGATCAATGGGTGATAGCAATCATTGCACAGGGTTACCATCTCAACTTCCTATCCCTTCCTGCCGACTCCCCACCTTTGCAGGCGTGGAGACTTACCGATCACTCTGTTCTTTTAGAGCAGGAAGTTTCTCTTCTCCTACAATCAAACGCTATAGAACCCGTTCCTCCCTTACAGCAAGGTCTCGGGTTCTACTCCAGGTACTTCCTGATACCAAAAAAGTCAGGGGGACTTCGTCCTATCCTGGACCTACGGGCCCTAAACAAGTACCTTTCCAAGGAAAAGTTCAAGATGGTAACCCTGGGCTCATTGCTCCCTCTGCTGCAAAGAGGGGATTGGCTATGCTCTCTAGACCTGAAAGACGCATATACCCACATTGCGATCACAGAATCTCATCGCAAATACCTGCATTTTCTAGTAGGCCGAAACCACTACCAATACCGTGTACTACCTTTCGGCCTGGCGTCCGCACCACGAGTCTTTACCAAATGCCTTGTGGTGGTAGCAGCATTCCTCAGGAAGGAAGGTGTCCACGTCTACCCCTACCTGGACGATTGGTTAATCAGGGCCCCAACCCAGCAAATAGCTCGGTCTTCCCTGACTCTAACAATTCAAACTCTGCTTTCTCTAGGGTTTCTTGTCAATTACGAGAAATCCTACTTAGTCCCATCTCAGACCTTATCCTTCATTGGGGCAGACTTGGACACCTTAAAGGCAAAAGCCTTCCTTCCTCATCAACGGGCAAAGACTCTAGTGTCCCTAGCTCGCCAACTGCAGTCTCAACAAAAGTCAACAGCTCGCCAATTCCTAGTTCTACTGGGACACATGGCCTCCTCAGTTCATGTGACTCCCATGGCCCGCCTGGCTATGAGAGTCATGCAATGGACTCTGAGATCCCAATGGACCCAAGCTGTTCAGCCTCTGTCCTCCATTGTTCGCATCACCGATGCACTCCGTCTGTCTCTTCCCTGGTGGACCAATCAAGTCAACCTCCTACAGGGTTTGCCTTTTCTTCCACCAGATCCTCAGCTAATCCTCACCACCGACGCTTCCAACATCGGTTGGGGAGCCCATGTAAACAATCTACAAACTCAAGGATTCTGGTCACCAGAGGAAACCAAACACCAGATAAATTTCCTGGAGCTGCGAGCGATCCGCTACGCTCTCAGGACTTTTCAAGATTGCCTCTCGAATCACACAATCTTAATTCAGACAGACAACCAGGTGGCCATGTGGTACATAAACAAGCAGGGAGGCACAGGCTCCTTCCTTCTATGTCAGGAAGCTGCGCAGATTTGGGCGGAAGCCCTCTCCCGCTCCATGTACCTCAGGGCCACCTACCTGCCGGGAGTAGACAATGTATTGGCAGACCGGCTAGGCCGTGTCTTCCAACCACACGAGTGGTCTCTCAATCCTTTAGTAGCAACCTCTCTGTTTCACAAGTGGGGTTATCCCCACATAGACCTCTTTGCGTCCCCTCAGAACCACAAAGTGGACAATTACTGCTCTCTCATTCGGAGCCAGCACTCTCAGCCCAGGGATGCATTCTCCCTCACGTGGACAACCGGTCTGCTTTATGCATTCCCTCCACTTCCTCTTCTGTCGAAGACTCTCGTGAAGCTGCGTCAGGACAGGGGAACCATGATCCTCATAGCGCCGCACTGGCCACGCCAAGTGTGGTTTCCCATACTCCAGGATCTCTCCATCCGCAGGCACATTCCCCTGGGAAAGGACCCGCATCTGCTCACTCAAAACAACGGATGCCTCCTCCATCCCAACCTCCAAGCCTTGTCCCTGACGGCATGGATGTTGAAAGGTTAGTCCTTCAACCATTCAACCTTTCAGATTCAGTTTCTCGTGTCCTGATAGCTTCACGGAAGCCTTCCACAAGGAAATATTACTCATACAAATGGAAACGGTACACATCATGGTGCACTTCTCAGTCCCTTGATCCCCTTTCCTGTCCAATCTCTAAATTCTTGGACTATTTATGGCATCTATCAGAATCAGGTCTAAAGACCTCTTCCATTAGAATGCATGTTAGTGCGGTAGCCGCCTTCCATAAAGGTATCGGGGGTGTCCCTATTTCAGTACAACCCCTGGTAACACGCTTTCTTAAAGGCTTGCTCCATTTGAAGCCACCTTTACGTCCTCCGGCCCCATCTTGGGACCTTAATCTGGTTCTTGGTCGCCTTATGAAACCACCTTTCGAACCTCTACACTCCTGTGACCTAAAATATCTCACATGGAAAGTGTTATTTCTTTTGGCTATCACTTCAGCTCGCAGGGTTAGTGAATTACAGGCCCTAATTACCTATCCACCTTACACTAAACTCCTGCAGGACCGGGCGGTGCTCCGCACTCACCCTAAATTTTTACCTAAGGTAGTTTCGGAGTTTCATATCAATCAATCCATCATACTACCTATCTTCTTTCCCAGGCCCCACTCCAACTCAGGGGAACAGACTCTGCATACCCTAGACTGTAAACGAGCTCTGGCTTTTTATCTAGACCGTACAGTTTCTCACAGAAAGAGCACTCAATTATTCGTCTCTTTCCATCCTAACAAGTTAGGACAACCTGTGGGTAAACAGGCTCTTTCCTCCTGGTTGGCGGACTGCATTTCCTTCTGCTACGAGCAAGCTGGCATTCCTTTCCAAGACCGTGTTAAAGCACACTGTGAGGGCCATGGCGACTTCAGTAGCACACCTTCGATCGGTGCCGCTTCCTGACATTTGCAAAGCTGCAACCTGGAGTTCCCTCCATACCTTTGCAGCCCACTATTGTTTGGATAAAGCTGGAAGACAAGATTCCATCTTCGGCCAGTCTGTCTTGCGTAACCTTTTTCCAACTTGATGTACCAACACCCTTCCACCTCCCGGTTGGGTGCGGATGCCCTTCACCAAATTCCACCCCAGTTGTTGTGCCTGTTGCACAACGTTGGGTACATTTGGTGCAAGTCAGGACATCCTCAGCTCGGTACTCACCCATTTGTGAGGACAACCATCCTGCTTGTCCTGTGAGAAAGCAAATGTTGCTTACCTGATGTAACAGGTGTTCTCACAGGACAGCAGGATGTTAGTCCTCATGAAACCCGCCCGCCACCCCGCGGTGTTGGGTTCGTTTATTTTATTTTTCGGCACTGCCTGTAGCTTTGAAAACAAGACTGAAGGGAGACCCCTGCTGGCTGCAGGGTTAGTGCCATGCTGGGCATGCCCAGTAGGGGCCAGTCAAAGTTCCTGAAACTTTGACAGAAGTTTTCCGTGGTTGGGCTCCATCCTCGGTCACCCATTTGTGAGGACTAACATCCTGCTGTCCTGTGAGAACACCTGTTACATCAGGTAAGCAACATTTGCTATATTGCTATCTTTTCCCCTGCATTAGGATGGTTATTGCAGCATGAAAGCTCCTCGATCTGGTCTATTCCTATTGAAATTCTATTAAACAAATGTCCCTCCAAGGGAAATACTCATCAATTTATACCCTAACAATGGGAAGTTAGTATCAGAAAAATGGCGCTCAGTATAGACTAATCCACAGGTCTTGCCTGCAAAGGGTTTCAACCAGTATCATTTACAATTGAGCACTAGGTTTATGTCATATATTCTTCCCATTTACCCTTCCTACAGAATATTTTTATTATAATCACTATGGGTTGGATTTTAATACCTATGCGCAGGCATAGATTTGTGCGCGCAACCCGACGAGCACAAATCTATGCTCTATTTTATACCATGCATGCGCAGCCGTGCGCATGTTATAAAATCCGGGGTTGGTGCATGCAAGGGGGTGCACACTTGTGCACCTTGTGCGCGCCGAGCCCTAGGGGAGCCCTGATGGCTTTCCCTATTCCCTCTGAGGCCGCTCCGAAATTGGAGCGGCCTTGGAGTGAACTTTCCTTCTGCCCTCCCCCGCCCCCCAGCCCTACCTAAACCCCCCTCACCTTTATTTTGCAAGTTGCGCGCGCCAGCCAAGCAGCCCTACGGAGGCCTCTGGCCCCGCCCAGGACCGCCCATGCCCCACCCTTTTTTTCAAGCCCCGGGACATATGCGTGTCGCCGGGCCTATGCAAAATAGGCTCGGCGCACGTAACCCTCCTACGCACGTAAGGCTTTTAAAATCTGCCCCTATATGTTAAAATGTTTTTATTCTATTTCAATTATACTTATCTTATCACTAGTTATTCTAGAGAATCCACAATTCCTTCCCTTCTTGTGCAGCTTAAAAATATCCCAACAAGTGCTGTAACATTTCTTCCCACAAATCTCCCGACATTGGCAATGTTTCAGCAGACACCTTCTTCAGGGGAACTGATTTACTTTTATCGGCCACCCCGGCTCAAAAATCTCCTAAAAAAATAGCAGAAACGCCTAGTGAAGCCTGTTCTTATGCAGTGATTTTGATAACTCTTCAGCAGTATGCCTTCCATCATGCCATTTCATATGTGAAGAAGTAACAGCTGAGTACCTGTGGTTGGAGTAGGATTATAAACTACCACCTAATCTAAGTCCCCACCATTTGCCCACCTGGTTTTGATTTTCTGTTGTGACTTTGGGTTTTTCTAAATTGTTTCCAGACTGGGCAAGGTCCTTTGAATTGTCATTCAACATCGGTGGGGTCTTGTGGATTACCCAGGCTGCAGCTGCAGTGCAGGTCAAGCTATAAACCACATTGTTGAGTATTTTTTGACAAAACTGGAGGGAGGACTTCAAGAACTCTGTTTAGCCAGTGATAAGGCTATTGCTTGGCTGGGTGATAATGCAAATGATAAATAAATAAATTAAGAGTCAGTTCACTTGGAAGTGACTAGCAGCTGAATATCAGGTTTGTTGAATGTCTACAGTCATTAAAGGTTTTGAAACATCCCAAAAGTTATTTGCAAGGGCCCAAGGATATTTAACATGAATAGGAGGCAGAGCCAACCTATAAATTCCATTATCAGTCTCCTCTCTACCTCCACTGCTGGACCCAAAAGTCTATTTACTGTGCTAGGTATATGTTTTTTATTTGCCTCCCCCAGGCCTTTACCTCTGCCCAGAGCAGAGTAAGTCTGTTTGGTCTCCCTTTTTCTCATGTAGCTCCCATTAATTTCTCTGAGACAAAAAAATACATATTTTATTTTACTTTATTTTTTTTTCCCCGTGGAAGCAGACTATGCTACTCTCTTTCCATTTGAATGGAATGAAAAAAATGAATAGGAAAGAGTTGAAAGATAATTGTGTGGAACTGTTTCCGAGGCCGTTTTAAAGAGACAGTGCCATGACGACCGCCTGGAGCGAGGTTGGGAAGTGGCTGGAGGATGTCAAAGATGGAGAGCAACAGAAAGGGGAAAAGGCAAAGTAAACAAAAACTGTTGGTGTTAACAGCTGACTTGAGAATTAAAAAACAAAACCAAACCTTGAGATATAATTATGAGACATTATTAAAAAGATGAAAACTTCTCTAATTATTATACCAGATGGGTTCTCTCTCTAGGTTTTGTGCAGCAGAAGTTCTAAGTAGACTCTCCAGATTATCAGTGTCTGTTACTTTGTTCTGTTGCTTCCCCTTTGGGTATTATTTCTAGGCCTCCTTTATTTTTTATTTTTTCCAAAGTAATTTATTCAATTTATATGTGGAAAATAAAGTAATTTGCCCCATGTTATGGCTGTACCAGCTGTGTGTGTTTTAATTTTCTTGTTTGAATCCACTCTAAAATTGCTTGTGCTGTAATCGTTGCTCTCACTTACAAGTGTGAGGTTGACTGGGGTTCTAATAAGGGTCAGCATCACAGTGCCCTATTTTATTTAAATTCAGAATAACGGGAGTGGCTAAGTAGGAGGAGTCTTCCAAATCAGAACCAAAAATTGTAATCTTAATCTTGTTTGTTTTTAACTGGCTATTGAATTATATAAAGATAATTTTATTATAGTATTGCTGATTTAATTACAGCTCTGCGCCTCTCCTTACCACAGTGGTTTACATCCTTGAACACATGACAAAATGAGTGCTGCTGAGGCACATCCATGTCACTGAAAATGTGCAAGTAAGCAAAACATCCGTGCTAAGCACCCATGGCAGGAGTGGAGAAGGATGACTGGCTGGCTGGCTGCAGGCAGCCCCTTCTTGTGAATGTCCATGGTCAGAGGAGCACAGCAACATCGTTTGGTTGCGTCAGGCAGCAGGATGGTGACCCCACCCCCGCCCACCCCTGTATTAGGCTTACCAGGGGATCTGGAAGTGCAGGGAGGGCATGAATAGATGACGTTGTGGGATCAATAGTAATCTCGGTGGCATTTAACAAGTTCAGGATATATGGTGAATTGGTGCTGGGTGGATGGGGGCAAGAGCATTCCCATGGGCCTGGTGGAAACAGCCAGGGCAAAAAGGAAGCGAAGAGTAATTCCACACTCAGTATATAATCAAAAGAAAATGGGGTGAAGTGGGAGCTATCTTCCTTACACGTTCATGGTATTTAGCTTCCCTTTTCAAAGTAAACTCATGAATCTTGGAAATATTCAAATAAATCAGTAAATATTGTCCCCCGCCACAAAGACTGCGTCGAGAGGGACCAGAATCTGAAGTTTATGCACTCTTAAAGATGCATTTCTTCTGTTCACAGGAGTGCACTTCAGACTTTTGTCCCTCCCGACGTAGCCTTTGTGGCGAAACCCGGTGCCCGTGTCGGGGCACAATTTTTACTGTATTACTTGAACATTTCCAAGTTTCAGGAGTTTCTGTTGCATAAAGAAACTAAATACCATGAGCGTATAAGAACAATTACTCCCTCTGCACTCCATTTTCTTTTGGAAACAGCCAGGGGCCATGATACAGTTCCTGGGTCAGCTGCAAGGGCAGGGTGAGTCAGGGACATGGTACAGGGACCTATGGTTGCCTGCCAGAGACCCACCTGATCCTAGAGCATTGCCAAAGAGAGAGTTTGTCTCAGCCTGAGATAGTGGGCTTAGTAGAGCAAGAGCTTCCACATGACACCAAAAAGTCCACAAACCCAAGCTGCTATGGAGTCCAAGGAGTATAGCATGAAACAAGATTCTGATTCCCCAACTCAGATATGAAAGATCAGATAAGTAAAGCTAAAAGAGAAATACCAGGTGTGAAAAATGATCTATTTGCAGTCACCACAAAGATGAAAGCAGACTCTCACACACAACTGAAAATGCTGAAATGAAATTGGAAGAACAGAACTTCCAAGTAGCTGATACAAAATGGAGAAGGCCTATTGGACAAAAAGACAATTTAGAGAACAGACTTCAAAGGAAGAAAAAAAAATGCATATTGGAAATTGCATAGATGCAGTGGTAGGAAGTAATGCTCCTTGCTGAGTCTTTCGTTGAATGCAGCAGCTGTTTGAACACAACTCTCTCTCAGGCACTTCAGTGGTGGGGACATCTGTGGCACCTGTGCTAGGTCTGCCAGTGCTCCCAGGCACAAAACAATTGCAGAAGAGGATACTGTTGCAGCACAGAATCAGGTGCAGGCAGGATGTCAATAGGTTGTTACAGCAGGCCTTGACAAATTTTCTTTGCATTCAGGAGCCAGTTCCAAAACTTAGGAGCCAGCACCTAGGAGCTCTCGCAAGCCCCTGGGCCCCCTGTTGTCCCCACCAAAGTTGGGGGTGGGGGGCCCCGTGTGGTTTTTCCCTGTCTGACGTTGGGTTCCCCTGCAAGGTCTGATGCAGCTCCTTTAGATCTTACGGGCCAGATTTGAAGTATGTGGTTACTTTTGTACCCGTGTCATGTGCACCAGAAGTTTCCTTTTGAAATTGAGCTTCCAATCTCACATGAAGATTCCAGATTGGCCTCTTAAATTGTTGAGCACTATCTCTATTAATTTATTGGGTGTTACTATTAGGGGTATTAAATCTGTTTATGCATCTCAAGTTTTTTTTTCCCACACATTGCCAACAGAATGGAATGGGGGTTGTTTTTCTTTGGTGGGTGCTCAGACAAAGCCTTTAAAGCATTGCTAAAGCTTTCAGTTCTGTTGTCAATTTATTTTGTTTTGGGGATGTTCCCTGATTTCTCACCAGAGACGTTTTAACTCTCAAGATTTATTTGTAATGAGTGTTCACTTGATATTTCTAGCTGTAAATGTATTTTAATTTCATTTTTTTCTATAAAAATACAGTTTCTCTACATATTATAAAATTACGCATGTAATAGCCCAGAGTTAAATGTGAAGGCAGGTATTTTATAAAGTTTGCGCATACTCCACTTATAAAAATACATACTTGAGCATGTACTTGGAATCACCAGATTACAGACACCTCCAACAGCTCACCCAGACCTCCACCAGTTAAACTTGACTCTTGCCACTTAATCCAGACCTCCCACCCAAACCCTGCAGACAAAAGACAAGTGCAATTTCACTTCTGCAACTTAATTAGCAGGTATAAAAGCATACAGACATGTTTGGTAATGTATGCACGAATTCTGATTACAATATTGAAACTTATGTGCATACATCTGAACCCCGGCCTGGAATATCCCTAAATTGCTCCCTTTTTTCCTGTTAACATTTACATACAGCACTGCAAGAACGCACATACTTGTAATGTTTTCAAAATAGCATCGATGTTACATATATATATATATATTTTTTTTTTTACGTACCGCGGTATATAAAAATCACTAAATAAATAAATAAATAAATATATATATATATATATATATATATATATATATATATATATATATACACACAAAAGGAGAGGGAAAAATTATTCCCAATCAAATATTATAAACATTTATTTTTTAAAAATCATATAGTAAGGAGAAACGGTATCATAGAATCAAAGTGCCTCCAAATTTAATCCACTGTCTCCACATAGGGCCCCAGACAGTATCAGCTTTTTTGGCACTATAAATTTTAATCCAACACAAAAATAGGAGAAAGGAATTGCACTCCAAAATTTCATTCACACAGCACAAAGGAGATGCAAAAGAAGTGTGAGGTCCAATGATTAAACAGAATTAAATCTCAAATAATTTTTATTCTCAATGTAAAGCGGGTGCTCCAAGACTCAACATGGTAAAGTACAGTTGTCAATCAGGTACCCTGACACGGACCCGTGTTTCGCTCCAAGCTGCGTCGGGAGGGACAAATTTAATAGATTTCAACACTGTAAATCAAAACAAAGGGTAAAGGCATGTCAACTAGTATGGACCATATAGCAAGGCACAATTTATGAATGACGCAGAGACACATACCTTAGTAAAAACATCATGGTGAATAGCTCAAGTCTAGGAGAGCGAACAGTACTAACTACAGTGTCCATTTAAAGAGCCAGGTTTTGGCACGAAATGCTGCTCCAATCAGAAAGCACCAACACAGACCACATCAATCAATAGGAAGGAACTATGACTAAATAAAATGAAACCATTCTATCTTGTTATTAAGACCTTTAGGAGATAACCAATCTAGTCGAAAAATCCATTTTTGTTTCCTGTGTAATAAAATTTCTGAAAAATTTCCCCCCTCATGGGGCGGGGGGGGGGGGGGAACCATATCAATAATCAGAAACTTAGGATCCGCCTCTGTGTGTGATTTCTCAGACCAATGGGGAATCAATGATGTGTTTATGATTTGGACTGGAACTGACACAGTTTTATATGTTTATTGATTGGTTAAACTCTTGTAACAGACATCTGCTATTTAATTTTTGTATTAGTTCCAATCAAATTGCATTTTTGGATATTCAATTATATTTGAATCGGGTGTTTTTTCCACTTCAATTTTCCGTAAACCCACGATTGAAACACCTTGTTATTTATTTATTTATTTTAAGTTTTTCTATACCGGCATTCGCAATAGATATCGCATCATGTTGGTTTACAATTAACAAGTAGATAGGTAACAAAAAAGGTAAGAAACATTTATCTTAATAATAATAGTAATCGTTGTAGTAATAATAATAATAAAAACATTAAACAAGAGAAGGTTAAGGTTGTTAAGAGAAGGTTAAGATTAAGTAATAATAATTAATAATTAATAATAATAATAATAATAAATAATAATAATAATAATTAAGTAATAATAATAATAATAAAAACATTAAACAAGATAAGGTTAAGGTTGTTAAGAGAAGGTTAAGGTTGTTAAGAGAAGGTTAAGGTTGTTAAGAGAAGGTTAAGGTTGTTGAGATATGACAGTCACCATCCCTCTCATTTAAGAAAGAATATCCCCATGGGACAATTATTAAGGCTTCGCCAGCTCTGCTCATCTAAAACTGATTTTTTGTTTCAAGCTAAGCAGATGATGTTCTGTTTTAGTGAGAGGGTACCCTCACTGGGTGCTTCAGAAGGCATTTAAATGAGCACTTTTTGCAAACTGTGATCTTTTGTTTCTTCCTCAAACTTGATCTTCTGAAGGTTGCATTAATTGCATCTTACCATTTTCTACTCGTACCCGGGATCTCACGACCATCATAAGTCGTCACTGGCCCATTTTAGCATTACATAAATGTTTTGATTTCCTTTTAAGGTTCACTTTTTGACGAGGTCGCAATCTCAGAGATTTACTAGTTCACTCTCAGCTCAGTGAAAATACACTTCCAAATCCTCCGTATTCAGGCTTTTCATCCTGCAGTCATTGTTCTGTATGCCCCCATGGACTATCTAGCTCCACATTTGTACATCCGGTCACTCATCATGTATATCATCTCAATTTTTCTACTACCTGTGCTTCACGAGGTGTGATCTATGTCATAATTTGCCCATGTCTCAAGTTATATGTGGACAAAACTACTCGGCCGGTGTGCACTAGGATCATTGAACATAGGTCTAATATTCGGACAGGTCGTGAAATAACTCCATTGGTTCCCCATTGGTCTGAGAAATCACATACAGAGGCGGATCTTAAGTTTCTGATTATTGATGTGGTCCCCCCCTCCCATGAGGGGGGGGACAATTTTTCAGAAATTTTATTATGCAGGGAAAAAAATGGATTTTTCGACTAGATTGTTTATCTCCTAAAGGTCTTAATAACGAGATAGAATGGTTTCATTTTATTTAGTCCTAGTTCCTTCCTATTGGTTGATGTGGTCTGTGTTGGTGCTTTCTGATTGGAGCAGCATTTCACGCCAAAACCTGGCTCTTTAAATGGACGCTGTAGTTAGTACTGTTCGCTCTCCTAAACTTGAACTATTCACCATGATATTTTCACTAAGATATGTGTCTCAGCGTCATTCATAAATTGTGCCTTGATATCTGGTCCATGCTAGTTGACATGCCTTTACCCTTTGTTTTGATTTACAGTGTTGAAATCTATTAATTTGTCCCTCCCGATGCAGCTTGGAGCAAAACAAGGGTCCGAGTCGAGGGACCTGATTGACAACTGTTCTTTACCATGTTGAGTCTTGGAACAGCCGCTTTACATTGAGAATAAAATAATTATTTCAGATTTAATTCTGTTTAATTATTGGACCTCACACTTCTTTTGCATCTCCTTTGTGCTGTGTGAACCATAAATTTTAATCACATACCATCTCCCTTATACGATTTTATAATTTTTAAATTTGTAATTTTATTTTATTTTATTATTTCCTTCACCTTAATTGCCTAAAAAGAAGTAATACTTTATTTGTAACCTATAATTTCATAAAATTCAGCAAGTACTTAGCTCATATAATCCGGCGTCTAATTGCACTATTTGACACTGTATCATTCCGATTGTTCAAAAATTATTCCCAACACGGACTGTGTTTCGGCTAAAATAGCCTTCATCAGGGGATATTTTTAATCGAACACTGTCACTACGCCAGAACCTCTTCGTATTACCACAACCTAAAACATACAATAAAAATTCATGAATTACAAAAAGCCACCAAAAACCTCTACAATAAACAGCTTACTGCAGCAAGTTCTACCACCAAAAGTGTATATTCAACGCAACCACTTCTTACCTTCTGCGGAACCAATAGTTCTCACAAAGCATCCTTACAAACGCAAATTTATAAATGGCGCCATAGTGCTCAGAAATACCAAACCTTTCATTTCTTCTTATTTAAAGTCCATACCTTAACGTCACCAGAAGTTAGACGTCATTGAAGCTGTAAATCAAACATAACCTACATCCAATCAAAACACAGACCAGTCTATTTCTTTGTTTAACCCCTTAGGTGCCACAGTATCAAACCATTAAATCCATCTTTGTTCCCGTTGCAACAGGTATCTGTCAAAATCACCACCGCGTGAAAATATGCCATATTACTATATGTCATATGTCATTTATGCCAGTTTTTATATACAGAAATCTTTTGAATATTAACTCCTCAAAGTGTCCATACTAATCAGTTTATTCAAACTAACATTTAGCTCCTAACAGAATTGTTTTAGAAGATCTAACTACCATTGGGTTCAAACATTAATTCAATCCCTCCCTCCATTATCTGGATGACTGTAAAGGGGTTATAACATTAATTCAGGTTACTATTAGGACAGTAAACATTTCCCAGGGTAAGTTTAATAGAGAAAAGTATGCCCTCAACAATAAGAAAACCACTTTTAGAATGGGAGTAGAATTTGAAAAGAAATTGGCAAAAATCTATGGAAGAAATTACAATACCCTTAATTTTATTGTTTGATGTGAAAAAAAACCTACCAGATTCACTCTCAATACAATTTAAGATGTTTTTTTTTTAAATGTAAGAATGATTCCTGCAATTTTAAAATCACAATTAGGAATTGCACTCAGTATAGGGTTTAAAGCCCGGTTAACAAGGTTTTATTTTTTATTCTCTGGTCAATGAAAACATCTTTGGGAGTATATTTGTAAAAAAAAAGCTTAGCATATCATTTAGGGATCCAAATTTTAGATGTTTACGTTTTTAGGAAAATTTTCAGCTGAACTTGGGTGTCTTAACGTTTAGACTGAAAATTTCCTAAACCTAGGCACCTACGTTTAGGGCCCTAAGGGGGGTCATTTACTGAGCAATGATATTTTGCCTGGAGGGGAAAATATTGTGGGACTTACTAAACAACGGTACAGAGTCCTATAACATTAGTAAATCCTGTGGTATTTTGTCTAGTTGTAAAATATCACAGATAGTAACCCTCCGAAATTAAAAAAAAAAAAAAAAGCACATGACGGCAGGTGAGGTCTGTGGGCCCATTATCACTTAAAGGACCCATGAGGCCCAAATTATCCCCTTAAAGTGTGCTGAGACCCCTTGTCCCACCCGCTTCGCTGCCCATGAGGCAGCTAGAATTAAAAAAAATAAAAATAAAAAAAATCAAAGGCTTAAGGTTGGGTCCTGGCTTTGCCCCTTCCTACACAAACCAATCTCCTTTGTCAATTCCCCAATTTGTCAAACCTCCAGACTCCCGATCCCTCCCTCTCGTACTTTTCCGCTTCATCTCTGGTGGTTCGGTGGGAGCCTAGAGCACCCCCAAGGGCTTCAGGTGTAGCACGGCCATTTGCAAAATGGTGCTAGTTGGCTATTGTAACACCTTTGGACAAGACTCCTTGCCCCACCCACCCCTCTTTACCCCTTGAGGAGGCCAATGTTTAAAATAAAAAGAAACCACTTTTAAAAATATAATGTTGGGCCTTGGTTTTGCCCCCTCCCACCCAAACCCTACCCCTTTGTCAAAAATACCCCCCCGTATCTTTCCAGTTTTTCTCTGGTGATTCAGTGGTAGCCTGGATCACCCCCAAGGGCTCCAGGTATGGCATGGCCATTTGCAAAATGGTGCCGGTCAGCTGATGTACCACCTTTGGGCAAGAGTAGTCCATCGGCCAGCCAGTGTCATTTTGCAAATTGCTGTACCTGACCTGGAGCCCTTGGAGGACACTTAAGGCCCCTATCGAGTACCAGGGATGTATCAGAAAGATACGGGGGGGGGGGGGGCAGGGAACTGGGTGGCCCAGGGTGGGGTATTTTTGACAAAGGGGTGGGGTTTTGATGGAAGGGGGCAAAGCCAGGGCCCAACATTTTTTTACATTGGCTGCTTCAAGGGGTAACGGGGATGGGTAGGACAAGGAGTCTTGACACACTTGGGGAGGAATATTTCAGGCCACTTGGCCCTTTTAACTGATGGCCCAAGGAGCATTGAGATGGGCCTTAGAGTCCTGATGCTCCAAATTTGTATCTAACTTTTCTCAAAATAATGTAGCTTGCAATTGTTCAGGCAAGCCACATTATTTTATGTACATGAAATTACCTGGTAATTTATGCAGCTCATTACCATTCAGAGCAACTCATTACCATTCCTGCATTACCAGGAGGGAAAATACCATGTGCTATTGCTGCATTAAGCCATTTACTGCAGCTTAGTAAATGACCCCCTAAGTTAGGTGCCCAGTGCTGAAGATCAGCTCTAAGCTCTTACATTTTCTTCCATTTTCTAATTGCATTCCCATAGCAGCCCAATTTTTAGGTGCCTAGTGAAAATTATGCCCGTAAATTTAGGATTTCAGCCCTTGTCAGTTCTCAAAGGGGACAGTTTAGATGCCTAATTCCTAAACCTTTTTAAAATTCACCCTGTATTGTCCATAAACCGTAGACTGATAGGAAGCAACATTTCTTGTCTTCTCATCTGAATTAAAGCCCCTTTATTTTTATTTATTTATTTTATACACTGTCGTTCCAAATGATGATCACAACGATTTACTACAGTAACATACATATTAGAGGTTAACACATCAAGACTGATAGAAATCTACATCTACTTAGATTTCTTCGTACATAATAAGACTAGGAGAGCAGAATGTAATAGCTAAGTTCTATTTCAGTGGTATTCATATATTATCAGTGAGCTGTCTTAGCATGCTTTATTTCTTTCAATGCTTATTAATTATTCTTCTTAACAATGTGGTTCTATGCCTTCTGAAGTTTTTTTTTTTTTAATTAGGTCATATGCATTTTTGAATAGCCAGGTTTTTAGTTCACATTTGAAACTCTTTCTGTCTTGTATCAAACATCACATCTCAAGTAGGGAATTCAACATCTTCAGGCCCGCTATGGAAAATACACGTTGCCTTTACCTATAAGAGAGTCAATATTTGGCAAAAGGATATAGTTATAACATGAATTTAACAATTCAGACTTGAAGATGTAAATCTGAAAGAATTTCAGGTATGAAATGTTTATAAAAACAATCGGATGTGTTCATTTAAGAAATGTCAGATCCTTGTTAATTACCTAAAGAAGTGCCCAAACATACAGTTGGATTTTAAAAAGCCCATAAACGCGCGTATCTTTTTGTGTGCAAAGATATGCGCTATTTTATAAAGTATATGCATAGGTTATAAAATACTCTTCGTGCATGTATGTCTGCAGCTTTTATGCACATGTCTTACGCGAGCTCGGGAGGGAGGGGAAAAGAGAGAGAGCGTGAGCTCGGGAGCGAGGGGGAGAGAGAGAGAGAGCGAGAGAGTGCCTCTTTATATGGCTCAGCCTGACATTCGGTATATGGGAGGTGGTTTGGGGGTGGTGGTGTTACAGAAACATTTAGAAGTATCTATTGTAAAATTGACATCATTAAGGAATTTTAGACCTTATAAGTGATGAAAAGGAGCTGATTTGTACAATGTAGCTAGCAGAGACTGCAGTGTATAAATCAACTCCTCGTTAGAATTTTCACCCCAACCCACCTCCTGAAAACTCACCCCAAATCAAAGTTCCCCCTTACAATAGTCCATATATTGTGTATAAAAAGTATCTCTCCCCCCCCCCCCCCCACCAAACTCTTATGCCTACCGAGGAGCTGTAGCAAAGCGGCGCATGTAACATACGTGTGCCAGCTGAGGAAAATCAGGGATTATGTGAGTCAGTGCCTCTGGAATGCCCATGTCCTGCCCCTTTTCCGTATACTTTGATGTACACATGCCCTTACCGGGTATTTAAAATTTGCGTAGCTCCTGTGCGGCCCACTTATGCGCATATGTGGCCAGTTTTGCACGCGCAGAACTTTTAAAATCTACCTCCTATTGAGCAATTAATCATATTTTTTATTTGGGTTCTAACATTTTTTGGGGTGCTTAAGTCATAGAGAGAACTTTGTTGTCATATTAGGATAGAAATGACGGCTGAAAAAGACCAAATGGTCCCTCCAGTCTGCCCAGCAAGCTTGTTATGGTAGTAACTGCCACTTTGTGCAGGTTATTCGCAAACCTTATATTAAGGGTAATAATATTTATAATCAAAATCAATTAACTATCAAACTCATAACAAAATTACTGCTAACAACATTTTAAAGTTGTGAGCAGCCTTCTTGATAATTCAGATAATGCTGCTTGAATGTGCCTTGCTTTTGGATTTAGCTGTAGAAGCAGTCTTGTGCTTTTTTCCTTAATGTTTGCATATCAGTACCCTGGACCATAGAAGTTAGGGCCCAGAACTGGCTTTCATCTGAATCCCCTTCCCCTTTTTGCCCCCTGTCATTGAAGTGGAGAGCGATGTTGCACTTGTGTCAAAAGCTTCAAGGCTAACTGGTTAAGGGTAGTAATCCCCATGCCTTCTGTTAAGGGTAGCACTTACCGCTTCATGCGGGTTACCCCCATGCACCCTTTTCTTCATTTCCAGCCTCTAACCTTTAGGGATCCACGGTCTTCATCCCATGTCCTTCTAAATTTGTTTACTGTTTTCGTCTTCCCCCACCTCTTCCAGAAGGGCATTCCAGGCATCCACCACCCTCCTTGTGAAGAAATATTTCCTGATGTTGGGTCTGAGTCATCCCCCCCTGGAGTTTTATTTTGTGACCCCTCTAGTTCTACAGTTTCCTCTTGTGACCCCTAATTATGCTGCTTCCTTTCCAATGGAAAAGGTTCAAGGATCGTGCATCATTAAAACCTTTCAGATATCTGGAGGTCTGTAGCAGATCATTTTCAACGTAAGACAGCTCATGAAAGATTGTTCATCCCCCAAATTAAATCTGCCTTCCAAAAATCAAGAGAGGATGATACTTCAGAAAGTCATTTCAGTCCAGACGGAATTCTAAACATCCTTGTTTGAACACCTGTCATACCAAAGAGTAATGGATGTTGTGTATCTAATGCCAAATACAAGGTATTTATGCTACTGTTCATTAAGGGTGTGCATGCAAAAAAGTTTTGTTTTTTGTTTCCTTTTTATTTCATTTGTTTCATGTCATTTTTAAAAATTGTTTTATTTACTAAAGCGGTAACTTTCAAAGCGACGCGCATCTGTACATGTGCGCGCATGTTACAAAATCGGCTACCTGTGCGTACATGCATGCAAGTGGGGGGATTTTAGTAGATGCACGCAGCGATGCATTAGGTCTATTTTCCTGTTCCCCTCCCAGTTCGTCCCAGTAAAAGAGAGGACTTCCTAAACCCCCTATCTAACTAGCCTCCTTTTTATCCTGCTAACCTCGACCCTTAAAACCCCGTTAAGTACTACTTTTTTTTTTTTAATTTATCTACTTACACACAGCCCGTAGCAGAAGCAAGTTATGCAGTAGTGGGATCCCGACATGCACTAGTGTGCATATGCATGCTGCAGTCCAAGCCTGCCCTTGTCCCGCCCCTATTTTGGAAAATCTTTTTTATCCACGTACCGAAAGGTATACGCGTGGCTGCGGGCCTTTTAAAATTTGTGTGGCACGCGCGTATCTCCCGGTTTTGCTGCATGCAACCGTTTTAAAATCTATCTCTTAGTGTACACTTTTTAGAAATTTTGTGTGCTAAGTCTTTTGAGTATGCAAATAGCATATGTAAAAGGACAAATAAAAATACAATTTTGTTGACATTTTCTATGTCGTTTCAAATGACTGCACACTTTACTGCTGTTCTAGAACAGGTTCACAGATAGTAATGTATTACAAGTAGATTGAGGACTATTGGAGGATAGAGATCAAGACTATTTTGTCAAGTGTTGTTTCAAGTATATATTGGAATTTGTTACCCTTATTCTATTTATTATGACAAAGTTTTTGTGCTTTGTGAAAATTTAATGCTATAAATAAAAAAAAATTAAAAAATATATCTACATCTATCTATATATTTTACAGGACACTTAAATCCCTGTTGGCACATACATGTATATATATATATATACACACAGAAATAAAAAAAGTAGCTTAAAACATTTTAAAATCATATTTCTTCTCTACTGTTTATTACCCCTTCACTTATTAAATTTAGGTAAGGGACATGATATGTGGAAAAACCTCTGTAAGGTATTTTCAGAGAACAACACCAATTATGATCATAGTCAAACATTGTTTTATATTTTCACTCCAGTTGTGATTGAACAATGTAAATGTGTTCTGATACCTTCTGAAAAATGTATGCATTCCTTAATTGATATGGGATCCAAGCCACTTTCACCTTTTATAACAATATACAAATTTCCATGAGTCCAGTCTCTCTTGAAAACTGCTCAAATATTGAAAAAATGCAATACTTTCCTTAATAAGGCTAAGGATCCAGAATGCAGCTGACATGGTCCCCATGTTTCGATTAACCGCTTCAGGAGTGCTCATCTGCAAAGGTTGAACTCCAATGATCTATCAGCAGCTGGATACATTATTACTAGCTGGTTGGAATTTCTCTTATTTTATATATACATATACTGTATATACACATATGAAACAATGCGTTATTCAGATAAGCATGTTTGTTATTAATATGTAGTGGAACTTAAATGTTTTAAATATGTAAATCTGCTTTATAAATATTTAACTTCACCAACTTCAGCATTCTGCTCTGACAATAGTGTGACATCTCAAGATTCAGAGGGTGAATCTGCTGAGACCTGAATTGGTGCTCCACAACCTTGCTAAATAAACTGTATAAAAATGAGCCTTGCAGGAAAGAATTAAACTCAACTAACGCTAAAATGGGATACTCTAGAAGTCAGCATTTCTTACTGTATAAATGTTAATGATAATAGTGTAGATTACGTTTTGTGGGTTTTAAGAAATATGGGATTCAATTTTATGTTCTATACATGCACAGTAGAAATAAATAAAAATGCCACCACCCCTCATCCCTAAATCCATTGACATCCTGGATTCTACGTAATAAGCAGCATGTTTTGGTACTGTTGTTTTTTATTTTTATATTCCGCCTTTCAAAATAGTAAAAATTATAGCACCATGGTACTGACAGAAGTTGATGTACGTAATCTGAATGTTGATTTATTTATCAGGGTCCACACTCAGAAATGCAGTTCTTTGTTGTTAATCTTAATACCTGTGGCAGATCATTATGGAAAGTGAAATATACACTAATGACTCCTTAGCTAACCGTGAAAGGGCTCGGGTGCTTGCTACCTGCTTTGCCTGTGGGGAGTTGCTTCAATTCCTTCAGCCTTGGCAACAAAGCCTAGCTAAAGTCCTGTTCTTAGCAGGGTCGTCATAGCAATCTGGATGTTCAGCGCATTGGATATCGATGCCTATGTCGTGGTAATGACATGGAGATACATGGGCATTGCATATATTGATTTCTGTTTTCATAGAGATACTGTGACAGTGGAGGTAGACATTCGGACTTAATATAAGTGTTCTTGGTGCTACTGGGTCAACATGATAGGATGAAACACTAATACAGCCTTATAGGTTATGGTCACAGAAATACAGTACAGTTATGCATATTAGCTCATGGCAACAGTATCACACTGAAAATTTATGATAATGCACCAACCCACTTATCACAAACTGCAGCATTGCCTTGTTCTTGTAATAGATGCTAACAGCTTGAAGAAATGAGATAGTTGAGAGCCATTCAGGTGGTTCTGCGAGGGCACAAAAGATGAGATAATGCCTAGAGCTTCTGAAGTTTGCAGTTTAGTTCCATCAGTGGGAACTACATCTGGTAAAGCAGGAAATAAAATAGTTTACAAAAACTGCATTGCAGTGTTATGAGGGTTCTAAGTGAAACAAAGTGAAGAAACCATAACTCAGAATCTTTTGCAGTCATGACATCATAACTGTGTGAGACGGAGGCTAGAGAGGAGGGGCATAAGAGTGAAAGATCCGCAGGAGAGAAAAAAGATAGGGTGGGAGGAGGTTGAGCATAGAAGGAAAAGCATGATGAAGAAAATCATAAGGGGTTCTGGAATTCTCTGATGTGTTATAAATGTAGATTAAAGAACAATTGTTTCTCTTGGTATTTCATGTAAGTGTGCCTTTGTGATGTAATGATAGTGCAGAAAGATGCTGAATTTCATGACTTAGAATCGTAAGGCTGGACAGACTGGATGGACCATTTGCCCATTTCTGCCATCTTTACTATGATACTATATATATATTACTCTAACACGGTGTACATTTAGATTTATGATCTGATAATAATCCAGAATAGTGAGTTAGATGTTGTTCATCTTATTAGACGTCTAGGTTCTTCCTTTGAACTTTTGTGTTAAACCTAAGTGCTTGCATTTTAGCCTTCCAGGAGCACTATGTTTATTAAGAAGCATGCAAAGAAATGAAGGTAAAACTCTGTAGTTAATGGGTTCAGTTATAATGCTTTGTTTTTATGACCTTTTTAGTTAATTTAAGAGATGGTACTCTACAGTTAATCAGAATCCTACCATGTGAATTCGCTCATCTGTAAATGCATGTTGTAGTCATTTTGGAATAGATTCACAGGGAATAGATGCTTTTGCTTTTATAAAACAAAAAAAAAAAAAACAGCAACAAAACAAAAAAGACAGAAAACGAGCAATGTGTTCGGAACCAAGAAATATTCTGATTACAGATTGCAAGTGTAACACACTAGTTAAGTAAAATAGAAAAGGCACAGGTTTTCTGCAAATGTGAAAAATCAGCAAAAATATATTTCTTTTGAAAGAATGGAATATGTCCTTAATTTAATGGGAACCTGTTTTGCCATGCATTTGCATACCTACATGTCATACCGCATATTTCTTTTATGTAACTGTAAACCGACTTGCTTTCTAGTGTCATTTTCAAGTAATACTTTGTTCATGTTATAAAGCTCCGATCTGAATTGCATCTGTAATTAAGGAAGAAAATGAAGCCCTGAAAGGTAGGTAGGGCTCCATCGATTGATCTGTGTAAGCCCAGCTCTCACTGTCAGGGGAGAAGCAGTCAGCTGCTGAGCTGCTTTGTCACTGACAAGCTGAGAGAGGATTTTTTTTTGTCTCTGCTGTTTATACACCAGTCTATAGACCTGCTGGCTGGTTGAATTTTAAAGAGTGCGGAGGTTTAAAGACTTGTCCCCTGAGGGATGCTCCTGCCAGTTGGGAAGCGAGCTGAGGCTGTGTTCTGCAGAAGTTGTGTGTGTGTGTGTGTGTGTGTGTGGTTGAGGGGCTGAGAAGGGGGAGTTGTGTGCATCAGGGGAGGAGGGGAGAGCAGCAATAGAAAAGTCTTCCTTGAGAGCAAAAAAAAAAAAAAAAAAGAACACAAATTGTGGTCCTAAATTATATAGGTATGTTGATAGGATTTAATTAAATATTTCAGACTTCTGCTTTAAAAAAAAAAAAAAAAAAGTGCCACCATTTGAGTGACATAAAATATGCCATTAGAGACGGTTAGAATAAATTTTGCCATTATTCAAAATCACTTCTGCCTGGTTTAATGCATAGTTTACTGATCTGACTGTAGTTAAAGGCCTTCCATACTGTCTTCCATGGAAAATAATATTTTGGATTTGAAAACAAATATCTGTGCCACCCCCAGTTTCCATGAAATCCCCCTCCCCATGTTATCACATATTAATGATATTTTTATACAGTAAAAAAAATAAAATCAATGAAAAGTTAACTATCATGAGCTAATATTATTAGTAATCATTTGTTTAGAACATACCAGATAAACACCGTGCTATATAGAGGCATATAATAGACAGTTCCTGCTCTTTGGAGCTTGCAATCTATGCAACAGTTTGATATCATCATATAATAGTTATTTTAGCTTGTCAACTAAGAAAACATGCATGATTATAGTATTGATGGATCTGTATTCAAAATCAAACGTTCATAAGTAGAGTAAATGCAATAATTCATCTTGAACTTTTTTTAAAGTGAATTCTTTTTTTACCCCTACTTCTATAAGATTCTAGATTCTCAATACATACTGACTCATTTCATGGGGTGGAGGTAATTTCATATTTAGGAAATACATGTTTCCACAAGGAAAGCATTTTCTCTTTATTTCCAGCTACCAGAAAACACCAGGGATACTTCCTGCAAAGTGCATACATTGGACCTAAACTACAGCAAGTTCCTTGGCTTCTCTAAAATCAGGAAAAAAAGATCTTTACAATATGTAGTGCTTTCACAGCAGTAGCTATTATATGTCATCAGTAGGGATGTGCATTTATTTGAAACAAATGGATAATTGCAATGAATGAAACCATTTGTTTCATTCGTGGACCCCCAACATGAATGGCGGATACCCACGAATTAAACAAAAATTTTAGTCTCATTCGTTTGTTTCCCATTCAATTCTATGGCCTGTTGCAGGGAGACTAGTAAGTATAGTAACCGGAAATTCTTGAATGAGATGGTAACTAAGACAGAGCAGAAGAGACCATGTAGATAAGACAGAGGACCAATCAAGGTGAAGCTGCCCTGTTCCTAATGATATACCTTGGGGGGCTTGCTACCATGCCACCTTGCTTCCATACCCCAGACTTTACACATTAGAGATCTTCACACCATTCTGTTTTGCTGCTGTACACATTGTGCTACACTTGGGGATTTTGCCGACACTCTGCCTAGAGGCCATACACCTGATGCTACATTTGGAGGTCTTCCTGACACTATGCTTTGCTATTATACCCCTTATGCTGCTCCTTGGAGGTCTTGCTACCACTTTACCTTGCTACCATACCCCTGATGTACCCTCCTTGAGGTCTTGCTTCTACTCTGCCTTTTGTCATCCATGCGCCAGATGCTACACCTTGGGATTCTTGTTGCTACTCTTCTTTGCTGCTATACCCTTTTATACTACACCTTGAAGGTCTTGCTGCCATTCTGCCATCCATGTTCCAGATGCTACACCTTGGGAATCTTGTTGCCATTCTGCCTTGTTTCCATACCCCAGACTCTACACCTCAGGAGTCTGCTGCCTCTCAGATTTGCTGCCACATTGGACGTCTTTCCGCTACTCTGCCTTGCTGCCATACCTTACACTCTACACCGTGGGGTGTTCTTGCCATTCTGGGTGGCTGCTTTGAACCTTTCAAGCTGCTTTGGAGTCTTCATGCCTCTATTTGTGCTGCTTTGACCCTCTGTCAGGGCCTGGGATTTTTTTTTCCCTGGACCTTTGCTGCTTTGTTCCACTTTAATATTGCTGTAGGATGTTCATGTCACTCTTAGTGCCACTTTGCCCCTTTGGTGCCTCCTCTGGGGATTCATGCCACTATTGATACTCTTTTTTTTTTTTTTTTTTTTTGAAGCATTGGAGTGTTCTTGACTCTCTTGCTGCGGCTTTACTCCTCTGACAGTTCTCTGGACAACTCTTCCACTGCTGGAAATCTTTTAAATAAATAAATAAACTCTTTTGCCTCTTTATGGTGCCTTAGGCTATTCATTGCCATTTTTGGTACCAGTTTGTCACAGTCTTAGTGCTTTGGATTTCTCTCCCCCATTCTGAATTTGTCTCCCCACAAGTTTCATTAGAATTGATTAGAAAACCCCAATTTTGAAGCTAAAAATACTGTATTGCTTTCCTTATTGACTTTAATAGGAAATGAATAAACACATTTTTTTGTTTGTTTTTAAACTAATGAAATGAATGAAGGCGATCTATGAAATGAATGAATGAACCAAAATAAAAATTTTGCTTCTGCGCATCCCTATGACTCATCCGAAAGATTTGCGGGCACAGCACTTACTATAATGTATGATGCTTGAGAAAAATGCATGAACTGAATCCAAGACTATGTAGGTGAATCAGATACTTCTTTCTGTGCTGTAACACTGTGGATGCATGCTCTTTAATGCATCTATTCACTTGTGACTTACTCTATCCCAATAACATACCTAGATTTAATCTCTGTGTTAAGAACTTTTTTTCTGTTTACGTACAACTTATCAATAATGATGGTGCCGTTTAGTTTCGTTTATCGAAAGAATTCCTTTGTCCATTTTACAGTTAACTGTATTTTACATATTAAAATTAATATTTTTGCACATTTTAACTTTAGCACTTGCCTGCAGACTCAAGAACAGAGCAGCAAAATGTATAAGATGAAAACACAGCGTGTTTCTGTGTTGCGGCATTTTTGTAAATTAAAAGTGATCTGTGTGATGAAAATGAAGTACGAATGTCTTGCTGCCATTTTAAAAGGTTAACCATATAAATTTCTGCTTAGGGCTAATAAAAAAAAAAAAATCACTGGGCTTTTTTAAACATTTGACTATGAAAGATGTATAAAGTTGTTATAATATCTCCCAGTAATTCATTCTGCTGCCAACTACATTCCCTTTTCTCTGCCTGCATTTTTAATTGAAACAACATTTGTATTTTTGAATCGGGATCTGTCAGAAGTCCCTGTGGCTAGTCTGCGGTACAAGTAGCAGCAGACGTGGCTTACCCATATGGTGCAGTGCTTCTTGTAAAATCCATATGGCCTTGTTGAAGGGAATCCCAGTGGGGATGTGAAGGGCGTTAATACCCTTCAGGCCAGGCTTTTCCCTCCTGGGCCTTCCATGACTTTCTCTTTGCAATCTGCCAAAGCACAAACTTAATTCCTTTTTAATAATCAATTATTGTAGTCTAGGAAAGTACATTATTTAATGAAGCAAACAAAAAAATTATATATAAATGTTTCCGTAATTTTTCTCTAGTAAAACAGATATAATAATATGTCACAAAGTCATTCAGTCTTTGACGTTTCTTTTTTTTTTTTCCCCTTTACCTTTACAGGAAGTGCTGCAGAGTGTGCCAAGGTTCTGTTTCCCTTTTGCTCTCGGAAGGTATGGCATACTTCTTACTGGAAAAATGTGATGAACCTCTGCATTTCAAATCTGAACCAGATTGTTTTCTGTGAAAATAATTGTAAAGAAAGTTGTCTGTGGTTCCCATAAGTCTATCAATTAATATTTGATAACATGTAGTTTTTGGATCCCTGTATTCATTAGGTATCCCCTTCTGATTCCTCCAGATTTTAAGACCTACCAAAACCCAACAGTTGAGGTTTCAAGATGGCAATATGTGTCTTGATATAGATTTGCTGTATTCTGGCACTTAGCTGTCTTCTCTTAAAGAGCCAGTTGTGTACTGCACAGTTAGAAGACAATTACCGTGAAAATCAGCTTCATAGATCCTGGATTACTTACAGTGCTAGAACAGTGATTCGGAAGCAGTGTGCCTTCGGACCTAGTAAAGTGTGCCGAGGAAAAGTCACCACTGCCTGATGCTCAGATCCAGGCCAACACTTGGGCTCTGGTCTCAGCTCCTTGCAGCAACAAGAGGCACTGGTGGTGTCCCTTAAATGTATGGGAGCTCCTTTCTAAGAACACATGTATGCCCCATCTTCCTAGGCACAGCATGAGCCCTAGAGGGTGGTTATTAAATCCCAAACCTAATAGGCATCGTTCAGGGCATGGATAGCTGGGCCTCGCTTTATGCAGCGCACACACATATACTTCACATGGCATCTGCTCATCTTTCCCCTCCTGAGCCTCCTCCATTGAGTTCTTCCAGCCTCTGACTTAGCCCTAGGTTGAGTAAGATGGAGAGTATGTGCACTGAGCATGGATATGACGGGAGCAGCACTCAGGGTGAAAGAGCTCTGTTAGCCACATGTGGCAGCAAGGTAAATAGCTGAGCCAGCTTCCACACCGCACTGACTTTTCTCTTCTCCTGCATTTGCGCATAGCAAGCACTGGACCACTGTGATAGATTCATGTATCTCTGTCCCCTCTCTCCCTTTTTTTCTTAAATTTGGGAGAGAAACTGGTGAGGCTTTCAATGTTTTTCTAGCTCTTCTTTTGGCTAAATAAGTCCTCTTCATGTCCATATTTTTGTTAATGTAGGTGTGCCTTAAAAAGGTTAGGGAACCACTGTGCTAAAGCCACTGCCAAACTCTAGTAACCTTCATATTTTAAAGTCCTGCTTTCAAACGAGATTTTTCCTGTTGGCTGCCTTTGGGGAAAGCCCTTTTGAAAATAGGGCCCATACAGGCCGATACAGTACATGCAAATGCATGTTGATGGCCCTATTAGTTATTCCCACGCGATTCAGTAAGTAAAATGTGCAGCCAAGCTGCACATTTTACTTTCAGAAATTAGCGCCTACCCAAAGGTAGGCATTAATTTCTGCCGGCACCGACTTAATATCATGGCGATATTAAGTCGGAGGTCCCAAAAGTTAAAAAAATAATTAAAAATAAACAAAAATAAAAATTTTAAATTGGCCAGCAGGTTGAAAACCGGATGCTCAGTTTTGCCGGCGTCCGGTTTCCGAACCTGTGGCTGTCAGCGGGTTTGAGAACCGACGCCGACAAAATTGAGCGTCGGCTGTCAAACTTGCTGACAGCCGCCGCTCCTGTCAAAAAAGAGGCGCTAGGGACGCGCTAGTGTCCCTAGTGGGCCCTAATTTGAATATATTTTTTTTTTTTACTGAATCGCGCGCACAGGAGAGAGGACTGCAGCTCTAGTAGCCAAGAGGAAGAGTTTAAGCCACTTGGGCTGTTGGCAGAGCTTGTATTTCCTGGATCTTTTTCTTCACCACCCAGTTTGGGCCAAGAAAGATTACCATCACTAACGTAAAGTATTAAAATGCAGCAAACCAAGCAGCCCCCTTGTTCCCTACTCGATGGTACTCGATAGGCTCCTCCAAAGTCTACCAGAAAATGGAAGAAGAGATGGCAGCTGGGAGATTAGCATGAGGAAGCAAGACCCACATATTCTTCCAAGGGTGTGGGAGGGAGATCTGGGTTTGGTTCTCTTGGAAGTGTGTTTAGTTACTAAGCATGTGATCCAGTGTTGGTGAGGTAGAAGGCCCTTTAAAGGCCTGAAAAAGCAGTGGTTTCAGTATTTAGTCTCACTTCAGTTTCAGGAAAGTACTTTGCCAAGGGTTTCTCTCTGATCAAATTTGCGTCTAAATAACACTTAGGGCAGGGAAGAATAAGGTGCTAGCAATTCATGATTTATTATAGATTATGTTTATAACAAAGACTTGGGCAGGTAAGGGTGGCTTTTTGAACAGATAAGCGCTCTGCAGCATGCATTTTGGAAAGGGAGATACATAGCAGTAATTTATTGAACTACTTTAAATCTGTACTATCTTACTATTAGGCAAGTGAATTCACCAGTTTATGCTACTTTTCAACAGGTTGGGGAATCTGTTGTGAATTTTTTACTTGTCTACAGCCCACCTTCAGTGAACCAGCATTCGGTGGACAATCTAGCAGGACTGATTTCAGAAGTAGTGCTTGAAAGCCCTAATTAGATTGTCTTAAGTGATTTTAATATCCATACTGATGACCCTAGGGTGAGGGTTTCTAGGTATTTTTGGATTGTGTTTTTCCCAGCTGGTTCAGGTCCCATCCCATCAATTGGACAGTACATTGGATTTATTTTTCCCTCCCAATTTAGAGGTAGCTGGTAAGGGGGTCAGAGCACTATGCATTACATTTTGGTATAAAGTTGATGGGGGTATTGAAGTCTGATAGACTGTAATAGTTAGGGACTAGAAGAATTGCTCCTATGCATGATCTTAAAGATAAGTCAGCTGAATTAATTGCTCTATGGGGTAATGTACTATTGAATTTGTTAGTTAAGAAGTGGGATGGGTTGTTGGGTGGATTGGCTGGTCAGGTGACTCCTATGAAAGTTGTAGTGATTATGGGGGACAAAAAAGTTTCTGTGGTTTCAGTGTTACGGTTGCTTAAAAAACAGATGCATCGGCTGGAGAGATGCTGGCAGAAAATCTACAGTTGAGAATAAAATTCAGTGTCACAATTATATCAAGTATTACAGACAGAAACTGAGAGAGGCAAAGAAGGCCTTTATTAAGAATCAGCTAATTTTGACTACAATTGTCCAAAATAACTATTCTCTCTCTTTCAGAAGGTGTCTAGAGCTCCAGTTAAAATGGAGAGTGTAGCAGGGGTTGCATTTGACCAGTAAGAACTTAATGTCTTTTTTTTTTTTTTAGAATAAAATTAAGACCATTCAATATAATTGGGGTTCCTGGATAACTTTAGCCAGGGACTTTTTCTGCTGAATATTCAGCTAAAGTTATCTAGATAACTTTACCTAGATAACTTTGCTGCTTGCTGGCCCCTCTAATATGGGCCTGTATATTAACAATAGCATGATACGGACAAAGCATACTTTTTCAGTTTTGATATCAATATATATAATATAATATAGTGTTTTTTATTTAAAAAAATGTAATGCTTTTAGCTATTAAAATATTTTTTTCTTTTATTGTGGCTCATTCTTATAACTCAGCATGTCAGTCTCACACTCCAAATGCTATTGTTTTTAACTATTACAAAATCTCTTTGCTGATCTACTGACTGCTGAAGAAAGAATGTTTTTCTATGAGGTGTTCTGTGGCTAGTGGCAGATTTTTTGCACTGCCATGCAGAGAGACACTGGCTTTCAATTCCCAGCTCTGGTTTCCTGCATCTGGGGGTCAAATGGGGCTGGGGAGCAGAAAACCTGAGCTGGCTTCACAGCCCCTGGGTGGAGGGGGACTCCTAGTCATTGCACAATTGCAGCACTTAGTTGCCAGATTTATGGCAAATGATTGCAGGATTTTATAAGAAGCCTTGGTGAATGGCTTCCAGCCATGGACTGTTGCTGTAATGGCTGGACTAAATAGGGTAAAAAAAAAATATCCCCAGGTAGTTGCAAATGAAGGCTCTTAGTGCCAGATTACGAGCCTGGTTCTAGTTGAACTGGAAGCCCAAGGAACATGAGGAAGCTATCAATCCAAAAATATTTTTCTCCCTGACTGTTTCTGCTGAGATGTGGGAAGGTTTGTATGACTTACAAAGAAAAACAACCTAGAAAAATCTTAAGGAAATGGGACACTGAACATGAGAGTGCTTATGCTGTAGAAAAGAGGGGTCTCAGATGTATGTGCACCCCTAGCGCCTCCTTGACAGCATGCACCCAGGAGAGGCTGGCTGTCTGCAGCCATCCGCCGGTTTAGAAAATGGACGCTGAATTTGGCGCACAGCCACGGATTCGGAAAATTGGTCGCTGGTTAACTGAGTGTCCGTTTCCCGAACCTGATGCGTGGTGGAGGCGCTAATCCCCTTATTACATAACACATAAGGGGATTAGGTTGCGCCTTCACAACCAGTGTCCAACTGCGGGTTAAACAGTGCGCTCGGCTGAGCGCACTGTATTGCATCGGCCCCTATATGGGCCATGCAGAGTTTTTGAAAATTACCCTCGATGTGCTAGGCTCAGGTGTTGATCAATGGTGTCAAAAGTAGCACATAGGTTTTATTTAATGAAGTATAAACTACATTAGAAGAGGAAACACTAATGCTTAATTGCCCCCTCCCTTTCTTTCAAGCTATGAAAAAGCCCCCAATGCACATTTGATTTCTGCATTACAATTACAAAGTAGTTTTTAACCAATCAGATGATTGGATTTTCTGTAATTCAGAGGTTCTATTTCTGCACATAGAGTACTCCATGTAGTAGAACTGGGCAGAGGTCCTGTTTCATTAAACTTACTACAGTGTTGGAGGGTTTGAAAATGTTTTTTTTAGTACAACCAAATGTCTTTAAGTCACATATTATCTAAGATTCCTTTCATTTAACACATTAATCTAGGGTTAAAACATTTTTTTCCACAAGGCTTCCTCTAACTTGTTCATATAAATGGAATATAAAAGTGTGATTATTTTGTTGCATCCTTATTGAATTGGGTAATACATGATTCAGATAAGTTGCTATTTTCCCCTTAATTATCATAGTCCTTGGCTACACTACTACCCTTGTACTTCGTGACATAGTCATTTTTTTCATCTTTCTCCATTTTTTCCAAGGGTGCTGACACCCCCTCTTTATAAAGCATGATCAAGCAATTCAAGGATCCCTCACTGGGTTGAAGTTTGGAGAGGTGTCTCTATTGGGATGCACCCTTAGGATTGCTCATTGGCTGGCAGGGGCTGACCCAGTAGCAGCAGTAATCTTCTATCCTCATGCCTGAGCATACCAACTTTGTATCTTGCCCAGACCCAGCTATCCCTGATGATGGGGGATTCAGTCCTGGATTCCCTACACTGCAGCTTACAACACTATAAACTGAGCCTCAAGGATGGCCCTTGCTTCTGTAAAATTGATGATTTCCTGCTGTTTCATGCCTTGTCTTCCTGTTTGGTTTTTACAAGATCCATAGTTAATCCAGCTCTCAGATGTCCTCCCATATGTTAGCACCAGGTTTTATAATAATCCATTCAGCCACCAAAACTAGTGAGGAGGTTATCCAAAACATGTGGTCATCCTGTGCTTATTGATGTCCAGTTATAATGGTGACCACTTCTTGCAGGATATTTCAGCATTCCTTGAAGTATGCTCTGCTCTTGGGGGTTGTAGCCATGTCCATACCATGCTGGTTAACCCTGTCTTCTTAGAGGTTTAATGCAACATATTGCCATGCTCTGCCCATTGGCTTGCATTTTCTCTTTTGGGTCCTCTAAAGTTTCATGTGAATGAGCAAACATTCAAGCCCTCACTTTAATATTTTCTACCTGTTACCACCAACCTGTTCTTACCACTGTGCTCTGTGTTAGTCCCAATCATGTTTAAATTCTGTCATAGCTTTTGTTACCAGTAATTCTACTAGTAACTTATTCCAAGCATCTACTACACTCTCAGTAAAGAAGTATTATATCATATTTTCCTAGCGTGTAGCAGATGGACTCAAAACAAGTGGGTATAGTGTGCTCGTGCTAGCAGTTGGAGATGGATCTGACGTCAGCACGGGTACATATACCCCCACAGGAAGTGCCACAAATCAGTAATTTCCGTCTCCAAAGCAGTTTGGAGCTACCTCACGCTCGCTGAGCGTGTTTCCAAATTCTAACTACTAAATCCCTAGAAGTGACCTTACAGAGGCTCCTGGCACTAAAAGCCATAATCCCAGTACCTGCAGGAGAGATAAATTCTGGGCATTATTCCATTTATTTCATAGTACCCAAGAAGGACACTTTCAGGCCCGTCCTGGACCTCAAGTCAGTCAACCGACACCTACGGGTCCCCAGCTTTCGCATGGAAGCTCTACGGTCTGTCAAGAATTCAGTACAGCCAGGGGAGTTTCTCACCTCCCTAGATCTGTCGGAGGCCTATTTACATATCCCAATCCATCGGGATCACCAGCGCTATTTACGCTTCAAAGTCCTGAATCAGCACTTCGTTCCGAGCTTTACCCTTTGGGTTAGCCACCGCGCCGCGGATCTTTACCAAGGTAATAGTAGTAGTGGTAGCGGCACTCAGGAAGGGAAGGCATTCTCGTCCATCCCTACCTGGACGATTGGCTGATCAGGGAAAAGTCACAGGAGGAGAGCAACCGGGCAACCAACAGAGTTATAGCCCTTCTGGAAAGCCTCGAATGGGTAGTCAACATAAACAAGAGCTCCCTACAGCCATCCCAGTCGCTGGAATACCTAGGGGTCCAATTCGACACCTGAGAGGACAAGGTCAGTCTGACCTCCAAGAGAAAATCAAAACTCCAGAGTCACCTACAGGCCCTGCTGAGCGTCAGCCGGCCCACAGCTCGGGCTTACCTACAGGTCCTTGGCCTCATGGCGTCCACTCTGGAGGTGGTGCCATGGGTGCGGGCTCATATGAGACCGTTGCAACGCGCCCTTCTATCTCGATGGAGCCCACGATCACAGAACTACCAGAGTGCGGTATCAGCTACGATGGTGGTTACCGCCCGGCCATATGAGCCGGGGGTCAAGAATGTCCTCCCCAACCTGGACTCTGCTCACCACAGATGCCAGCCTGAATGGATGGGGAGCGCACTGCGAGGAACTCACCGCCCAAGGGCGGTGGACCAGAGAAGAGTCTAGGTGGAACATCAACCGACTAGAGGCGCGGGCAGTCAGGCTAGCGTGCCTGCAATTTGCCCACAGACTCCGCGACAGAGCGGTCAGAGTGATGTCAGACAATGCCACCACGGTGGCATACATCAATCGTCAGGGCGGAACCAGAAGCCAACATGTGTCCCTGGAAATAACTCCCCTGATGATTTGGGCAGAAGCAAATCTCCAGGACATCTCCGCCGTCCACATTGCCGGGAAGGACAATACGACGGCAGACTTCCTCAGCAGAGAACGCCTAAATCCGGGGGAGTGGCAGCTGTCACCTACAGCTTTTCAGATAATTGTGGATCGCTGGGGGACGCCAGCCATGGACCTCTTAGCGGACAGGTCCAATGCTCAAGTTCCCAGATATTTCAGCCGCAGGCGGGATCCTCGGGCTCAGGGGATCGATGCCCTGGTACAGCCGTGGCCTCAAGGAATCCTGCTATATGCCTTTCCTCCATGGCCCCTGCTGGGTGCCATTGTACACAGGATTCAGCGACACAGAGGCCTAGTTCTTCTAATGGCCCCGGACTGGCCAAGAAGACCCTGGTACGCAGACATGAGAAGACTACTGGCAGGGAACCCTCTACCTCTGCCTCCCTACAGGGACCTGCTGCGGCAAGGTCCCATCCTCCACGAGGATCCAGCTCAATTCTCTCTTACGGTCTGGCCATTGAGAGGGCTAGACTGAAGAAAAGGGGATACTCTGAGCCGGTTATAGATACACTCCTCCGAGCACGCAAGTTCTCCACATCCCTAACATATATCAGGATCTGGAGAGTTTTTGAAGCCTGGTGCGACTCTCACGGCACCAATCCGCATGCCGCTAAGATTCCTATCATTTTGGACTTCCTACAAGATGGACTTCAGAAGGGTCTGTCCCTCAGCTCCATCAAGGTTCAGGTAGCAGTGCTGTCTTGCTACGGTCCCAGGAGTGACGGCAACACCATTGCCAACCACCCAGACGTCTCACGTTTCCTGAAAGGAGTCAAGCACATTCGCCCGCCACTGAAGTGGCCGGTGCCCTTGTGGAATCTCAACCTAGTATTGGAATTTTTGGCGGGATCAGCCATCAGGCCTCTTCGAGGCCTGTCCCTCCGTTTGTTAACCTTGAAGATGGAGTTCTTGCTGGCTGTGTGTTCAGCACGCCGCATCTCAGAGCTACAAGCACTATCCTGTCGTGATCCATTTCTCAGAATCACTCCAGAGGCTATCCATCTTCGCACAGTTCCATCCTTTTTACCCAAAGTGGTCTCACACTTTCACCTCAACCAACCTGGAAATGTCAGAAGCAGTATGAAAGACGGACCACCTGTTTGTCCTGCACAGCGGGAAGAAGCAAGGGGAAGCGGCCTCACGGCCAACCATCGCCCGCTGGATTAAAGAAGTTATCAAGACAGCCTACGTAGAGGCGGGAAAACCACCGCCTCTACAGGTCAAGGCTCATTCTACCAGAGCACAATCGGCCTCTTGGGCAGAAGCTAAGCTGCTGTCGCCTGCAGAGATATGTAAAGCTGCGACCTGGTCCTCCCTCCATACCTTCTCCAGATTCTACAGTCTGGATGTCCAGGCCAGGGAGGACACAGCATTTGTGAGGGCAATCCTACATGGTCCTCGGGCAGCCTCCCGCCCAGTCCGGGAGTAGCTTTTGTACATCCCACTTGTTTTGAGTCCATCTGCTACACACTAGGAAATGTAGAGATTACTTGCCTGATAATCTCGTTTTCCTTAGTGTATGCAGATGGACTCAGCATCCCGCCCGGCTGCCGGCATACATGGGGATTCACCGGTTCACAGTAATCCATGTTTTCTTATAATAGGCCATCCACCCTGCCGGGTGTCGACGCCTTCCGGTTGAGAACACTGGCGGTCTCCAGCTACTATCAATCGGTCAGGGTAATCCTGTTCATTAATCGATCGGTCAGCTACAGCTTTTGCAAGGAAGATTACTGATTTGCGGCACTTCCTGTGGGGGTATTTTATTTATTTATTTATTTACTTTTATATACCGGTGTTCGATTTTACATATCACATCGGTTTACATTTAAACAAAATTTGCAGGAACTTATGCGTTACCTTTGTCAAATACATTAAACATTTAAATATGGGGATTGTTAACAAGGGATATAAAAGAACATGGGGAATGGCTAACACTACGGGATGCACGAAGGGATGCACAAAGGGGAGTGCCCCTTTGTCGTGCCCCTTCAGCGCATGACGCCTGGTGTGCTGGCGCCATTTAACGTCCGTCACAGTCCTCAGTGACATCAGAGGGGGCGGGTCTCCCAATCAAGGATCACACACCGCTCCTCCCCTCTCAGTTCCAGATGGATTCTTTCACCTTTTTTTCTTTCTTTCTTTCTGTCTTTATCATCACTTTATCAGATCCGTCTCCAACTGCTAGCACGAGCACACTATACCCACTTGTTCTGAGTCCATCTGCATACACTAAGGAAAACGAGATTATCAGGCAAGTAATCTCTACATTACTCTTTGTCCCTGAATTTCCTTTTCTATGCAAAATGTCACCTACCTGTCAAATAGTTGAATGTTTCTCTATACAAGTGCAATATTACTTCTTTTTTCCTACTGATGATACCTCTTTGTGTGCACTTGAGCTTTACTGTTAACTTTCTTCATTGCCTAAATACATTGATTGGCTAGCTTGAGATCAACTGAGATCATTTATATCTAGATATCTTTCTTGTTTGACAATTTCCACTTCTTGTCCTTCTAATTGATATGTAGATAATGGATTTTTTAATGTTCCAAATGCATGATTTTACACTTAATATTGAAACAGTGACCATTATCACCTTGTGGGAACGAACGGTGATTCCCACAGGACTGGAGACAAAGTAGACTGACTCCAGCCTTCTTAAAACAGTAACTGTTTATTATAACTTCACACATGGACATCCATAGACTGTCTTCTCCTCAGATAGTGTACACTCTACTTACAGTGGGTTGCTTGGTCTCAGCTCAGTGTTTGAACAGTGTTGCATACAGGACTTGCCTTCCTCCCGGAGACCTGGCTTGGTCTGCTTATCCCCACCTGGATCCCAGCTCTTATCCCCAGTCTCTGGTTATGCCCTCTGAGCTCCGCCTGCCCCGCAAGATCCCACCAATAGAGCAGACTCTCCTTAAGGCATTTAAGGCGGACCAGGTGTCTAACCTGGTCCCGCACAGGTAAATAGGGGGACACTAGGGGCCCTGCCTCGCATACCCCTCCCCTCATCTAGGACCCGACAGGCCAAGCATCCCTACTGCCTGCTGGATCCCATCCAGGAGAGTCCAAGACCTCCCAGTCCCCTTCTCTTATGGTGACCCTCGACCGCGTCATGACCACCACCCGGTGTGCCGTTCACGCAGTGCACATCCCCAGTCATTTAATTAAGTCCTTTACTGGCTCCGGGTTCAAATTCCACCTCGATGGAGCTTCAGGGACTGACTGGGAAACCACCAGTGCTGATTCCTCAGTATCCTCAGTTGCTGGAGTCTCCACAGTGCCTCCCTCTGGGCACTCTGTGGACTCTTCCTCCAGTGCCTCCCTCTGAGCTCTTCGCGATTTCCTCTTCTGTACACTCTAGCCAATCGCCCATGCTGGTCACTGGCTCCTCTACAGCCTCACTCACTGGGGTCTGCAGCTTCACCCTCTGGGTTCACCATGGCATCTCTCGCTTTCCTTTCTGTGCCCTCTCCCTCTAGGCTTCTCACAAGAGTTTTTTTGAAGTTCCTGGTAGTATTTGAGCACCCTACAGGGTCTTTATCTGGACCACCTGTAGTGCCAACATCCCACTTCTCAATTCTACCTCCTCCTGGGCAGACTGTGTCACTCTCCTTAGGGTTTTCTGTGACCCCTCTCTCAGGGCTCTATATAGCACCCTTCTCTGCGCTTCTCACAGGAGCTATTTCTGGACTCCCAGTAGTGTTTGGGCACCCTACAGGGTCTCTTCACCAGTATCACCTGTAGCGACAATCTCCGGCCTTGCTTCTGGCAGGCTAGTAGTTTTTCTCGGCTCTCTCACTAGCATAGCATTCTCTCTGGCAACTTGTTTCTGATCCTGCTCCTGCTCCCATTGGGTCAACTTTGCTGAAATTTCTTGTAATTGAGCGACCAGCTGTTGCTATTCTGTAGTGCCCCCTCCTGGGCATTCTGCATTACCATTTCTTGACAAAACCATGAAGCTCTATTCCACACAAAAGTTGATAACAGCCCAGTGTGCTTCCTGGTTCTGTTTTTGCTCTGCCCAGGCCCACTGACTCCTTGCTAGGCTTTCTTGTAATCTCCTCCCTCCTGGAGATTCTGGATCAGGGCCTGCCAGCTTCCTTCAGTCATGCTGTCAGACTGCTGCATTCTGGGACTGCACACCTTCCCTGCAGAGGGGCTTGCTTACTGGAAGAGAGCACCCCCCTGCTCAGCACTCCCCTGCTCAGCACTCCCCTGCTGTGTGCCGGTGTTGGTTCACTTTTCTTTTCAAGGCAAAAAAAGTAAGAGAAAAAAAAAAGCCTGCTTGACCAGCAATAACTTGCTCATTGTTAAGTCTCTGACCATCTCCCAACAGGGCTTCTCCCTTTAGTTGGTTCAACCCTAACTTCCTGGCTGTCCCTACAACTAGGCCCACACACTGTTTCCTCTTTGTCTGAACTTGAAAATCTTGATTTTGTTTGTGGTTTTTTTTCTTCAGTGCAGCTTCTGCCACATCTTTTCACAAACTACTGTGTACTCCTGCATTGCCTATGCTTTGTACTTAGTTTTAGAGCCAGAGGCCCCCTGGGTTCTGTACAGCATTTAGCACCACAGGTCTTCTTCACAACTCTCTGCACTCCACACAGACACTTTTTTGGAAACTGTTTTTTTTTTTTTTAATGTGCACTGCTTAGAAAAATATTCCATGCATGGCACCATATGTGGGAATGAGCGATGATTTCAACAGGCCTGGAGACAAACTAGACTGACTCCAACCTTCTTAAAACAGTAACTCTTTATTATTATTTCACACATGCACATCTTCTCCAGTTGCTTTATCTCAGCTCAGTTTTTAGACAGTGTTGCACAGGAGCTGCCTTCCTCCCGGAGACCTAGCCTGGTTTTGTTTCCCCCACTTGGATCCCAGCTCTTTTTCCCCAGTCTCTGGTTATGCAGTCTGTGGTCCACCTGCCCTGCAGGATCCCGCCCATAGAGCATACTCTCCTTAAGGCATTTAAGGTGGACCAGGCATCTAGCCTGGTCCTTCACAGGTAAATAGGGGAAAACTAGGGGTGCTGCCTCACACACCTTAACATCAATTTGCACTGTGCTATTCCTTCAGAGTAGACCTAATGAATATATGTGTATACAAATGCTAGAATTAAAAAATAAGATGATAGAGTTAGTGTATAGCAGTGAATGAAGAGGTTGATATAACTGGCATCCTAGAGATCTGGTGGAAGGAGGATAATCAATGAGACCCTGTGATACTAGGGTACAAATTATATCACAATAGGATGGATCAAATTAGTGAAGGGGGGGCACTATATATTAAAGAGGGAATTGAGTGAAACAGGATAAAAGTTTTGCAGGAAACAAAATGCACTGTAGAATCCTTATGGATAGAAATTCCATGTGAATTGGGGATGTATTACTATTCCCCTGGCCAGAATGAAGAGACAAATTCTAACAAATTAAGAAAGCAAACAAAATTAGCAGCAGTAGATGACTTCAATTAGGACACCCACATCACGACATGCTATGGAGTTGAAGTTCCTAGATGAAATAAATTATTTCTTCATGGAGTAGCCAGTACAAGAACCAACCAAGGGGGGAGCTATTTTAGACTTAGGATTTGGTGCAAGAGGTAACAGTTTTGGTGCCACTTGGCAACAGTGATCATAACATGATCAAATTTGACTTAATAACTGGCGGGAGGACACTAAAGAAATCTATTGTGATAGCATTTAACTTTTAAAAGGGAAACTATGATAAAATGAGAAAAATGGTTAGGGAAAAAACTGAAAGGAGCAGCTGACAAGGTTAAGAGTTTACAGCAGGCATGTTGAAAAAAACCATCTTGACAGCCCAGATCAGATATATCGCACACATTACAAAAGGTGGAAAGAAAGCTAAATGACTATCGGCATGGTTAAAAGGTGAGGTAAGAGAGGCTATTAAAGCTAAAAAAAAAAAAAAAAAAAAAAAAATCTTTCAAAAAGTGGAAAAGGGATTCGACTGAAGAAAACTGGAAACAGTAAAATGACTGGAAAATTGGATGCAAAGCATTGTTAATAAGAAAAGCAAAGAGAATTTAAAAAGAAGCTTGTCATGGAAACAAAAACTCATAATAAAATCTTTTTCAGTCTACGTTTGAAGTAAAAGGGCTGCAAGGGAGTCAATTGGATTATTAAATGATCAATGGGCACTTAGGGAAGACAAGCCTACAATGAAGAGACTAAATAAAGTATTTGCTTTATTCTTTACTGAGGAAGATATAATAGATATACCTATGCCAGAAATGATATTTTAAGGTGACTATTCAGGGGAACAAACAAATCTCAGTGAACCTGGAAGATGTAATAAGGCAAATTGACAAACTAAAGAGTAGCAAATCACCTGGACCAAATGGTATACATTCCAGAGTGTCGAAAGAACTGAAAAATGAAATTGCAGACAAACTATTAGTAATTTTTAAACATTCTTTAGAATCATTTACCATATCTAAAGATTAGAGGGTTGCCAATGTAATAGAAATTTTTAGAAAGGGTTCCAGGTGTGATCCAGGAAACTATCAACCAGTGAGTCTGATGTCAGTGCCAGGTAAAATGAAAGAAACTATCATGAGCAAAATTACTCAGCATATTGATAATCGTAATTTAATGAGACAAAGCCAGCATGGATTTAGCCAAGGGAAGTCTTGTTTCACCAATCTGCTACATTTTTTGAAGGTGTAAGTAATCATGTGGATAAAGGTGAGCCAGTTGATATAGTGAGCCTGGACTTCAAGAAAGCTTTTGACAAACTCCCTCCTGCGAGACTTATGAGGAAATTAAAAAGTCATGATATGGGAGACATTGTCCTATTGTGGCTTGGGAACTGGTTAAAAGAGAAAACAAAAAGTAGGATTAAATGGTCAGTTTTCTCAATGGAGAAAGATGAATAGTGGGGTAATCTAGGGATCTGTTCTGAGACCACAACTTTTTAACATTTAGAAATTACCTGGAAATGGGATTGAGTGCGGTGAACAAATTTGCAGATGACACAAAATTATTCAAAGTAGTTAGATCACAAGAGGATTGTGAGAAATTGCAAGAAGACCTTACAAGATTGGAAGACTGGAAATGCAAATGGCAAATGACATTTAATATGTCCAAATGCAAAATGATGCACTTAGAGAAGAGCAATCTAAATTATAACTACACAGTACAAGGTAAACATTATGAGTCATTACTCAGGAAAAGAATCCAGGCATAATCATGGATAATATGTTGAAATCATCTGCTCAGTGAACTGCAGCAGCCAAGAAAGCAAATAGAATGCTAGGAAATATTAGGAAAGGAATGGAGGATAACATCGAGAATATCTTAATGCCAATGTATTTCTTCATGGTGCGACCACATCTAAACTATTATGTGTAATTCTGGCCACCTATCTCAAAAAAGATATAGCAGATTTAGAAAGTACAGAGAAGGGTGACCAAAATGATAAAAGGATGAAATTATTCCCCTGTGAGGAAAGAGGTTAGGGTTCTTCAGCATGGAGAAAAGATGGCTGAGAGGAGATATGATAGAGGTCTATAAAATAATGAGCGGAATGGAACGGATGAATGTGAATCAGTTGTTTACGCTTTCATAAAGAACAAAGAGTAGGGGATATGCAATGAAGTTACTAAGTAATACATTTTAAAATAATAGGAGAAAATTATTTTTTTTGACTCAACGCATAATTAAGCTCTGGAATTCATTGCCAGAGGATGTGTTGAAAGCTGTTAGTATAGCTGGGTTTAAGAAAGGTTTGGCCAAGTTCCTGGAAAAGTCCAAGACCTTGTGAGACTGGAAAATTGGGCATCAAAATGGCAGATGAAATTTAATGTGGCTAAGTGCAAGGTGATGCATATAGGGAAAAATAACCCATGCCATAGTTATACAATGTTAGGTTCCATATTAGGTGCTACTACCTAAGAAAGAGATCTAGGCGTCATAGTGACACATTGAAATCGTCGGTTCAGTGTGCTGTGGCAGTCAAAAAAGCAAACAGAATTTTATTTATTTATTTATTTGTGATTTTTCTATACCGGCATTCACGGAGTTCGTATCATGTCGGTATACATAAAACAAGGGGTGAGCAATACAAAACTATAACTTGAATGTATACATTACAACTTATAACAAATTATAACAAATTATAACAAGTGCTCAGAAGAAGTTGTTACAATAAAACAGGGATGATTCTAACTGGAAGTAAAAGAAGAGGAAGATAGAAGTTTAACAAGAGGTAGAACTTTGCGGTGGTTGTTAATGACTATATTAGTTTAACGGAAGATGATCAGTCTTGTTGTATTTAGTGTAGGAGTTGGGATGTTGGGAATTATTAGAAAGGGAATGGGGAATAAAACGGAAAATGTTATAATGCCTCTGTATCGCTCCATGGTGAGACCGCACCTTGAATACTGTGTACAATTCTGGTCGCCGCATCTCAAAAAAGATATAATTGCAATGGAGAAGGTACAGAGAAGGGCTACCAAAATGATAAGGGGAATGGAACAGCTCCCCTATGAGGAAAGACTAAAGAGGTTAGGACTTTTCAGCTTGGAGAAGAGACGGCTGAGGGGGGGATATGATAGAGGTGTTTAAAATCATGAGAGGTCTAGAACGGGTAGATGTGAATCAGTTATTTACGCTTTCGGATAATAGAAAGACTAGGGAGCACTTCATGAAGTTAGCATGTGGCACATTTAAAACTAATCGGAGAAAGTTCTTTTTCACTCAACGTACAATTAAACTCTGGAATTTTTTGCCAGAGGATGTGGTTAGTGCAGTTAGTATAGCTGTGTTTAAAAAAGGATTGGATACGTTCTTGGAGGAGAAGTCCATTACCTGCTATTAATTAACTTGACTTAGAAATTAGCCACTGCTATTACTAGCAACGGTAACATGGAATAGACTTAGTTTTTGGGTACTTGCCAGGTTCTTAAGGCCTGGATTGGCCACTGTTGGAAACAGGATGCTGGGCTTAATGGACCCTTGGTCTGACCCAGTATGGCATGTTCTTATTATTAAGGTGGAAATGGGGAAATCAACTACTTATCCCTGGAAAAAGCAGCATGGAATTTATTTACTTTTTGGGATCCTGCCAGGTGACCTGAATTGGCCACTGTTGAAACAGGTTAGTTAGCTTGATGGACCTTTGGTCTGATCCAGTAGGAAAAATATTGAGGTTGATATTCAAAAGTCATTTAGAAGGATAACTGAAAACTGAATTTCCCAATTAAGTTAGCTAGATAGCTATATCCGGCTAATCGCTAGAGTCCTTGGCAACTCACCTCTCTCTGCAGGGCCCACATTTTGAAGGGAAGCCTTAGTACAGAAGAGTGACTTCAGGATTGGCGCAGTTGGGACCCTCGCGGCAACTGATGATCCGGGAGAGCAGGCCATGGGAGGCGGATGGCTAGAGTCCTCGGTAGCTCCTTAATTCTATTCATTTTCCCCACTTTCTTAGAGAACTTAATTGATCTCTTGCTCTATTTCTGCATGTTGAACTGCTGTACACATAGATTTATTGCCTTTTGAATGCTTCCTATTTATTGTTTTCCAAAGTTCCTCTATACCGATCAGTTCTCAGATTCTTAGTAGGGCCACCTTAGTACTATTTCTCTGTCAGTCCTCCTGAAATCCAAGACCTAGTCTCAGTATAGTTTAGTTTAGTTCAGAGTTTAATACTGAACTAACAATATAGTAATCAGTGGACCTCAAATTTTACATTATATGGTCTGTGACACTTCCAGTTGTCAGAACCAAATCCAGTAATGTACAGATTATGCTTCCACCAAATATTTAATTTACTTTGGTTGTCACATTTGAATCTTACAACTCTATGAAATGGAGGAAAACATCTCAGAATTTGAGCAAGTCTAGTCAATGAGGCTTAAAACTTGCTCTACACAATTCAATCATCGGTCATAAAAAAAAAACCCTCCAACCTTCCTTTTATTCAATGCAAAAAATATTTTTATGAATTTTTCTTTATGTATAAATACTTGTGGACTGAAATGGACATTATCATAAGATAAGATAAGTAAGATTCAAATGTGGAAACCAAAGTAAATTAAATATTTGGTGGAAGCATAATCTGTACATTATTGAGTTTCTTATTGACTTTCACTGGCCTGTTGTGCTGGAGGTACCAAATCCAGCACAATATCCCATTGAGTGGACTCTTCCACTAGTTGCCTATGGAATGCATCTTGTAGGACATTCAGGACATGTCCACTCCATGCTGTTGTTGCATCTAGGTTTAGGTCTACATCGGGTAGGTTGAAGTCATTCACAATAGGAGCTTCCCTTTGCATAACATCCTGGTAATGCCTCCAGACATATCTTAATTTCTCTTCTTTCCTTGTACTTGAGATTTGTATAATACTCCCATGTACATAGGAATTCTCTGACAATTTTCCAGGGCAACTCACATTTTAGCTTCTCTTTGTTCTCATTTTATTTCAGTGACTACTATCATCTTCCTAATATAAAGATGTATTTTCCCACCCCTTTTCCATACTCTGTCTTTTCTGAAGAGATGGCCAAATGGTCACTTACAAATCCTGATTTCCATTATACTGACAGTCCTTTATTGCAATTATATCCAAATCTGCCTCTTCCTTGATGACCTCTAGGTCTTGATTTTGTTAACAAAACTTCAACCTTTTGTACATATGATCTCCAAGGTGATGCTATGTTTTCCGCTCTTTTATTTTCTTTCTCATATTATTTTTCCATCATCTACTTTGTCAGCTCTTTCTTTTTCTTTTGTTATCTTGCTGTCTCTTATACGGCGATATATTATTTAGAAACATAGAACATGATGACAGATAGAGACCATACGGCCCATCCAGCCTGTCCATCTACATCACTTGCTCAGCTATTAGCTCTTTCCTCTCCCTCAGAAATACTCTGTTCTTGTCCAGTGCTTTCTTGAATTTCAATACTGTCTTCATCTCCACCACCTCCACAAGGAGTTGTTCCATACATCTACCACCCTTTTTGTAAAATAAACATTTCCATAAATTGTTCCTGAATCCATCCCATTTCACCCTTATTCCATAATCCCTCATTTCAGACTCTCTTTTCTGTTGAAAGAGGCCCGCCCCCTGTGCATTCATTTCTTGGAGTTATTTAAATGTTTCTGTCAAATCTCCCTTTTCCTTCTTTTCAAAGGACTGCTCTGTCTGAATGAGCAGGCATACCCACCCCCAACCTGAGTTTATTCATCACACAAGAAGAGAAAGCAAACTGAGTGGGCCACCTGGGCAGGATGGAGGGTCTTTCAGCTTCAGGTGCCTGGCTGAGAGACGGCTGAGGGAGGATATGAGAGAGGTGTTTAAAATCATGAGAGGTGTAGAACGGGTAGATGTGAATTAGTTATTTACTCTTTCGGATAATAGAAAGACTAGGGGGCACTCCATGAAGTTAGCATGTGGCACATTTAAAACTAATCAGAGAAAGTTCTTTTTCACTCAATGCACAATTGGACTCAGGAATTTGTTGCCAGAGTATGTGGTTAGTGCAGTTATTGTAGCTGTCTTTTAAAAAAAGGATTTGATAAGTTTTTGGAGGAGAAGTCCATTACCTGCTATTAACTAAGTTGACTTAGAAAATAGCCACTGCTATTACTAGCAACGGTAACATGGAATAGACTTAGTTTTTGGGTACTTGCCAGGTTCTTGTAGTCTGGATTGGCCACTGTGCTGGGCTTGATGGACCCTTGGTCTGACCCAGTATGGCATGTTCTTATGAAACCTAACCTATTCAGAAAAAGACAACCTGCAAGGCAAGAGTCATTTTTTTTTTCAAAATGCAGTAGGAATAGGAGTTTAAACCTCTTCCCAGAAAGCATGAGAGAATTAAGTTCAAGAAGCATTTTTTGGAAATGACAAATGTTGCACATAAGAAAGCCTGCATTCCTCAATTAGGGAAGTGAATATAAGAGATTTGAAGTGGGGTGGGCAGGACTATAAACTATACCAAAATTCCAAGTGGATTAAAATAACTAAATATACTTAAATGTCTATTTATTTATTTATTTAGACATTTTATATACCGTTGATCCAATAGTAGATCACAGCGGTTTATAAAGTGATATTCATAGTTATAATACCGACCTGATTTGATATTTGTATCGAGAACGTCAATATATAAAAATGCTAAATAAATAAATAAATAATACAACAAACAAACAAACAAAGATTGGTTTTAGAGGGGGTATTCAGTCTGGCATTGATATCTATCGAGAAATTTACTAATACATATTAAATTGGTCTAGCTCATGAGGCAAAGAGTGAGGATAATTATAAACGAAAAGGTAATTTAAGTCTTTATGAGTTGTTTTGAGAATCTCTCATTCTCTTGATTGATTGATTTATTCGTCATGATTCTGTTACTATTTTTGTCCTCCTTATTTTTGTAATTCTGTATATTCTGATGTTAAGTCAAAAATACCTAGCTAGGACTAACACTCTAGTTCTCCTTTGGGATACAGGAAGCAAGAAATCAAATCTTTGATTAAATTTGATACATTTTGTATTGCGTGCTGGTTATTAGAGAATCTTTACTCTATTGAGAGTTCTTTGAGATACTGCATCTTTTTGAATAAGTGATGCATTGCATGCTTTTAAAATCTGCTGGATAAGCTACTCCCTATTGGTTGTTTAATTTGCTGCATCATGTTGAGAACTGTTTGATAGAAACACAGTACTGCATTGTATACTGTATGTAACAAACATCACCGAACTAGACGCTATGGGGTACATATTCAGTCACTGTCTGGATAGCAAAGTTACCCCTAGATTCATCATTCTGCTATATTTATATTTTTCCCTGTACGTACTCGGATCAGTCCAGACAGTGGGTTGAGCCTCCTGTCCAGCAGATGGAGATAGAGAAAAAACTAAAGGGTATCCTATATTAGGACAGTGCTTACCCTGCATCCCTTCAATATTTCTCTATCTCCAGCAGATGCAGATGGCAAACCATGCGGCTTCCCTCTAGTCAGCTAGATTGTTTGGGAAAGTCGACTTTCTCCCTCTTTCTGTCTTATTTGGATCAAGCAAGTACTTAATTTCTAATTTCAGTTAAAAAAAAAAAAATCCTAAAGTTTTCATTTCTTGTAGGGAGCAACAGTGTTTGCCCCTTGCTCTTACTGGGTGCCTAGGGGGGCTTTGCCCCTTGAGATCCTCAGCCTAGCACCCTACCCGGTGACCTGCCTGGCTAGGGGTGAAACTGGTGGTCCAGTCCCTCCCCTGCGCAGACCCAGAGATGAAGCATACCTCTGGTCTGCTGCAGAGAAGTTCATTCCTCCGCTTCTTTAACTTTACCAACAAGTTAAAAAAAAACCCAAACCTTCCATCGGAGGAAAGAGCGGGTAGCTGAACTTTCACTTCCCTGCTCTCAGCCAGGCACCAACGATTCTTGCCGTCTCACATGCGGCAGATCTGCCCCTCCCCCTCTCTCCTTTGTCGGCCTTTTGCCTCGCGTGTGGAGAGCCTGCCTTGGAGGGGACGGCTCCTCTGCGCCGGAGAGATCAGCTGGTCGTTCCCGCAAACTGCGGGAATGGTGGCCATTTTGGCTCTAAACCTCACTGAAGATTCTGAGCCTGATGGGGACAGGGACCCGATTTTTTTTTCCTCACCCCCCCCCACCACCACCACCACGATTTAAGCCCTGTGGACCCCCCAGATGCCAGTTCTGACCCAGGCAAATCTCCAGGGCTTTTTTCAGCTGATTTTGTTCACCTCATGCATAAGGCTTATGTTGCCAGCCTTCTATAACAGGATGACCCACTGGATCCTCAGCTGCCTGCTTGCACTCCTCCTGCCAAGGTCCCTAGATCGGCTGCAGCGCAGGGACCCAGGACCCCAGACTTTCAAGGGGCGAAGCGGGTTCGGGTGGTCCCAGGGGTTCCGGTCCCTCCGGCCCCCACTGATCCACCCGCTCCAATACCAGACCTCGACCTGGATGCTGATGAACTCGCTCTGAATCCACCAATAGATGGGGACAACCCCAGGGTGTTGCGTCTCTTCCAGCGTGAAGAACTGGATCCACTTATACCCCATGTTCTGGCCGAATTGGGCTTAGATGCCCCTCCAGAGGGCAACACATCTTCTGCAGCTTCTAGCAACGTCGACCCAATCCTCACCGGCCTGAGGGCACCCCCGTGCACCTTCCCTTTCCATCTGATGCTAATGCAGTTACTGCTCCGGGAATGGGAGATGCCAGAAGCCAGTTTGCGCGTGGGCAGAGCCATGGACAAGCTGTACCCGCTTCCAGACCCATGTCTGGATATGTTCCAGGTCCCTAAGTTGGACGCCTCGGTCTCCGCTGTCACGAAGCGCAATACTATCCCAGTCGTGGACTGCATTGAAAGATCTTCAGGATCGCAAATTGGAGGGCTACCTCAATAGGATATTTGAGGTCCTGGCGCTCAGGGTCTGGGCAACAGTCTGTAGCAGTCTCATGCAGTGGGCAAGCCTTAAGTGGATTCAATAACTACTCAGCACCCAGGACCTCCCGTCTGCAGAAGTGGAACAGGCAGGGTGGCTGGAAGGTGCCATTGCGTATGGGGTGGATGCCCTCTACGATCTTCTCAGGGTGCAGGCCAGAGCTATGGTTTTGGCGGTGTCCGCTAGACATCTCCTCTGGCTTCGTAATTGGGCAGCGGACTCCTCTTCTAAATCACAGTTGGGCACTCTTCCATTCAAGGGTAAATTGCTCTTCGAGGAGGACCTGTAGCAGCTTATTAAATCTCTCTGGGACAATAGGGTGCATAAGCTGCTGGAGGACCACCCTCGGCAATCCAAATCCTTTTTTCCTTCGCACTCTCGGTTCATGGGACAGCGCAGGTACAACAGGCCGAGAGGGGCTGCCCAAAGACCCACCTCCACTAGCTCCCAGTCTTGGTCTCTTTCCTTTCATGGCTGACGGCCATTCCAGGATACGAACCCTTCAGGTTCCACCTCAAAGTCCTCCCAATGAAATGTGGCCGGCCCATTTCTCCGCTCCTGCCTTAGGTGGACGTCTGTCCCTTTTTCTCGAGGAATGGACCAACATCACATTGGATCAGTGGGTCCTCGATGTGATCACCACTTTGCTCGGGAACTCCCCGACCACTTTCTAATCTCTTCCTGCAGCTCTTGGAAACATCTAGCGGTGTGCCAGACTCTGGACAGGCTACAGGAGCTCGGGGCCATAGTCCCTGTGCTCCTGGAGGAACAGGGATCCGGCCAGTATTCCATCTACTTCGTCGTGTCCAAAAAGGACGGCTCCTTCCGGCCGATCTTGGACCTCAAGAGAGTCAACCGAGCTCTCCGGGTGCCCCATTTTCGGATGGAGACCCTGCGAGCGATCATAGCGGTGGTTCGCTCAGGCGAATTTCTGGCCTCTCTCAACTTTACAGAGGCTTACCTGCATATCCCAATCCGCCATGACCATTAGAAGTATCTCCGCTTCGCCATTCTGGGACACCACTTCCAGTTCCGGGCGCTTCCATTCGGCCTTGCCACAGTGCTGCGTACGTTCACCAAGGTCATGATAGTGGTGGTGGCGGCGGCCTCTCTTCGTCGAGAGGGAGTCCTGGTCTACCCTTACCTGGACGACTGGCTCATCCGGGCCAAGTCGGAGAACCTGTGCACTGCAGCGGTCAAGAGGGTCGTGACTTTTCTCTCCTCCCTTGGGTGGATTGTCAACTTCTCCAAAAGTCACCTCAAGCCCTCCTAGCTCCTGGAATTTCTAGGAGCCCATTTTGACACCCATGTGGGCAAAGTCCTACTGTCCGAGCACTGGACACTCAAGCTCATGAACCAGGCACAACATCTCTTATCTCTTTCGGTACCCACAGCCTGGGACTATCTCCAGGTCCTGGGCTCCTTGGCTTCCACCATAGATCTGGTGCATCCTCTACAGAAAGCGTTGCTGTCCCGCTGGAAGCCGGTCTCGCAGGAGTTCCAAGCATCCCTACCGCTCTCAGACTCTACCATTGCCAGCATGCAGCGGTGGCTTTTACTCGCCCATCTCTTGAAAGGAGTGCCTTTGGAGACACCCCAGTGGATCGTTGTGACAACGGATGCCAGCCTCTCTGGCTGGGGAGCAGTGTGTCAGCACCAGTCTACACAAGGATGGTGGCCTCCTGTGCAGTCCCGATGGCACATCAATCATCTGGAAGCCCAAGCTGTCCGTCTGGCACTCGACGTTCCTGCCTTTGCTCCTTCACAAAGCCATGCGGGTCCTCTTCAACAATGCCACCACAGTAGTTTATATCAATCCCAGGGTGGCATCAGGAGTTGTCTGGTGGGTCTGGAGGCCAGCAAGCTGCTCTCCTGGACGGAGAGACACCTGAGTCGTCTGGCAGCTTTCCACATTGTGGGGATGGAGAATGTGCAAGCGGACTTCCTCAGCTGACAACACCTAGACCCCGGAGAGTGGGATTTGTCCGACGAGGCGATGAACCTTCTGGTGCGCAAGTGGGGAGTTCCTCACCTCGACCTGATGGCTACCCTGAACAACGCAAAGGCTCCTTGATTCTTCAGCCACAGATGGGAGCACTGCTCGGCAGGGGTGGATGCCCTGGTTCTTCCCTGGCTTCACGACATTCTTTTCTATGTGTTCCCACCTTGGCCTCTGGTTGGAAAGGTACTCAGAAGGATAGAACTCCACAAGGGGCCGGTCATTCTCATAGCACCGGAATGGCCTCGGAGACCGTGGTTCACGGACCTGGTGAACCTTGTAACCAACGGTCCTCTTCACCTCAGTCACATCCCAAACCTGTTTCGCCAAGGACCAGTATTTTACGATCAGGAGGATCGTTTTTGTCTAGCGGCCTGGCTTTTGAGCAGTGGCGCCTGAGAAAGAAAGGGTATAAGGAGGAAGTTATCTCCACTCTCTTGTGGGCACGGAAGACTTCTAACTCTCTCGCTTACGTCCGCATATGGAGAGTGTTTGAGAATGCATGTGCTGAGTCCGGAGTTCAGGCATGCAATGCTCCGGTGTCTCAGGTCCTTTCCTTCCTGCAGTCTGGTCTCTCCAAAGGTTTGTCTTTCAATTCTCTGCGGGTGCAGGTTTCAGCCCTCGGGTCTCTCCTTGGGCGTATCGATGGTTACGCGGTGGCGACTCATCCGGATGTCATTCGCTTCCTTAAAGGGGCCAAACATTTAAACCCACCTGTCCGGCCTACTTGTCCATCCTGGAGCCTCAATTTGGTGCTTCAAGCCCTTTGTGAGGCGCCTTTCGAACCTCTCCGGCGGGGCACGCTTAAAGACCTCACTCTTACGACAGTATTTTTGGTCTCTATTTGCTCGGCCAGGAGAGTGTCTGAGCTCCAAGCCTTGTCTTGTCGGGAGCCCTTTCTCCGCTTTTCTTACTCAGGTGTTTCCCTCAAGATGGTGCCATCCTTTCTTCCAAAGATCATGTCTTCTTTTCATGTCAATCAGTCAGTGGAGCTTCCTGCCTTTTCTCCTGAAGACATTGCACGCACACCTGGCGGGGACCTCTGGCGTCTTGATGTAAAGAGAGTCCCACTCCAATACTTACAGGTTACTAACGAATTTCACATCTCTGATCATCTCTTTGTCCTATGGAGTGGCCCAAATAGAAGTAACAAGGCCTCTAAGTCTACCATTGCTTGCTGGCTGAAGGAGGCCATTACGTTGGCTTATATCTGTTGTGGCCGGTCGGTTCTGGAGGGTTTGAAGGCCCATTCTTTGCGTGCGCAATCTACTTCTTGAGTGGAGAGTCAGTCGGTCTCGCCTCTGGAAATCTGCAGGGCGGCTACTTGGAAGTCTCTGCATACCTTTGCTCGTCATTATCGCCTCGACGTCCAGGTGCCAGTGTTTGGCTCCTTCGGCAGGCAGGTGCTTCGAGCGGGTTTGTCTCGATCCCACCCTCTTTAGGGAAGCTTTGGTACATCCCACTGTCTGGACTGATCCGGGTATGTACAGGGAAAGGAAAATTGGTTCTTACCTGCTAAGTTTCATTCCTGTAGTATCACGGATCAGTCCAGACTCCCGCCCAGCTGTGGTTTCTTTTTGATTCGTCCACTCAAAGTTTTTTTTCTTGTTTGTTTGTTTGGTTCTTTGTTTGGTTCGGAACTTCAAATCACCGGAAGTCTTTCTCAACTGGATATATATGTAAGAGCGGTTCTTTCACATGTTGATAGTTCACATTACATGTTGGTTGTTACTTGCTTGATCTTCTACTGGTTAACTTTACCTTTTCTTGCTTTGATAACGTTTATACTGAAGGGATGCAGGGTGAGCACTGTCCTGATATAGGATACCCTTTAGTTTTTTCTCTATCTCCATCTGCTGGACAGAAGGATCAACCCACTGTCTGGACTGATCCGTGGTACAACAGGAATGAAAATTAGCAGGTAAGAACCAATTTTCCTATATACATTTACTCCTCCCCTTCCCCTAATTAGAATAATACCACTGTGATACCAGCACATCGCAGAATAAAGAATGACCCTGTAAGTTGGATAAGCTTATTTGGCTAACTTTGGAGGTATATTCAGTAGTGTAGCCACACTATTGAATATATCTGGCTATCTTAAAGTTAGTCAGCTAACTTTACCCGGCTTACTTTAGGAGAGCTCTTTGGCACAACCAGACTTAGCTGTATAAGTTATCTGAATATTGGATAACTTATCTGGCTACTATAACTTCTTCCTGAAACACCCTTGGAATGCTCCTAAGTTATCCGGATACATTTTAGCTGGATAATGAGATATCCAGCTAAAATGTATCCAACTAAGTGTTATAGTTAGGGAGGTTTGGGTGGATCCTTGGACACTGTGGCAGCTGACCATGCCCACGGGGGGAAGTCCCGTGAGGGGCTACAGGTCAGGCTCAGCACTGGACACACAAACACAGATAGTTCTTTATTTAGACAGTTTGAGAAGCCACCAAAGGTGGCAGTAGTGAGTAGAAGATGTAGCCTGGCTGGGCTAGTATTCCCCAGGGCGCTGGAACAGCGGTTTCTCCGGTAGCAGTGCTGTAGTGGAGAGAACTGAGAAAGTGAGTACAATAGAACATTCACAGAGTCCCAAATATGGAGAAGCCCTGAAATAGGGAGAGCTGGCCCTCGAGGAGCGAGATCCCAGGAAGCAGAGAGACTTGTTGACAAAGTACTCACACAGCGGTTCCACGTAGGAGATGGCACTGGCGCTGGAATGGAGGCAGGCCCTCGAGGAGCGAGTACCTGGGAGGCAGCTCTGAGGAGTGGATGATAGTAGTACTCACTGATGGTGTCTGTAGTAAATTCTTCCAAGTAGAAGAGGAGATAGATGCAGGCAGCAGGTCAGGGAACATGGGCCCTCGAGGAGCGAGTACCGGTTACCTGATAGCGACCTGAAAGAAGCAAAAGAGGCCACCGAGGAGAGGGTATCCCGTTAGCAGAAAGAGTCCAATGGAAGTTGGAAGGCAGAGTAGCTGGGTACGGAGAGCGAATCCCATCCGTAGAATCACCCTTGCTAACTCAACGGCTAGCAATAAACTGTAGGCTTAAATATCCGGGCAGCCTGACGTCATCACGGGGGACGCCCCTGAGGAACGTGCCAATGAGGAAATAAGAGTGAGAGCCGCGCGGCGCATGGCGCCCTAAGGTATCTGAAGAACATGGCGGGAGGCAGTGCCCAAGCCGGTTCGGGGACGCCGGAGAGGACGGCAGGCGGACGCCACGGCAGTCAGGCATCCGTGAAGAGCAGGAGGAGTCACAAAAAAGGAAAGGTAGGCAGAGTGAAGCTGTCGGGAAGTGATGGTCACAACACTAAGTGCCCAAATTTATCTAGCTAAGTGCCCAAATAATCATTGACTTATGAGGAGAAATTGAAGAATCTAAATATGTATACCCTGGAGGAAAGGAGGAACAGGGGTGATATGATACAGACTTTCAGATACTTGAAAGATTTTAATGATCCAAAGTCAACCACAAACATTTTCTGTTGGAAAAAAATCAGCAGAACCAGGGGTCATGACTTAAAATTCCAGGGAGGAAGACTCAGAACCAATGTCAGGAAGTATTTCTTCACGGAGAGGGTTGTGGATGCTTGGAACGCCCTTCCGGAGGAAGTGGTGAGGACCAAATCTGTGAAGGATTTCAAAACGGCATGGGATAAATGCTGTGGATCCATAAAGTCTTGAGGATGTGAATGGAATGAAATGGAGGCATGGGAGTGGCTTGCAGGAATGATGGCTACTTCCTGTTGCGACCGTCGCCTCTCAACGTCCTCACTCCGCCCTCTTTACCTTTGTGGCGACTCTCTCCAGGTCTGATGGACGGCTGGCTGCCAAGGCATCTCCATGCCATCTCCCTCCGGTGTTCCCGGACCGGCTCGACGTTGCAGATCCGCCATGTTGCCTGAAGACCTAGGGCGCACGCGCGCACTCTGATTGAAGTACCAGCAAGAGCGCGAACCTCAGGGGCGTCCCCCTGAGATGACGTCATCCGCTTCCAATATTTAAAGGTCTCTATTTCGCTATCAGCTGAGTTAGCAAGGGGTTGGGTATGGGAATGTGTCTTGCTACCTACAGACTACTCCCCCAAGCTACTCTACCTCCTCGGACTTACCAGAGGTACCCGCTCCTTGGGGGCCTTGCTCTTTTTCTTTACTTTCAGATTACAGATAGGAACCGGTACTTGCTCCTTGTGGGCCCATGTTCCTGGACACTCTGAAGATTCTCTACTGCCTGGAAGCTATCGCTGCTACAAACATTTGTGAGTTACCATCGCTCTCTCAGAGCTTTCCCTGGAACCAGGTACTCGCTCCTCGAGGGCCTAAACTTTTCCAGCTCCTGAGCTTCCTTGAGACCTTATATGAGTTGTGTCATCTAGTTCTGTTCATGAACTCTGCCTACTCACTTTCTACAGTTTCTCAACAGCTCAGCCATCCTGGGATTGCTGTTCCAGTAACTGAGGGACTACAGCCCTGCCAGGCATATCAGCTCACTACTGCCACCTCTGGTGGTTTCAAAAACCTGTTTAATAAAAGAACTAATGTGTGTCTGTCTCCATACTCAAGCCTAGCCGGTGGTCCCTCTCGGGATATCCTCCCGGGGGCGTGGTCATCTGCCATTGGCCCAGGGATCCACCCACAACCATATCAGATTCATTACAGATTGCTACTCCTTAGCAAGACGATATCTGAGACACTACAAGATTGCTGACTCCTCCTTTAGGAGCCAATAATAACAGATTGCTAACTCCTAGTTTGTCAACTAAGCTCATTCATAACACTACCCATAGTCAATAAACATACACAAGGTTAATGCGACTCCAACATTGCTCTAAGCTTCAACGGCAAGAGGAAATATGGGAAAAAAGATCTGCATTCACAAATAAGCGTGGGAGTAGCTTGCTTGTTATGGCGGTTACTACCCAAACCAAATTAGCCTGATGCTTCACTTTTATTGCATATCCAAGCAGCTCTCTGCTTCAGTGGCAGGGGGAATGAAGAAAAGAGAATTTATATTGGAACAACCAACAAGGACTAAATCGCACAGGCTGGAAAAACTTTGAATACATATACAGTGCAGCTCACTGCTTCAATGGCAGGAGGGAATGAAGAAAAGAGGATTTATATTCAGACAACAACCAACAAGGTAAACAAATAGGCGTGGGAGTGGCTTGCTTATTGTGGCGGTTACTACCCCTAACCATTTAGGCTTGATACTTTACATTGATGCAGCTCCAGCACTGGCAGGTATGGAAGGAAATTAGAACCAAAAAGTTAACAATAAGGGCCCTGACCTCAGCAGTCAGAGTAACAGATAAGTATGAGAAAAATAAGTATGAAAGCTTGCTGGGCAGATGGATGGGCCATTTGGTTTTCTTCTGCCATCATTTCTATGTTTCTATATGTTAGCCTGATAACTAGCAAATTATTCAGCTAAATGCCTCTGAATGTGTTCCTCTATAACAAATTTTACATAAAAGGGCATAATGTAAGATACCATAGTCAGCAGTAAATATTCCTAGAGACTATACATGATAATTATTGGAAATTAAGCCAGGTGGATTTCCCTTGGTTTGAGTTTGATGGAAATTTCATTTTTTCATCACATCTGTTGGTAAAATCCATTATATTTGTTTTTCCCATCAGAGCTGGTGAAGCAGATCTTATCAATTTCTCTGGATAAGTTTCATGGTTTCTGTGATGCTAATTCACAGAAATCTGCTGAAATGTCTTTCAAAACGGGCCCATTGGAATAATGCAATGAACTGGGTGCAAATCATTTTTTCTAGCTATTTGCAGATCTCTGTCATACTTCACTTCGCCCTATCCAGCTTCAAATTGAAGTTCTAGACCTGTTTATATTTTTGTCTTTCTTGTGGATTGGTTACCAAGTTTTCTTCATTAATAGTTTGGACAATAGTTGGGATGATTTCCTCTGACACTGCTAGTTTTGAAAATCTGTGAATGAGCTGGAGCTTCACCCTAGTGTAAAATTGGCTCCTTTGTTTGATTAACACAATCTTGTTTACCATAAATTGAGTCTTTGTCCCACACATGAAGGCACAGTTCTCATTGATGTTTTTGTTATATTAAACATGAATGTAAGCCTTACTTGACTTTTTTAAAAAATAAATTGTATATACTGTAAGATTTCATATTCATATTTTTTCTACAGGCTGTCACAAAACCAAGTTGGGCAGCATTTTACCTTTGTGCTCACCGACATTGAAAGCAAACAGAGATTTGGATTCTGCCGCTTGACATCAGGAGGCAAAGTCTGCTTGTGTATTCTAAGGTGAGTGAACATGAAAAGCATTAATATTTCTTGCTCAATGCCACAAGTAACTTTTCATTTTTACATCCATGCGCTTAATGCCATAGATATCACGGTACAAGTTCATTGCTTGTCCACGTTTAAAGCAATTAAAAAAAAATATTCCTTTTACCTTTCCACCCTGGAAAACTTTTAGAAGAATGTACCCAAGCTATTTTGTGTTTATAAAATGCTTTCTGTAGCTATAGCTAGCCTTCCCTTTTCTGAGCAGTAGAGAAAAACTGACTTAGAAAATGAGAAATGAAAATGCTATGCAGACTTTCCAGCTTCCAGTGATGCATTTTGACCACTGCTGGTTTTTTTCTTTTTTTTTTTGCTCTCTTGACTGCACCACCAACACACAAATAGGAACAGAAACTACTCAGCTCTAATGATGTGCTGTCCAAGTGCTAATTAGCAGTTCATGCCAGAGCCCATTGCAGTCAGTCACAAGAAGCATTGTATTCTAATGCTGTGACTGAGTGTATACATACACATCTCTAGCACAATTAGACAATGTTTTAGTCCTTTTCTTACCGAATAAATAACAGAAAGACTAAAAAAGAATCTGATTTTTGTCCTCCTCTCATTTGGGAATTTTCATGAGGGCCTTGTGCCAAACATTTACTGCCAGTCCGTTTACTGTAGTGGAGGTTCCATGTACATTTCCAAATTATTTGGTGGTAAAACACAGTGGCATCCTATGTGGCATCTTTTCAAACGGAGACAAATATCGGCGTTATGGTTCCTTTGATCGCTCTGATATTTGTCTCTGTGTGAAAAGAAGTTTTGGATAGAGTTTTTAATAAGTGGTTAACTGATATTAATTTTGTCAAACCGATATGATGTTGCTACTAATATCGGTATAAAAAAAGACTTAAATGCTGAAATAAATAATAATTTTTTTACTACTATAATATTTGAGCTCATTATTAGGAATATATTTTGTGATAGGTGGGGACTATTGATTTAAAAAGATTTCTTCAGTCTTTCTTTGTTTGACTATATATATTTTAATTAAATATACGAAAGTTAAAATAAAAGAGCAGCACCTGCTATATTGAATGTAACATATTACAAGCTGTACAAAAACAATACACAGATTGTTTTATAACAAAATCAAGGATACAATTGCATAGCATATGAAGAAAACTTATATAGATATAATAAGTGGCGTAAAATACAAAAATTCCTACATGCACATGTCCCACCTTACTAATGTAAGGTGGGACATGTGCATGTCCCACCTTACATGTGCATGGTAATGTGCACATGCACATTACCATGCACATGTCCCACCTTACATTACCATTATGCAACCATTTACCATACAGCCATCATGCAATAATGTATATTTTTCCGATTGAATACATGTAAAGCCCCGACAAGGTCCTTGTTTCGCTGGTAAGGGCTTCTTCAGGGGGAACCCTGAAAAGTCTCATAGACACATTTCCTAAAATATAAGCAGGTATGGCAGGAGCTGCTTCGTGGTGAGTGAACACACTACGTGTGATCTGGCAATATAGTATGTTGGAATTACAACTATCTTGTTGCTTGAGGAAGCTTGCCACCAATTCAAATCATTGTATTATTTTAAAAGCTCTTCGATGAAAAAAAGTCCTGTTACACGGGGAATGGTTCCAAGACTGGCCCTGTTAACATGATATTCTCTGTGCTTTATATATAGGAGAAAAAAAGACTCTTGAGCCCCGTATTTACTACCAGAATTGTTTTTAAGTCCCGGATGAGCTGTGCTGGCTTCAAGCTATGCTCCGGCTTAACTGCTTGAGAAGCTATCGGCTCACTGTAATTACATATTAAAGCACTAAGTCGCCCTTCCTACCGTCCTGAACATCCGGTCGGGAACCACCATTTCTTTCCACTGTCCCTACAAAGGCCTCTGTTTTGCCGTCATAGGCTTCGTCAGGGGAATGTATCTTACACAGCCTCTACTGCATCGACAATATGATTTATTTACAATGGCTCTTTGTAATGGGAAAACGCTGTTGTGTTTCCCAAACCACTTATTGCACTTTGCGCGATAATTCCTTGACTTGATAGCTCAACTTTTTGTTCATTTGATAATGTGTTCAAACACTCGTCTTAACTGATTGTACACTCTTATTCCCTGGGAACCATACCTGGGAGCTTTTGAGTTGTGGTCACCCTGAGATTGCATGTTGTGATGTGGGCGAGGAGGAGTTGCACTACCTATGGGGAGGAGCTCCACAGGTCCCCACCGTCGGCAGGCAGAGCTGGTGGAAGCAGAGGCCCAACTGGAGCTTCACCAATACCAGCCCATGTTCCCCTTGGGTTGAGCCCTTGGGTGCCGGGGCCGGCTGGTCTTAGGTAGGGGCCTCTGCGGTGGTGGAAGTCCAGGCAGATGGGAATGCTACGGGCCCGCCCGCTGTTGGTTCAGCGGAGGCACAGCCAGAGGTCAAGTGATGATTAAAGTCAGAGCAATGCTGGTATACAGGCCATGGTCAGGGGCAGACAGCCAAATGCATGGTCAGAGTCCTGGCAGGTGGTGAGACGCAAGGTCAGAGTCCAGTTCAGAATCAAAGCCGGAAGATCAGTCCAAAAGGGAGACAGAAGATGAAGACCTCAGGAAAACGAAGACACTGAAGACAAACAAGAAGAACTAACCACGGAGGAGGAAATCCAAGGACAACCTGAGAATGGATCCACAGACAGGAGGCTTGAACTCAGGAGCCATGGGAAGTAGGATCGGAGTGGTTACTCTCTGCTCTGTCTGCTCCTAGCTCATTCCCCTCTTGTCTGCAGGCTGCCTAACAGGGAGGGGCTGGATCTGCTCTGCCTCTTAAAACTAAAAAGAAGTGGTGGAACTGCATTCCGGGCTATTCCTCTACAAATTAAGACCTGCTCTGGAACAGGAAAACACCCACATTCTGGCCACGGGGAAGAAGTAAACCGCTACTTTTTCTCCTTGCTGGTTCTCTGGTCATTTCAACATCAAAGGACAACCTTGGCCATTCCCATTTTTATGAACTCACCCCAATGTTGCACTTCTCCTCTTTGTTGCATGGTAGTTTCTCAGAGGGGGGAGCCTACTCCTTGATGCTCTGCAGCAATCATCTCATGCTTCTCTGCTCTGGTCCAAACCCCATGAATGAAACTGACTCCTCTCCACTTCTTCTTGGCTTTGGGCCTCTTTCCTTGATGGGGAAGAGCTCCTACAGGGTCCCATTTTCCGTGGAGGGTCTGGCTCCTAGCCTGCAGGCTGAGTATTTGAGGTCCCTAATCCCCACGGGCAAGGGCGGGGAGAGAAAGGTAAAACCCTGCAAAAACTTTCCCCCTTTAGAGTACCTGCTTCTCTTTCAGCAACCAATCAGAGAAACCCAAACCTTGGAAACATACAAATATTTTCCCAAATCACAGTGCTCACACATCCATCATGCCATCCTGTGTTCTTTTAGTGGTATTACAGCAACTGAAATTTTTAACATTTTTCCTAAACTTGCTAACCATTATAGTAGTCCCGGGTCTCCATCCTGAGTTTTCTGTATGTCCCCAGACTCATAGAAGGGCAGAAATAATTTAGCGGTCTCCCTACATTAGGATATTTTAATCTCTATATGGACATGTTAAATTTCCATAAAGTTTATAGTTTTAAATCTGTTTTACAGTTATAGTATGGAACAATTGGTTGAGAGTTCTTCTCAAATGGGTGGTTGCATTCTCAATTTAGTTATAGGCTAAAAGGAATTCGTAGTAGATGGACAACTTCATTTGCTGTCAATGGCCTTAATCAGATCGTACTCTGGTGAAATTTTAGATTTAGAGACAAGTTTGACCAGTCAGAGAATAATAGCCACTGCTATTACTAGCAACAGTAACATGGAATAGACTTAGTTTTTGGGTACTTGCCAGGTTCTTATGGCCTGGATTGGCCACTGTTGGAAACAGGATGCTGGGCTTGATGGACCCTTGGTCTGACCCAGTATGGCATGTTCTTATGTCATTGAAGTAGATAAAAGTGAATTTTGACCATTTCAGTGCCCGACTAGGTGATTTCTCTTCCTTGATGGAGGAAGTTGAGGTGGGGGGGGGGGGGGGGGGTTGGTTGATTATTGTTAAATGATATTGCCCCTTTTAGATGAGCCTGTAAGTGTAAACGGCCTTTACTTTGGGTTATAGTTGAACTTCAAGGAATTAGAAAAGATGTCCAGTGTTTGAAATGCCGTTGGAAAAAGTCTCATTTACTACATAGGAACATAAGATATGCCATACTGGGTCAGAGCAAGGGTCCAATATGCCCAGCATCCTGTTTCCAAAAGTGGCCAATCCAAGTCACAAGTACCTGGCTTGTACCAAGCATACATTAAATAGATCTCAAGCTACAATTCCTTACTGAGGATTTTTCCTCTAGGAACTTATCCAAACTTTTTTTAAACTCAGTTATACTAACTGCCGTAACCACATCCTTTGGAAATGAATTCCAGAGCTTAACTATGCACTGAGAAAAAAATAATTTTCTTCGATTTGTTTTAAATAAGCTACTTGCTAACTTCATGGAGTGCCCCCTAGTCCTTTTATAATCTGAAAGAGTAAACAACCAATTTACATTAACCTGTTCAAGTATTTCATGATTTTGTAGACATCTATCATATCCCCCCTTGGTTGTCTCTTCTCCAAACTGAATAGCCCTAACCTCTTTAGCCTTTCCTCATGGGGAGCCATTCCATGTTCCTTATTTTGGTTACCCTTCTCTGCACTTTCTCCAGTGCAACTATATCTTTCTGTGGCGACCAGAATTGTACACAGTATTCAAGGTGCGGTCTCAATATGGAGCGATACAAAGGCATTATGATATCCATCGTTTTATTTACCTTTCCCTTCCTAGTAATTCCTAATATTATTTTTGCTTTTTTGATCGCCATGGTACACTGAGTCGACGATTTCAATGTATTATCCACTATGATACCTGGATCTCTTTCCTGGGTGGTAGCTCCTAAGATAGAACCTAACATCATGTAACTACAGCAAGGGTTATTTTTCCCTTTATGCATCATCTTGCACTTGACCACATTAAATTTCATCTGCCATTTGGAAGCCCAATCTTCTGGTCTTACAAGGTTCTCCTGCAGTTTATCACAATTTAACTATTCTGCATAATTTTGTGTCATCCACAAATTTGATCATCTCACTCGTACCCCTTTCCAGATCATTTATAAATATATTTAAAAAACACTGGTCCAAGTACAGATCCCTGAGGCATCCCACTGTTTACCTTTTTCCACTGTGAAAACAGACCATTTAAACCTACTCTCTATTTCCTGTCTTTAACCAGTTTTAATCCGCAAAAGGACATTGCCTCGTATCCCATGACTTTTTAGTTTTCTTAGAAGCTTCTCATGAGGGATTTCATTGATCACTTTCTGAAAATCCAAATACGCTACATCTACCGATTCACCTTTGTCCACATGTTTATTCACACCTTCAAAAAAATGTAGATTTGTGACGCAAGACTTCCCTTGGGTAAATCCATGCTGGCTGTGTCCCATCAAAGCATGTCTTTCTAAATGTTTGATGATTTTATTCTTTGTAACAGTTTCCACAATTTTTCCCGGTACTGAAGTCAGACTCGCCAGTCTTTAGTTTCCCAGATCACCACTGGAGCCCTCCCCCCCCCCTTTCCCCCCCCCCCCAAACCTGTTTATTAGTTTTGAAACAATGAAGTACAAGAAATAACATTTACTTATAATGTAGAGGTAAGACACCATATTTGATACACCAGATAGACTAGAATGATCACATATAGAAATTTTAAATTGTACCCACAGTTTCTTTTCTCCCCCACCCCTCCTCCCACCCTTTACTCTTCCTCATCTATGTGCACAGGGCGATAACATAATACCTAGGAAATTTCAATGGGTACAATGGTACAAATTCTTATTTACAAGTTCAATCTAAAAGTTGAATCTTACAAAGACTCTTTTACCTACCTAGCTACATATATACAATGGCATTTCTAACAGTGGGACACAGATGATCCATGAAGGTCTGCCAAACCTCCATCATAGTAGAAATTTCTTATTAGAACCATTTTTTGCTGTTAAATACTCAAAAGCAAATAGCTTTACCATTCTAGCATGCCAGTGAGGGATCTGCGGAATCTCCTTACCAGTCCAAGTATATAACATTACTTTTTTTGCTAATAATCCTGCCTTTTCTATGAACAATTTTTCAGTTGGGTTGACATTTAAGTACATGCTTGTAAAAGAACCAAATAACCAAATCTTTGGGTCTGCAGGAAGAGGAGTCCTAAGTAAGCTAGAGCAGAAACTGTCTATTTTTTCCCAGAACTTTTGAATAATAGGACATGACCAAAATCCGTATACATAAGTTCCATCCTCCTTCATGCATTTGGGACACAGAGAAGAGGAAGAAGGTGTAGCCTTATATGCTTTAACTTGTGATAAATATAATTGTAGTAAAAATTTGTATTGTGTTTCTCTTAGAATCGCATTTTCTGTAATCTCATGTATGCAAATTTTATTTATTTATAGTTTTTTATATACCGCGGCACGTAATGCACATCACCTCGGTTTACAGCAAACAGTAATTCAGCCAAAGGCTTTCCAATGAACATCAGTGGAATAAGTAATGTGCTAATTTAACAGAAAAACTAGAAGTATACATATCAAATATATATGAGTAATAATATTAACAAATAAAACAAAGTGTTAGAAATCTGACCATTTGACCCAATTCACATGTAACTCAGTGAGCTCTTCTAAGGGGCATATAGTATTCAACATTCTGTTATAACCACCTACAGATGTTTTTTTTACCTTATCCCCCATTAGAATCTCTTTCCTTTTACTATTAGAAATGGGATCCCAATGATTGACAGGGAAACTCATAATGAAAATGCAGATATGCATAAAATTCATTAGTAGACATGGGGGTACATTTTAAAAGAGAGTGCGCGCACGTACTTTTGTTTGCGCATCAGGCGCGGACAAAAGTAAGCTGGATTTTATAAGATACGCGCGTAGCTTATAAAATCCGGGGTCTGCGCGTGCAAGGGGGTGCACATTTGTGCAACTTGCACGCGCCAAGCCCTGCGCGCGCTGCCCGTTCCCTCCGAGGCCGCTCTGAAATCGGAGCGGCCTCGGAGGGAACTTTCCTTCCACCCCCTCCGCACCTTCCCCTCCCTTCTCCTACCTAACCCACCCTCCCGGCCCTATCTAACCCTTCCCCCTACCTTTATCAGAAAAGTTACTACTGCCTCCGGGCAGTAGTAACTTATGCGCGCCGGCGTGGCAGGCCCCGACACAGGCTGCTGTGTTGTGGCACTCGGCCACGCCCCCGATCGAAAACCGTGCCCCCTGGCCACGCCCCCAACCGCCCCTTTTTGCAAGCCCCGGGACTTACGCGCGTCCCGGGGCTTTCGTGCGCTGCCGAGCCTATGCAAAATAGGCTCGGCGCGCACAGGGGTTTTTTAAAAGGGTTACGCGCGTACCTTATGCGTGTAACCCTTTTAAAATCCGGCCCATAGAAAATATCTCCTGCAGTTCTTGAAAACTATGAACAACAGAGTTTTATAGGAAAAGCTGCTGAATGCTCTTGAATCCTCTTCCTTGCCAGCCTTGACAGACTCAACTGGACATTCTTGCGGGAACATAAGATTATTACAAAAATGCATCAGAGAGGAAACTCCACCTTCATGATGCAATAGTTTACACAGTAAAGACCAGGCTTTTCTGCAAGAATTTACTGTTAAGATAGATCTAACATTTTTAGGAATCTGTCCTGAGTCTATATGAAGTAAGGCATTTAGAGAAATCGGTCCTAGTCAGCTTTGAAGGCATTCCTGACGAGAGAAATAAGAATCCCCCACCCAATCTGAGACATGTCTTAACATGCAAGCCATATTGTCTCTCTGTAAATTTAGACAATTTAGCCCTCCTTGCTCCATAGGACGCATCAATATCCTCAACGGGATTCTCGCTTTTTTTCCATTCCATTTGTTTTTTCTTTGCAGCCAAAGGTAAAAAAGCAGGAGTAGCCATTCCGATTAGCAAATCAACAAATTTACAAGTAGCTAAGGTGATTAAAGATCAAGAAGGGAGATATTTAATTATTACTGGTAAACTGAATGGGAAAGAATTTACCATTTGTAATCTTTAAATGGCCTATATAATAATTTATAGTTTCCTAGTTTTACAACATATGGAAATTTTCCTAGAGGCCTTCCAAATATGAGTCCAATCTCTTGCAGATCTGTATTCCAACTATAGAAAAGAGTTAGAGATGCACCCTCCTCCTCCAGATCATCCTGCAATTATGCATATAATTTATAAACTATATGATTCCACCCATCAGAACAATACAGAATTTCTTTAATTTCCTCACATTCCTCCCTTACATCTCCCTCACTCGTTTTTTTTCTCAATATTTTTCCTTAATTATAAATATAGGAAGTGTTTATGTCTGGAAATCTGATATTTCACTTTTCAGTCTAAAAGTTATTTCAGATGTTGATTTTCCACCATTTGTTCCAGGAACTTGATTCGTGCTTTGCTTTATCTTATAATGTAAAGAAAAGAACTGGTATGAATTGTGGTAAAATATATATAACAATTAAAGTGGAACCACACAAACACCCGAGTACCAACAATTTTTTTTTTTTAAGTGAAAACCCTCATAGATGAGCAGGGCATAAGCAGAAGAAGCGTTTTGTGAACTTTTCACTAATAGGAATGCAATGTTTTGTTTGTTGCTAAGTGGCATTTCTGTTAAACTTAGCAACAAACAAAAAGTTGCATTCCTATAAGTGAACAGTTCACATAAAGCTTCTTCTGCTTATGCCCTGATCATCTATGAGGGTTTTCACTTTAAAAAATTGTTGGCACTCGGGTGTTTGTGAGGTTTCACTTTAATTGCTCTATATTATGGCATCTGGTTAGAAAGTCACCTGTGATTGCATATTATTTTTAACTATAGGTGTGATATAAGCTAGTCCATTTGTTTGCCATCTCATGTGGTGGCTTGTTTGCCACCACATTCCAAATCCAGAGAGGATAACTATGAAACAAATGTGCGCGGTGGATATATGCGCATATATGGCAACAAGCAGATCTATGCAAGTAGGATATATGCACATTTTATAAAATACATGTTTCTCTACCCCGCAATACATATGTGCAAATCATGCAATCCATTGAAACTGTTTTTATGCATTGAACATGCATACTTTCCCTACTTGTTTTAAAAATATATATGCATATATATTGTGTGCAAAAGTAAAGTAGAATTTACTCACGCAAGCCCCGATTTATGCATGTATGTTGATCTATTTCAAAACATGCACACTTAAATGAAATTAACCAGTTTACCAATTAGTCCACCAGTTTGCCTGTTCCTTCTCTAGGTCAGCAAGACCTTCCTTGTTCTTCAGCCTGAACTCCCCCCAGTTTACTCAAACCTCCCATCCAGTCAGTACTACACAATAAAAACATTTACCATCACTTAACTAGGTGTAAATGTATGCAAGTAAGTTGGCAAATGTACGAGTATAAGTGTTGGCCCCGCTGGGAATGCTCTTAGGCCCCTTTTTTATGTGCATATATATACACGCGAAAGTGAAAATACTTGCTATTTTTGACTTTTATAAAATATGGAATATGAGAATAGATACTACTTGTTGACTCTTTGGGTTTTAAAAATTCAGGTTATCTAATTCTGGATATCCTACCTTGCTAAATAAAATCAAGAATGTGACTCCTAAGAGGAGTAAGTGTCTTTACTAGGACATTGCAGGGTAAGTGTAGAAACTTATAGATAAAATGTAAAACTGTCATCTTTATAAGATTAACCCTGCCCATCCAAGATATCAGAAGTGAGGTCCACCTAGTCAGGTCAGCCTTTATCTTTGAGAGGAATAATTACCTAGGTATACTCTGGACAGGTTCACATGAACCCAAATGCCTAAATACTTAATGCCATTAACCACTCATCTGAATCTGTTCAGATGTTGAGCTAGTGGTGTCTGGGACTTGATCATGAGAACTTCCAATTTAAAGTAGTTTATTAGGTTCCTGATATGTAACTATACTGAAGCAGAATATCTAGAAATACTGTATTGATTTCTGTAGTCTGGTAAGGGTATGCAAAGAATTACTGGTGTGCATCTTACTTGTTGGTCACTGCCATTATATTCTTGTAGCGGGACACCAAGTTGGCTTTTGGCTAGAACCAGGGAGCTACGATGCCAGGGTCCATCCAGCAGGGTGGGGGTGGGGCGGGGGCTTAACCTATCCAGCTCGTGGTGTGGTCATAGATATGGTTGTACTGGTTAGGTCTCAATCCACTGTTTCTATTTGCTGGGCAGGGGAGTTTTTTCAGAGGAGCAAAAAAGAACAACATTTTAAAAAAATTACAATCTTCACACCAGGCCATAATGTCCAGAGATAAACAAAAATCACAAAGTCTAGTAATGGTGATCAACATAAAAGTTTACTTGAGTTTGAAAATCAAAATCCAAGCCAGTATAGAAAAAATGAAATAGCATCAGGAAAATCAAAGTTAGAAAAACTATTGTCTCTTTATCCATGACACTCCTCTTAGATGTTCTTCTTACTCCTGTACCATCATCCATTTGCAAGATCCGTTCCCTTTGGAGGTTAGAGTAGTCTTTTTATAATTCCAGCATGAACAAGGGCTGGAAAAAAGTGGTAAAACCCCTTCCTCAAGGCTATCCTTCCAAAAACAGATAAATCTAAACTTCCACAGTGATGTTCAAGATCTCAAAAATCTTCACACTCTTCACCCCAGCTGTTGACTATGAGCAAAGATAAAAGAATTGTAGAACCCAGTCCTTTAATACCGGGGGGGTTCCCTTCCTTCAGGAACTGGTTCAAAAATAGCAAAGTCTTCCAAAATCTTCCACTCTCAAAATTCCTCTCTTGATCAGTCCTCAACTCCAGCTGGTCTGTCCATCCGGGGAATGGCAAAAGACCAAGATCTCATGCTGAGGGGGACATTTATATCCCTCAGACACATCCCACAAAAAGGTGGGGATAAAGCAAGGGGGGAGGACTCTAAAATATAAAATCCCTCTAGAAGATGAAACAGGGCAAAAGTACTAGTGACATGCAAAGCCGGATCACATTCTGTAATTGTTTGCTTGTGGGGGTTTTTTTTTTTATCTGTGATCATATGCATATATTGATATTACCCGCCCAATGGATGGTGCAGGATATAAAAATAGCAAGGCGTTATCAGTATATAATGGAGTATTATGACAAGAATCTCTCTCTAGCATCATATTCATAAATCTGTAGAGAGTCCCTAATAACCCGAGGCAAGGACTCAATTGCCAGATCGAATAATAACAGAGATAAGGGACACACCTCTCTGGTATTTCTGAGAACTGATCTAAAATTACATCATTGGGTAGAGCCCTTGCCTTGGTTTAGAGCATAAATCTTTAATCCAGGCAATATAGTCTTTCAGGAAGTCTTCCTTCCTAAAAACCTCAAAGAAAACTTTAGCTGCAATCAAATCTGTCTACTGAAATTACAGCTCCTGGAATCCTTTGTTTCTTTGCCATGTGTATTATATTAAGCTGTCTCCTTGTATTTTTTTTTTATAGAAGATCCACCTTTAATAATTCTGTTTGATCAGGGCCAATCAAAGCTGGGATTTTATCCTCAATTCTAAACTGTAAGATTTCTGCCATTATTTTCATGTCAGCATTATATTGCCACACACATGTTAGAAAATCCCCTGACTTATGCATGTAAAAGCAGCGTGAGTAAAATCTATTCACATATCCCTTTAATTTGAAGTACAAATATATAGGTATATCATCTGCGTACACTTATCTGGCTAAATTCTGACTTACCAGCTGCAATTTAGATGGACAAATTTGAACGTATTTGGATAAGTAGCGGCACTTAGCAGGCTATATTCTAATTTATCCAGCTAAGTAGCAGCAGGCGCTACTTAGTCATACAAGTCTGAAAAGTGCTACTTAATACAGGCAAGTTGCGCATTTCAGATGTATCCTGCTAAGTCCAAACTTATCCGGATAAGTCTGTTGCATGACTTATGATTTCTACATGTATGTTTTTGCGCCTTTATACTCTTATTTTATAACCTGTGCATATTGGGGTAGATCTTAAAAAAGTACGCTCAATCGGCGCAGACAAAAGTACGCTGGATTTTATAAGATACGCACGTAGCCGTGCGTATCTTATAAAATCTGGGGTAGGCGCGCAAGGCTGCGCAAAATCGTCAGCCTGCGCGTGCCGAGCCGCGCAGCCTGCCTCCGTTCCATCCGAGGCCGCTCTGAAATCGGAGTGGCCTCGGAGGGATCTTTCCTTCCACGTCCTCCCACCCCCTGCCCTACCTAAATCCCCCCCCACCTTTGTTGTACCCCTGCTTGAGGCAGGCGTAACTTGCGCGCGCCGCCTCGGCATCCCCCGGCACAGGCCGCAGTGCCGGAGGACTCGGGACTGGCCCTCCCGGCCCACCCCCGAACCGTCGCCATGCCCCCGGACCCGCCTCGGACCGCCCCCTGCCCCTTTTACGAAGCCCCGGGACTTACGCGTGTCCCGGGGCTTTGCGCGCGCCGGCGGCCTATGCAAAATAGGTGCGTCGGCAAGCAGGGCTTTTAAAATCTACCCCATTGTTAGCATGCAGGTTATAAAATACAGTAGCAACTTTGCACGCACCCACATACATACGTATATGGAACACACGAGCACTTTTGAAAGTTATCCTCCCTATTTGACATGTCACAGTTGGCAGGGGTACCCAAGCCTTAGGTTTGTGGAATATATATGGTTGGACACTGTTATTTACACAAGATGCTGTTGAGACTGCTGGAGTTGTCTGTCATCTGGATACTGGCTTGGATGGCAGCAGACCAGTGACTCCTGATTTGGCCAGCAGTCCTGGAGGCCCACTGTTTTATTAACATGGGGTAGTAGTTAGGAAGGTCCGAACCTTCATTCTTTTGGTGGGAGGTGGGAGAATGAAGTCCATCTTTGCTTGCTTGGGGTGGGCTGGACATATGACTCCCCCTTCTTGCATTGTCTTAGTTTTTGGGGGCATCACATATGTTACGCTAAGGCTTGAGTGAACTTTGTCAAGTTCCTCTGAATAAAGCTGTGACTTTATTTAATTTCCACTTGAATAACTGTCTCTGTTTACTTATTAAATGCTTGGAACAAGATATGTGTTGCCACTGTTACAAGTTAAAAAAAAAAAGTCTCTGTATGGAATCACAAATGTATATAGATGCCTCTTTCATTAAAAAACAATTAGTAGAATGTTAAAAAGAAATAAATTAATACTTGCATTTTTAATAATAAAGAGTGTGCAATAAACTATAAATGAACATTTTTTGAAAAGTAAAGAAAACGAATTGGACAGGCATTTAGGGAAACAGTGTCTGGAGCTTTCGATCATAGATAAAAGAAGAAAAATCCTTCTTAAATAATAATGAACAAATATATGAGAAAATAATAACATTAAGCAATATTGCTTTCAATGTGGGCTACTGATTCTAAGAAACAATATTGCTCAAGAACCTATTTATTCAAAACTAATTCCACTGAAGATGGCATATTGTCAGGTTGCGGAAAAAGCCATCTCTTTGTTGTGAGAGGAAAGTGGCATCCTTCTAAAGAATTTCCATCTCAAGAACAGATGTGCTCCTTGTTTTGCTGCTAGAGCTGCAACAGGGAAAAGAACGGTAAGTCCAGAAAAGTGTTATCTCAGGAGGCCAAAACAATGTCCATATTTTCATTCATCACAACCACCGGGACCCCTATAATTCTTACACACAAACTCTCAAGCGCCCCACCCCCAAATTTACCAAGAACTTTAATACAAAAATTCAACAATGAATCCATCAAAGTGACCTATCAACAGATGGTGAGTCTATTCTGATTGATCCTCTCTCTTTATAGATATGTAGGCTAGTGAAAGAAATTGAAAAAAAAAAAAAGGGGCACTGAAAATCAAACGAAAAGGTTCAACTCAGAAATATACAACATAAACGAGGATGAAAAGATAATGAATACTAACAGGTTTTCCCATTGTATATGGAATCATTAAAACATTCTGGCTTCAGTCTGATTAATGAAATTGTGTGACTATAAAATTGTCCCCTGAGTTTCCGAATGGAATGTTCTAATGAGCAAGACAGATTTATACAGTAAGTCGTTGTAATTCTTTAACCTAGATCATGCTTGAAACTTTCCTTTTCTTCCTTTAGGAAATCTCACTAGAAGCAGAATGTTTGTTTTTACCCATTTTGTATCCATTCCCCTAGACATTAAGAGGTCCATATTCAGCCGCGCTGTGATAGTTAGCCGTTATATGTCGCACAGCTGAATATACACGGCTAACTTTAGGGATAGCCCTATGGCCCGATCAGAGTTAGCCACAGAAAGTTACTGGGTAACTTTGAATATTTCAGTTAGCCGGTTAACTTATTTGGCTAACTCCACTTCTCCCCAGAAGACCTCCGGAATGCCCTCGTCTTGTCTGGCTAAATTCTAGCCGGGTAACTAGATATTTTCTAGAATTTAGCCTGAAAAGGGCTGAATATAGCCGGGTAAGCCATTTAGATGGATAACTAATATGTTATCTTTCTAAATAGTTTTTGAATATGGACTTCTAGATACTTAGCTACGGAAAGGCATTTTCCTTCATTGTATTTGATTACTAGAAGATAGATTCCTGCTGATAGTTTGGGACTATTAGTGCTTACCTCACTGTCTGACAGAAAACATTTCCTTTCCTTTAATTAACCATTGACTCGTAAACAAGAATATTTTATTAGAGCCACAGTTGAGGTGAAAGTCTACTGAAAGCTACCAAAGCGATTCATAACTTTGAATCAACTTCTGAGCGGCTGCCTTGTGGCTGGTTTGCAATAACAGAATAGAAAAATTCCTAAATCCATTTTCTAATTAACCACAAAATACATGGTGTTCCTGTAGCAATTGGTAGCCGTATTTGTGTGCAGGATATATTTCATAATGAGGAAGGGCCTCCTCCTCCCCTCCTGCAATTTATCTGGCAGATGGTGCATTTCAGGCTCCATATTTGATTATTTTTAATATTAAAATAAACTGTTTTCTAGGCTGGAGCTGCTTGTATCTTCTGGCTATTAAAAAAAATATACTTTCTAGTGTTCAAAACTATGATGGTTCAACTGGCAAGATTTCAATAATGTTTTGATAATTTTTTTTTTAATTTATACTTTGCTCTTCTCATAAATGACATATTTGACCCCATTAGCTCATCCTAATTTAATAAATCTGCTACTCTGGTAGGCACAAGTAGGATTTCTTCAGAAAGAGAGAGGGAATGAAGGGAATGGGTGGGCATGTAAGATGTATGGTAGAGAGTATGCTTTACTGCCTATAGGAGAACCTCCCTAAGTTCTTTGCAGTAAGCAAAGGATCATTAATTTCAAAACATAATTTGACACATATTTAAATACATTTTAAAATGATTTAAAGGTTGTTGGTTTTTTTTTTTTAATGTAAGTGGGAGATTGAGCTTACAGACTGTTGAAGATAAATATGACAGAATAATATGACACCGAAATGTGAACCTTTGTTATTATAGTATCCCCTTGGAAATAAAAAAAAAAAACCTTAGTTCAGAAGTCAAGGGACATAAATTTAGAAGCTTGCCGTATATAGCAAAAAGGTGAGGAAGTTACTAATGCTGATTTTGTCTGGCAGAGGCACATTACAGCATTGCCAGAGCTAGCTATATGTGAATAATGTAAATTATGATTCTCTGCCTCATAGAAAATGTTTTATAGATAAAATGATGGCAGTGGTCTGAATCAGTACAGAAAATAATATTTCTACAATACAATATGGAAGATCATTTCATTGATGTACACTGTAGTATAATTAAAAAAATATTTTGGAAGAATTGAGATCCTACAGAAAAAAACTCAGCTGCTGAAATCTTTCTGCTCTGATCACAGAAAATTGGATAGCTACATTCCATATTTCTATTTTTTGTTATGTTTTATGGATTTCTAAATGTGTGAATGTATACAAATCTTCAGTATAATTTTGGGGTCTATTTAGTAACTCAGGATAGAAGCGACAGTTAATGTGTATGTTACATCTACCTTTAATGATGAATGTAGAAAAGTAATTAGAAATAGAATATGGTGGTGCTAAAATTGTTGCATTAAACTAAATGCAGCCATTTTAATGCCAGCATGTTCTCGATTGTTCCCTGCAGCCTGTATTAAGTGGCCCTGAGAAATTAGGCTGGTTATAACATGGGCTGTAAGGTATCTGGTTGCTTGTCAATAAGGACACTCTGTCTCACCACCTTTCAGTGACATTAAAGGTCCTCTGTGCCCGATGAATATGTGCTATGTGCAGTCATGACTTCTAGAGGACACTCCAGCTTGTGATCCTGAGGGGCATGCACTGCTTTCAGTCATGTCCATAGAGGGCAATCTAGCTTTGAGGCACAGTGGGATTCTGGGAATTTGCAGTAGCTTTACCCATGCTGGGCAGCCTGAAGCTCCCCTGGTCACCCCCGGGTAACTTCAAAGGGTTCAGGTAAGACAATCTAGGTGGGTTACTGCTCTTTCCCCAACTATGATCCTTGCTTTCTGGCTGCCTCTAAATTGGCAACATAACTGTATTTGTCCTGTTGGCGTTACCTCCAGGATTTAGGAGTTTTAGAGGCTTTATGATACCGATCTGAATCCTCAAAAGGAAAGATTTTTGGAAACTCCAATTCGTCATTGTTGTGAGTGGATAAGCCTGTTGTGAACCAATTCAGAGGCTTTTGAAGTTTGGACAGTTTCATCCAATCACCTCGGGGTAGGATAGCCAAGGAAGAACTCGCACTTCAGTTTTATCTTGGCTGACCAGGACCTTTAGTTGTACCCAGCTTGTTGGATACTGCCATTGGTCCCTGTGGATGCATGCCAGGGTCACTACTCTGTGATAATCAATCTGGGTTCACTTCACTAACTCTCTTCATACGAGCATTTTCACACTCCCAGAGTCCACTAATATCTGGGTTGGAACTCCATCAGCTTAACCACAATCACAAAAGTAGAGACTCCCTGGATGGAGACATTCACAAAACTACAAAAGTGTAAGATCACGACATTAACATCCATTGGCTCATCTTCCTTGTGGAGACGGTCTCTGGCAAAATGGCCCCTTTCTCCACAGCTGAAACATGGTGGTCCGGCTAAGGTGAGGTGAAAAATTCTGCCAGATTTGTGTTAATGATTGTTCAGACCTCTGACTCTTAGGGCTCTGCCGTCCTCTACCCGAGTTGAGTGGCTTCTTAGGGAACAGTGTTGACTCAGGCATGGTCTGGGCCTGATAATAGGCTTCTGCTACATCCAGTGCCTTTTCAACTGTAAGGTTTAGGTGTCAGTAGACCCACTGCCGCATAGGCCATTTGAGGCAGTCTAGGATCTGTTCCTGTAGAACTGCTTTGGTTACCTCCATGCCAGTCTTCCCTTCCAGGTGCAGCCACTTCCAAGCGACATCTTTAAGTCTGTGGTATAAGTTCCTTGGGTTTTATCCAACCTGCAGAACTCTCCACTGAAATTGCTGTCAGTAGGCATCTGGGGTGAGTGCCGCTATCTCTAGAATGGCTCCCTTGATTTCCTGGTATGTGGCCCTCTCTTCTGGACTGGCGATTCTGAAGGCATCTTGACTACTCCTGGTGAGTAGATTTCCCAGATTGGTAGCCCATCTGTCCTCTGGCTAGTCTACCAGACATGCTGTGCATTCAGGAAACCATTGGGGACTACCCCTGTGGTCATCTTAAGTAGTGTCAGTGACACGGGACATAACATAAGACGCCATACTGGGCCAGACCAAAGGTCCATCAAGCCCAGTATCCTGTTTCCAACAGTGGCCAATCCAGGTCACGAGTACCTAGCAAGATCCCAAAGGGTAGATAGACTCCAAGCTGCTAATCCCAAGAATAAGCATCTCTACCTTAATTGTTAATGGACTTTTTCTCCAGGATCTTGTCCAAACCTTTTTTAAATGCAGCTACACTTATAGCTTTCACCACATTCTCTGGCAGCGAATTCCAGAGCTTAATTATGTGTTGAGTAAAAAAAATATTGTCTCTTGTTGGTTTTAAATGTATTATGTATTACCCAGTTACTTAATTGTATGTCCCCTGGTCTTTGTACTTTTTGAAAGAGTAAACAACTGATTGTTTACTCATTCCACTCATTATTTTATAGTCTAGTATCATATCTCCCATCAGCTGTTTCTTTTCCAAGATGAAGAGTCCTAATCTCGTTAGCCTTTCTTCATAGGGAAATTGTTCCATTCCCTTTATCATTTTGGTCACCCTTCTCTGTACCTTTTCTAATTCTGCTATATCTTTTTTGAGATGAGGTGACCAGAACTGCACACAATTTTCAAGATGAGATTGCACCATGGAGTGATACAAAGACAATATAATATTCCCTGTTATATTCTCCATTCCTTTTAAATAATACCTAGCATTCTATTTGCTTTCTTGGCTGCTTCAACATATTTTCAATGATGACATCTAGATCCTTTTCCTGAGTGCTGAGTGCTAGGTGACTCCTAGCATGGAACCTTGCATTGTGGAGCCATAATTTGGGTTACTTTAAGGGGTAGATTTTCAAACATACTCACATGCTTCCATGTGCGTGCGCTTCCTGGCGCATGTACATGGACGCGCCGATTTTATAACATGCGTGCCGGATTTTATAAACCATGCACAAGGGTGGGTGAATTTTTGCGAAGTCTGCATGGCGACACAATCGGGCCTTCCCCAGTTCACTTCCAGTATGCTCCAATTAACCTTCCTTCCCCTCTCCTCTCCTCCCCACCCCTAATCCTAACCGAACTTGCCAGAATATTTTTATTTTATTACTTGTTGCTTTTCGGAGCAGAAGTAATTTACACATGCCGGCTGCCGGCGCGTGCTTCCTTGGGACAGCGGCTAATGGCTGTTATCCCGGCCAGCCTCCATCCCGCTCAGCTCAGAACACGCCCCAGCCCACCCCTTTTTCAGGGCCCGGCACTTGTGTGCATATCACCACTTACGCGTGTGGCCGGGCTCTTTTGAAAATGCACACAGCACGCACAGGGCCCGGCCACGCGTGTAAGTGGTGATTTTTACACGTGTCTGATTTAATATTCATCCATAAGAGCATCGTTTTGCACTTGTCCATATTAAATTTCATTTGCCATTTTCATGTCCAATCTCCCAGTTTTGCAATGTCTTCTTGCAATTTTTCACAATCTTCTTTTGATTTAACAACTTTGAATCATTATGTGTCGTTTGCAAATTTGATCATGTTCCTATTCCCAGGCCATTTTTAAATACATTAAAAAGCATTTGTTCCAGAACAGATCCCTGTGCCACTCCACTATTAACATTTGTCCATTGAGAAAATTTGTCATTTAGCCCTACTCTCTGTTTTCTATCTTTTAACCAGTTGGCTATCCACAATAGGACACTGCCCCTGCTGAAAAAGGAGGTACAATAGTCTGTGGATAATTTGTACCCTATGACAAATTCAAAGCTAAAGTATGCACATACTTTCACTTTGAAACTTGAGGCAAATCCTCAGGTAAAAAGTACCTGCAAAGTTTGTCTGAAAATTTATAATTTGAAAGCTTCCCTCTAAATTCCTAGCCCTTTTAGTGTTTTCCATATAAGAGAATTTCCTTGACATACATTTCCTTGTTTTTTTTAAGTTTTCTCTATCACATTCGATTGTTGTTATTGGAGAGATTTTTTTCATCATCACCATTTTTTCCATTCCTTATCTCTCTTTATTAGGGTCTGTAATGACTTTATCATAGGTAAAGAAAAACCCTCATACTCCGATTTCTTCCAGTCACAAATCTTGTCTCCAATCTAGGTTGTGTACTGTAAACAAGAGAGTTGAGGTTAGTGTTGACTTAGATATTCCTCGTCAATATGTTTTTTAATAAGTGAAACAGATTGTCCAGCATCTCTTTATTAGATTTCTGTCTAGCTCTAAATGAATGTCAACTCTGTCATTTTCCACTATATGTGATATTCACTATGAACAGTCTTGTCATATCATCTTCTGTGCATGTTTCCTTACTGGTCACATACTGTGTTCTATTTAAGTATGTTTTGCTTATGCAGACTTGAATAATGTGGGCAGACATCCCACAGAAAGTCTCTGGTGTAAATCTGCAGCTCTTTCGAGAGTGGTTTTCCCACAACAGTTGCAAGATTTACTAACTTTGATGATTGCCTCCTCCCACTGGGGCTAGCAGGACTTCACTGTCTTGGTGAGAATACTTCAGCTAGATTGTGTTGACATTTAATCTTGTGCATACGATTCTGTGAACTGGTAAATGTGTTCCATTAACTGCTAAGAATGTTTTCTAAGATGTTACATAGCTCCAGCAATATTGCTTGCAGATTTGAAAGTCAAGTCTTTCATGTTTTAGCCAACAAAGGTAGCATTCAGCATAAAACCATAAACTAATCTCTCACAGAATACCAGTTCAAGCAAGGATTCAGATCCGTATGAGGAGATTAACTCTTTCAGTACAGTAATGAAGTCAACACGTTCTGCTGTGTCTCACTTTCAGTTATGCATTTGCACAGATAATTACAGGATGAGTTTGCAATGGCATATAGGAGCTTGCATGAATTGCTGATGTCAGTTTAACTGGAGCAATAAGGTTTTTCAAAAGGCCACAAGTCTTCCCTTGAATAGCCATAAAATTGTTCTGATTGATAGTAGCAACTGTGAACCATCTCTCACATTTTTCCCTGAATAGGAATTGAAATCTGTTAGTATCATTTAACCCTTAACTGTGACTAGTGGTTGGCCTTATGACAATTATTCATACATTCAAATGTGCAGTGTAACACAAAATTGTGGCCCTCACATTTACATAAGATTTCATCGATGCATCCCTTGCCTGGAAAACTGTAGCTAAGGGTGGAGCTAAGGGTGTGTATGAATTGCTTGTCACCCTGACAGGGTTGGTACTCTGTATTGTGTAATGCATGCAGGATGGCCTATTTTATTCCATTGCAGTTAGTAGTAAGTTCTTAGGTATCTTACTGGACAGTCTTTGACAAAGGAGAGTTCTTCAATAACTGATTAGCTAACAGGGAAGCCCACAATGGAAGAATCTACACTGGGCATCTGAACTTCTCTGTTGACAAGCAGGGCTGAATTAGCCATTACAAGGTTGACATCATTGGTAGCGCTGAATGGATCCTTCTTTCTTAGCATATACAGCTTTTGCAATACTGAGCATGCACAGGATTTCCCGTTCAGTCACTGCCTCATGAGCCCCTCAGTATTTTTTATCGAAACTCCTACACGGATGTGTGTCCTTAATCTCGTCTAAGTTTTGGTATCTTTAGTCTTTCTTTTATCTTGGTTAATCGAGTTGCAATCAATAACCCTTTTCAGTGCTAATAAAAAAAAATAAAATAAAAATCTGGCTTGAAGAAGACTGCACCCAGCAACTTCAAAGACTTAGTGTGGTGGGAAGATATCAATTTCAGATGGCCACATTAGCTGTTACCAGGACACAACGCACCTAATTGCTACCATTGTGGACAGATGGAGGAGCTGTGCCTCTTGGAGTGTGGTCTCCTCAGGCTCCCTCCCAAGTCCAATTGAGCAGGAAGTCCTTGAGCAAAGCTTTCTCTCCTGCAGTAAGGTATGGAAGCACCGGGGGCACAAAGGTCTATAAGCCCCTCAGAGGTCCCGTGGAGCTTGTCAGCGCATAATAAGAAATGCTATGCATTAAAGCTGTTGGCACTGTTGAAGTATAGGTCAGGTTCCGTTCTGTTGATGCACCCAACACTTTTGACACATCGAGCCCTGGCTTCATCAAAGCACTTAGTACCATCAACATACCACTGCTCTACGCTATTGGTGCAATGACCCTCGTTGCCATCGATCCACTGGCTCTTGATGCCAATGATGCGCAAGTCATCATTGTTGATGCAGTCAATTCATCTGTTTGCCATGTTTGTCAGCACATCTGGAGCATCCATCCTTAGTCTGCAAACTCATTCGATGCATTCGAAACAGGATTGAAATGCAAGGAGGGGTCCCAAAGGAGAATCTTTACACTTGCCTTGTGCCATTTTCAGAGCCATGTCTGTCTCGACTTTTGGAGTAAGGATTTCATCTGGAGACTCCAGATCCAATATGTTCTGTGGTGCCTCTGATTTCCATGCACCCACCAATCTAGTTAGTCCAGCAGGGGGCCCTCCCCCTTGAGTCCAGTTCAATGAGAACATCTCAAGACGATACACTTATCCTGATTTTGGAAGAAGATGTTTCTCTTCCAATCCCTGGTCAAAGGACAATGCTGCCCATAGATTAGGTAGTGGAGTTAACATAAAAACATAAGAGTGGAGGAGGAAGAGTAGCCTAGTGGTTAGAGCAGTGGGCTACAACCCAGGGAAATCAGGGTTCAAATCCCAATGTCGCTCCTTGTGACCTTGCCTCAGGTACAAAATTAGATTGTAAGCCCTGAGGGGATAGGGAAATACCTATAGTATCTGAATGTAATCCACTTTGATGTACACTGTGAAGGGCCGAAAAGCAGAATATAAAAAAAATATCTAAATAAGAATTACCATTGTAGGGCAGACCAAGGATTTATCAAGCCCAGTATCCTTTTTTCCAACAGTGGCTAATCCAGGTTGCAAGTCCCTGGCAAGATCCCAAACAGTAAATAGATCTGATGCGTGACAGTGATTGGTTCTTAAGTCTACTTGTTTAATAACACTTTATTGACTTCTTTGGGAATTTGTTCAAACCTTTTTTTTTTTTTTAAAACCCAGCTACACTATCTGCCTCAACTATATCCTCCGATAATGAATTCCAGAGCTTAAAATTGTGAACAGGTAAAGACTTTTTTTGCCTTACTGGCAGCTGGGGACAAGGAGGGCACTCTTCTTCTTCTTTTTTTTTTTTATTTATACTTTATTGAATTTTAACAATACCCATTTGGTAAAATTCTGGTAAACATATTGGAGCTGAAATTATTTATCACAGCAACATAATACATACATATAGTTCCAATAGACAGGTCCCCTATCTGGGAGGCTATAGCGGAATACAGAACAAAGAAATTTAAGCTGCAGTAATTACAGCATAGAGAGAGTCTATTAATTGTTTTGCCATTACAATCCCTACATTCCAATCATTTAGGATGCTTGTTTATCCACAGGAAATGTTTCTAAGTGAGTGGGTTCTTGAAATATAAATCTATTTTTCTGATAAGTATCCAAACAATTACAGGGAAATTTTCAGAAGAAAACTGCCCCAAGGGATAAAACTCTAGGTTTTAACAAAAGAAATTGTTTTCTCCTCATTTGGGTGCTTCTAGATATGTCTGGGAATACCTGACTTTTTTGACCACAAAAAGCAACATCTTTATTTCCAAAATATTTCTAGAACACCAAGGGGCAGATACGCGCATAACCCCCGAAGAGCTGCCCCTTCCACCCCCTGCACGCGCCGAGCCTATGTTGCATAGGCTCGGCGGCGTGCACAAGCCCTGGGACGCGCATAAGTTCCGGGACTTTCTGGGGGGCGTGTCGCGACTGCACATCATCCGGGGGCGGGGCTGCGGGTATGGTTCTGGCTCGGGGGCGTTTCGGGGGCATGGCCGAGGCCTCCAAAACTGCTCCCGGGCCAGGGAATCGCGCACTGGCAGCTGGCTGGCGTGTGCGAGTTGGCAGGCGTAACTTTTATAATAAAGGGTAGGGGGGGTTTTAGATAGGACTGGGGGTGGGTTAGGGAGGGGAAGGTGGGGGGAGGCGGAGGGAACAGGCAGCGCACGCAGGGCTCGGCACGTGCAAGGTGCACAAATGTTCACTCCCTTGCTTGCGCCGACCCCGGATTTTAAAAGATATGTGCGGCTACGCGCGTATCTATTAAAATCCGGCGTACTCTTGTTTGTGCCGGATGCGCGAACAAAAGTACGCGCTCGGATATTTTTTTTAAATCTGCCCCCAAGTTTTTATCCTGCTCACTACAAAAGGATACCAAGAGTGTAGCCCTAGTGGGAATTTCGTCTATAGAGGCCTCTAAAAAAGAAATCAAATTAGGACTATACCCTGTAATATATCCATCTCTTCTTCCTGATCTGCTACCCTCAGCTTGAAACCAGGAATATAATATATTTTGGAAATAGCTGCTACTTTTACTGATGTAATACATAATACTTCACTTAAATATTTTCTAAATAATTCAATAGCTGATAATCTTGAAACAGGAAAATTTAGGAAACAAAGGTTCCTCATACAGATCTCATTCTCCAAATTTTCCATTTTTTTTGTAACAAACTATCTTTCATAAAAGCAGCATTATTTGACTGTAATGAAGCTACTTGAGATGTAATATTACTTGAGGATAACTCTAAATTTTTTATATGTAACCCATAATCTTCTACTGTACTCTTAATATCACTTGAAAATTTGCCAAATTTAACTGTTGAAAAAGATAATGATTTTTCCATATTGATTAATAAAGACTATACATCTGCTAGCTTTACTTTCTGGGGGTCTAGATTTAAAGAACCCAAACTACCAGCCTGTAAAAGAGAACCTGGTTCCAAAGAGCCAGGTTCCTTTGAGGTAACCTGCTGCCTTTCCACACTTGTCATATTAGGCTGAGAGTTAGCAGTCAACGAAAGAGAATTGTCCATACGCGTATGGGGTAATGGTGACTGGCCAGGCCTCTCTGAGGAGCCTGAAGCAAAGGAAATTTCAGGAATAGAGTTCGTCATTGATTGACGCACCCGTCACTCCACAAGTAAATCTATTGGTCCTTTCACTGCCGCCGAACCTGGTGATGAAGTCACGAACTTTGTTTTCCTCTTCCTACCCATAAACTCAGGTATTAAAGAGAAGAAAAATCAGCGATGAGGGGAGCACCCCTTAGGCGCGCGGTTTTGGCTGTGCGCCACAGCCTCGTTGATTTTATCAGGTGTTCGGGCCCCAGATGATGACATCATCGGGGGCGGGTCCCGCAGGAGCTCAAATGGGCACAGATGGTAATACCTTTCAATCAGACTTCTCAGCCTGCAGTCCTCTGACCAAACTCCCCGTCAGGGGAACACTCTTCCTGAATGGCCTCCCAAGGTGTTATGTTTTGTAGGGTTTGGGTGGACCCTTGGACACTGTGACAGCTGACCACGCCCATGGGGGGAAGTCCCGTGAGAGGCCACAGGTCAGGCTCAGCTCTGGACACACAAACACAGATTATATCTTTTATTAGACAGTTTGTGAAGCCACCAGAGGTGGCGGTAGTGAGTAGAAGATGGAGCCCAGCTGGGCTAGTATTCCTCAGGGTGCTGGAACAGTGGCTTCTCCAGTAGCAGTGCTGTAGGAAGAAGAACTGAGAAAATGAGTACACTGAGACATTCACAGAGTCTCCAGTATGGAGAAGCCCCGAGATAGGGAGAGCTGGCCCTCGAGGAGCGAGTACCAGATCCCTGGGCGCAGAGACTCGTTGGTAAGTACTCACGCAGCAGTTCTCCGTAGAAGATGGCACTGGTGCTGGAACGGAGGCAGGCCCTTGAGGAGCGAGTACCTGGTTCCAGGGAAACAGCTCTGAGGAGTAGATGGTAGTAGTACTCACAGAAGGTGTCTGTAGCGAATTCTTCCAAGTAGAAGAGGAGATGGACACAGGCAGCTAGTCAGGGAATATGGGCCCTCGAGGAGCGAGTACCGGTTCCTGATAGCGACCTGAAAGAAGCAGAGAGGCCCTGAGGAGCGCGTACCCCGTTAACAGCAAAGAGTCCAAATAGAAGTTGGAGGCAGAGTAGCTGGGTATGGAGAGTGAATCCCATCCGTAGGAAATCCCTTGCTAGCAATCAATAACAGGCTTAAATATCCGGGCAGTATGACGTCATCACAGGGGGTCACCCCTGAGGTTCGCGCCATAGAGGAAATAAGAATGAGGGCCGCGCGGCACGCGTGCCCTAAGGTACCTGAGGAGCATGGCGGGAGGCAGTGCCCAAGCCGGTTCGGGGATGCCGGAGAGGACGGCAGGCAGACACCGTGGCAGCCAGTTGTCCACAAGGAGCAGGAGGAGTCGCAGAAAAAGAAAGGTAGGCGGAGTGAAGCCATCGGGCAGCGATGGTTGCAAACAAGGAGGGCACTCTTCTGTCAAGTGTGTCTGAATTGTTCCCTCAAAGGGGAGTCCCTCTCGCTTCCATGCCATGGGAGCTCCCATCAGAAGTTCCAAGGGCAGATTCTAGTCTCTGACAATATCTTGCTGTGAAGTCCAACCACTTGGAGGAGGAAACCCAAGACATTACTGTCTGGAGCATGCCCCAGGGATATTCCTCTCCGAGATGACTGGATACCCCACCCCAATTTCTATGTCATCACTGGTGTCCTGGGTCATTGTTACCTCAAGTCTGAGGAACGGTCTATGGGGATCTCCTCCAACTCCCTACCTGATCTGCTGAAGCACTCTTCACCACCAGAAGATCTTGTATTTCAAGTTGTTGGATAAGCTATGTAAGGCCTTGGGAGACAGCATTCACAAGGATAAAGATCCTTGCTCTGAAGTGTTTGTTTTTTTTCTAGATCTTGGAAACTGTTTGAGCCCACAGTGATCCCAATGTATTTGATTCTATGGGATTTACAAACAAGAATGTGGGAGAATAGCATTCTTCTCCCAGTGACCAAGAAAATGGATTTTAAATATATAATTCAGCAGGCTCTGGGGTTTGGGGGTAGTAATGCTACAGCCAGGGATAGTGGAACTTGTGCTGAAATGGGAAAGGAGACTAGGATTTTCTCCAACACCCCACTGGGCACAGAACTTAGAGTGTTGGTTTATTAGGGAAAAATATATTTCAGAATTTGGTGCTCAAAACCTGATTTGCAGCACAGAAATTCTACATGATACAATACTTACACAATTGCATCAAGAAGTTGAAACCCTTATTGGAATTGCTGGCTGGAGAGTAGGTGGAATGTCAGCAGGCTCTTCAGAATGCAGAGGAGTGTCAGGTCATCTTCTCTGCTCCATACAGCTTCTTTGATACTGCAGCCAATAGAACATGTTGAATGGCCTGAATGAGAACGAGCAATCTGTAAGAGGATATGCACAATAAATTGGCAGATGTGTCCCGTTCTGGGAACAATCTCTTAAGCGGCAAGCTCAGAAAAACAGTTGTCCACTCTCTCTAAATGTAATCTGAGCAGCTGTCATTTTATTGGTCTTCTTACTTTGCTTTTAAACTTTTCTACTCCCAGAGACACCCCTTCTGTCAATTTCAGCAGCATTATGCACCATGTATACTTCCACAATAGCAGCTTCTGGTTCATGGATATCAGCAAGAAAGACCTCAACCGAAGGCAATGCGGTATATCCATCTCAAGCCTGGGTCTAATTTTTGACAGGAAATGACCCTGAGGTCTCCACCCCTCCAGTAAGGGGGGAGGATTCATCTTTACCTGGAATAGAGATAGAAGATCACCAAGGACAATTGGGTCCTCAAAATTGTGGAGTCTGGTTACTATTTGCACTTCTGCTGCCTTTCAGGGCTGCACTGTTGCTCAGCCTTTAATCCAGATCCCTCTCACTTGACTCAGCTCCATCTCAAAGTGGAGTCATTTCTCAGTCAACAGGTGATATAACTTGTCCCTTCCAATCACCATGACAGGGTTTTTACTCCTGCGATTTCCTTAATCCCAAAAAGACAGGGGGACTGAGATCCATCCTGGATTTAAGAAGACTATCAGAATGAGCACTTTACCTTCGAACCTTGATCCAGTGCCTGTTACAGCGAGATCACATTTGGGTCAAGGGAAGTATTGGTTGTCCTGGGTCTTATGGCAGCAGCGATACCTCTGATCCTCATGACCCACCTCAACTTGTAGATTCTTCAGTGAGGCTTCCATGCTCAGTGGGATGAGTTGCTTCAGTCCCTGTCATCCCCAGCATGAGTCCCAGTAGAGATGAAGGGGTCTCTCCAGTGGTGGCTAGGCCCAGGTGTCCCAGGTATGGGAGCTCCCCTTCAGCTTTTACATCCTCAAGTAATTCTTAAAATGGATGCATCCACCAGGGAATGGAACGCCCACACAGGTCCATTTAGAACCCAAAGAATTTGGAACATCTGTTTCAGATCAGTCTTTTGGAGTTAAGATTTTTCACATTTCCTTCAGGAAAATAGAATGCTAACAGAAACTGACAATCAAGTTGCAATGTTCTACATAAACAATGGGGAACAGGGTTCTAGACCCTCTGCCAAGAATCCCATAGAATTTGGCAGAGGTTTTGCAGTCACAAAGCCTTTCTACAAGCAGCCTATCTTCCTGCAATTCCCAGTACATTAGCGGATCACCTCAGCAGAGTATTTTGTCCTCACTAATGTTTGCTAGATCAAACTGTTGCAGACTAGTTCTTCGGTCTCTTGGGTCTTCTGTTGATCGATCTGTTTGATTCAGAGGACAACAAGAAAATGGAAAGATCCTGCTCCATTCTTCAAAGCAAGTCAAGATCCACTCCAGTTGCTTTTCTGCTGAAATGGAATTCAGATTTGCTGTATGCTTTTCTACTTCTTCCTCTGGTGACCAGAACAGTGCAAAAAGCACTCAAGGATTGGGTGTGCTTGACCCTTGTTGTTCCAGCCTGGCCTAGGCAAATGTAATTTGATCTAATGTTAACCTAGGAAGAAGGTTGTCTATGCCATCTGAACTGTTCCTCTTTCAACTTGATGATATGGATGTTGAGTGCTCGCTAATCTCATTAATATCAATACCCAAGGAGTAGAAGATATTGTAGTCTCCATCAGGAAGACTTCACTGTACATGCAATTTTTCCACAACATAGTGTTCCACACTCACTCTAAGTTTCTGCCAAATGTGGTGTCTGCTCTTCATGTGAATCAAGCCATTGTGTTACTCACATTCCTTCCAAGACTGCATGCACCCAAAGTGGGGGGGGGGGGGGGGGGGGAGAAAAGACCTTTTCTTATCTGAAGAGAATTCAATGGCATCAATAGGCTTCACAACTTTTTATCTCTTATGATCCTAGTAGAGTGGGAATAGCAGTTGCCAAATGCACATTGTCCAAGTGGTGAGAATACTGTATCGCTCATTGCTATGCTTTGGCTGGCCTCCAGATTTCAGACTCTGTCAAAGCTCATCAAGTAAGAGCCATGGCTACTGCAGTGTCTCATCTGCAAACTGTGTTCCTTGAAGACATTTGCAAAGCTACACCTTCACATCCCATTACTGTCTCTACAATCTATCAAGAACTTTAGATGAGCAGTTTTGCGCAGCTTTCTCACCCAGTAGTCAACTCTCCATGGTGGGATATGGATTGTTTTTTCAGTAAATGCTCTGCTACAACCCTCACGTCATAGTTAATTCAGCCTTGTTGAATGGAGAAAGCATGTTTGCTTACCATAAACGTGGTCCTCCATACACAACAGGATGGATGAATTAGTCATGCTTAATACCCACCTGCCTCCCTGGAGAATCAACCACCAAACTAAAGCTAAGCTCTACAATCAACTGAAGGGCAGCACCCACACAGGAACTCCTGCACATGCTCAGTAAAGCAAAAGCTCTATCAACTAGGTGAGAAGGGTCGTTTGGCTCCCCTGGATGATGTCATTCATGTTTCATGACTAATTCATCCTGCTATCTATGGAGACAGGATGAATTAGTTTACAGTAAGCAAACTTGCTTTATTGGTCATAGTTTTGGTTTTATTTTTGCTTCCTCCTCTAGATACATATACTACTACTACTACTACTACTACTACTACTTATCTCTTCTATAGTGCTACTTGATGTAGCAGCATAGAAGCGAAAGCATGCACCAGGAGCGTTTCATTGTATTCTTGGCACCATGCTGTTCACTTACTGTGCTCTGCCACAGTGCCTGCATTCCAGGATCATTTCCCTAATAAGTCCTGGGTGCAGATTAGAAGGCTGCCAGGAGGGCACCTATTATGCCAACCAGTTTAAACATAAGAGTGTTGTTCACTTTCTCTAGACCACATCTTGCCTGGGTAGGATTAAAGTTGCTGAAGTCCCAGGACACTTTCAAGCTGAAAACCCTGCTTGAAGATGGATGGAGGTAGCAGATCACATGGGATAGGCAACAGGACAGCATGGCTACCTACTCTTAACAGCAAAGAAGAGGAGGAATATTACTTGCAGGCAGTCAGGTTTTTATAGCTGTGGTCAGTTGAAATATTTTCTGAAGTACAGAGATTAATGGTAAGAACAAGGAAGAAGATAACCTGAACTAGAGTAGCAAGTAGGAGCAACTGGGCAGACTAAGTGGGCCAAATGGGCGTCATCTGCTAAGATCCACAATGTATTGTTAGTGGGTTACTTGTTGACATTTAAGCAGTCCGAGAGTTCAGAGCCTTGGGATATAACCTGGCTTACTTGTCTCTTACTTCACCGCCCATTAACCATATTTTTAATATCAGTAGTTCAAGTTTTAATAGCTTTAGCTTTCCTTTATTTTTGCAGACTTTTTGTGAAAGATTTGAATTTTAAAAGGGTGTAGATAGTTTACTTTAAAAAATGTAATGTATAGTTATTAGGTTGATGTTCTAACCTAGTTTAGTAGAAATGTTCTCACTGGCCATCTGCTTACTAGTTTGTTTCTATATACAGAGAAATAATCTTCAGAATTTTCATACTTTCGTGTTTCTGTTTTCGGGTCAGTTTACTGGTATAGATTCTTTGCTTATGGGTTTTGTAAGGACAGACATTTACAGAAGCTATTAAGGAAGTAACTGGAAAAATGTATATTTAAGTGTTTCATGCTATAAATACAAACCGTTTAAGATAAAGGCAAACATAGTTGAATTGTGCTCTGTCTTTCCCTTAGCAATGCATGAGTTTATTGTAAGTTTAAAAGCAAGAAGGAAGTGACTACCATATATGGATCTTCTAGTGATTTTCAGCTTTGACTATATTGCAAATGACCTCACCCTTACTGGATCAAGGTAATTTTGAATAGGACAGGCACCAGGATGATGCTACACACACTCACACTCTCACACACACACACACACACACACATCGCCAGACTGGGAGAAAAATACTAATAAACAGACATCGACACACCAAAGCAATTTGGGATGTGGACTGCTACTAGGTTAAATTATTCACCTATAATTTTCCCAAGACTTTACCTTACCCTTCTTACAAATAAGGAGTAATGCCTGGAAATTAATTATGTATTTTCCACTTAGCACAGGAAATATACTTTGTTTTCCCTGTATTCATAGAGAGATGCCCTGATTTATGTGGCTTATGAGGAATGGAAGGTCTATCACAAGGGGAAAATCTGCTCAGCTCAGATTGTGATGGACATTTTATTTAAGTGCCAGAAAGCATATTCAAGATAGCCGTGATAATCTACACTAAGGAATGTTCCTTTTCCTTCATGTTCTAGTAGGTTAAAGGCCAAGGAAGGAACCCTCCTCAGAGCAGTGTCTGCTAGGATATGCCTTTTCCTAACCTCCAGAACAATAAGGATATGCATTACATCTCGAGTGTCTTTTTTATTTTTTTGCCATTTTTAACTAAAAGCTAACAATCTCTGCTTTTTGTAGGTCACAGCCGATTGACTTACATAACCGTTCACCTTACATAAACATTTCCAAGCCTACATTAAAGTTTGGGTAGGCAGTAACAGATGACTAATCATGTGATTGTAAAGATATTTAGATAACATGCACTGTGTGCATTATGATGGAAACTAGCAAGAGTTATAGTGCCTTCAGAACTAGATAAATATGTGTATCTCAATGATAAATAGTGCATCTCTATGATAGCACTTCCACTTGCATCATGATTAATTGAAGTATGTGTTTCTGGATGTCTAGTTTTTATTAATTTGAAACACTTGTGGTGTTGCTGCTAATGTACAGCTGACCTTTCTATTTCTCATAAAGGAGTCCTCGCTCCACATGCATTTCGCCACCATGTTGAACATTATCATAAAATTATCTCAGCTTGGTGTATAACTGAGTGCAGATATAGAGGGGGTAATTTTCAAAAGCATTTACACGCTTAAAACTGGGTTTTATATGTGTAGGTGCACTTTACATGTGTAAGTGGGCTTCTGAAAATTGCGATTGAACTGTGAATAGGTTTTACACACATAAGTGCACTTTAAGGGGAAAATTTTAAAAGCTCAGTGCGTCAATCAACTGGGGGAATCGTGTACAAGTCGGACTTGCACTCACCAACTGAATTTTAAAAGCCACTCAGATGTGCACGTATCTCCTGCGTGGTCTGGGTGGGGTCTGGGCAGAGCATAGGCATTTCGAGGTGTGGCCAAGAGATGTGTATATAAATAATTACGTGCCCTGGCACATGCCCAGGTCCTCTGCCATGTACCTTTACTTCTGCTATGGAGAAGGTGTAATTATATAAAAAACAAACAAAAATGGTAATTTTGGAGGGGTTTAAAGGGTAACTGGGGTGGGAGGGTTGCTAGCTGTTAAACCAGGGATGTTTGGAGGACCTAGCTCAACACTGGGTGAATGGGTAGATGAAGTGGTGAAACTGGTCAAGGCATAGACATGCACCAATTTTAAAATAACCTGACTTACATGGTAGAAACCCAATTTATAGGCCTGGGCACATGTACACTTAGAGTTGTGTGCATATGTGTAAGTGGTTCGGCTACTTTATAACATGCGCGAATGTTATAAAATGGCCGCGCATCTGGGTGCATGCCGGCATACCCGCATCACAGTGTGCCCGTGCACGGGTTTGAAAGTTACTGTCTAAAAGGTGAATTTTAAAAGCCCTATGCCTGCCCAAGCTGGGAGATGCGCACGTCTTGGGCCGGAGCGCGCCATGTGGATTTTAAGAAGCGCCCGAGTACGTGCGTATCTTTCAGTGCGTGCACAAATCAAAAAGTTTTTAAAAAAGGGGTGGGGCATGGGCATTACGGGAAGGTGACTTGGAACGTGCGCGAAATTATTTGCACGCGCAAGCATGTGCCAGGGTCCCCTGCTACGTAACTTTACTTCTGGTATGGATGTTGTGTAAGTTTGAAAATAAAAAAACAAAAAACAGGGCTAGACAGCGGGGGTTGAAGGGTCGAGGCTAATAGAGTAAAAGTTTATTTAGAAGGGTCAGGAAGTCGGGAGTCTTTACCTGGGCTAACTGGGAGCAGACCAAGGAAACTGATAATTGCGTCGGCGCACGTATCGAATAAAATCCCCCCCACTTACGCTGTAAAGTTGGCATTTGCGCGCACAAGCGCGTGTCCATACAAAATTGCGCACGTGTGTACATGCATACAGCCGATTTTATATCATATATGCATATACGCGCGAATGCTATAAAATGGCCAAGTCCATACGCGCGTACGTGTTCGCCTATGCAGCAGTTTAAAAGTTACCATCCCAGCGTGTGCATGGGTTTTTGAAAATTGATGTGATAGAATGTTACATTTACATGCGAAACTCCAAAGGTTTTGCTACCATTCAGTTCTTAAATAAATCATTGGGAAAAACAACTGGATAGTCTTGATAGGTTCATTATCTGCTGCTAATCGCACCGATTGTAGAAATAGTGCTGGTGCTATGAGCAAGCAGGTTTTGGGCAGTCTTTACAATAAGTATACTGTGGGATGAATCATGTGCCTGCCCTTGCATGTCATTTTTCAAGTTACATGTGTAGTATGAAAAACATGGGTAGAGAGCTGCAGGGCTGGTGAGGCTCCCCAGGGTCTCACCAGCTGAAAAACAGTGCGAGGAGCTGGTGGCTAGGGCAGTGTGACTGGCAGAGTTCCCTGATCTCTGCTAACCAAAGAACAGCAGGAGGAGCTTGCAGCCGGAGCAGCGGTGATGGCAGAGTCCCGCCGGCCCCACCATCCAAAGAGGAGGAGCCAGCTGGCCGGAGCAGTGTAGCTTTTGGGGTTCTCTAGACTCCATCGGATGAAGAGGAGGAGAAGTTGCTGGTAGCCAGGCTGGCAAGGTTTCTTCTGTCCTGCCAGCCAAGAAGGAGAATGTAAAGAATGTCTTTGGAAATTTTGTGTACTTCATGGAATATATCTTTCCAGTCTTGTGATTAGTATCTTTACGCTCCTCCTGTTTGCTGTCATTTAAAGGTTGTCGCTCAACTTTTCAGTGCTGAAAATCATTTGTTTTTCAGACAGAAAACATTTCCTAGTGGTGTTTTCAATTAGGCTGTAGAGCTTTCCTGCAGTACTCCCAATGCTTCAAATCACTCCAAAAATTAAAAATGTTAAAATACTTAAAAAATAAATAAATAAATAAATTGTTCAGTGGAAATGGCAATGTAATTGTAATTTTTTTTGTATGCTGATTGTAAGGAGGAAAATTGTAACCATTCAATCCGAAAGAGCAGAGTTGTAGCTCACATTTCTGCAGATAGGGAGAGTGTAATGTATTTATGACCAGCTTTGGTTATCATTACTACCCTACTCCCTTGTATGTCATCAACCACAGGAGTGACCCCTGTAGCTGAGAGAGTGGAAAACAATTCCCTTTAGAGATATTCTTTTTCTCTTGAGCCAGCCAGTATGTCGCTGAAAAACCACTGTGTTTTATGGTCCCAACTCCGATTGCCTCAGGGAGCAATGATTGCAATGTGCAAGTGTATTATGTGACCTTGCACAAGTAATATGTGGATTTGCTCCTCTATTGAAATTACAAATTGCTGTACCTTTTCTCCGCAGGTGATTTCCTAGGACCTTTTTGTTCAGTGCTTTCTAACCTGCTACTCGAGGCTCACCAAGCATATGCAGATTTATGTCCCATGCATATTCATTTTGGATATTCTGAAAATGAGATTGACTTGAGAATCACCATGTTAGCAAAACAGTCTTTTGCAATCTACCAGTGCTCTACCGCAAAAGTCTATTTTCAGAAAAAAAGAAAATAGTGTGAACATATGGGTTCATCATAATTAAGCATAGATTTAATATCATTTCTGCCAACTCAGCAGTAAACTTGTCTATATAAACATTTCCTCAGGATTGGAGAATTCAGCAAAAAAGTCTATAAAATACACACATTGAATTATGTCATACTTAATCAACTTCTTTTTAAAATTGAAAGTCCATTTAAAGCTTTTTTTATTTTCAGTGTATGAAATCTGGGAGATGGAAATAGCAGAACATCCTATTATTAAAATGTTTGTGTCATTGCTTTATGTATCAAGACAATATAGTGTATTTTTAATCAAAGATGGGTTTCAAGAGGGCATATTCTGCAGTTATCAGTGCAGCAAGCCATTCTCTTTTTCATTTCTGTGCTGTGGTTTATAGTGTGGGCTATAATTTTTTTTAAAATTTGAATATCTATATTTTATTAATTTTGATTTAGCTAACACTTTTTCATTTGTACCTCAAGATGAGATACATTCAGGTACTTGAAGGTATTTTCCCTGTTCCCAGAGGGCTTACAATCTAAGGGTATATTTACTAAACTAGGATAAGCTTATAATGCGTGAAAAATGCTGTTTATCAATATTTGACCTAAAAAAACCTCATCCCTATTAAAATAGAGCTGCTTTGCATACATAAAATTTTCAAATGCATGCCAGGCCCCTCATGCCTATATAATTCTATGAAAATGAGATAACAAAAAGTTAGCTACAACTTAGGATTTGTAGACAATTTTTTGCAGAGGCATCAGGATGCTAACATGCATTCTGATACCTCCATTTAAAGGGCCAACAGTGATCCAAATTAACCCTCCTCCCAACATGACCAATCTCCCCCATCCCCATGGGTCTAAGTAGACTCCCCCCCCCCCCCACCACCACCTGTCAAGGTAGCCCAGCCAGGAAAAAAGTAAAAAATAGAAATAATTGTTATGTGGTATTGCCCTACCCGTTGCTGAAACCCCTCCCCTTTAAACCAAAATCAACTCTCCCCACTCTCTTACATACACCATACTCCCTAGTGGTCTAGTAACACTCCCCCCCCCCCCCCTTACACACAATAGACTCCATGGTGGTCTAGTGGACACCCCCACCCCTCGGGCCCCCTCTTACCTTTAAAAATCACCCTGGTGGTCCAGTGAGGTTGGGGGCTCTGTGCTCAGGCAGTGGTCATTGTTCAAAATGGCACCACCCGGCCTTTGAACCCATCACGTGCAGCGTTTATTTCTATTTATTTATTTTTTATTTTTTTTACTTTTTCCCTGACTGAGATGCCGTGACAAGCAGGCGGGCGAGGGGATTTATCACTGGGAAGAGTGAGTGTGTGTGTGTGTGTGTGTGTGCGCGCTTTTCCAGGTCGACATGGCCCTTTTAGAAGACTGCGGCCCCAGGTGAAGTGGGCCACCATTGCATTAATTTTCCCATTTCTCTGTGATGTTTTTTCTCGCAGAGTTTTTGTTTTTTTTTTCCAAGTAAAGATTTCACAGGGAAGCCGCCATAGTATTTTACTGTGGTGGGAAAAAATATTGCAGGAATGCCCCTGTAGTGTTTTACCGCAGTGGGGACAACTACCGTGGGAATGTTCCCTTGCAGTGTTTTACCATGGCCTGTGGTATTTGTTCCTTCCCATGGTAAAATATCACAGTGTAGTAAATGACCCCCTGAGTTTGTACCTGAGGTAGTAGAGGATAAAGTGACTTTTCCAAGGTTACAAGGAGCAAAGTGGGTTTTGAATCCTGGCCCTGCTTGATCTCAGCCTGCTATTCTTCCATTTATGTTACATTATACTCATCTTGAGCAGATGTAGATATTGCATGAGAGCCTTGCTTTTACTACCTTTTCTCCATTTATGCCACAACAATATTATTTTAGTGAATGGAGCCTTATGCAAATAGGCCCCATCTTATTTATTTGTACACTTAAAAATTGTTGTGTTTACTATGTGAAAATCAGGTTATTTAAAATATTAGATTGATTTCATGTATTATACGCAGTATATATCCCTGAACTGACTCATAGCAAAGGAGATGTCCTCATTCAGAAACACTCACTTCCATGTCTGCATTATTCACAGCCTTTGATTTTAGTGGCATTGCAGCCATAAACATTAGAATTTGTTTATTATTAGTACTGAAAATCATAAAATCTCACTCATTAGTTGTGAGGGAAAAACTAGGCTCCCTTTGTGTACTGCCTCTGAGAGAGTATTCCAAAGCTCAGGGCCAGCTACTGCAAAATGTTTTCTTGATATTTAGCTAATGATAAGGTTATTGGGGAAAAAGAACTGAATGTCATTAGCACAAAGCCCTTAGAGGAGACCTAGGTCAGCCAAAAGCCTACAAATGAGGTGGATATAGATGTTGAAAAGAATCCTGTGGGACACTGATAGACACCTGCTGCACATGACCAGATGGATGTGACTTAAATCAACTTATAACCGCTCCAGTAATACCTAGTTCTGAGATACAGTACAACAAAATGTGATGATTCAGAGTGTCTAAGGCTGCAGAGATATTTATTTATTTATTTATTTGTTTATTTTTAATTTTTATATACCGAAGTTCTTGTGAGAATTACAAATCACTCCGGTTTACAAAAAACGATGAACTGCCCAACCGAGAAAGGGGGGCTTTACATGGAACCATAGATTGAGAATCACCAACAGATAACTCATTAGTAAGTGCATAAAATACATCAAAAAAAGGAATTGATGAAACTGGACAAAAATTTGTTGGATCTGAGTGATCCAGGTGTGTTTTTTTTTCTTTTTAAAGTAAGGCGAACTGAGCACTGTTTTAGAAGTAGTAACAGGGTACCTTCAGAGTCACTTTCACTAAGGAGACAAGAGAATCACTGATTTTCTCCCTTACAGCGTTTAACACCACAGTATCACATACATTAAGAGGAACTCATAAATTTTATAATCTGCATAATTTCTGTCTCAGATGTTAGAGAAAACTGGTCCCACCAAGATTCAGAATCAACTGGAGGGAAAGTAGAACTATCTAGGATATCTGGAAATGTATTGCAATGATCCATTATTTCTTATAAAAAAAACTTTGCAAAAACAGGTTGAGGAAAATGTTGGGCCTGCTGAAAGTCCTGTCCCTTATTATAAGTGTGATTAGTAAAGTCAGTATAGTAGAGAACAGTTCACAAGTATTAATCCCTGTTTCCTGAATTGTCTGTGCAAAATATATTTTCTTCTGCAGCTGCTTCTTTATAATTTAATACATCATTGTAATGGGAAAGGTCACTAGGCAAATGCAGTTTATGCCAATAGTGCTCCAGCCAACACAAAGCTGTCTTGGCTGCTCTTAGCTGGGAATGAACCAAGGGGCCTTAGTGCTTCTACGACTAGTGACCTTCCTCGCTGGGGCCTGTTCTTTAATAACCTGACATAATGCAGCATGCCAAGCAGTTAATACCTCATCCATATTGCTTGAGGAGAGAGCTGCTAGATCTGGGGATCACTGAGACATAAGGGGCCCAATATTCAGAGATATCCAGCTTTCTAAGTTAGCCAGATATAACTTTATGGCTAACTTAGAAGGGAAGTTCAGTGGAATGAATATGACCCTGAATATACCTGATAAGTTCTAGTTAGCCAGGTAACATATATCTGGTTAACTTTAGACCTGCTCGATAGCAGATCTAACTTATTAATAGAAGTATAGAAACATGACGGCAGAAAAAGACTGTATGACCCTACTAGGCTGCCCATCTATCCAATTAATTTAGCATTATAATTCCCATCACTTTCTTAGAGATCCTCTGTATTTATCTCATGCTTTCATGAATTGAGATACTGTTTTTATCTCTACCACCTCCACTGGTGGAGCTTCCACCACCCTCTCTATAAATAAATATTTCCTGAGTGTACCCCATTTCAACTTCATTGTATGACCTCCTCATTCTAGAGCCTCCTTTCTGTTAGAGTCTCACCTCCCGTGCATGGAAACCTTTGTGATATTTGAATGTCTTATCATATCTCCCCTATCTTGCCTTTCCTCCAAGGTGTTTATTTTATTTATTTAAACATTTTTCTATGCCATCGTTAAGTTAAATACCATCACGACGGTTTTCAGAAGGGCACGATAAAGAGAAATATGGGTGGTATAGATTACAAATTACTCATGTGCCATCATAGTACGGTAACAATGTAAAATAATAAACTAGGTGTGTAAATTATACCTGATTGTTAGGAACAAATTAGGCAGTTTGATTTTAACATTAATATGCTTATGTAGGTTACTATAAACTTCTAGCTTGGTGCATCCTTATCGCTCAACTATTTTTCTCCTTTTCTTTATCTTTATAAAATGCTTGTTTAAAAAGCCAGGTTTTCAGATTAGTTTTGAATAATTTCAGATTTGTCTGTAGTCTTATTTCGAGTGGCATGGTATTCCAGAGTGAAAACAATAGGAATCGGATGATCACACGAAGCCCTTTATTATGTGCCCGACTCTGGCCGAGTTTCGCTCGTAGAGCTGCCTCAGGGGCAATTCAATTGGCAGGATTTAAAACAATGCCTGCTGGGCTGCTGTCACATGTCACACTGTCACAAAATCACGTACAGAAATATATTAATTCTTCAATTGACAGCAGCCCAGCAGGCATTGTTTTAAATCCTGCCAATTGAATTGCCCCTGAGGCAGCTCTACGAGTGAAACTCGGCCAGAGTCGGGCACATAATAAAGGGCTTCGTGTGATCATCCGATTCCTATTGTTTTCACTCTAATACAGCCAACTGGATCGGTTTCCGATTTGTTTTATGGTATTCCAGAGTACAGGACCAGCCAGTGACAGTGCTCTTTCCCTTAATTTATTTATTTATTTATTTATTTATTTATTTATTTATTTAACAGTTTTATATACCGAAATTCTTGTAATGGTTTACAAATCAGTTCGGTTTACATTGAACAGAAACAGTGCTTCGCGTGAGATGTGCTGATTTGACAGAGGGGACAGTTAGTAGAGCTTTATTTGCAGATCTCAGGTTTCTTTGTGGTACATGCACGCGCAGTGCCGTGTTAAGCCAGTCGGCTTTATCATCGTGGATTAGTTTATGGATTATACAAAGTGCTTTATATTGTATTCTTTGTTCAATTGGAAGCCAGTGGAGTTCAGCAAGTGTTCCTGTAATATGGTCACTCTTTTTTTTGCCTGTCAAAACTCTGGCAGCGGCTCTGGCAGAGTGTACATGTTTAGATCTTTAAGTCTGTTCCCATAGGCATTAGAATGAAGGCCACTGACTTTTTTAATAGCCACCCTCTAGACTGACTTCATCCTGTTTGCATCCTTTTGAAGGTGCAGTCTCCAGAACTGTACATATTATTCCAAGTGAGGTCTCACCAGGGACAATATCACCACCCTTCTTCTCTTGACCATTCCTCTCCCTATTGGTACATATCTCATTAAAGTAACCAGATAAGTAGCCCTGCTCTGATCTGCCCATTGCTTGCTCCCAAGATAACTGGCTATCTACTTAGACGATAAATACTTAGCATGCTAAGTGGCGGCCACTGAAAATAGCTGGATATTCAGTGCCTGCTACTTAGCCAGATAAGTCCCTATTTAACCGGCTATGTAGGACTAAATAACGGCCTTAAGAAGATCAGTGTCCATGTGCCCACACTTCATGTAGTACAGAGCTGAGCCACTGTTACAAGGACATGAAGATGGGCATCTCATTGTTAGATATCAAATAATGATCATTCCATGAAAACTCAATAAATGCTAATTCAACCTCTGCATTCACAAGGAGATTTTGTCTGAGAAAAATTAGATCTAGGGTGTGACCATGATGGTGCATTATTTTCCAAATTAATTAGTCCCAGCCTAAGAAAGACATTGCAGTGAGAAATGGGACAGAGGGTGGTATTTTGTCCACATGCAGATTAAAATCTTCCATCACCATAAGGATGGAAAACTCTACCTTTGAAGCTAATAAAGCTTCAATCATTAATGAGTAGTTGGCAGTTGGTAACCCTGGGGGACATTAAAAAAAAGACATACACCCCATTCTTTGGTGGTAACTTGACATTATTTTGTCATGATTCCTGCCACCTCTGCCAAATTCCAAAATATTGTATATCTATAACAAAGATAGTGTGTGATTTTCCGTCGATAAGCAAGCTGAATTAGCCATGCTTTTTGGGTGACGTCATTTGATGGCGCTCTTGCGTACCTTCTCTCTTCAAAGACAAAGTTTTGATATACTGCGCCTGTGCGGCATTTCCCGTGCACAGCTCATCAGTGGTCTCCTCAGTCTTCGTTTTCCACACTCTCGCACAGATGTTTTCTTCTTCTCTCCATTGTGTTTCCTACCTGAAATTTTCTCTTCTTTTTTGTGCTAGCGCTACCACAAAAGCATTTTTCAGTGCTACCAATATGTCCAAGAAGTCGGGGTTCAAATATTGTCAGTGCGGACACATAATGTCTGTCACTGACCATCATAATTACTTCTCCCTCGACCTAGACCATAACCAGGCATCATGTAGAGACTGCGGCCACATGTCTCCACAGGCGCAGAGGGCTGCAAAGATAGCCCATTTTTGAGACAAAGAAGGAGCTTCATCCCCTTCCGGGAGTTATGCGGCCTCCCTGTGGCACTCAACTCACTCTTCTCTGGGCCCTAAAACTTCAACCCACAATGTCCACAGGAGAGCCTACTCCATGGAACTGCAGGTAAAGTCGAAGACCAAGCATGGTGGAGCATTGGGTGAGAAGGTCGCTCCAGCACCTGCAAAACTCAAACCAAGACCTGCAGGTTATCCCAGACCTGATTCAGGCACCAGTGCGTCATCTGCGCCAATGAAAGCCTCGCCCCCAACAAGACATCTGCTTTGGGTTCTAAACATCTCTATGATGCATCCACACAAACGGCAAGAGAGTTGTCCCACAGGAAAGACCTCACTGCTCCTGCTACCACCCTGGAAGCATTGGCACAGACATCAAAACAGATGCAGACACAGGTTTCAACGCAAGTGACTGTGCGCTCCAAGACACATGACGCATTGATGCAGATGCAGCGTCTTACGATGCATGACGCCTTTGACGCGCAGCCCATATTTATCAGCACGTGTCATCCAAGAGCAACGGCAAAAGAAAATTTGCTTCTCGTGGGGATGACAAGTCCCGGGGGTGCCCAAAGCCCACGTCGCAAGAGTAAGAGATCATAACCTATGTCTATCTCATAATAAGCAGTGTATGGACCTGATCCTGGACACCTTGACACAACCCCCTTGGGCTTCCCCTTCCAAGCTGTTGTCAGTTAGTTCCAGGTCTTCCTCCTCCGTCTGTCCAGATTTATCTACATGATCTCATATTCAATGTTTCATTCTTCAGAAAGAACTTTCTCCAAGAGACAAAAGGGCCCCACTGGACAAGGGTTACTGGGACCAGACACAACCTTCCTTGAATATCTTGTCTGTAACTATATGCCCTTGTGGGAAACATTCTCCAGCTCCCATAGCTCTGGAAAAACAGCAGCCCCCTTTGAATCCACCTCAAAAGATGATCTGGGGCAATGCTCGTATGATTCTCATATCACCAGCGTGGCCGAGGCCACCCTGATTTATTTATTTATTTTAACACTTTTATATACTGACATTCATGATACAGATTGTATCATATCGGTTTACAGGGAACAGAAGTATTATAACATTAACTTTAACCAGAAGGAGCATAAAAAGTTACAATAAAACAGGGGTATGGAACTGGGGAGATGGAAATGCAGAGGGGGACAGTTAACTCATTAACTAATTACAACTATAGAGATGGTGGGTACTTGGTGGGTCTAAATCTGATCGGAGACATGGCTGTTGCTAGCCTTGATTAGGGGAAGGCTTGTTTGAACAACCATGTCTTAAGTTTTTTTCTGAAAGTCAAAAGACAGGGTTCCTGTCTAAGGTCCGGAGGTATGGCGTTCCAGATGGTAGGTCCCGCTGTCGAGAAGGCCCGTTCTCTGGTAGTTGACAGATGGGCAGCTTTGTTAGGAGGGGCATGTAGAGATCCTTTATAGGCCTCCCTGATGGGTCTGGAAGAGGTGTGAAGTTTGAGCGGGATTTGCAAGTCGAGGGGGACCTGGTGGTGAATGGTTTTATGGATGATAGCGAGGGATTTGTGAAGGATTCTAAAGCTTATTGGGAGCCAATGCAGATCTCTGAGGATAGGCGTAATGTGATCTCTCCTATTGGTGTTTGTCAGGATTCTCGCAGCTGCGTTTTGGAGCATCTGAAGGGGTTTAGTGGAGGATGCTGGGAGACCTAGAAGAATAGCATTGCAGTAGTCTATCTTAGAGAACAGAATGGCCTGGAGAACGGATCTGAAGTCGAGGAAGTGCAGTAGAGGCTTGAGTCTCTTCAGGACCTGTAGTTTATAGAAGCAATCCTTGGTTGTGTGGTGGTTGAACTTCTTTAAACTCATCTGGCTGTCTATTATTATTCCCAGATCTCTTGCTTGTGTAATTAGAGTGTTAGTGTGGGACTGCTGATGGGTGTCGCAGTCTTCTGGAGAAATAAGAAGGAGTTCTGTCTTTGCAGAGTTAAGTACCAGGTTAAGGCCAGTGAGGAGGAGGTTTATTGCTTGCAGACAGTTGTCCCAACACTTGAGTGATTTTGTAATGGATTCGGTTATAGGGATCAGAATTTGTACGTTGTCTGCGTATATGTAGTATTTCAGTTTTAAATTTGTAAGCAATTGGCAGAGGGGAAGGAGGTAGATATTGAATAGGGTGGGAGATAGGGAGGAGCCCTGGGGAACTCCAAGTGGAGAATTGATGCGTGGATACTCCTTGTTATTGACTTTGACTTTATAGCTTCTATTGCTGAGAAAGGAGTCGAACCATCTGAGGGCTGTTCCTGTTATCCCTGTCAGATAGTCGATTTAGTAAGATGGAGTGGTTTACAGTGTCGAACTGTGTATCTGGTGCAATATTCCGAGAACTACCCAATATATCTCTGTCAAGACCAAGATCCAGCCCAAGAGGAGGGCTCTCTTCTTCACCCTCTACAATCTTTGCTGAACCTGATGGTCTGGATGTTGCATGCGAGATCTTGCAAGGTTTAGCTCTTTCACCAGGCATTCAACACATTATTATAGCATCATTGAAACGCTCAACCAGGCAAAACTATTACTTCAACTGGAAAAAGGAATGCGAAGTGGTGTCAAGATCATCAGATTAGCTACTTTTCTTCGTTGCCAAAGGAGCTTCTCGATTACCTGCTCCATCTTTCAGAATTGGTCTCGCCACGTATTCAATAAGTGTTCATTTAAGTGCTATAGCTGCTTACCATGAGAGAGACAGGGATTCCTTGGTGGCTTCCCATCCATTCGTATCTTGTTTCATGAGAGGCCTTCTTCACCTTCATCCTCCCATCAGAAGGCTCCAGTGCCCTGGGATTTAAATATGGTTTTGACTGCTGTAATGAGGGACTCCTTTGAATTGCTGCAATCTGTCCTTCTGAAATTCCTCACTTGGAAAGTGTTTTTTCATGTGACTATCACCTTGGCTCGAGTGGGTAAGATCCAAGCCTTGGTATACATCTCACCTTACTTAGTTTTATCTTGACAAGGTAGTACTCAGAACACATCTTAAATTCCTTCTGAAAGTAGTGTCAGCCTTTCACTTCAGTCAAGCCATATCTTCTTTCCTAAACCACATAATAATAAGCAAGAGAGACTACTCCACTCTTTGGACTGAAAAGAGCTTTAACTTACTATAAACAAAGGACACAGCCTCACCGGCATTCATCACATTTGTTCATCTCGTTTAATCTTAACTCAGTGGGCATGGCAGTCTCCAAGAGGACAATCTCCAAGTGGATCACAGATTGCATTAATTTCTGCCTTAAGTCAACACATATACCATTGGCAGGATCCATCAAGGCACATGAAGTGCGAGACACAGTGTCCTCCATTGCGCATCTTCAGAGCATATTTCTAGAGTGGCTACATGGTCATCTATCCATACCTTTACCTCTCACTACTGCCTAGACCAAATGGTGGCTTTGGATAGCGGGTTGGGGCATGCAGTTTTGTCAAGTGTGGTTAGCCAGAAAGACATATCCACTGGGGGAGTAGGGTAACAAAAAAAATAAAAAAAAGAAAGAGAAGATTCACGAGGAACAGTCAAAGAGCAGGAATGGTGACTTGGTAATATGAATTGTTCACTCTTGTCCTTTCATCCTTCCATTCCATTTTTTTCCTTTTTGTAACACAAAGCTTGGGACTCCCAAACAGCATGGCTAATTCATCCTGCTATCTACAGAAATAAAAGTTTATAGTAAGCAAACTTTCTTTTTGATGCGCTGTACGTGGGAAGTGCCATGCAGGCGCAGGGTATCAAAATTTTGTCTTTGAAAAGAGAAGGTTCGCAAGAGCACCATCGGCAAAGGTCGCTCACTGACACCTTTGTCACCCAAGCAAGAGACCTGGGAGTATTAATCGACAACCGTCTGAATTTAAAAACTTTCATCAACCACACAACCAAGGACTGCTTGTATAAACTGCAGGTACTAAAAAGAATTAAACCACTTCTACACTTTCAAGATTACAGAACTGTCCTCCAAGCCATTCTATTCTCCAAGATAGACTACTGCAACTCCATTTTGCTAGGTCTCCCCGCCTCTTTTATAAAACCTCTTCAGATGCTTCAAAACGCTGCGGCCAGAATCCTAACAAACACTTGCAGAAGAGACCACATCACACCCATCCTCAGAAATCTACACTGGCTACCAATAAGTTTCAGAATTCTACACAAGTCTTTCACCATCATCCACAAAACCATCCACAACCAAGCCCCTCTTAACCTTCAATTCCCACCTTCAATTCCCACTCAGGTCTAGAAGAGGTGTGTAGTCTATCAGAGAAGCCTACAGAGGATCCCTGCACGGCCCCCCAACCAAATCCACCCATCATCTAGCCACCAGAGAACGGGCTTTCTCTACAGCAGGACCAAGCATATGGAATGCTATTCCCCCTGAACTCAGACAAGAACCCTGCCTGATGACATTTAGAAAAAGGCTTAAGACTTGGTTATTTAAACAAGCCTTTCCCTAAGCTCACTGATCCGTCATAGCTATCATTACTGAACATTCAGCACACTGTAAATAATTGTTTGCTCATTGAGTTACCTTCTGCTTTGTCTTCTTCTTCCCCCAGATCCATCACCCCTGTTTCAATGTAACTATTACCTCTCTTCGCTATGTTAATGTTTAAGGTTGTTGTACCCCGGTTCCCTGTAAACCGACATGATATGATTGTATCATGAATGCCGATATAAAAAAAAGCACTAAATAAATATCACCCAAACAGCATGGCTAATTCATCCTGCTATCTACGGAAAACACTGTTTAAAGTAAACAAACCTGCTTTTAGGTTGTTTTGTTTTATTTTGCTCACCAATCACATGATTGGATTACTGCAGAAATGTGTTCAGTTTAAAAACACTTTTTTATCTTTGTGGTGTATTATCTGATGTAAAGAGTATTGCATGATTAAAAATGTTGGAGTATCTTTCATTTCTGGTTTTCTTAGTAAATCGTTTGAGGACCTCACTTTCAACATACTTGTTATTCTCTCTCAATATCTGAATAGCCCTCTTACTTTCATGCAGAAAACTTTGGTTTCATCATATTGTGATGAAATGCAGATGAGTTTGATTGAGTTCCATTTGCTATTTTTTTTTCTCTTCATCTTGTATCTATAGAAGAGTCCTTCAGTAGGTAGGGTCCAAAATGTTTATGATGGAAAGTGATTAATCTATTGCAGAAGCTGGTAAAAGACTAGAAATAGAAATGTTTTCATCTTTTGAACTAAAAGGCTGTCCTTTTTCTTTTGCTTTACAGTTACTTGCCATGGTTTGAGGTGTACTATAAACTTTTAAATACTCTGGCTGACTACTTGGTAAAAGAACAGGTAAACTGAATTCTAAAACTCTTTCAGTTATGTGTACTTATGTCATTTTGGGGCCAATGTACTAGAGTGTGTTAACATTGGTGATTATCACATGTACATGTGGTATTTTGTGTTTAACAGTGACCACTGTTAATGAGATGCAAATGAGGCATGCATTACTGAATGTGTATTAGTGCGAATGGTAATGCAACAGCTTAATTACACTTCCACTAGGTGTAGTTAAGATTTGGGTGTTAATGTGTCTTTGTTTCATTTTGCATATTCCTTTTTTATTAGAATTTCAGATTACATTTTGCATGTTTTGTGTACTTTTCCATTGCACTCAAAGGTAATGAGCTATTTTGTATAATTTTGCATCTTGTTACATTAGGGTAAATTTTGTGCTAAAACGATCACAAGCTAATATGCACAGGCTAACACTGTATGCAATAGTGTTAATGCACTTTAGTATCTTGGCTGCAGAATATTATTATAATTTATTAGTATTTACTATATAATAGTACTAGCGAAAAGTACCCAGTGTTTCTCAGGTTGTCTTGTCTCTACCAGTGCAGTTTTCATGACAATTTTCAAAATTCAGTAGAAAGATATTAAACCTTTTTGCAAACGAACAATTTACATCATTTATATAGCTATGTATCAGTATGAGTTCTAGAAGAGTAATATTAATTTTGTTAGAATTTTAAAAAGTCAGTGTGAATTTCATATTTGCTGTCATCTTGCAGTAATTAAAAAATACTGTTGGTATCATATGACAGTGAAGTGACAATTTTTGTATAAACAAATCTAAAGGTAAGTTTATGTAGATTATTGAGTTGCAAGAGAACTGCTACACATATGGGTTAGCCTGACTGCTTTTGAAATGTGATATTTATCAAATACAAGGCCTTTTTTTCTGTAGTGGACAAACATCTTCGATCCTTGTTTTTCTATATTTATGTTAAAGGCTTCTCTGAAAGGGAGAAAATGCTTGTAGCCAATAGTGAAGAACTGACATTTTTATAAATTTGTTCTTGGGTATTTAGAGAATGTAGCAGGATAATGTGCTAATAGAAATATTAGTCTGTATCTTAAAAGCAAGAAAGGTGGGGGGCGCTGGTGAGCACCAAGGAAGATGGCCGCTTAATCTTTTAGCTCCTCTGATCTCCCTACTATTTTTTTTAGCTTTTGTTGCCCCTTTCTGCCACTATTGGCTTTTATGTTTGCCGTGTGCTTCCATATAATGTCTGCTACCAAATCGGGAAAAATTGAAACAGCGTTTGCAGTTCTTTCTGCGACTAAGAACACCAAACATTATCCACCTTCCTCAGAGAAATTGCCAGCTGGGCAAGCCACGCTGCCTCAAGATTCCATACTCCTTGAGCTACAGCAACTTAAGGATATGATCTGCCACAATACCAAAACTACTTGTACAATTAAGTTGGAACTCTTGGATCTTCCCGCTAATGAAGCCACCCTGTTGCTGTGTTTGGACACAGTAGAGCACTAACTTGACTCCTGCAAAGCAACCATTGCTGACCTTCAGCGTGTTTTGCAGCAACTTGCATCTCTGCAGCAGGATTTTGAGGATCTTTCTAACCAGAATTGGCGCAATAATCTTCGCATTCTTGGTGTGCCTGAGAGTCGTGAAGGTTCTGAAATGCTGCCCTTTCTTTGGCAGCTTATCCACATTAGTCTGGATCTCTACTTTGAGCTTCTGCTGGAAATTGAGCAGGCCCATAGGATCCCTTCACAGCCAACGCCTCACGCCTCCCACCTGCGGCCCATTATTTTGAAGCTCCTACGATATCAACATGTCATGATTTATTTATTTATTTGTACGCTTTTATATGCCGAAATTTAGCTAAAGGCCTTCACTCCGGTTTACAGGTGTAACAACTTATTACAGGCGAAAACACATATGTTCTAACAAACATGTTACAAGCAAAACACAACTGGTATATTGGAAGATATAGATTGGATAAAACTTCGGATACAGATTGGAAATATATAATAATTGAAAAAATATAATAATATAAAAAGATGATTTTGGCGACTGCCGAAACTAAATCGCCTGTATCTTTTGATGGCATGCAGCTTCTTTTTATGTTCCTGATGTGGCCAAGACCACCGCTGCCCGCATGAAGGCTTTTTTGGGTCTAAGACAGTGGCTTCGGGAGGTCAGCACACAATATGATCTGCTCTACCCTGCCAGAATGCAAGTCACTTGCAACAATTTGACCCGGTCGTATGATGACCCAGCCGAGCTGATTGCCTACATTGGATGGCTTTCGGCTGACTTCTCCAATGGTTACTTGAATGCTCCTCAGAGTTGCCATTATCTTTTTCTTTTTTTCCCAATTGGCACCCTCTGCACCTTGGCTGACATTTTGGGGTGCAGAGTGGTGAAATGGGGTTGCTTTTCTCACTGCTGGATCGGGCTTTCTCAGTTTTCCTTTTGTTTTCCAATCAACCTTTTTCTTTTTTGTGGCTTTTGCTTTTTCTGTTGGACTTATGTTATTCTGTAATTTTCTGTCGTTGGATGGATCACGCCCCTTCCGCCTGATCACTTTGTTTATTTTCTGGTATTTTTTTATCATTTACTGTTTTATATTTGGCACTCCCCTTGCATATCTGCCTAGCGTGGTATTTTTCAGAACGTTTTTGGAAGTTTGTTTTTTATTTTTTTCCCTAGTTGTGACTTTTAGCACATTTTGCTTTCATTTTCCTTTGGTTACAAGTCCATAATATTCTACAAATGTTTTCCCTTTGTCCTTGCTATTTTGCTTTTGAGGCGTGATGGCCTCTTTATTTTCATGGTATTCCCTCCCAGCTTCACTGAGTGTACTTTTGTATGTGCTAAGTTAGGCAACCGCCTGTATAGTTCATTTTTCTTTTTGAGGAGATTGGAGCGGCCTATTTCCTTGTCCTACCACCTCCTTTTCCTTATTCCCATGCATCGGGGATCATAGTAGCACTCTTTTTTTCTTGTGTGTGCTTCTCTTTTTCTGTTTTGTTTTGCTTATGCTTCCAACTTGTACTCCTTGGAGCTTCCCTCAAATTTTTATACTAGAGTTTTTCTGATTGTATGCTTTTCTCTGTATGCTCCTTTTTGTGGTTGGCTGATTTGCAGTTATGTTCTTGCCTGTCTTGTTCTCATGGCGACTGATTTAAAACTTTTTACCCTGAATGTGAATGACCTAAATCACTGTATTAAGTGCAAGAAAGTCTTAACTCACTTGAAATCTTTATTCCCTGATATTGTTTTTTTTGCAAAAAACTCATTTATCTTCCATGGAATTGCTTAAACTGCAACAGGATTGGGTGGGTCAGGTCTTTTTTATTCCTGCGGCTCATAAGAAGTGGGGGTTGCAATTTTAGTACATAAAGCATTACCTTGCAACTTATTAAGCAAGAGTCTGCCCTGATGGACGTTGGGTTGCTGTGGTGGTTTCTATCCATAATACTCAGCTGCTGCTGTTAAATGTTTATGCACTTTATACAGATGTTTCTGCCTTTATGCTGACATCTCTTCCTTGTTATGTACTTATGCTGATGTTCCAGTCATTGTGGGGAGGGATTTTAATCAGCCTCTTGATTTGGTTATGGACCATCAGTCCTGCTAAATCTACAATGTCTCATACAGCTGTTCACAATGTTATCTCTGCCTTTCATCTGGTGGACCCCTGGAGACTTTTAAATCCCACTGTAAAAGACTACACTTTTTTTTTCTCCTTTTCCCATCATTCTTATTCTTGTATTGATTATTTCTTAATTTCTTCCTCCTTATTACACTCTACCTATTCTTCTATGATTTCCCCTATTCTTATCTCTGATCATGCGCTGTTCTCTCAATTCATTGGAGTCTTCCTCTGCCTGGTGCTTTCAGCTGGCATTTTAATGCGGCTTTGTTAAATGATACAGCCTTTCGGTCCAAGATTATGTCTTTCATTACAGAATTTTTCTCTTTTAACTCCACCAGTAGTGATTCTCTGCAAACTATACGGAAGCTTTTAAAGCTGTGTTGCAGGGCGAAATCATTGCCTATTCTGCACATGCTCACAAGATATCCCGGATTCATATTAAAGATTTGGAATCTTGAATTGCTACTTTAGAAAGGGATCATGTCACCTCCATGAATAATTCTCTGCTACATCAGCTTTATAAATTAAAATATCAGTACTATATTAAGCAACCAAGCTGGTAAGGCTATCTTTCTACAGAAATCTTGATACTACTCTGAGCAAAATAAGTCTGGCTGATTATTGGCCACCTATTTACGTTCTTGTAAAGAAAGGCAGAGGTTTGCCCTTATAAAATAGAGGGATGGTACTATCTCTACACCAGCTGGAATTCTCCAGGAGTTCTCTGCTTTTTATTCTTCCCTGTATACTTCCGAATCTCACAATGATCCCCCTATTTTTTTCTCACTATCTTTCTGCTTTGGATCATCCCACTCTCACTCCCATGGCTATAGATATGCTTGATAAACCAGTCACCCGGACTGAGATTGGATTTGCTATTGCTTCCCTTCAATCTGGGAAGGCTCCTGGTTTGGACAGGATACCTGTGGAATTTTATAAATCCTTTGCCTCTTCGCTACTCCCTCACCTTTAGTTGTTTTATACTTCTATGCAGACCTCTGGTTTAGCATCTCCCCATTTCAATGAAGCTAAAATTGTGGGGTTTTTTCCTAAACCAAATAGGGATCCTTTACTGGTCTCTAATTACAGGCCAATCTTCCTGTTAAATATTTAAATCATTTTTGCTAAATTACTGACTGCGATTTGGTCAGGTTATTGGCACATTTTTGCATGTCTCTGTCTGATTTTATGAAAGGGCACCTAATTACTGATAATGCAAGATTATTTTTAAATATTCCACACCTGTCTGCGGAAGTCCCAGAACCCCTAGTTGCTCTGTCCCTCGAGGCTGGAAAGGCTTTTGATCATGCAGAGTGGGATTATCTTTTTGAAGTTCTGTGGTGATTTGGTTGTGGTGACTCCTTCCTTTCTCTAACATGGTTGTTATATCAATCCCCAGTTTCCTTCCTCTCCATTAATGATACTCTTTCCCAACTGGTTTCTCGCCAGTGGAGGACTCACCAGGGTTTCCTTTTTTCCCCATATTTGTTCAATACTCCCTTAGAACCCCTTCTACTTTCTCTGTGGCAAGAATCTACTGTTACGGGTATTTCCTTTCATGGTCGGGAATTTAAGCTGGCAGCATATGCGGATGATGATCTCTGTTTTATTAGCCGGCCCCTTGACACCATCCCCCATATTATGCAACATATTTCCTCTTTTGCTTGTATTTCTAGTTACCACGTTAACTGGGCTATATCTGAGCTAATGTCCCTTAATTGTTATGCCATTAGTTTAGCTTCTTTACTTTCCCAATTTCATTGGATCACAGATGGTTTGAAATATCTTGGTATTTATTTCTGTTCCTCTCTTTCTGTCACCTTATCCAAAGCTGGGGATCGCATACTCTCTCTCATCATGGATAGTGTGTGTCTGAGGTGCCCCCTTTTCCTTTCTTGGTGGGGCCGCCTTGACACATTTAAGATGGTGCTTGCCCCCCAGATTAATTTCATACTTAATATGTTACCGATGCCATCTCCTCCTCCTTTTTATCGCAAATTGGATGGCTTGCTATCTCATTTCTTATGGGTTGCCAACCCTCCTGGATCTCGCTGCATACCCTAAAATAGTCTCGGCAGCCAGGTGGGGTTAACTTCCTGGATTTTCATTGCTATCATTTATCCTTTTTTATTGCAACAGGGTCTTGTCTGGATATCTGATTATGTTCCTTCCTCCTCTCTTCCTATGTGGCTTTCCTTGGAGCAAGGTATGTTTCACCCGTCCCTCTGTCCTTCATTCCAGGGCTGGCTAAAATGACTCCCTTCCACTCTCATACTATTCTTTTGGCTACCTATACTGCTTTTCATGCCTTTGAGAATGCTGTGCCTCAGTTGTCGGTGCCTTGGCTCTCATTGACTTTATTACCATTGTGGCTTAATTTCAGATTTCTCAGACGCCTTTAAATTGGCCTGTTTGGCAAAAAGCTGGTATCTGGACTCCTCAGCAACTCTATCATGGCTGTACCCCTCTCCAGTTTTCAGAGTTACAGGCCCAATTTCATTTACCTACCTCTCAATTCCTATGGTGGGTCCAACTCCTTTCCTGCCTTTCTCAAGCTGCCTTGGATTTTCCACTGCTCCCCCAGGCTCTGATTGTGCTGCGACAATTAACAGTCAACGGCCATAGTGTCACATGTATCTATAAGTATTTTAAGCTTTGTATCTTTCCACACTGTGTGGGATTGGATGCTATATGAGCTCATGATCTCTCCCTCTCTCCTAGTTTCCCATGGCCTTTGTTTTGGGTTTCTCTTTCTTCCCATCTTACTCAATCTATGTACTTTCTGGCCCATCGAGCTGTTTGGACTCCCCTGACCAAATTTAAGGCTGGGTTATCAGTAACTCATCACTGTTGGTCATGTAAGGCCCCCAAAGCTACTTTGTCCCTTCTCTTATTTCACTGTCCTGCTACTCAGACTTACTGGCATGAGGATTGGGTCATGATTTCCTGCTCAATATCATATAAGCTTATTGTTCTCAAATCCCTTGCAATACAGCCACCTCTTCCCTCTTTGAAGAGGAAGGTACTGGACTTTCTATTGTCTATTGCTGTTAAATTGGTGTTGTTAAATTAGAAAAACTCTGTTGGTCTCAATGTTACTTTTTGGTGGCACACTGTGTGTCTATTATCGCTACGAAAAGGAAGCAGCCAGTCTATTTCACTGGACTCACAGCTGGATAGCTTTGTGGAGATTGGTGGATCACTACTTTACGGATGCGGAACATGGATGTTCGACTGATTGGACTGTGTTGCCATATTACCGTTCTAATTCTCGTTCTGAATATCCTGTCTGCTCTTGGTTTCCTTTTTCTGTTTTGTTGGAAGCTCCTCCCCCTTCCTCCCCTTCCTTTTTCTTTCTAGCCTTCTCCCTCTTGCAGTGGTGATTATTATATTTGTCTCTGTTACTTCTCTGGTGTACCAAGGAACCACTGTACTCCAGGGTTGTATTTGGTATGTATTCTTATACTTAATAAAAAGTTTTGAACTCAAAAAGCAAGAAAGGCATGCTTATTGCCAGATGGGTAAAATGTTGACATATCCATATGGTCTTGCAGTTTGTATAGATATCACTAGAACTGGCATTTATATTCTGTATGTAATATAATTAAAATTATTTTTGCTGCAGGAGAATGACTTGAATGATATGTTGAAATCGCTGTATAGCCATCCTCTGCCAAAAGCAAACACTCCTGTCAATCTAAGCGTGGTAGGTATAATGTTTAGATTTTTTTTTTTTAATGTTAAATCTTCTGGTAAAGAAAAACACTGTATGGCATTTTAAGAATAGCAAATAATTTTGAAGTGGAGAGGCCCATTTCATAACTAAGGGCAACGGCGCTTGTAAACCTATGTACTTGGTTGTGATTATCAGTTGAGCCAAGGAATCAGGTGGTTAGCATGAAACAAGGCAGATTTCATTGAGGTCTGAAGACTCCTATAGGAATAGACCAATCAGTCTGCAGCCCTGTTGGGATTGGGAAGAAAGGGGATCAATTTAGTAAATTAAATCCCACCAGAAAGCAGGAAAGGTGTTATATGTAAAAAAATAAATTAAAAATCTATAATGATTACCTTTAGCATTCTATCTATTGTGAGCTTTTAAGAGAATCCCGGCGTATACTATTACAGCCCTAGTGTTATCAGACTATGGCAGAACAGTCTGACACTGTTCAGACCCTCTGCTCCCCTGACCAAATACTTTTATTGAGAAGGCTCCTACCTGACTACACTTTTATATTGCTTCCCATTATAAAGTTCTTATTTTAGCATTCTTGTAAAGAAAGTGCAAGACTAAATAGATGAGGGAATGTTGGAATTTTCTCCTTGATGAACTTGTCATTTGATGTGGCATCACCTCATATGGTAGATGTTTATGCAAAACAGTTCTCAAACTGCCTTCACAAGATTACTTTAAAGAGTGCACATAAATACAGGTTAATTCACTTTTTGTGTGGGGCATGTGTACTTCTAAGGAATTTTTGTTGATATTTGCACATTAAATGATGGTACAGCAACTTCTACAGTTTGTTTTGTGAAAAAGAGGTCATACTGTGTTCAAAAATCCTTGTGGGTTTGGAGAAGAGCTATTGGTCTTTCAGAAGCTCAACCAGAAAAAAAAAACGTATCCATAAAGTTGTTGTTAGAAACTAAAAATTTAAACTAATGGCTCTAGATGCTGTAGATAATTATGAAAGATAGATTAGGGTTTAAGACAGATTGGAGGTCTATTGAATTTTATGCTTCGGTAAGTAGGATTATAAAGTTTAAAGCCCCAGCTTGAGGCCATTGTTACCCATCAGAGGTCATTTTTGGGATCCATCAGTCATTTGCATCTTTAAACCTGAAAGCAAAGTTCATGTATTATTTATGAAATATAATCTTAGAACACTCTTTTGCCCTTCCAGTGTATATATCCATACATACATCAATTGGGTCCTCGAAATATAAAGTATTCTACTAATCGTAAGAAATATGGGAGGAAAATAATTGTGACTTTACCTAGCCAGAATGGTGCAAGATTTCTGTATGCTTCACCCAAACCTGAAACAAACTGAGTGTGTGTATATGGCACTGCTTTTACAGTCCTGTTTACTGAAAAAAATAATTGAGTAGTGATTTTATTTTCCATTTAAATTTAATTAAAAAAAAAAATCTCACTTTTTCCCCTATACATGATTAAATGATAAACAGCTGTTTATTTCAAGTGAACAAGTTTTGAAAAATCAGCCAAGTCCTGTATTGGTGAGTTAACAAGGGACATATGAAATTTCACTTCTAATGGACAAAAGCAAATTCTTGATTCTGTTAAATTTTTTCAGTTTTCTCTTTGTGCTTTGGGAACTGCATATGCTTTATTTAAGAAAAAAAGAAAATATATATATTTTTTTGTAATTGCATTTTCCTAATTCAGCATTAATTGTAAAATATTATTTTGCAGAGCAGAAATACAAGGAATAATTCTTTTGATTAGAAAAGGCCAAACAGGAATATATTTTTTTTTTTAGCCTGGCAATTTCCTCCTATGCCTTAGGGCAGCCAACTTATCCCTAGATTCATCATTCTGCGGTTTCTCCCGCCACGGTGCAGCCATGCCGCACACTATCGCCCCCCCCCAATAGTGCCACGGGAAAAGGTGGTGTTATTTCCCACGGTGCTGCTGGCGTTAATGTGGAAAACATTATCGCTGGCAGCACTGCCAGGCTATAATCACGCCTAAATCCCACCCACACTGCTCCTCTTCCCCTAATTATCATGACATCGCCGCGATGCGGCCATTATTGCGTGCGGTAGGGCCTTATCACATGCGACAATGCCCTAATGCATGCGATAACTGCCCATTGCAGAATAAAGAATGACCCTGTTAGTCAGGAATGATCTCTTTTGAGCCTACAGTGCAATAAGCATTCATTCACAACTATCTGGGTGTTGTCCTTCATTAATAACACCCTGCCCTTCCCCGTATATCTCGATCAATGGAACAATATTCCTCAGCCAGAGACCACTGACCATAGTTCCCGGGAACCATTATACAAGATGCGTACGTCTGTTTAGCAGTTATCATTGTTACTCAGTGGCTGGGAATCCCTCCAGCAGCAACTGTGAATGCCTCGTCTGCAGCATCCACACCTCCAGTCAATCTGAGAAGCAGAAGATGGTCTCAGAAACCAAACCTAGATCTTGCTCATGGCAGCTTGCAGCATTGACACAAAGCCATTAGGCCAGCTTCACTATACATTTTTTATTACTGTCTGTTCCAGATTAAATCTTATTTCTCCAAAATTCATTCTTATTTTAAGCAGTTATGTGCATGTGATGATATGAGTATTTTTAATCCATCCATGCTGAACAGAGTTTGTTAGTTTTATTATTAGATGGGCTCCTTGATAAAGATGGTTGCAGCCTGTCAGTTTTAAGGTGTCTCTTTCCCTCAAAATTGAACCTTATGCCTTTAAACAAAAATGTGGCTTATAAAGTGTCAAAAAGAGCAATTTCAAAAATTCTACCTTTGATTTTTTTTTTTTTTTAGCGAAGCTATGTTAGCCTTGATGAAAGTCCTCAGTTTGCAGAAAAGTTGATCCAATGGCTTATTGGGATGAATTTTCCCATAGCACTTGTATAGTATAAATGTCTTGTCTAAAAAATAATTTTTTAAATGTCTTCCTATTCAAATGAGTTTTAAACTTGATTTGAATATAAATATGAAACATTAAGGTCAATTGTTCTATCAGAAAATCATCCCTGAGAAACAGCTGGATTTTTACTGTGCTTTACAAGACCTTTGCCATGGTCAATCTATAATGATTTCCAAAATTTCCCATAATAATACTAGTCTTATCCCTAGGGAATGCATACATTGGATTAACATAACTGTTCATGGATTTGTCAGCATTGTTTCAGGAAAAAAAAAAATATATATATAATCTCAATCAAATCTCGCAGAGATTTCTTCCTTTCTCAGAGTGGTTGCTAAAATAGCAACATTTTTAGACTATTGTACTTTGTCACTGGCAGCATTTGCATAGTACCTTATGTTTTATTTATAATAAACTCTTCCCTGGTGTTCTTAATGGTGTTTGTGATAAGTGCTATACTTTACTTTTCTTCTGCAATAATGAAAACAATCATGCAGCTATTTTATATTCATCTGGTTTAATAAGCTATCTTAATCATTGGTTTTATTTTATTGCTTCTTTCCTTTTGCATCTAATTGGAATTAACATCTACTTTTTCTCACTGATTAGCATTCATACTTCATTACTCCTGATATAACTGGACTGCCTACTATACCAGAAAGTGTAAGTATCTAGCCACTTCTGATATTATTTATGGGCAATTACCAAGGCAAGAGGTGCTGTCTAGTGCAGTAGTTCTCAACTCAGTCCTCAGAACACACCTAGCCAGTCAGGTTTTCGGGTTATCTACAGTGAATTTGCATGACATAGATCTGCATACAGTGCTTCCAATATATGCAAACCTGTCTCTGCATATTCACTGCGGATATCCTGAAAGCCTAACTAGCCCAGTTGTCCCGAGGACTGGGTTGAGAAACCCTAGTCTTGTATTTAATGCAGTAAACAGCAAATCACAAGAACACTCAGTATTCCTGCATTCAGAACCTTGTCTTCCATTGACTCTCTGTATGTCCTTGTGCAAGTCATCTTCTTTCCTCAGTTTATGTATCTGTAATTGTGTAATAGTGGTTTTCTTTTTGAAGTAAATAAACAGATCTGGCATCAAAATTGGTTGACAGAAGTATTTCAGTATATACTATAAAATTGTGAGGTTAATTTGGACATTTTAAATGGTAAAACAAATTGGGATCTAGTTAAGGGTAAAAGGTATTATATTAATCCAAAGTGATGGTGTTTTTTTCTGGGCGAGCATCCTTAGTGGTTGCAACCCATGAATGATTTCAATTTTAAATGATATTACACAAAATTCATAGACAGTGGCAAAGATCTGAGCTTATACTGTTGCTATGTGTCCTTGAGGTATGAGAGATTTCATGCTAATGAAAGATAGAAGAGCCTTCCACAAAATTAGTTTTTCTTCTGTCCAGTTAAGTTTCTTGCTCCAGTACTCTGTTTTTGTTCCTTCCATATTATTGCTCTCATTGACCTAGTGTTGAATGTAGATACCTTGGTCAGATGAAAGCAAGAAGAAAGAGTTAGGGCTGCCATTGGAGACGGTAATTTGATTATTAGGAATGTAGATAGCTGGGGGCTAGTGGGCATGAGAATCGCTTGGTAACTTGCTTAGTGCAAAGATATCAGATCTTGTGCATCACCTAGATAGTAATTTAGAGAGCATTGAAGAGGAGCCCACTGTCGTGGTACATGTGAATATAAAGGGGAAAGGTTCCGGAAGGTAAGCTTAAGATTATAGGTAGGAAATCGAAAGAACCTCCAGGGTCACATTCTCAGAAATGCTTCCTGTTCCACATGCAAGACCCCAGACACATGCTGAACTCCAAAATCTTGATGCATGCATAAGGTGATGGTGCACTGAGGAAGGCTTTTACATTTATTAGAAAGTGAAGAGCATTTTGGGAAAAGGGGAGCCAATTCTGATAAGATGAGCTCCACCTTAACCAAGGTGGAACCCAGCTGCTGGCACTAACATTTTAAAAAGGAGATAGAACAGCTTTTAAATTAAATCATGGGTGAAACCAGAAGCACATGGTTCGGAGAGAAGTATGAATTCTTTGTCTCGGTCTTTAATATGGAGGATGCTGGGGGGACACATCCATTCCAGAAACATATTTTTTTGATGTTGATGATTCTGAGCAACTAAAGCAAATCTCTGAGATAATGGAAGATGCAACATATCACATTGGCAAACTAAAGAGTAACAAATGACAAGGACCAGATGATAACGCCAGAATTCTGAAAGAACTTAACATGAAATTGCCGACCTGTTGCTGTTTATCTTTATTATTCTACAAAAAGCCAAAGTCAAAGGTAACTTACTTAATATGATGTATCAGCAAGCCGTGACACGTGCAGTATACTCAAACTGCCACCGGACCACCATCATTTACCCCAAATCAACCAAATTGGTAAACTGTTTTTTGAAAGTTTAACAGCAAATAAAATCAGTATTAGAGTCCCACATGCTCGACATCAGCCAATGTTTTCAAAAATGACTGCATCAGGAACTAAGCAGAGAATCAATATTCATCTGTGAATCAGATCGGCCGGACTCAAAAAATGAAGTCTCGCTTGCCAGTCTTCATGGCGTAATCCAGTTTACGAGTTGTCTGGCAGGTGGTTTGAGTATACCAGACACGTCACAGCTTGCTGATAGCCCATATTAAATAATAGGTTACTTTAGACTTTGCCTTTTTGTAGAACAATATTATTATTTGGCATTGTCCGTGCACCTCTCTTGGGCGATTTACTAATTGTCTTTAACCTATCACTTAAAATTGCCACTATACCTGAAGACTGGAGGGGAGCCAATATAACACCAATTTTTAAAAAGAGTTCCAGGATGATCTGTGAAACTATAGACTGATAAGCCTGGACATTGGTGGCAGGCAAAATGATAGAAGCTATTCTTAAAACGAGAGGTCCATATTCAGCACATTTGTCCAGCCAAGTTTGTCACTTAGCCAGACAAATGCCATGAATTAAAAATTCTGCCAATTTATGCACCCCAGACTTAGCTGGCTAATTTTTTATCCTGCCATCATTATCATCATCGTTTATTTGCCATGCCTTACTAGCCAGGGAGTTCAAGGTGTGTTACGGATAATACAGTAGGTATATTATAGCAAAGTAATTATGGTGTAACATGATAGTAAATAGGGGGTTATCTTTTGTTGTCAAGGTTACTGTGGTTACATGACCTTTATTTGAAATATAACATGCTAGAGAATAGTAGATTATCATTGATATAGAAGGTTGCTATGGATATATGACTAATATATAATGTTAACATGGTTACATAATAGGTATAGAACAATACAATGGATTACATACTAGGTATAGAGGGATATATTGGTTACTTATCCCTGAACTATATACAGAGTTCTTTGGCACTGTGTACAGGGTTTTGATGTGGCTTATGTCATTTTAAATCCTGTGCAGAGCCTTCAGTAGTGTTTGTGTCATCAGTTGATAGCAAATGATGCTTCAAAGAGCCAGGTTTCCTAAAGGACAGGTAATTTTGGGTGTGTCTGATGTGAAGCAGTAAGGAGTTTCACAGTGTGGGAACAGAGCCTCCAAAGGTTTTTATCCTAGTGCCAGCGAGGCACATAGGTGAGGGCATCACTAGACCTGCCTGAGTTTGTGAGCATAGTGGGCGAGTCGATATATAGGTGATGAGAGATCTCATGAGGTAGGTAGGTGTCATACCTTTGAATGTTTTATAGACTGGGACCAGTAGTTTGAAATTAGTTCAATAAAGTATCAAGAGCTAGTGCAGGATTTTTAGAATGGGGCTGTATGGTCAAATTTATTTGTCTTAATTATCATGTGGGCTGTGGTATTGTTTATAATGGTTCAGGATGTTTAGGATTCCAGTGTAGGTATTACATAATCTAGGTGAGAGATTATCAAAGCCTGGCTAACTGTCACAAAGACATTTTCATCCAGGAACAGTCACAGATGGCAAAACTGGTGGAGGTAGTAAAAGGCTGTTTTGGATATTCTTTTAATCTGGGCTTTTGTGGTAAATTGAGAGTCTAGAATAAAGCCTAGACTCTACATCGAATCACGTCAGTTCTTTCTTCTTGATTCATAACATGCCTGCTTTTTGGGTTTAGCCTCAATTTGTTTTTGGTATTGTTACAGTTTTGGCTGCAGTGCAACCGCCTCACCACCAGGGGTCCCTCTAGTGCTGGCTCTCCTGACAGGCCCAGGCCATCTCCCCTGTCCACTCTATGTTCTGGGTTGGCACTTATAACCCTGCCTGACAGTTCCCTCGGTGCTTCGGCATCGAGCTCACCTGGGCTCCCTGCTCTAGCCCTGCGCGGCCTTCGGGCCTTTCCTTGCCTTGCCCTGCGCAGCCTTCGGGCCTTCTTCCTCGCTTTTCTTACCTGGCCTACGGGCCTTCTGACCTGCCTGCTCTGCTTACGGTGTGTGGCCTACGGGGCCTTCTGTGTATGTGTGGCCTACGGGCCTTCTGACCTGCCTGCTCTGCTTACGGTGTGTGGCCTACGGGCCTTCTGTCTGTGTGTGTGTGTGGCCTACGGGCCTTCTGACCTGCCTTGCCCCGCTTATGGTGTGTGGCCTACGGGCCTTCTGTGTGTGTGTGGCCTACGGGCCTTCTGACCTGCCTTGCCCCGCTATTGGTGTGTGGCCTACGGGCCTTCTGTGTGTGTGTGTGTGGCCTACGGGCCTTCTGACCTGCCTTGCCCTGCTTACTGTGCCCTGACCCAGCCTGGACCCAGACACTGCTGACTGCTGCCTGCCCTGACCCAGCCTGTACTTAGACACTGCTACTTGCCGCCTGCCCTGACCCAGCCTGAACCCAGACTCTGATACTTGCTGCCTGCCCTGACCCAGCCTGGAACCTGACACTGTTTCTAGCTTCCTGTCTCTCTCCACCTGGAGCCACCCTGCTGGGTGGTGTTCACGACTCCTGACCGGAGCCCAAGCGTAACAAGTATAGCTAGTTGGCAATTTTTGCTGAGCAATTGTTAAAGTTGGCAATAACTGAGTCTACTTTTATGCTAACTAGTAATTGTATGTTGTCTACATAGGAGTAGAATTTTGGTGTGAAGGTTTCTGATGAGTTTGCCAAGGGTAAGGCCAGTTAAATGTTGAATAATGTAGGTGAAAGGATAGAATCCTGCAGTACACCACAGATAGCTGTTTGTAGGGATAAAGACTGGGTGTGTACAGGAAGGAGGTGAACATAGAACATAAGAAAATGCCATACTGGGTCAGACCAAGGGTCCATCAAGCCCAGCATCCTGTTTCCAACAGTGGCCAATCCAGGCCATAAGAACCTGGCAAGTACCCAAAAACTAAGTCTATTCCATGTTACCATTGCTAATGGCAGTGGCTATTCTCTAAGTGAACTTAATAGCAGGTAATGGACTTCTCCAAGAACTTATCCAATCCTTTTTTAAACACAGCTATACTAACTGCACTAACCACATCCTCTGGCAATAAATTCCAGAGTTTAATTGTGCGTTGAGTAAAAAAAGAACTTTCGCTGATAAGTTTTAAATGTGCCCCATGCTAACTTCATGGAGTGCCCCCTAGTCTTTCTACAATCCGAAAGAGTAAATAACCGATTCACATCTACCCGTTCTAGATCTCTCATGATTTTAAACATCTCTATTATATCCCACCTCAGCCGTCTCTTCTCCAAGCTGAAAAGTCCTAACCTCTTTAATCTTTCCTCATAGGGGAGCTGTTCCATTCCCCTTATCATTTTGGTAGCCCTTCTCTGTACCTTCTCCATCGCAATTATATCTTTTTTGAGATGCAGCGACCAGAATTGTACACAGTATTCAAGGTGCGGTCTCACCATGGAGCGATACAGAGGCATTATGACATTTTCCGTTTTATTCACCATTCCCTTTCTAATAATTCCCAACATTCTGTTTGCTTTTTTGACTGCCGCAGCACACTGAACCGACGATTTCAATGTGTTATCCACTATGACGCCTAGATCTCTTTCTTGGGTTGTAGCACCTAATATGGAACCCAACATTGTGTAATTATAGCATGGGTTATTTTTCCCTATATGCATCACCTTGCACTTATCCACATTAAATTTCATCTGCCATTTGGATGCCCAATTTTCCAGTCTCACAAGGTCTTCCTGCAATTTATCACAAGCTGCTTGTGATTTAACTACTCTGAACAATTTTGTGTCATCTGCAAATTTGATTACCTCACTTGTTGTATTTCTTTCCAGATCATTTATAAAGATATTGAAAAGTAAGGGCCCCAATACAGATCCCTGAAGCACTCCACTGCCCACTCCCTTCCACTGAGAAAATTGTCCATTTAATCCTACTCTCTGTTTCCTGTCTTTTAGCCAGTTTGCAATCCACGAAAGGACATTGCCACCTATCCCATGACTTTTTACTTTTCCTAGAAGCCTCTCATGAGGAACTTTGTCAAACGCCTTCTGAAAATCCAAATATACTACATCTACTGGTTCACCTTTATCCACATGTTTATTAACTCCTTAAAAAAAGTGAAGCAGATTTGTGAGGCAAGACTTGCCTTGGGTAAAGCCATGCTGACTTTGTTCCATTAAACCATGTCTTTCTATATGTTCTGTGATTTTGATGTTTAGAACACTTTCCACTATTTTTCCTGGCACTGAAGTCAGGCTAACCGGTCTGTAGTTTCCCGGATCACCCCTGGAGCCCTTATATTGGGGTTACATTTGCTATCCTCTAGTCTTCAGGTAAAATGGATGATTTTAATGATAGGTTACAAATTTTTACTAATAGGACTGAAATTTCATTGTTTAGTTCCTTCAGAACTCTGGGGTGTATACCATCTGGTCCAGGCGATTACTACTCTTCAGTTTGTCAATCAGGTCTACCACATCTTCTAGGTTCACCGTTTGATTCAGTCCATCAGAATCATTACCCATGAAAACCTTCTCCATTACGGGTAACTCCCCAACATCCTCCTCAGTAAACACCGAAGCAAAGAAATCATTTAATCTTTCTGCGATGGCCTTATCTTCTCTAAGTGCCCCTTTAACCCCTCGATCATCTAATGGTCCAACTCCCTCACAGGCTTTCTACTTCGGATATATTTTAAAAAAAATTTTACTGTGAGTTTTTGCCTCTACAGCCAACTTCTTTTCAAATTCTCTCTTAGCCTGTCTTATCAATGTCTTACATTTAACTTGCCAACGTTTATGCTTTATCCTATTTTCTTCTGTTGGATCCTTCTTCCAATTTTTGAATGAACCAGGCCAGAACCAGGCTTGTCACTCCCAAGTCACCTAGTTTGGGGATGAGGAGGTTGTAATTTATTTTATTTATTTATTTATTTGAGTTTTATATACCGTCATTCGGTAGAGCCATCACAACGGTTTACAAAAATTTAAATTTTTTCTTAACAGTTGTGCAAAAAGTCCAGAAATAATCATTAAGTGGGAGGAGGAGGGTTTGAAAGTTCTGGTTGGAGAGAAGTTATTATGATGTTTTTGGATAAAAGTTCGATTGTGAGTTAGGATGCTCAGAAGTATGAAGTATTGTATTGTATTGAAGGCTACTAAGAGATCCAGGCGTATTCATAATGTAGATTGTCCATCATCTAAATTCAGTCGATGTTAGTAAACCAGGCTGATTTTTATGGTGTCAGTACAGTGATATGGATGGAAGCCAGATTGGTAGGGGTCTAGGGCTTTGATGGTTAACAGATAGAGAGCTGAACTAGTACCGCTTTCTCTATGCTCTTGCTGAGGAAAGAAAGGTTTGAGACTGATCAGTAGTTTGGTTAAGTTGGATGAAGATTAGGTTTCTTCTAAAATGTTAGCCAGATAAGTCTGGGGTGAGGGCACTCTGGGGCAAGACTGGTTAAGTTAGCTGGATAAACCTTGATTTTCAGTGTTATCTGGCTTACATAAACTTAACTGGTTAATTTTAAGATAGCCAAGTAAATTCAGAGGTTTGCTTGTGCCGCTGAATATCCTGGCTAATTTAGCCTGATAAGTTTATCCAGTTAACTTTCCTTGCCAACCAGCAGCTGAATATGGAACTGAAAATTACTGGCTATATAGATAGACATGATTTAATGGGGAAGAATCAACATGGTTTTAGCAAAGGGAAATCATGGTTTACAAATCTGATTGTTATTTTTTGAAGGTATAAATTAGATAAAGGTGAATGATTTGATATAGTGTGTTTGAATTTTTAGAAGACATGTACAAAGTCTCTTATGAGAAAATACTTGGGAAATTAAAAAGTCATAGGATAGAAAGCAATGTCCTATTGTGTCTTGATAACTGGCTAAAAGACAGGAAACAAAGAGTAGGACTAAATGATCACTTTTTCAAATGGAAAAAGGTAATTAATGGAAAAGGGAGCAATGAGTGAGGTGATGTAATTTGTAGATGATAAAAAAAATGTATTCAAACTTAACTTCTTAAAACACAAGCAGATTGTGAGGAAATGCAGAAGGACCTTGAGAAACTCAGGGATTGAGCATCTAAATGGATGATGAAATTTAGCATATACAAGTACAAAGTAATGTACATAAGGAACAAAATCCTAACTATATCTACACAGTGCTGGTTTCCATGTTAGGAGTCACTACTTAGGAAAAAGGTCTTGGAGTCATTGTGGAAAATATGTTGAAATCCTCCGCTCAGTGTGCGGCAGCAGTCAATAAAGCAAATAGAATGTTAGGAATGATTTGGAAAGGACTGGAAAATAAAATGGGGAATAATGTAATGCCTCTATCAATCCATGATGCTGAGTATTGTATACAATTATGGTCACCCCATCTCATAAAAGGTAAAGTGGTGCTAGAAAAGGTACAAAGAAGAGCAACACAAAATATTAACGGAATAGGGAACATGTTAGGAATTTTCAGCTTGGAGAAGTGACAGAGGGGATATCATAGAGGTTTATAAAATCATGAGTAGCGTGGGACAGTTATTTTCCCTTTCAAATTATATTCAGACTAAGGGACACTCCATGAAACTAATAGGTAGATTTAAAGCAGCAAATCTATGTATTAGAAAAAAAATAAAAGTAACAGGATTAAGAAACTGATCTGGTTCTCAAAGGAGGTGACTGAAAAAATAAAGGATCCCAAAAAGAGGAACACAGGGAAGAATATCTGGTGAAACTGAGGGAAACAAAGAAAGAAATCAGGAAAGCGAAACGTCAAGTGGAAGAAAGGATTGCCAAAGAGGTAAAGTGAGGTGACAAAACATTTTTCAGACATATCAGAGAAAGAAGGAAAGTCTGAAGTGGTATAGTGAAATTGAAAGGCGACAAGGAACAATATGTGGCAAGAGATGAAGAAATGGCAGAAATGTTAAACAAATACTTCACTAAAGATGACCCTGGAGAAAGACCATTCTTGGTTGACAAGACTGTAGATGGGGGTAGATGAACCTCCATTTACAAAAGAGAATATATGGGAAGAGCTAGGAAAACTGAAAGTAGACAAGGTCAAGGGGCAGGACGAGATATAAGCCAGGATACTTAGGGAACTCAGAGATGTGGTGGATGGTCTGCTAAAAGAACTGTCCAGTAGAGCCCTAGAAACAGGAGTGGTGCCACAAGATTGAAGAAGAGTGGTGGTTGTCCATCTTCACAAGTGTGGGAGCAGAGAATACACTGAAAACTACAGACTCTGCTGAAGGAAAGGATAGTGAACTATCTACAATCCAGTAGGCTGCTGGATCCAAGGCAGCATGTATTCACCAGGGGAAGGTCCTGTTGGATAAATGTGATTGATTTTTTTTTTTTTGATTTGGTGACTAGAGAATTAGATCGAGGAAGAGCACTAGATATGATTTACTTGGATTTCAGCAAGTCTCGCATAGGAGATTAGTGAGCAAAATAAGAAGCTTGGAAGTGGATGCCAAAGCAGTGCATAGATTACAAACTAGTTGACTGACAAGAGGGCCTCAACTGTATGTGGTGCTTCCACCCCAGAGATAACTGCTGAATCCTGTGGGATAGAACAGGGAAATGTTCATTTTATTTTTGTGAAGAAGGGGAACACTCTTTTCCTCCATACCCCTTCAGTGTAATCCCTGATCACAGCCCCTCTCAGTATTGGATCTTCCATGGGAGAGAAATTTTTACAAGAGATCTTAAGCCTATGACATTGCATGCCATCACTGCCTCATCCCATTTTCCCCCATTATTCCAATAAAATACTTATTTAGCCCGAGGGCTAGTTTTAAGAGAGTGGTACCCATAGAGAGAGTGGGGGTGGGAGATCCTGAAGATTGAAAATTGGGGAATGTCCCTTCCCCCCCCACCACCCCCTAAAGTCCCAGAATGCTATAGCAGTGCCCCTTTGAAGTGGATTTCTGGAGAGGTTTCTCCTTGGCACAGTTGTTCTCCTCTTTGACCTGGGTATTTGGAATCCTAGGTAATTGTTTGTTGCCAATGCCTAAATCCGGGCCTGTTTATCCCAATCACTGCAGGGGTGGAACAAAAAGGTAGATACCACCTACTCCCTACCCTTGATACATCCCAGCTATCATATAAATCTTCTCCAAACTTAAACAATTTTCCAAACTTTGTGTCTGTAATTTGAATCTTATGAATCAACAAAACATCATCTTTAACAGCTGATAGGTGTTTGTGCACAAATTTCTAATTTAATTTTTTAACTTTTAATTTTTGATTTTTTTATATTTTTATATATATATTTTGTAATTGTTGGTGAGCGGAAACCTCATAAATTTTTAAGAGCTTTTTCCGTTGCGAGAATAGCTCCCTGGTGTCACCACTGTTCACGGTTAAACTCACCTTACAGTCAAAGGTTAGACATGAGACTGTAAATTGTATTTTTAATCATCGGTAACCACCCACTTTGGAACAACGTGTTTTAGCAAAAGAAGCACTTAAATGATAGCAGAAAGCGCACTTATCGCTGCAGAGCGTTGACTCTATCATTAGGAACAACCCGACACGGACTTTTGAAGCGAAAACCATATGTTATTTTAAGAGATAACCTTTAAATATTTAATATATCAATGCATGAATATCAGTAGAATTGTGTTTCTTTGTGCCTTTAGAAATTGGAAACAAAGTATTAATGACCCCTTTGCTCTGGACGATCAGGAAAATAAATGTCGAGCAGACATTCCATTATTCCCAGAAGCAAGAGATGGAGACACCTATCTGCTAATAATTAATTGACCTGTCCTCCTGAAACCTGTCCATATCTTTTAAAAACTAAGCTATTATATTACCCTTGGCTACATCCTCTGGCAACATATTCCATATGTTCTTAAATTAGTTTTAAATCTCTATGAAACTACCTGGTAGCAAATTTAAAATGCAGTTTCAAAGCATTGCACACCTTAGATCAACCTGTCTGATACCAATAAAACTAAGATTTTACAACAAGTGTAACAGATGCAGCCGGTGTTCCATTGTGTGCTTTGAAACAGTGGTTCACTTCTCACAAAGTGTGCCTCCTGGTGGTCCCTGATGTAGGTGCTACCAATGCCGAAACACTGTTAGTGTTGGACATTTTGTCCAGTTTTGCTCCAGCATATACAGTATTTGTTGGCATTTTCTACTTCCACCATAGGTTTCAGTACATTGGATTTTATTTTCTGGGCCATTCTAACCATGTTGTAGACTGAGATTCATTTATTAAATTGTTTTTATTTGCAAGAAAAATATACAAAATATCATAAATATTGGTATATGATTAAATTTTGTGCCTTTGAAGTTATAATTGTTCTATCACAGCTTTTTGACTTATTAGCATCCACTTATGATGTCAGAAGGTTAGTGCTTATTAATGAAACATATGATTAAGAACATAAGAAATTGCCATACTGGGTCAGACCAAGGGTCCATCAAGCCCAACATCCTGTTTCCAATAGTGGCCAATCCAGGCTTACAAGTACCTGGCAAGTACCCAAACACTAAGTAGATCCCATGCTACAGATGCCAGTATTATCAGTGGCTACTCTCTAAGACAACTTGATTAATAGCAGATAATGGACTTCTCCTCTATGAACTTATCCAAACCTTTTTTAAAATCCAGCTACACTAACTGCGCTAACCACATCCCCTGGTAACAAATTCCAGAGCTTAATTGTGCGTTGACTGAAAAATAATTTTCTCCGATTAATTTTAATTGTGTTACTTGCTAACTTTATGGCGTGCCCCCTAGTCCTTCTGTTGGGAACCATGGCTGCATCCATGGCAGTGCCTTTGATTTGTTGATAAAAGGAGTCATCAGATACAAAATAATTTATGGTCAGAGCAATTTTGTTAAGGTCACACTTTCCTAGTTTTTACGTGGGTTGTGCAGTGCAGTAAAGCAGAGGGAGACTAGAATGATGAATTTGGTGAAAACACTGAAAAGGCATTTTTAAAGAGTCATACATTAACTACTAATGGGGCTCTGCCTCATCAGCTGTTCCATAAGGGTATAAAGAATATTTATGAATTAAATAACTGCCTCATACAACATATTTTGACTAACAAATGGCTAATATCATAATGCCCTTTTATTTTTATTTTTTTATTAAACAGAGAAATCTGACTGAGTATTTTGTTGCTGTGGATGTGAACAACATGCTGCAGCTTTATGCCAGTATGCTACATGAGCGACGCATCATCATTACTGCTAGCAAACTAAGCACTGTAAGTACTTCACACATTTCCTTCTAAGCACAGATCTGGACCATTTCAGAAAGAGACCTACTGACCTCTGCAGGTTTAGATACGTTCCATGTGTACTTAAAAGACAATATCTATGTGCTTTTTTTAATATATGGTTTTATTCTAGCTCTTGAAGTACAAAAGTCTGATTTATATAAGGCCTGCTGTGATATATTAAGGCAGGTTAATTATTTTTTTTTATCAGAAGGATGAGAGTTCTTCAACTCTTCAGAGTTCATTTTGGTGCCTTCTGCCCTATAAAGCTTTCTTAAGGGCTATTATGAGTTCTTTATTATTCACTTGTGGATTATTCCGTTGGAGCTACTTGAAAGAAATCAGGGAACCATGATAATAGCTCCTAACCTAACCTGATAATAGGTAGATCTTTGTTGTAGAGTGGTGGTTTGGGAGTGCATACTCTAATAACTGTGATTTGGAGCATCTCTTAAGGCTGATAATAACCTACAACTTGAAGGAAATTTTTTGTTAACAAGTTTTATGCTGCTTCCATACTAAAATGTTGTGTTGAAGGGTTTACCTCCTTATTTCAGGATGCATAGCTGAAATACAAGATCATTGTAGCATTAGATTGTTAAAAAAAAAAAAAAATGTTTTCTTTATATATTCCAACATTATTTTTTTTGCTTTTGCCTTTCTTAGAAAAGGTCCATAAAGGACAATTTTGAATCTTGGCTGAGCTGTTTTGTACCTGTTGGATGCTGGGACTACAAGCTTTATTTTGAAAAGGAAACTCCTTATAGAGTTTCCCTTTGAAAATTCAGACTCTACCCACAATGCAAATAATTTGTACCTGTGCACTTTGCATCTGCATGGAAGCAGGTGCAAAATATGTACGTGGACCCATGCGCAGAGATTTAAAAATGAAATGTCTATTTTCACTCCCCTAGCCTAACTCCACATACTTTTTTTTGTGCGGGAAAAAAAAATCTGGAGGCTTTGAAAGACAGCAGATTTTGGGGGGGGGGGGGCTAGGGGGAATTTTGAAAACCCTCTTTGATTTGTGCTCCCATTGTCCATTCTTTTATATATTTTTAATCAACATGAAAATAGGTTGTGTGAGTGAATGTCAAATGTCATGATATTCTCGTGAGCAGACTTTCAGGGGGACATAAGAAATGTATACAGATAGAAAAATGTTTGGAAGCTTCATAAAACCTTTACTAATTATTTATAGAGCAATTTAAAGAAAACATTTTTAAAGCTTTTTCAAATTATTTACATTTTCTATTAGAAAAACAAAAGAAATATTGTAAATTTAGTTAAGCAGCATTTTTTAATTTAAAGTAAAAAAAACAACTTTAAACAAGTTTTGAAAGTATCAAACAGTTCACATAAAACAATCTGCTATTGTAACTGGACCCCTGACAGCAGTGGTCAAAGAGACAAAAAAACTGTCTTGGAATTCAAGAAAGCATGGGATAAGCGCAGAGGATCCCTAGTGGCAGGGAAGGTAAAGGAGCAGCCAGGGATCTAAGTAGATCTGTGCCATTCCACTGGGAAGTAAGGTGAGGTGGACTGGATGGGCTTTAATGGTCCTTGTCTGATCTCATATTCTATGAACGTGATAGCAACAGCGTTGGAAGATTGCAGCATTTCAAACAACCCACTCTCCTCCCTGAAGGTTAGATCAGGTCTGGCTCTAGGCTTGCTGGCACCCTGTACGAGAACCGAAACTGGTGTTGTTCTCCCCCAACACAAGAATAACTGCTGGGACTCAGCAACTCCAACATAACAGTTCCCCTCACAAGAACTGCAGAAGCTTGACAGCCCCAACAGAATACCTCCTGCCCCCCTCGTGCTGCTTTGCCCCCCCCTTTCATTCCCCATCCTCTATCCAACACCCTCCTCTTCCTCCACCCACCCTCTTCCTCTGACTCTTTCCTCTTTCTTCTCCTGTGTCTTCCCATCCCTCCTCCTATTCCTATTCTCTGCCTAACATTAGTATCTCCTGCACTCCTCACTTCCCCCTGCATATAGTTCCCAGTGTATCCTGCTCTCTTCCCTTGCTCCAATCCTTGTCTCTTCTCCCGCCAATCTCCCCCAACCCCCTCTTTCCCCCCCAAACCATTTGTTCTGCAGCAGTGTCCTTTTGTCTCTCCCTCACTGCAGGCTGATCCTCACAGAAAGAAATTTCCCAAGACCCATCTCCTACCTATCACCCGATTATTTGAGTCTTTTTTCCTGCACAGCCTCCTTCCTGCTTTAGTTGCAGCCACTCCGCTTCAGCATCCTAAGTGCATCCTGCTTCGGCTTTTGCTGTGGTAATAGCAGAACTACTCGTCTGTGAACCTCCCACGGTTTGCAGGAGCCACATTCTGTGCCTGCACTGCTGCTTCTGCCCACTGAAAAGTGGAATTGGGCTCTAACTGGAATGGCTAAACACTGCAGCCTGAAGACTACAGCAGAAGGATACTCGTAGGGGAGGGGGCACTGATACAGCAGCACCTTCTCAGGGATGGTGTCCTGTGCAGCTGCACCGCTTGCATACCTCAAAAGCCAGCCCTGGGGCAGAGGCAGGGAGGGAGGTGATGAAAACAAATCAAAGGACGGATAAAGGAAGTATGACTTAATAATGCAGGCCATGGGGTAGCTAGGTTGGTTCTTACCGAAAACCAATTGGGTCAATGATGGCAGGTTGATGGTGGCCAGGTACTGTCCAGCAAATCTGCAGGGACCTAGAAGCCTGGGTGTTAAGCCAACATCTCACTAGTTTTGGCTGCTGTTTAGATTATTACAAATCATAAGAACATAAGAAAATGCCATACTGGGTCAGACCAAGCGTCCATCAAGTCCATCAAGAACCTGGCAAGTACCCAAAAAGTAAGTCTATTCCATGTTACCATTGCTAATGGCAGTGGCTATTCTCTAAGTGAACTTAATAGCAGGTAATGGACTTCTCCTCCAAGAACTTATCCAATCCTTTTTTAAACACAGCTATACTAACTGCACTAACCACATCCTCTGGCCACAAATTCCAGAGTTTAATTGTGCGCTGAGTAAAAAAGAACTTTCTCCGATTAGTTTTAAATGTGCCCCATGCTAACTTCATGGAGTGCCCCCTAGTCTTTCTACTATCCGAAAGAGTAAATAACTGATTCACATCTACCCGTTCTAGTCCTCTCATAATTTTAAACATCTCTATCATATCGCCCCTCAGCCGTCTCTTCTCCAAGCTGAAAAGTCCTAACCTCTTTAGTCTTTCCTCATAGGGGAGCTGTTCCATTCCCCTTATCATTTTGGTAGCCCTTCTCTGTACCTTCTCCATCGCAATTATATCTTTTTTGAGATGCGGCGACCAGAATTGTACACAGTATTCAAGGTGCTGTCTCACCATGGAGCGATACAGAGGCATTATGACATTTTCCGTTTTATTCACCATTCCCTTTCTAATAATTCCCAACATTCTGTTTGCTTTTTTGACTGCCGCAGCACACTGAACCGACGATTTCAATGTGTTATCCACTATGACGCCTAGATCTCTTTCTTGGGTTGTAGCACCTAATATGGAACCCAAAATTGTGTAATTATAGCATGGGTTATTTTTCCCTATATGCATCACCTTGCACTTATCCACATTAAATTTCATTTGCCATTTGGAGGTGAGACATTATGGGGGAGACTGGGTGTTGAATTTAGAATGGTAATTTAATGGTTATCTACCAATGAGAAAAGAAAACAAAATCTGACTTGGATAAAGTTTGATATCCTACAGTCAATCCAGCATCTTTGGCTGGTGGCTGGGATATTTTCTTGCAGTGTGGTACAGCTGGGCAGATTGAATAGTCCTTTGGTCTTTTTCTGCCTTCATCTACTATGTAACTATACAACCTAATATTTGAATGCTTGCCTTGGGAAAACAAATACGTGCTTCTGATGGAAGTCACAAGGAACGTATAGAAAGACCATTAAATGGATCCAGAGAAAAACAAAAATATTTGGGCAGTTTAAGATAATGTGATTATTTTTAGTCAGAAGGAAAATTTACCCTGTAAAGCTTTCTCCTCCTGCTGTCCCTCAGTTTTGCTTTAGATTTATTTACACGATAAATGCTTTGCCTCATGAGAAGGGCATGGTGTTGGACATCTCAGTTTTGGTTTTTTGCGCTTTCAGATGTGAACCATCCCTCACTACATAATTGTGAGGATTTTCTTTATTGACTGTTAAAGAAGCACTGTCCCCAGTTCATGGCAAATTTTAATTTTGCTGCATTTATTCTTTTTACATGCTATTTACACCCATTCATTGATTTAAAAGTAGTGTCCTGCTGGTGATTATTTATGTACTGAAAAAAAGAGAAGGAGGAGCCAGAGAGCCCACTAGCTGTTTTCTTGGTTCCCAATTAATTCAAAATTCAGCTTCTTTCATAGCTACATTTTCTTTGAAAACTTAGCCTACCAATTGCTTAGTACTATAGAGGGAGTTATTTCTTATCTTTAGGATTAACTTCATACCAAGTGTTTATGACAGTCTATGAAGACTGAGCTGGGATGTCACCTCCATGTTATCATCTCTGTTTCGGTTCACCATCTCAGGGCAAGAAGACTGATAAGAAAGACATAATTCAAGGTCTATCTCACACTCTCGTTGCCAGCCTTGATGGGGGATGCACAGTTGCTTGGATCTATCTAGAAAAAAATGATTTTAAGTCTGTTGTTTTCCCTACATAAAATTCCATGCAGTATTAAGATGCAAGATCAAATAAATACTACTAGTAAATACTGTTTTTAAACTAATAATGTGTTGTATTTCATTCAAACCTGGAAGAGAGATTTCCATGTAATTTTGTCTTGCTATCTAGTAGTACTCTGTTGTATCACCATTTTATAAATTTGGTTTTGTTACTATTATCAGACTCTCACTTCTCTCCATTTGATTGATCTGCAGCACACATACTGGTGTGTTCCCTACATTTCTTTTCTTTTTATAGTGTCATGTGTATGGGCTGTTGATTCTCTTACTAACACAGCTTTCTAACTAGCTAATAACATGCCTGTCTTCAACCTTGCTTGGAGTTCTTTGGTGTGCTTAAATTTGAATAGTCTGAGGATTATGCTTTGTGGATCAGTTAGTAACTAACATTAACAATTCTAGTTCACTGTACTGATAAGTCAAAGAAACACAAATAATGAAAGTTATGTAGGATGATTTTTTTTTTTTTTTAATGTTTTTGCTTTGATGAGGTTAAGAAACCACAAGTTCTAAGTACAGCATGGGATAATGTTTTTGAATATTTTTATGCTTATATTTTAGTCTTCTATCATTTGGACATGAGCTATTTCCGAGAAGAACAAAGATAAATCATTGCTTTAATTCATTTACGGTTATTCTTCTAGAAATTATTAAGCTGCAGTGCTAGGCTCTACTGGTGTGGTTGAACTAGAACATTGAATGTATGCATGCTGTAAGCAAACCCTAGATGTTTCAGCCCCAAGTGAACCTGCTGTGGTAGTCTACCAGAACATCATGCCATAGTCTCAAGTATTCAAAGCACAGGAATAAATCATGGTTTTACAACAGTGCATCAGTTGACTTATTGCTGTTCTGTGACCGGAGGTAGTGAGGATTGCTGTTTAAAGCCATGTCATCGGTTCTCAAGTCAGTCAAGCATGAAGGCTTGTCATATGCCTCTATAATTGTACCTCTCCAGACTTCTTCTAACTAGTCAGTTGGGGCTGTGCATTTTGTCTCCAACACCCGACTGGCCAGCGCCTGACAGGAGCTTTCTCATCATCCTGTCAGTAATATGTTAACTAGAGTGGATCTTTTGCGGTCTGTTGGTGGCAGGTGTAAAGGATGCTTCAGTTTAAAGCATGTGTCTAAATGTTGTCTTATATTATGACCATTGTTTGTAAAGATATTTGTTTTAGCTTATAAAGTATTAGCTCAATAAACCTATGAGCACTTAGAAAGAACTGCCTATAAAGAGCAGAAAGTGTTTTCCAATAAAGAATAGGGATAACTTAAGAAAAATAACTTGTACTCTGTTCCTGCAGATCTGTGTGTAATAGAGCAAAAGAGTTTTATTTTTGCTATAACAGCTTGTTTGATACTGGTAGCCATTTAATTTGTATGGTGGAAGGGCTGAAGCTAATTGAGGGTATACTTTGTCTTCTTCTGCCAGTGATTGCAGTATAGAGTTTGATACTAGAATAGAAGTCTGTCACTCATTTCTTCATCCTTGCCTAGCTGTTATCTTTGCTGAATTCTTATTTCCATCTGTTAAAAACAGTTAGACCATTTGCAGAGAAAAAGCAAGACCTTGTTCCATTGGACTTATCCATCTTTTCTTTCGAAATATCTAGACAGTGATGTTTTCTCTGAAGTGGAAGGGACCAGCCGGTCATGGATAAGAAAGCAGTCCATTACCTTGCCCTCTCATTTGGCATCCAAAGGTTTTGCATCATTTAAGTAATATGAAGCTTTGTGCTATGGCCAATTTGATGACTGATATTGTCGTTTGCTAACTTTCAGGTGAATTTTAAAGGAGTTGCATACGTATGTAACATACTATTGTAGTAATTTTAAAAAGTCATTTATGCGCATAAAGGTGGTACTTTGATACCAGCACATAGGCACACAGTATGCTGGGTTGCGCCAAAGGGTGCGGCCATTTTATATCATGCACCTGTATATACGCGTGTACATGTGCGCACAGTTGTATATGGACATGTGCATGCAAATGCCACCTCTACCGCGTAAGTGGGAAAATTTTATAAGGGATGTGAGCTGATGCCGTTACTAGTTTTCCATTTCATTCCCAGTTTGCCCATTTAAGGGATAGGACTTCCAGTCCCGCCTAGTTTAATTGCCTTCCTTTCCCCCTGTTAGCCCTAACCCTTAAAACCCTGCTGACTAGCCTAATTTTTATTGTTTTCTTACTTGCACGCCATCCATAACAGTAGTAAAGTAATGCGGCAGAGGACACTGGTGCGCGTTTGTACTCGTAAATACTTATGCATACATTTCATGGTAAAGTCCCAGAATGCCCATGTCCCACTCTTGCCCCACCCAGACCAAGCCCCGCCCCTTTTGGGCTTTCTCACTTGTGCGTGTACCAGGAGATACGTGCATTCACAGATGGCTTTTAAAATCTGCTCCTGTGGGGAGGGGACCTGCTTTGATGGAGTCTCAGGATCTTGCTAGGAGCACCAATGAGCCTTTGGTGATCCCAGCTTTAGGCAATGTTTCATCAGCCAATTTTCCTAGCACAGATTACACTCGAGACACTTTGGACTGCTATTAAGGGACTGGAACAATCTTTAGGGTCTAAATTTGAAAATGTGAGTACAGTTGTTGGGCAAATTCAAAATCAGTTTGTGGGGCGTGATCAAGGTAACATAGAACATACTTCTGTTATAGAAAAACAGTGTAAGTTTTTAGGGAAATGTGATGTGGCTTTGATTAAGGGTCAGCAATTTATTCAACGAAGATTAGAAGCTTTAGAAAATTGTTCCAGGAAATTACATTTGAGAATAATTTTCCTAAATCTGTTAGTGTTTCCCCAATTGAATTGTTTAGGCAATTCTATGAGGAGGTTCTAAAAATACCTCAGGCTTCAGTTCCACCAATTACCAAGGCCATTTATCTACCTTCTAGACCAGTGGTTCTCAACCCTGTCCTGGGGACCCCCCCCCAGCCAGTCAGGTTTTCGGGATATCCACAATGAATATGCATGAGAGAAAATTTGCATGTTATGGAGGTAGTGTATGCAAATTTTCTCTCATGCATATTCATTGTGGATATCCTGAAAACCCGACTGGCTGGGGGGGTCCCCAGGACAGGGTTGAGAAACACTGTTCTAGACAGAATGCTCCATCGTCTAGTAGTCTTCCCTTACAACCTAAGGGCAAGATTTTAGTAGGTACATGCACTAAACTCGGCATGCACAAATCTACACCCGATTTTATAACATGCATGCGTAGCCGCGCCATGTTATAAAATCCGGGGTCAGCGCACACAAGGGGGTGTACACTTGTGCACCTTGCGCGCACCGAGCCCTAGGGGAGCCCCGATGGCTTTCCCTATTCCCTCCACCCCCCCCACCTTCCCCTCCCTTCCCCTACCTAACCCGCCCCCCCAGCCCTATCTAAACCCACCCCTCACCTTTGTTAAATAGGTTGCGCCTGCCTCTGGGCAGGCATAGGTTGCACGCGCCGGCATGGCCGCTGTGCCGGAGGCCTCTGTCCTGCCCCCACCCCACCCCCAGACAGCCCTGCCCGTTTATTCAAGTCCCGGGACATACGCGCATCCCGGGGCTTGCGTGCGTCGCCAGGCCTATGCAAAATAGGCTCAGCGCACTCAGGAGCGGGTTTAAAAGGGTTATGCGCGTATCCCTTTTAAAATCCACCCCAAATGTTTTAGGCAACTTAACAGCTATGCTTCAAGACTCCCAGATTGAAATACAAAGTTCTGCTACTTTGCTTGTTGTATATGCCATGGAACTTGATTGTATATGGGCCATAAAAAATGTTTTAATGTGCTCTTGATAAAAGTTTTCTTGGCCAACAACTGGCATTATTTCCTGATGTTGCTAAGGCCACCCAACTGAGACAGAAAGCTTTTTTGATTAAAATGCAATGTGTAATTGATATAGGTGTATTATTTCTTCTTCAGTTTCCTTATAAATGTATTGTTAAATAAGGTTCAATTAGATACCTTTTCTTTGATCCTGACCATTTGGAAGGATTTTTCAGAATAGAGGAAGACCCTTGCTTGTACCCTCTTAGCTTAATATTTCCATTGGGTTTATGGTACAGCAGATTATATTATTATATGAGCTTGCATTTTCCTTATTTTCTTTATTATGATGTATTCAGTCACCTAATTGAAGTTTTATATGGATGGCAAATTTTGAATTGTAATTTTCTTTATTAAGGAATGTATCCTTTTTTTGGGTTGTCCAATATATTGTAAATGTCAGTTTGACTTATAATTTGAAAACTGGAAAACAGAGTTAAAATAAAAAAAGCAGTTTTACATGTATAAATACTGTGGAAAATTAGGCCATTGGGGGGGGAGGGGAAATGAATATGTGAGTGTGTTTGTGTATGTATTTATATATAATATAGATATATATATATAGATATATCTATAGATAGATAGATATGGTATATTGGATCTAGGCTTTAAATAAAATAAAAATATGTGGATACCTAAAATGGCATATCCATCAGAGAGCCCTAAAATAGGGTAAGTAACACCACTAATATTTTAAATGATTTGAAATATGCTTAATGTTGCAAGCTTTATTACACAATGGCAAAGTATATCAAAACTGTTCAAAAAATAATTCAAAAAATAAAATTGGCACAATAACACACACATATATTTATCAATTGCCCTAGTCAATCATTCCTCATTCACACCGCTTCTAAACTCTCTGCAGTGATATTCATTCATAACATGTATAGTATCAGCATAAAATATTGTCAGAATATATGGAAAGTGCTTGTAATGAAACAATGACGTACTTGCAATAGAGCTGGACTTCAAGAAAGATACTTTGTGAATTGCAAATGAGACACATGGAAGTTACCTTCATTAAAAAGGGGATACAGTTGAATTGCAGTCCACAAGAAAGGATACTTTGGACTGTTTCACAGGACTGTTGTTCCAATGATGTTTCTGTAGTCTATGTTCTACTTCTGCTATAACATGTATTCTCTCTATCCCTACAAAAGCCTCTGTTTCACCAGGCTTCCTTGGGGGAAAATATTGGTCATAACTATTCTTGCAATGAAGTGTGGACTGTATTTAATGAAGAGGACTCTATCTCCTATTGTTGATTCCACTCTTTATGTCGCTTTGCCAATTCAGTGTCTCAAGACTTCAACTATTGTTAATTAACAGCTTGTTAAATCCAGCAAATTATCTGTGAATTTCCAATGTTGTCTTATCATGTTGGAAACCTTTTCAAGTCTCTTTGCTGGAACTGTATTTCAATACCTCTTTGCAGTACAGTTGAAGAGAGGATCTTTTATACCATATGTATCAATATAAAAGTATTCATTCATTTTAATTGTTTAAAATAACTAATAAAGATTGATTTTTTAATAGATACTTTATCATTTACATTAGTGTTCTTTTTCTCTCATTCCTTTAGAATGGTTATTCTCTCTCTCTCTCTCTCTCTCTCTCTATTTATTTATTTATTTTAGTTTTTTCTATACCGTATATATATATATATATATATATATACACACACACATACACACACTTATGGAACGCTTATGTACCAAATTATACAGAAATATATCATCAAAAATGTATTTTAAATAGTTTTATGCAAACAAATACAAAAACAATATAATAAAATGCCAAATACAGAAGGAATACTACAAAAATGTTGCATGTGCAAAATTACAAATAATTACAAATAGATCACATTAGAAAGATGACCAACTACATTAATCAAATGTGTCCACCTCTTAATACTTCTATAAAGAGAAATAAAAAGTGACAAAAGTTTGATTTCCTTGAACAAAATCCAGTAAATGTATGTTTGTATCTAACTCAACAATGCTGCAAAACTAGAAATGTTAAAAGAAGTTCCTAAACTTACATTCCATATAGAGATATGTTAGACCACTAATTATTACCACAGAGTTATATTTTTGCTGAAACGTGGTTCATATAAGATTTCATCAATGTGTTTATTTCATCTGAAAATACAGTTACACAGTCACTCGACAAAGGGTTGCTATTTAGATGGAGCTTACCTCAGCAAGAACTAAGAAAATGTGCTCGAGCACCTAAGCAGCTAAACTGGTATGCTTTGTTGGAAATACTGATATTGCCTATAAGGAAAGTTCTAGCTTATAAAAAAGCTTCTCATTCTATTACTGCAATTAAATGAGCCAGGTCGGTGGTTTGCCACTTATAAGTAAATTGTTGCTCCTTACATTGAAGCTGCAAAGAGATATTACCATCTCTGGCTAAATGTAAACGCTGAATGACAAAGAATTTTTAATTGCTCAAATGTGTGAATGCACTCAAGCCAATGCTTTACTAATGGAGACTCTACTTTTTTTTAGTGCATATACAACTTTTGTGCTGTATAATACACATTTTAATTGCCAGCTTTGTGCGTCCAATGTACAGTTTGAAACACGGACATTGAATGGCATATATCACTTGTGTGGTGTGACAGCAACAGTTTACTTATAATTGGCCAACCACTGACCCGGCTGGTTTAAATGCAGTATTAGAATGGGAAGCTTTTTTAATAAGCTAGAATTTTCTTTATATGCAATGTCTATTTTTCCAGTAGAGCATCCCAGTTTAGCTGCTTAGGTGATCAAGCACATTCTCTTAGTTATGTGCATTGGATTTAAATACTCGTGTAATATCGCGGGATCCAGCCTCATTCTGGTTTTCTCACTGTTGCAAGCAGAGGCAGAATGGCTGAGATTAGATTCATCTGAATAGCTTCTCCGATAAAAACTTAATTATTTTAACTTTTGTTGCTGTATATGAATGTTGGTTCAAGTCCTGTTGCAACCCTTCTTGGCGTGACTATGTAAATGTATTTTCAAATGAAATAAACACATTGATGAAACTTTATGTGAACCATGTTTCAGCAAGAATAAAATGCTGTGATAATAAGTGGTCTAACACATCTCTATGTGTCATGTAAGTTTATGAACTTCTTTTACCATTTCTAGTTTTGAAGCATTGTATCCCTTTGTGCGTGGCGTGCGATAGCCTTAGAAAATAAGGCCCTTAGAAAGAAAGATAGCTGTAAGGGATAAAAGAAGACATACACCTTTAAATTTTATACTGCATTTACATGGATATTTCAGTAAAATCATCCCCCCTATCTGGATGACCTTCGATCTCAATAGCAAGAACTGTTGCCTCCTTTTTTGTTTGTTTTGACTCTAACCTTCAATTTAAATCCAGTCTTGAAGAATTTCTTAAAGAATAATCTTAATACCCTATCTGGTTCTAGGACAAAGATACTATTAATGTCACTGCCTATACTAATTCAGTATCAGATGTCTCTAATACTTGAGTTATATCCAGATTTACAGATATAGTATCCATAACTTGTCTACCCTCTTGATTTTGATCAGACTTTTCTTGTTTTTTATATGGCAATAGATAATATGCTTTTGCTATTGGCGGTACCATTTCTTCAGATACTTTGAGTACTTCAATGAGGTATTTTTTTAACATGTCTTTCGGTGTCATATAAGGCAATTTTGGAAAGTTAATAAACCTTAAATTCTTCTTCCTGTTAGCATTTTCCAAATTTTCAACTTTCATTTGTAAAACCCTATTTTTTGTTATTATCGAATCCTGAACTTGTTTCCATTTAACACAGTCCATCTTGACTTTTTCATTTTCTTTTGTTGTTACTTTCTTAAAATTTTCCAATTCAATTACTCTTTCTTGTATTTTATTAACTTTACCCACAATTGGATTTAGCTGTGTTGCTATGGAGGTACCCAGATTAGCGATTGCTTCCAAAATTGTATCCAATGTAACTGAATCAGGCCTTGCCAGAGCTGGGGGATTAAATTCTTTTAATAGGAAATCTTCTGCATTCAAACTTTGTTCCTGTAGCTGCTGATTATTTCCTCCTACAGATAGGCCTGCTTGTCCCTCCATGGGATAAATCCAATTTTCTCCTCCAGTTTCTCCGGGAATTACTGGCCCTGCTCGTGGGATTGCATCCGCGCCTTCTGCTTGTGCACCCTCTGACAGTATTTCCCAGACTCTGGAGGATGCCGGATTAGCTGGTGGTACCCTGTAAATCAGGGACAATGATGTTGATAGGTCTGGTGGGGAAGACGACTGAAACCTTATGTCCTCCACCCCCATTTGCGACTCCTCCGATTTACTTCCCCGCTGAACATGGGCATCCATTGGCCCAAGAACTAAAGCCTCCGGGGGATTAGCAGGGTCTATCCTCTCCTTGGCTCATCGTTTTCGGGCAGTATGAGGCATTATAATAATCCAATTTATAGAGGAAGAACACCGTGGAGCCCACACTGCTTCACAATACTACCTTAGATCAGCGTCCCACTAATACTTGAGGCTTCAGAGGGTCAGGACAAATAGATATTCAAATTGAAAATATTTAAGAAACAGTACCTTATTTTGTTTATAGAGATCAAACCATATTGGGATAAAGCCACTCGCCCCTTTGGTGATGCGCTGATGGCAGCTGCACGCTGCAGATTTTAAGGCCTCTCACCGTCCCTTTCAGATGACATCAGGTAAGGCCCAGCTGAACCCCTTCAAGACCGATAATTCCTGCACCCCCGGAAGGCCGCTGGAACTGCTCGATCAGTCCTTCTCTCCACCTCAACTACGCGCCGCGAGAGGGAAGATTTTAAGGCCTCTCACCGTCCCTTTCAGATGATGTCAGATAAGGCCCAGCTGAACCCCATTGGGGCCGATATTTCCTGCACCCCCGGAAGGCCCCTGGAACTGCTCGCTCAGTCCTTCTCCTCTCCACCTCCTCATGTGCCTTTTTTCTAAGAGATTATGAATTTTGGAAAACAGATTTTCTTCAGATGCCCTCTTATAAATGAGAAATGTCCATGAAAAAGTTATTAAATGTTTCAGAGGATTTCTCTGAACAACTTATCCTTAGATGTGTTCCAGGAGCTTATCAATTTTTTTTTAAATATTTTATTTTTATTGACATTTTAACAAATACAGACAGCAACAGCATGTCACAGAATCAGGACATGATACATAAAGATACAATAAGGAAGGAAACAATCATAAAAAAAAATAAATTCAACCATTACCCATGGTACTCTGAAACAAGGGAGAATCAAAACTATAAAAGAACGCTATATAACACATTGAAAAAAAAAGTATGACGCAATAGAAGGGCGATAGAATACCAATTATTACACTTCCGCTACTATTTAACTGACCTCACCAGGAGACTGATAAAAATCCAAAAAAGAAGATAAATGAGATGGTTCAAAGAAAACATAACGTATTATTAATATTCATTTTACATTTACAAGGAAATAGAATTATAATCTGGATTCCTAGCTGTCTAATTTGAGGGCAAAGAGCCAGGAATTTCTTCCTACGTTGCTGAGTTGCTCTTGATATATATGAATAAATCCATGATTTTGTAGAAGAAGTCTAAGAACAGAGTCTCAGTCTGAAGAGAAAACAAAAGTGAACAAAAGAGTTCTCCAACTTTCAATCTGATTTTCAGCTGATGTTTCCAATAATTAGATAAATTAACAAATCTAGAAGAAGCACTTTCTTTTCTCTCAGCTGGCAAAAAAATAAATCCTTGAAATAGGTGGAATCACATCTGGCAAGAAATGTAAAACATCTTGCAAATAATTTCTAAATTGCTGTCTTGGAGAGAGCAATTTAACCTTAGGAACATTCAAGACTCTCAGGTTTAGATATCTAGAAGAATTTTCTAAGTTTTCCAATCTTTTAGAGGTAGAAAGCTCTCCTTGCATTAAACCACTCTGAATAGATTGTAACTGAGTCACTTTAGAATCAAGTTCATCTATCTTAGATGAATGAGCTGAAATAAGTGGATCTAATGAATGAACATTGGTGTTTTTCATGACTGAGATTAATAAAGTAATAGAGTGCTCCAGCAGTAGGAGTGCATTCCAGACTGAGTCCAGAGTTATAACAGGTTTAACTAGAGGAAATTGAGAGGAAAAACCTACCAAAGGAGTTCTCTATCATTAGCCTGGAGAGGTTCCAAGCACTCTCTCCCAGAAGGAATGGAAGCCAAGGCAGGATAGCCATGATGTTCCGCAGCCAAACTCAACTTAGCTGGTGTTTCTTCCAGTGACGGTGGTAGTAAAACAATGTCATTAGAGTCGCACAACAAGGTGCTGGCTGCGAGAACTACTTCAGTGGCAACCGTTTCTATAAACGTCATCCGTCCAGGCGGCCGCCCAGTCTCACAACATCGAGATGTGCAGGGGGGGGAGGGAGTAGCCGGAGCTCCAGGGCTTAATGATGTTTCATCCAGGGGTGCCGGCACGCGCTCAGCACCGGCACTCACAACTGACTCAATAGCTGGTGCAGAAGAATCTAAAGCGGTGCAGAAGCCCTCAATACTCCTCTGGATCAGGGTAGGCTGAGGAACTGCCGAGGAAACCTCTCTCACCTGTCCTTTCCTCTTTGTATGCGGCATTTTAGCAAGGAAAGTAGAAAAAGAAACAGGAAATATGGCGCTTCCAACACAGGGGGTCATTTTCCAAGGAGTTACCGCAGGAGATAATTCCGCAAATCGCGCTAACAGCCGTTAACGCAAATGCAAATTTTTAATTTTGTATTCAGGGGGTGGAGTTGGGGCAGAGCATATGTTAAGTAGGAAAGAGTTATCGTGTGCCGCGAAACAGCCGCAGTGTTAGCACGGCTCCTAACGCAGCCAATAGCTACACCTCTTTCATTTGCGGTACATTGTGCGCTAGAGGCCGGTTCACGATGTTTCCAGACAGCCTGTTTCTGTGTGAGTGAGAGAGAGAGAGAGAGAGAGAGCGCCTTGCTATAGTGTCTCTTCCCTAGACAGGTATTTGTATCCCTATGAGAGGCTCACCTAGTAACTCGAGGTAGGGATTAGGTATGAGTGTAGGGGGTTGGGGGCCACTTTCACATTCAACATGAGACGTACGAACAGAACAGTGGTCTCTTGTGAAGATTTGATGGCCTTCGGAGTGCGGAAACTCACTCCAAGATGAGATTTGGGCAATGTTCTCTCAAACTAGCTTGATGGACACTCTACCTGGGCAACAACAAGCTAGGTGGAGAGAACATTGCCCAAATCTCATCTTAGAGTGAGTTTCCTCACTCCGAAGGCCATCAAATCTTCACAAGAGACCACTGTTCTGTTCTGTTCTGTTCTGTTCGTACGTCTCATGTTGAATGTGAAAGTGGCCCCCAACCCCCTACACTCATACCTAATCCCCACCTCGAGTTACTAGGTGAGCCTCTCACAGGGATACAAATACCTGTCTAGGGAAGAGACACTATAGCAAGTCTCTCTCTCTCTCTCTCTCTCTCCCTCCCCTGCAGAACACTGAAACAGGCTGTCCGGAAACATCGTGAACCGCGATATGTAACCCAAATTGGGTTAATAGCGCGATTTGCGCTAAGAGCGTGTTGCATAGCTGTTATCGCAATTTGCGATACACATGCTTATTTGCATAAGGTAACACCCCTTTTTGGTATCGCATGCGATACCATGCGATATTGGAAAATGAGGCCCACAGCATCCTCCCCTCACGATGCCATTTTGATTTCACCCTGAGTTTGTCACTTTAAACTCAGTTTTGTAAACACATTTTTTGTGCATAAATATATCGTTGTAGAAACTGTACCGAAAGTTTTTCTAAGCCTTGACGAAGGTCCATTGTTTCACCAAAAGCGACTTCATCAGGGGGAACAGATGATTTCTTAAATCCAAGATGACATCGCTTAAATCAAATGGCCTTAACGCAGTTTTCTTTGAATAAGATCAAAGGAAGGATGGTTGTGAGATATAAACGTTTGTAACATATCGGAACAACTTAATGGCAATTTGGAATGCCATATACATTGTTTTCATTCTTAAACCTTATATTCCACTACAAAGCTCAGTTCATCCCCATTTTCTCTTTTGTAGTATATATATATAAAACAAAAAATCCTACAGGACAAAAGCACTAATGTACACTGTTACATTAAAATATAAAATTTGTATTCAGAAATTTTATACATTAAAATAAACGAGCAGTTTCTAATCTATGTATAACTCAAGTATACCACAGCATATGTGGAAAGCAAACTGTACAATTACATGAGTTTTACAAAGTAAAATTTTTATATAACAATTAATAATGATACCATATAATTTAACCACTGTAACCTAAGTTTACATGAGTTTATACCCAACATAATACATACCTCAAATATATAATGATTGATTAATAAAAACCTCACTAATCACACAGTGACAGGCATGATGTTATAGAACTTTCACTGACTCTAATCGTGTATAATGAAATCCAGGGTAGAATATTTACAATCTCACACATGCTCACATTCATACATCTTAAGCAAAATTACTAGATTGCTGTGTTGTTTTTCTGGGACTGATGGAAAATCTCCTATAAGGCCCTTGTTTTGCCAATGAAGGCTTCTTCAGGGGGAACTCCTAGGCACAAGGAACAGTATAAAATCTGTTTAAAAAGAGGCTGTTCCCACTGAATTATAGCTTGGAAAAGCCGTGATAATTTGAAATTAGTGAGGAACAAAATTACGCATCCAAAGCCCAACAGCCTAGCCCGCAGCTGGCTGCCTGGGAATGCTGGCTGCATGAATCGTGTCACTTTGTATACAATGGATGACTTGACAACAAGAGGAACTTCATTGTGAAATGCTCATTGGCATAAGAACACTATTTTATTTGCGCTGGAGTTTCGACGAGCAAAGAAGTAGCCTCAATACCCTTGCTGCTGACAAACTGCTATTTTGTGAAGAGACTTCCTTGAATACTAATCAAGCAGAGAAAGAGCACGTGACAAAAAAAATGCCTGAGCTAATGTGGCAATAGCTGATCACCTTAAGGGGTGAAGTACTCCAATGTGAACAAGTACGTCACACCTACTTCAAAGGACAGAAAATCCCAAACTCGACTTTCGTCGTGCACGCAAACAAAATGCAGGAGTCAAAGCGAGTACTTAATTTTAACTATTTTGAATAACAAGTCACTTCATATGAAGACATATATAAATTATAAAAAATGTTATTGTTCAATAGCATTAAAGTATTATGGTGCTTGTTGATTTTCTCTCCTTAATGAAGCCATTCCTTGTTGAAACACTAAGGCTCTTTGTTGGGGCTTGAAGAGTTGTTTTATGATGATTAGGTTGTACTGGACCCAGTGCAAGGCTCCAGCACAAATGATTATAAATTGTATTTTAAATACAGACTGATTTCAAAGCAAGATCACTTTATTATGGAATATTCATTTACTTCCTCAAAAGATTGTCGTCATATATGCTCTTAAAGAAAAATTAAATATTTCATGGCTGCAGCATTTTCATTCATATTTGTTGTGCCATAAAATAACTATATATGCAAATTTTATTTTTGAGCTATATATTTTCAGAAAATTGCTATTTTTTCATAATCTTCATATTTCAATTTTCATATTTAATAATTTTCATATTTTCATTTTATATATTATATCTATATATATGTATGTGTGGAAGGGTGCACTAATTTATGCCACCAATTTCCATTAAAAATGATCTAGGCAGTTTAAAAATAAATAACATAAATAGAAAAGCCTTAACAACATAAAACTACTTACATCCACTGCATAAGAACATAAAATTTGCCATAGTAGGTCAGACCAAAGGCCTATCAAGCCCAGTATCATGTTTCCAACTGTGGCTAATCCAGGTCACAAGTACCTGGCAGGATCCCAAAAGGTCAATAGATTAATTGCTGCTTATCCCAGGGATAAGCAGTAGATTTCCCCAATTCCACCTTAAATAATGGTTTATGGACTTTTCTTCCAGGAAATTTTCCAAACCTTTTTTAAACTCAGCAACATTAACAACTTTAACCACATCCAGTGGCAACAAATTCCAGAGTTTAATTATGCATTGACTAAAAACATATTTTCTCCTATTTGTCTTAAATGTATTACCTAGTAATTTCATTGTGTGTCCTCTAGTCTTTATACTTTGTGAAGGAGTAAACAACAGATTCTTATTTACCCATTCCACTCCACTCGTTATTTTATAGATCTCTATCGTATTTCCCCTCAGCCATCTTTTCTCCAAGCTGAAGAGCCCTAACCTCTTTATCAGTTATAGAACACCATCCCACAGTTATGTGATCTTCAAGAGTTTACATTTTTTTACATCAGTAAATATATCTGAAGATTCCAGAGTTTTGGTTGATATAAAAAACCAGTGGCCAGGATTTCATCACAAATGTGAGGGAAAACAATGGAGATGTGTGCTTATCGTTACCATTTATTTATTTATGACATGCTTTTCTGACAAAGGAGTCCAAGCAAGTTACAATAAAGTAAGCAGAATTCAGATATGTCAATATAGTGTTGTGAAAGAACACACATAATCACTCAGGATGGGGAGTTGTATATTCTCAAGTATACGCTCATGTTGTAGTTGTAGTGGGGCAGGGATCAGGTTGTGGGTGTGGCCTGCCACATGAGTTGGCTACCTGATTAATTGAGTTAGGCCAATAGTCTCGAGTTGAGGTCCAGGTGTAGCTCATCAACATGAATTTTAGTCTTCCAAGACTAGGGTCCTAGGGTGTTCCTGAAAACTTGTGAGATTAGTTGTTGGAGGTCATACAGGACTTTGTTGCTATTTGATGGTGAACAGCATATTAAGAGTATGCCCCATTTAAGATGGGTGTCAGCTTGAGGAAGGATGGTTTTAATTCCTTCAGGTTTTTGCATGGGGGGAGTATGCTAGGGTAAGTGAATTTTTGGAGAATATGACTACTTCTCTACCTGTTTTGGTTTGGCATTGGATGTGGGCAAAGGTGTAGTGTTGAGGACAGATTTGGTTAAATTGGAGAGTGTCAGTGTCTTGTGCCCAAGTTTCTGTGAGGCATAGGATATCAGAATGGTCATCTGTGGATTGGTCATGTAAGAAGTTATGGATGGATCGGGTTCAGAAGCTGCATCCTTATCCTGGGAGAGGGACATCTTGCTAGGGAAGTGTCCCATCCTGGTTTCAGGTGTCTCTTGGTGAAGAAGAGATCTGTGCAGGATCCTCTTTCTGCGTGCATTGAGCTGGTAGTGTGGAGAGTATTTTCCTTGGCCAGTAATGGTGGTAACTGGATTGGTTATAGAGGGTGGGGTTAGATTTGGTGCTTAGTACATATTGAATATGGTAGTTGCTGTGGGGTGGAGGTGCATGAGCTGTATATGGGTAGCCAGCCTTAGGTAGGTGTAAAGTGAGTTAACTGGTATGGTATAATATACAGTATGTATATTCCCAGGTATCAACTGCTGACTGTGGGATGGATGGGCAAGATTGCTTTACTTTTCAGTACTTCAGCAGAGTTCATGAATGGGTGTACATGGAAGCACACCCTTTCTGAGTGACCCTTTAACATCAGGCTTGGTGGTTGGGGTGCCACCTCAAGGCAGCCCTTTAAGGGTCAGCACCTGTTACCTGCTGATGATTTCATTAGGAGCAGAGCAGACATTTCCTCATCTCTGACAGGAGTTGGCTGGTTTCTCCTTATTGGGTATGAAAGGAAGCTGCTCTTGCTTCCTTCTCTTCCTGGCTCAGTGAGAGGTTATTCCCTTCTCTTTCACCCAGATCAGAATGAGATAGCACCAACTCCTGTTCATATGGGCCCAGCAGGACACCAACTTTCTTCCTCTGCCTGGCCTGGCAGTGAGGCTGCTGATGCTCTCTTCACCCCATGGGGCCTGAATGTGAAAGCAGGAGTATGAGGGAGAGAGGTGCATGCTCTATAGATCCACTGCTGACTTCCACTGCTGCTCCTTCATCTTCTTCCTCTCCTCCCAAGGCCTTCCTACTCAGCACATTTCTCCCTCCTCTGCCTTGGGAGATGAGGAGTCTGCTGGGTAGGATGGGGTGGGGGAAAGGAGTTTGGGATTGCTGGATAGGGAGAGGTTGGAGGGAGGAGATGGAAGTGGAGAGAGAGATGGAGGTTTGGGGCCTGCTGGGTTGGAAAGAAAGGAGGTCAGGAGATGTTCAGCAGGAAGGGGTGAGAAAGAGATGGTCAGAGGTATTCTGGGAAGGGGAGAGGGAAGGGCAGCGAAGAGAGGGCGGCACTGGGAAGAAGATGTAGGGTGAGGGTGTTGGGAATGTTGTACAGGAATATGAGCATGTGAAGGGAGAAGTGAGGGGTGATGAGGGCATGGAGGGGAGTGACTGGGATCAAGGGCCATAATATGTCAGTTTTGAGAATATGCATTTCTTCTCTCTTTCAACTTTGCTTAGTGTAAGAGGAAATATATTTCCGTTTCTAGTTCTCAAGTTTTGCACTGCATGTAGAACAGGGGTCAGGAACCTTTTTGGCTGAGAGAGCCATAAACGCCACATATTTTAAAATGTAATTCCATGAGAGCCATACAATATGTTTAAAACTAAATACAAGTAAATGTGTGCATTTTATGTAAGATCACACTTTTAAAGTACAATAAGTCTCTGAAAATATTACACCAGGCCTTAAGACACCAATACATCTCCTATTAGGAAAACGGACCAAGTCAGGCTGCTATAGAGTCCTACACAGAAACTACACGCCAGCAGAAAACCTCACCTGAATCACGTGCTGTCCCTCACCTAACATAGAATAAAGAGACCAAAACGCATAACAAGAAGCATGCAGACAAAAACTGAATTGGAAACTGCAACAAGCCAGAGTCTCTGTATGCAGTGTAACAAAGGAAAAAAGAAACATCACACATCCTTATAAAACAAATCAAGAAATATAAAATCATCAGCAGTAAAACTGTACTAACAAAAAGAACATATTTCGAAACAGCTGATGAGTGGAATATCCAATAATTAAAAACTCATATAAAACATTTCCAGATACCAACAAAATATTTCAAAATAGCAGACACAAAGATCCAGTAATGAAAAATAATAAGGATACAAAAATTTTTTTGCTCTGCATACCTGGGAACGTTTGATATCCAGGTGTCCTGAGATTGTTCTGAATTAGCAGGAGGTGGGGTGGTTTGCTTGGAACTTTCTCCTCTCTCAGTCACATACCAGCGCTCTCTCTCACACTGGCTCTCAATGACACACCTATACACACATGCTCTCAGTCACTCACATATACAAATGTTTTTTCTCTCTCACTTATATAGGCTCTTAATTACACATTTACACACATGCTGTCTATCTTTTCACGCTTACACACACACAGGCTTTCAATCACATAAATACATGCTGTCTTTTTCTCTCACACACAGACTCTCATTCACATGCTTACAAACATGTCCTCTCTTTCTCTCATTTACACACAGGCTCTCAATCACATACTCACATGCTCCCTCACCTAAATCAGCTCTCAATCACACACAGACACACATGGTCTCTCTCTCTCATTTAAACACAGGCTCTCAATCACATACTCACATGCTCCCTCACCTAAATCAGCTCTCAATCACACACAGACACACATGGTCTCTCTCTCTCATTTAAACACAGGCTCTCAATCACATACTCACATGCTCCCTCACCTAAATCAGCTCTCAATCACACAGACACACATGGTCTCTCTCTCTCATTTAAACACAGGCTCTCAATCACATACTCACATGCTCCATCACCTAAACCAGCTGTCAATCAGACACAGACACACATGATCTCTCTCTTACTTATACACACAGGCTCTTAATCATACATACACATGATCTCTCTCACACACAAAGGATCTCAATCATACACACATACTCTTTCAAACAAACAGGTTTTCAATTACAAACTTACACATACAGGGTCCCAATGGTAAACTTACATTCATGCTCTCTCTCTCACAGGCAGGATCTCAATCACAGACATACTCTCTTTCACATATACAGGCTCTCAATCATTCACATACATGCAATCTCTCACTCACACACACAGGATCTCAAACACACATGCTTGCTCGCTCATTCACTCTCTCTCTCCCCCTTCCCCCCCCCCCCCCCCGGGAACTCGCGGCGGCAGCAGCAGCAGCCACCTCCCAACGCTAACCTCCTTCATTTTCAGCCCTCGCGGAGGCGAAGGCGGAGTCCCATCGGCCGCGGTTGAAGATTTTCATTTTCCTCCGAGCCGCGCTGCAGTCACCGGCGTGCTCTCTTCTTCCCGCGGCCCGGAAGAGGAAGTGGAGAGCATCGGGTGCCTGCGCGGGAAGACCCGCGCAGGCACCCGATGACTCCAGCGCTGGCACCCGGCTGACACCCGATGACTCCCGCGCAGGCACCCGGATGACTCCAGTCGGAGTGCTCTCTTCTCCTCCCCCCCGCGACCCGGAAGAGGAAGTGGTGAGCATCGGGTGCCTGCGCGGAAGAAGAGACCACGCTAGTGTGGTCTCTTCTTCCCGCGCAGGCACCCGATGCTCTCCACTTCCTCTTCCGGGCCGCGGGGGGGGGGGAGGAGAAGAGAGCACGCCGGTGCCGCTGACTCCAGCTGTCCTGCCGCGTTCCGCCCGGGCTGACAGCATTTTAAGCCCGGGCGGCGGAGGACCGGGGAGCAGCTGGGTCAGCGGGGAACCGCGAAGTATGGCGACACTTGTCTGTGAGCCAGATGCAGCCCTCAAAAGAGCCATATCTGGCTCGCGAGCCATGGGTTCCCGACCCCTGATGTAGAAGGTCTTCTTAGGTTTCCATTCTAGTTTTTGTTTCTGCATTTGTAATATGTGGTATTTCATTCTACATTAGGTGAAGGTAGGTCTGCTTATATTCTGTATGGGTGTGACTGAGATGAGGTACTGAGATGAGATACTTTTTCTAGCACGTAGGGATTTGTATCAGTCTTATTTGTTGTATTTTATCAATATGATATTGCACTGGTGGTGAACTGCTGCCTTTTCATGGGTAGGGCTATTTCATTTCTTGGAGTTAGTGCTGCTGAGGTATGGCGGGTTTGATAGACATGCACAGAGTGGGGATTGTTTGTACTATTTTGCAGTGCACCTGGTAGTAGAGGGGAGTTTGTGATGCTGTTATTGAGATGATACCAGAATCAGAATATCTTTTCTGTATGGTGAATTGTACAGGGAAATGTTTTAGTTCTGCTCTGCACCCATTGTTAGGAAGTGGGGCACTTCTGTGGATGCAGAGCATATGCTTATATTTAGTCCCATGATGGTCATGTGTTCAGTGTGTCATGCATGTGAGCATCATCTCTCAGGTGTACCCTGATAGGAAAAAGGTTGAGAACCATGGTACTAGACTATAGGATTTCTGTAGAATTAAAACCTCAAGGACAAGGGTGTCCTCATGTGAAGGAAACTCAAAGGGAATATGAAGCAATACCTTTTTTTTCTGAGAGAATGATTGATGCTAGGAGCAAAGTTCCAGGAGAGGTTATAGGATCCAAAGCAGTGGGGAGAATTCATGCATGCATAGGATAGACACACAGAGACCTTGGTGGTGGAGAGAAAGTATCACTGGTTGAGTAAAGCTTATAAGGGCACACTAGGCAGGCACAAACTAGGTAGACCAAGTGGTCCTTCTCTTCTCACATCTTCTGTAAATGAATAATAATGCTATCCTTCTATATGCCTTGATGATCATACTGAGTAGTGAAGAAGAGTGCTAAGTTATGGATGTTATCAAATTTGCGGATGATACAAAATTATTCAGAGTAGTTAAATCACAAGCAGACTGTGATACATTGCAGGAGGACCTTGCAAGACTTGAAGATTGGGCATCCAAATGGCAGATGAAATTTAATGTGGACAAGTGCAAGGTGTTGCATATAGGGAAAAATAACCGTTGCTGTAGTTACACGATGTTAGGTTCCATATTAGGAGCTACCACCCAGGAAAAAGATCTAGGCATCATAGTGGTTAATACTTTAAAATCATCAGCTCAGTGTGCTGCAGCAGTCAAAAAAGCAAATAGAATGTTAGGAATTATTAGGAAGGGAATGGTTAATAGAACAGAAAATGTCATAATGCCCCTATATCGCTCCATGGTGAGACCACACCTTGAATACAGTGTACAATTCTGGTCGCCGCATCTCAAAAAAGATATAGTTGCGATGGAGAAGGTACAGAGAAGGGCAACCAGAATGATAGAGGGGATGGAACAGCTTCCCTATGAGGAAAGGCTGAAGAGGTTAGGGGTGTTCAGCTTGGAGAAGAGATGGCTGAGGTGGGATATGATAGAGGTCTTTAAGATCATGAGAGGTCTTGAACGAGTAGATGTGTCTCGGTTATTTTCACTTTCGAATAATAGAAGGACTAGGGGGCATTCCATGAAGTTAGCAAGTAGCACATTTAGGACTAATCAGAGAAAATTCTTTTTCACTCAACGCACAATAAAGCTCTGGAATTTGTTGCCAGAGGATGTGGTTAGTGCAGTTAGTGTAGCTGGGTTCAAAAAAGGTTTGGATAAGTTCTTGGAGGAGAAGTCCATTAATGGCTATTAATCAATTTTACTTGGGGAATAGCCACTGCAATTAATTGCATCAGTAGCATGGGATCTTCTTAGTGTTTGGGTATTTGCCAGGTTCTTGTGGCCTGGTTTGGCCTCTGTTGGAAACAGTATCTTGGGCTTGATGGACCATTGGTCTGACCCAGCATGGAAATTTCTTATGTTTCTTATGATGTAGCAGTGCTCATAACTCAGAATTTTCAAGCTTCTCTGTCTTTCAGATCCCTCGAGTTCCTTTAACAGGGTTACTTTTAATGAATATAAATATATATATGTGAACTTTTTTCTATATTGCTGCTATAAGAACATAAGAACATAAGAAATTGCCATGCTGGGTCAGACCAAGGGTCCATCAAGCCCAGCATCCTGTTTCCAACAGAGGCCAAAACCAGGCCACAAGAACCTGGCAATTACCCAAACACTAAGAAGATCCATTGCTACTGATGCAATTAATAGCAGTGGCTATTCCCTAAGTAAAATTAATTAATAGCCATTAATGGACTTCTCCTCCAAGAACTTAACCAAACCTTTTTTGAACCCAGCTACACTAACTGCACTAACAATATCCTCTGGCAACAAATTCCAGAGCTTTATTGTGCGTTGAGTGAAAAAGAATTTTCTCTGATTAGTCCTAAATGTGCTACTTGCTAACTTCATGGAATGCCCCCTAGTCCTTCTGAGGCTGTAGCTGGTAGGCTACCAGATACTTTTAATAGATGAAGTCCTCTGTAAGCAACACCTCCTCATTATCATCTTTTGAATGTTTTCCAATGTAACAGAATCCATCTCCTCTCCCTGTACTGGACGCCTGCATATCACTCCTATGTAGACAGATGTCCTGTTAGGTGTCTGAGGGCATCCTACAGTATCTTAGCATCCTCTGTATTTCAGAAATTTATATTGTATAGATAACTAGCGACGGTCCTTCTCCAGGGTCTTCTTTAGTGAACACCGAACTGAAGTATTTGTTGAATATTTCTGCCAGTTCTTTGTCTCTCTCCACACATTGATCCTTTTCACCTTTCAGTTTCACTATGGTGCCGCCCACCCTTTGCCCCATCATGTGTCAGGGTGCCTTTTTAAGGTAAGGGGGGTCCAGGGGCTGGGGGGGACACTAGACTACCAGAGAGTTGTTCTGTATAAGCAAGGGGTGAGGGTTTCACTAGACTACCAATACGTATGTTGAATGATGGGTGGGGTGTCCAGGAGGGTAGGGGGGGGGGTTCAATTTATTTTTACTTTTTCCCCTGCTGGTCTGCCTCGACGGGTGGGACGGGGGTCTACCCAGGCCCCTGGGGGATGATTTGTTGTGATGGGAGGGAGGTTAATTTGGACCAGTGTTGGCCCTTTTAGAAGATGGCGGCCCTGGGTGAAGGGGGCCACCACTGCGGGGGTTTCCCCCTTTCTTTGCTATATTTATTCTCATGGAAGGTAAGCTAGCAGTGTGTTACACTATCGCAAGCCGAGTTAATGCCCCTCATTTTCATAAACCCCACCCAAACCCCTCCCCTTTGACTAAACTTTAAAAATTTGCATTCGCATTTCACAATGCGATAAATAACGCATGCGTTATGGCGTTATCGCAGGCATTAGGGCCCGAACACCAACGATTATAGCCTAACACACTTTGTTGAATGACCCTGTTAGAGATTTCTTTAGATTCTTGGGTGGGATGTGTCGCACTCCTGTCTATAAGCATCCCTTTTACAGCCTGCAAATGTTCTGAATGTTGCTTCATTCTCTGAGTTCTTAAGTAGTTGAAGGTCTTGGTAAGATTTAAAGAAAAAATGTTTTGAATTCACTAATTTCTTTTTTTTTATATGAGCATGAGGGCTTTGCCCATTTGTTTTTGCTCATTAAAGACAAAAGTTCAGAAATCTGCTGATAATTTTGAGCTGTGCATAACCAGCTTTTCTAATGCTTCATAAGAACATAAGAAAATGCCATACTGGGTCAGACCAAGGGTCCATCAAGCCCAGCATCCTGTTTCCAACAGTGGCCAATCCAGGCCATAAGAACCTGGCAAGTACCCAAAAACTAAGTCTATTCCATGTTACCATTGCTAATGGCAGTGGCTATTCTCTAAGTTAACTTAATAGCAGGTAATGGACTTCTCCTCCAAGAACTTATCCAATCCTTTTTTAAACACAGCTATACTAACTGCACTAACCACATCCTCTGGCAACAAATTCAATAGTTTAATTATGCGTTGAGTAAAAAAGAACTTTCTCCGATTAGTTTTAAATGTGCCCCATGCTAACTTCATGGAGTGCCCCCTAGTCTTTCTACTATCCAAAAGAGTAAATAACCGATTCACATCTACCCGTTCTAGACTCTCATAATTTTAAACATCTCTATCATATCCCCCCTCAGCCGTCTCTTCTCCAAGCTGAAAAGTCCTAACCTCTTTAGTCTTTCCTCATAGGGGAGCTGTTCCATTCCCCTTATCATTTGGTAGCCCTTCTCTGTACCTTCTCCATCACAATTATATCTTTTTTGAGATGCGGCGACCAGAATTATACACGGTATTCAAGGTGCAGTCTCGCCATGGAGCGATACAGAGGCATTATGACATTTTCCGTTTTATTCACCATTCCCTTTCTAATAATTCCCAATATTCTGTTTGCTTTTTTGACTGTCCCAGCACACTGAACCAACGATTTCAATGTGTTATCCACTATGACGCCTAGATCTCTTTCTTGGGTTGTAGCACCTAATATGGAACCCAACATTGTGTAATTATAGCATGGGTTATTTTTCCCTATATGCATCACCTTGCACTTATCCACATTAAATTTCATCTGCCATTTGGATGCCCAATTTTCCAGTCTCACAAGGTCTTCCTGCAATTTATCACAATCTGCTTGTGATTTAACTACTCTGAACAATTTTGTGTCATCTGCAAATTTGATTATCTCACTCGTCGTATTTCTTTCCAGATCATTTATAAATATATTGAAAAGTAAGGGTCCCAATACAGATCCCTGAGGCACTCCACTGTCCACTCCCTTCCACTGAGAAAATTATCCATTTAATTCTACTCTGTTTCCTGTCTTTTAGCCAGTTTGCAATCCACGAAAGGACATCGCCACCTATCCCATGACTTTTTACTTTTCCTAGAAGCCTCTCATGAGGAACATGAGGAACTTATTTATTTATTTATAATAACAAACGCCTTCTGAAAATAACAAGCGCCTTCTGAAAATCCAAGTATACTACATCTACCGGTTCACCTTTATCCACATGTTTATTAACTCCTTCAAAAAAGTGAAGCAGATTTGTGAGGCAAGACTTGGCCTGAGTAAAGCCATGCTGACTTTGTTCCATTAAACCATGTCTTTCTATATGTTCTGTGATTTTGATGTTTAGAACATATTCCACTATTTTTCCTGGCACTGAAGTCAGGCTAACCGGTCTGTAGTTTCCCAGATCGCCCCTGGAGCCCTTTTTAAATATTGGGGTTACATTTGCTATCCTCCAGTTTTCAGGTACAATGGATGATTTTAATAATAGGTTACAAATTTTTACTAATAGGTCTAAAATTTCATTTTTTAGTTCCTTCAGAACTCTGGGGTGTATACCATCCGGTCCAAGTGATTTACTACTCTTCAGTTTGTCAATCAGGCATACCACATCTTCTAGGTTCACCGTGATTTGATTCAGTCATCTGAATCATTACCCATGAAAACCTTCTCCATTACGGGTACCTCCCCAACATCCTCTTCAGTAAACACTGAAGCAAAGAAATCATTTAATCTTTCCGCGATGGCCTTATCTTCTCTAAGTGCCCCTTTAACCCCTTGATCATCTAACGATCCAACTGACTCCCTCACAGACTTTCTGCTTCGGATATATTTAAAAAAGTTTTTACTGTGAGATTTTGCCTCTACAGCCATCTTCTTTTCAAATTCTCTCTTAGCCTGTCTTATCAATGTCTTACATTTAACTTGCCAACGTTTATGCTTTATCCCATTTTCTTCTATTGGTTCCTTCTTCCAATTTTTGAATGAAGATATTTTGGCTAAAATACCTTCTTTCACCTCCCCTTTTAACCATGCCGGTAATCTTTTTGCCTTCTTTCCACCTTTCTTAATGTGTGGAATACATCTAGACTGTGCTTCTAGAATGGTATTTTTTAACAATGACTACGCCTCTTGGACATTTTTTACTTTTGTAGCTGCTCCTTTCAGTTTTTTTCTTACAATTTTTCTCATTTTATCAAAGTTTCCTTTTTGAAAGTTTAGCACGAGAGCCTTGGATTTGCACACTGTTCCTCTTCCAGTCATTAAATCAAATTTGATCATATTATGATCACTATTGCCAAGTGGCCCCACCACCGTTACCTCTCTCATCAAGTCCTGTGCTCCACCGAGAATTAGATCTAAAATTGCTCCCTCTCTCGTCGGTTCCTGAACCAATTGCTCCATAAAGCTATCATTTATTCCATCCAGGAACGTTATCTCTCTAGCGTGTCCCGATGATACATTTACCCAGTCAATATTGTGGTAATTGAAGTCTCCCATTATTACCGCACTACCAATTTGGTTAGCTTCCCTAATTTCTCTTACCATTTCACTGTCCATCTCACCATCTTGACCAGGTGGACGGTAGTATACCCCTATCACTATAGTCTTCCCCGACACACAAGGGATTTCTACCCATAAAGATTCAATTTTGTATTTAGTCTCATGCAGGATGTTTATCCTGTTGGACTCTATGCCATCCCGGACATAAAGCGCCACACCTCCTCCCGGGTGCTCCTCTCTGTCATTGCGATATAATTTGTACCCCGGTATAGCACTGTCCCTTTGGTTATCCTCTTTCCACCATGTCTCTGAGATGCCAATTAAGTCTATGTCATCATTCACTGCTATACATTCTAATTCTCCCATCTTACTTCTTAGACTTCTGGCATTAGCATACAAACATTTCAAAGTTTGTTTTTTGTTTGTATTTTCATTCTGCTTTTTAATTGATAGGGATAAGTTAGAATTTTTTAGCTCAGGTGAGTTTTTAGTTACAGGCACTTGGACTACTTTTCTAATTATTGGAACCTCACTGTCGGGATGCCCTAATTCTAATGCATCATTAGTATCCTTTGAAGATACCTCTCTCCGAACCATGCGCTGCTGAGCGTCTGTTTGTTCTAGTTTAAACGCTGCTCTATCTCCTTTTTAAAGGCTAGCGCCAGCAGTCTGGTTCCACCCTGGTAATGGTGGAGCCCATCCCTTCGGAAGAGACTCCCCCTTCCCCAAAAGGTTCTCCAGTTCCTAACAAAACTGAATCCCTCTTCCTTGCACCATTGTCTCATCCACGCATTGAGACTCCGGAGCTCTGCCTGCCTCTGGTGACCTGCGCGTGGAACAGGGGGCATTTCAGAGAATGCTACCCTGGAGGTTCTGGATTTAAGCTTTCTACCTACCTTCCTGTCAGCAGTAATACATATCAGGAGACAATTGCACAATTTTAAAAAACATTGTTACATATATCTAAAGGAAATAAAAGGTTATGTTATTAGCTCAAATCAGGGATTTTCCATTATATTTGCAATTTTTATTTTTATTATGACAAAAGAGCAAAAATGAATGTGTTCTGACTTCTAGTGATAATGGATGGCTAAGATCAGAGCTATAAATAAGCAAGGACTCTGCTTCAAATTTTTAAAAATTCTGATATTTATTTAAAGACTTTATTTAAAATACTTTGTAGACTGCTTATAAAAAAATCATAATCAACATAAATAAAACACAGAGGGCCGGATTTTAAAAGGGTTACACGCATAAGGTACACACGTTACCCTTTTAAAATGCCCCTGCGCGTGCCAAGCCTATATTGCATAGGATTCTGGCGCGCGCAAAGCCCCGGGACGCGCGTAAGTCCTGGGGCTTTCTTGATGTGGGCGTGTCGGGGGCATGGTGCGGTCGGTGCGTCATCGGGGGGGCGTGATGTGGTCGGCGCATCATCTGGGGGGTGGTGCCGTGGGCGTGGTTTCGGCCCGGGGGTGTGGCCGCGGCCTCCGGACCAGCCCCCGGACCGGAACATGGTGCGCGGCAGCCGGCCCGGCGCGAGCAAAGTTACGCCTGCCTCGAGCAGGCGTAACTTGTGCAACAGAGGTAGGGGGGGGGGTTTAAATAGGACCCGGGGGGGGGATTAGGTAGGGGAAGGGAGGGGAAGGTGGGGGGAGGCGGAAGGAAAGTTCCCTCTGAGGCTGCTCCGATTTTGGAACGGCCTCGGAGGGAACGGGCAGCGCGCGCAGGGTTCGGCGTGCGCAAGTTGCACAAATGTGCACCCCCTTGCGCGCCGACCCCGGATTTTATAAGATACGTGCAGCTACGCGCATATCTTATAAAATCCGGCGTACTTTTGTTCGCACCTTGTGAGCGAACAAAAGTACGCGTGCGCACTTTGTTTTAAAATGTACCCCAAAATATAACACAGAAAAGCCATTATGAATTTATAAAACATATTAATAAAATAGTTCATATATTTAACATACTAACTATAGAAAAGGCTTCTCTAACGAGATATGCCTTCTGTTTGATGGAAAGTTGCGAATTTACCCTGGACCTAAAACTTTCTGGGATACATTTTCAATAAGCTGTATAACTGAGAAAGTGGACATGCATTTTTCAGCTTGCGCAAAGCAATATGAAGTTCAAACAATAACTACCCGCACATATCCCAACATAGATATTTCCTTGTCTTTGGACTCTGGCAACGATGGTATTTACTTATGTAGTCACCTACAGCACACTGCTTCTTTCATGACAGCAATCAGTACCGATGTACCTGGCAGTCCTAAGCTTATGGTTTTTATACCCTGTAACTCCCAACGTGCTTTAACTCTTCCCTCCCCAGGGCTTCTGAGTATGCTCCTTTTTTCCCTTTATTTTGCCGGTTGCATGCTTGTGGTCTGGTTTGTTTCTTTGAATAAAGATTGCAGGGATAAGCTTTGAAAGTTTGTTTTTAAAAGTGTGTTTTTGTATAACATTTTAGTCTCTTGTTACACTGACATTTTACACAGGTGCCTAGAGTAGGAGAATTAGGAAAGTTAAGTCTTCCCTTTTCAAAGGTTATTGGTGTGGTGCAACAGCTTCATTGGCCCATATGGGCCAAAAGGGGGGAGAAGGCAGTGCTGTCCTTGGGCTGAAGGAAACAAACTTGATGGCAGAAAAAGACCATATAGCCCATCTAGTCTGCCCTTACAATTCCCATCACTCTCTCAGAGATCCCCTGAATTTATCCCATGCTTTCTTGAATTTAGATATCATTTTTCATCTCCACCAGCTCCTCTGGGAGGCTGTTCCATGCATCCACTACTCATTCTCTCTCTCTGAGACTGCCCCCTTTCGCCCTCATTCCATAACTCCTTGTTCTAGAGCCTCCTTTCCGGTGAAAGAGGCTTGCCTGCTGTGCATGGAAACCTTTGAGATATTTGAATGCCTCTATCATACCTACCCTATCTTGCCTTTCCTCTAGGGTATACGTGTTTAGATCTGTAAATCTATCCCCATATGCTTTAGAATAGAGACCATTGGTCATTTTAGTAGCCACCCTCTGGACCAGTTCCAACCAGTATATATATTCTTTTGAAGGTGCGGTCTCCAGAATTCTACACAGTATTCCAAATGAGGTCGCATTAGGGACGTATACAGGGACAATATCACCTCCCTTTTTCTTCTGACCATTCCTCTATCTCTGCACCCAAGCATCTTTCTGGTTTTTGCTGTCGCTTTATCCACGTTTGGCCCTCTTAAGATAATCAGATACAATCCCCCATTCCCCCCCCCCCCCAGATCCCGTTGTTCTTTTGTGCTTAGAAGAATTTCACCTCCAATACTGTACCTCTCCCTTGAGTTTTTGCAACCTTATTGTATTACCCTGCATTTTTTAGCATTAAGGAGGAAGAGTTAACATAGTCTCTGTGCCACGTGGACCAATGCTGAAGAAGTGGGATCAGTATGTATGTCAAGTGGCTGGAAAAGAAAGAGGCAAAGGCATGGAAGTCTGACTGTCAGCAGCCATGTGGGATGAGGAGAGAGGAGAGGGTGGCTGTATCATTGCATCAAAGGGAGGAGGGGGAGATGACATTGGCGTCAGCATCCATATTATGCGGGCCAATACTGAAGAGGCGGGGTCAGCATCTGCACAGATGGAAAATTAGGATGGAAAGACACAGCGGTAGCATCACTGTTAGCAGTCACGTAGGCCGAAGAGCAGAGGAGGGAGGAGGACTGAGAAGCGGCAGTGTCAGACTGAAAGTCTAAGAGAATGGCAAAAGGAGAAGGAAGGGGCTTTAAATAGGGTAGGGGTTGAGAGAGAGAGAGAATGTGGTGATGAAGGTTAGGAAAAGAGAAATTGGTGGGGGGAGAAAGGGCACTGAGAGAGGGAGAGAAGACTGCTGGTGACAGAGCAAGAAATTGAGAGAGAGAGAGAGACTAGTGAGGGGACAGGTTAGGAGAGGGACTTGGGACAATACCCAGAGAATAATGGAGAAAAGCTGTTAGTTATAGTGTGTGGCTATTGAAGATTCTCCTGAATCCATTTCTGACTAGTTCCCTGGTGAAACTATGTAGAAAATTAGCATATGGGATATACAGGATATGTGCTGACTTCTTTGATTAGAGAGGTTAGCATACTCTTTCTGTTGGTGAATGAAATAGTTTTTCCATCTGCTGTCGCTGTATTGTGCAGTTTTCAGGCTTTTAAAGAAACCTCAGTAGTTTTATCTCTGTATGTATGCCAGTGATCTAGCATTAAGCATTGTAAAATATGTGAAAGAATATTCATTTGACATTGGAATGTCAGTAGTGTGGGCTGCTGTAAAAATAGTGAATTATCTTTTATCACAAGAACTAGGCAGTAACTGGGTTTGGAGGAGTAATTAATCTTAGAAGAATTCCAATCAGGAACACTGAAGACATAAAAGAATGCAATGAGATCTTTGTTTCAGCCATCAAAAATCATTTAATGATCTGTTTTCATCAGTGAAACAATAATTATAGTGGTAAATACTTAAGATGCAACAGTACTGTGATTGCAGCTGTGAATCTGACATGAAAATAGGAAACAAAAACATTAGTCCCGGAATGAACAGCTTTTATGCAATATTATGCCGTGCTTGGCTTTCTGTAGTATAGCTGTCAAGCTTGGGCAGTCGGCTGGTCAATAGTGACACACTGTGTCAGTGAGCAGCGTCTCCTGATAGCGTAACCTGCAGTTCACACATTACCGAAGCTCCAAATGTTGAACATTCATGTCCCCTGGTACTGGTGCAGTTTCCAGACTCTCCTAGCTGGCTCATGTTTAATTCTTTGGCAATTTGCCCTAATGATATCCCTCAGGAGCTTTCAGACCCTGTTTTTTTTTCCATATTTAATCGTATTATTGTAATCTGAGGGGTGAGCACACTGTGCTGCGTAAACAGTAATTTTGTGCGGTTTCTGATGAGCTGCTGTCCTCATCAGTATGAGTCTGCAGCATGTTTTTTTTCTTCCCCAAGAAAAATTAGCAACAAAACTGGAATATCATTTTCAGGATACAGCTATGCTTCTCCAAAATACATGGAATGCGAATCTTGGTAATGCATCTTCAAGCCAACTTCATCCTTTATTAAGCATCAGAGTTCACTTTCATTCTTAAGTTCGCTAATGATGCATTCATAATGTAATTAATACACATTTTGGTCCAATAATAATTTGCATCATGAAGCAATAACACTGCTGCCTTGTGTTACATTGAGAGAAAACTGGCATTTTTGGATTTATAATACTGATTTTTGTTCTTTATATTTTGAAATAAGATTTAAAAACGTGTGTGTATGTGTTTTCTTACAGTTAACGGCTTGTATTCATGGATCAGCTTCATTATTATATCCGATGTATTGGCAACACATATACATCCCAGTACTTCCTCCACACTTGTTGGACTACTGCTGGTGAGTTTGCAAATATTATATTTCTGAAAGCCTCAGTAATAACTTTTTCTTTTGTTGACTGAGAAAACAATTAAAAAGGAATCTGAATAGTATTGCTTAATGAAAATGGTTGTAATACTAACTGCACAAACAAATAAATTAAATTATAGAGCCACTTAATATAAGCTGCAATTTTCTCCATCTACTCTGCAAAAACACAGTTGAAAGTATAGGTTGTGGCGAATCTCATGTTATATTTGGAACTAGAGGCACATTTGCATTTTTTTTTTTCAGTTAATTTATTGGAATAATTTGTCTAGGCTTATGTTTTATTTTCCAGGAAGGAATTGAGTACTCTTGGTTTTTTGATTAGGCTTTTGAACTATAAAACAGCTGACTTTCAGAATATTCTATATGTGTAGATACGCTACTTACACTTGAACAAACCCTCCTTTTCAGATCTACTTAGTGCTAGTGGGGGCCTGTCAGGTTTTTGACATCACTATTGGAAGCAGTCATTGGCACTCGTGTTATAAAATGGTCTGATAGGGAAAGCAGTTGGCATTTGTAGATGCTTTGAGATGAGATGAGTATTTTGGCTGCACCTCAACTGGTCCAGATATGTTTCTGGAGCCAGATATATGGAGCTTCAGAAACTGGGCTTTTGCGAAGATGACAGATGAATTAAAGGATGGTGCCAACCAAGATCAGACCTAGGAGGGTCAATCAAAAATTCATCCTTTTTACAGGCTTTTGAATAACCCTTGTGTTTTTATTAGGCTGATCTAGATGACTCGCCTCTGCTCTGGAGTTATTTGCATTTTATATAGTAAATATGCCTTTAGAAATATTTGACATTTCTAAACAAGATATTTCAGGTCTTTTGAACTTGAACTATTTCAATAGAAATTTTTTTTCCCTTTTACTTCAAATTTCACACCGCAGTCAAACAATATGTCGTGTTTAACAGCTGCTAAGCAAATAGCATACTTCTCTAAGTCTTCCCTGGGGCCTTATAAAACGGTCTCGTTGAACAATACTGGATCTTATTTTTAAAAAAACAACTTTTTCCCATTATGCACCTACGGAAAAAACGTATTTAAACAATAAGGCTCATTATCTTATAACAAAAATGTTAATGAATAGATTCCTCTGTATATCTGACTGTGCTGGGTACTTTTTTCCAAGTGAGACTCTGAGTAAATGTGTATAGAACTACCAAGTAGCTCTCTGTCATTTGAAAGAAAAAAGCTACATTTATGAAATAAGCCAGAGTAAATGTGAAAACGTGTGCTTTGTTTTTTCTCTATCTCCTGGTTATTCACCAAATAGAGAGAGGAGTTAATTGGAGAGTTAATTATATGCACTAGGTACGGAACTGCAAAGTTTGGCCAGTCCGGCTTTAGAAATTACATCCTATGCAGTATGGGATTTGTAGTCCGTGATTCTACTAATTGAAATCGGTGCTGCTGGTCCCATAATGCATCAGGGTAGGGCTGTCAGAAATCCAAGACTAGCCTAAAATCTCCCTCCTGGAACTAGGTAACTTGGCAGCTCTGTAAGATGATGTCTTTCTGATTGATTATCTATAGTTCTCAAACCCTTCTCGGGGCTTCTCAACAGTTTTGTTTTTTTTAATGATATCTACAATTAATATTCCTAAGAGACATATGTAGACATTTGGTTTACAGACCAGGTGAATATGCATATTTTGTTGTCCTGAATACCGGACTCGTGGGGTGAAGGTGAAGGGGGCACAAGGACTAGAGTTAAGAACCGTGTGGAATTCATATGTGGAATTCAAGCTGCTGCTGGATGCAGAAGGGAGCACCATTTTACCAAACTTTGTTTGTTTTTTTTGGCAGAAGCATTTGAAAACCATTTGTTTTTTCCCTTCAGTATAAAGTGTGCATACTGTTATAGCAGCAATAGGTACACATGCTTGACAGACTTTGTTTAAAAAAAAAAGTCCATCTGACATGGGCTGTTCCTTTAAGCACCACTGCACAATACTGCTCATAATACCAGGCACAGACTGCTGGCACTAAGGGATTAACTATGTGAATTATTATTTAAACAAACTAAGCAAATAAGTTTAGATAATACGTGGTTACGAAGGTCACAAAAGCACTTCATACAGTAAGCTGAAAGGGCAAGCCAAAGCCATGCCACGTGCTATCCTGGTAGTCAGGGGGAGGAGTAAGATGCAATATTTATCTATGCCCTCGCATCAGTGAGCCTCCTGCTAGTTAATGCATAAAAATGAAAGCCACGGAGGGTATTTTTTTCAAGGTATAAAATGTTGTAGCCCTAGTGCTAGATGTTAATATTTGCTCGTATGCATTCATTCTACAAGGTACAATTCAAAATATTTTTTTCATTCCCTTTTTGTCCCTCTTTATATACCTCCTTCCTTAGATGACTCATGGGTAGCTTTAGGTTCCCTCAGTAGCCGAGGGCTGGAGGGCGGGATGTCTTCTCTAAGCCTAAATAGCGCAGTGCTGACCTTTTGCCAATATCTACAGCTGCCTTCCCTCCCACCTGGAATCCGAGCACATCAGCCCCTCATCGTGTTCCAAAAGGACAGGAGACCTGAACCTAGTTTCCAGTTCCCAGAGCTGCTGTTAGGCATTTTAGAGCATGGGATAGACAAGCATATTTGTATCTCCTGCCCTGATCTTCTGTCCTTTTTCCCTCTCTTCCCTTTTCTTTCCTCAGCCTGGATGTTAGGAGAACAGCGATTCTCTTCCTGGGTTTTCATCTGCTGCCAACCCACGCGTGCATTTCAGCCATTTTTACACCCCAGAGGATTTTGCTGTACAGCCTCTTCTGCCCACCACCCCTAGTTACAGCCCTACTGTTCCCACAACGTCATCGTGTACTTGGAACAAAAAAGAAAAAAAGAGCCAATAAAGTTTCAGAGCAAGAAATACAAAACACTAATCAATGAGAACCAAAACATATAAAGATAAGGGTTTTATAGTGCAATCTATGATAGATTAAGATAGAGGGGTGTCAGCAAGCCAGACAGTGTGCCCGATTAGCATACAGGCCACTCAGTCTTATCGATCATTCACCTCTTAAAAGTGCATTTAAAAAAAAAATGTTTATAAGCATTTAAAAGAAACAACAGTCTATAGCAAATATGAATGGATCTCAATTTTTTATAATCCACTTCCAAAAGCCCAACAACGGCCGTGGTTTCGCGAGGAAATGCTTATTTGGGGGCTGAACATAAACACATTATCCAAGGACTGATAACTATAAAGAATGCAAATAATCAGTAAGTATATTAATATCCAAGAAAGTAAATACAGATACTTATCTCAAACAAGCCCATGGCACCTTGTAGAAGGCAGACTGTGACATCTCACATAACTTCAAAATAGAAAACTGGAACCAGAGGTCTTGATTGAGATAAGTATCTGTATTTACTTTCTTGGTATACCAGGAAATTTATAAACGTTAAAAAGACGTAACAGATGTGTCAATGTCATATAGATGCTGACTGTTCAAATGTAGAAACAAAAATTGTCAAAGAAACTATCACTTTAGTCCAAAAGTAAAGCTGATAGTAATTCATCTGAAAAGATAATAAAACCAAATGTAACAAGGAATCAACAAATCAAAGAAAAACTGCAAAATCTTGCTCAGAATTAAGACCAGAAGGTGTCACAGTATTCAAATTGTAGATCCAATGTTGCTCTAAATGCAGAAGTGTTAGGCTGAAATCACCTCCTCCCCAATGTGGTCTAGGTTGTTCCAAAACACAAAATCTAAGATCAGAAAATGTATGAAAAAATTATTCACAATGGGCCAAATTGTCGTATATACGCACAGGCTTAGATTTGTGCGCACAACCCGGCGCGCACAAATCTAAGCCCGATTTTATAATATGCGCGCGCAGCCACGCGCATGTTATAAAATCCTGGGTCGGCGCGCGCAAGGGGGTGCACACTTGTGCATTTTGCGCGCACCGAGCCCTAAGGGAGCCCCGATGGTTTTCCCCGTTCCCTCCGAGGCCGCTCTGAAATCGGAGTGGCCTCTGAGGGAACTTTCCTTCCACCCTCCCCCCCCCCACCTTCCCCTCCCTTCCCCTATCTAATCCATCCCCCAGCCCTACCTAAATACCCCCCTACCCTTTTTTTTAATTTACGCCTGCCTTGGCCGGTGCGCGATCCCCCCCAGCACATCCGCTGTGCTGGAGGCCTCGGTCCTGCCCCCGGACCGCCCCTTTTTTCAAGCCCTGGGACATATGCGCATCCCGGGGCTTGCGCGCATCGCCGGGCCTATGCAAAATAGGCTCGGCGCGCGCAGGAGGGGTTTAAAAGGGTTACGTCCATAACCCTTTTAAAATCCGCCCCCATGTGTTACCAATGGAGCATTTATACAATGTAAAGATAAATTAGTCCGATGTGTATTTGGAGCCAGCCCCATCTACAAAACATTTGCATTGCAAATGATTGATGTTTTATAGCGCATTGCTGGAAAATATATTTTAACAATTGATTTTAGACAATGTCAGTTGAAACTCTTGAGAAACATGGATTTTGGTTTTATAGTGTATGTATGTGTATGTACTCACACACCCCACTCAATGGCTCTTCAGTAATCCCTACAAACTGTTGTTAGCTCATAAGAAAATGAGTTTCCATACTGGATCGGACTGAGAATCCATCAAGCCCAGGATCTTGTTCCAGTAGTGGCCAATCCAGCATTCAAGTATCTGGCAAGTACCTAAACATTAATTGGATCCCATGCTACTAATGCCAGTAATAAGTAGTGGCTATTGATTAATAGTAGATTATGGACTTCTTTTCCAGGAACTTGTCAAAAACTTTTTTAAACCCAGCTAAGCTAACTGCCTTAACCACATCCTCTGGCAATGAATTCCTGAGCTTAATTTTGTGTTGAGTGATAAAGAATTTTCTCTGATTTGTTTTAAATGTGCTAATTGCTAACTTCTTGGCTTGCCCCTAGTCCTTCTGTTATCTGAAAGAGGAAAAACAGATTCCCATTTACACAATCTAGTTCTCTCATGATTTTGTAAACCACCATCATGTCCTCTGTCAACCATCTCTTTTCCAAGCTGAACATCCCTAACCTCTTTAGCCTTTCCTCAGAGGGGAGCCATTCTGTCCCTTTTATCATTTTAGTCATCCTTCTCTGTACCGTCTCCAGTGCATTTGCATCTTTTTTGAGATGTGGTGGCCAGAATCGAACATAGTACTCAAGGTGCAGTTTCACCATGGAACAATACAGAAGCATTATGACATTCTCCATTTTATTTACCATTCTCTTCCTAATAATTCCTATCTTTGCTTTTTTGACTGTTGCAGTATACTAAGCCAACGATTTCAATGTATTGTTCACTATGATGCCTAGATATTTTTCCCTGCATGGTATTCCTAATATGAAACATAACATCATGTAACTACAGTAATGGTTATTTTTCCCTATATGCATCACCTTGCACTTTTCCATATTATGTTTTATCTGCCATTTGGCGCCCAGTCTTCCAATTTCACAAGGTCCTCCTGCAATTTATTACTATCCATTTGTTATTTAACTACTCTGAATGATTTTGTGTCATCTGCAGATTTGATCACCTTTCCAGATTATTTATAAATATATTAAAAAGCACCAGAACAAGTAAAGATTCCTGAAGCACTCGTTTACCTATCTCCACTGAGAAAACAGACCATTTAATCCTACTCTGTTTTCTGTCTTTTAATCAGACTGCAATTCACAAAAGGACATCACCTCCTATCCCATGACTTTTTAATTTTCTTAGAAGCCTCTTAAGAGGGACTTTGTCAAACACCGTCTAAAAATCTAAATACACCATATCTACCGGCTCACCATTATCCACATGCTATTTATCCCTTAAAAAAAATTTAGCAGATTTGTGAGACAAGACATGAGGTATTATGTTTGGTTCCGATTGAGCTGGAAACCCTAAGGGGCAGAAGGAAACTGAAAGGCCAAAAAACAAAGTAAGAAAAGATGGAAAAAAGATATAATAATTCAAATACAACCTGGCATTATAAAACAGTCATTAAAGATCAATAAGCAAAGAAATGTGATGCCTTTTAATTGGACAAAGTTGATATTTTTCTAAATTAGATTACAAACTCTATAGTCTCTTATGTGTATCTGCTCAACGCTGCATATGTTTACTAGCACTTTAAAAATGATAAATCTTTGTATTAGTACATTGACTTTGTGATCTATATTACGTTCATCAGGTCCAAACAAATAATCAAGTCAAGAATCATTTTAAAGTGTCTCCTTATAATTTTGTTATTTGTTGAATTTGATTTCCCTGCATTTAGGTGAAGTAACATGGTACCACACACTTTGGAGGTAATTTTCAAAAGGTTTTTTTGGGGGGTTTTTTTTTGCATAAAACAGGATTTTACACACATACATGGGCTTTTGAAAAATTTTATAGTATATACTACTTTTACATGCCTAGCTCCTTTGAAAATTCACTCCTTAATCCGTAAAGCAGTAATAATGTGACTGAATTGGAACACACCCTGTGCGCAGGGCTCGTTTTAAAGGTAAAAGGCACCCTAGGCGAACCATAAACTCCAGCCTCCCCACATACAATTAAAAAGTTGTGCATTTATAATAGCAGATTTTATATGAAAAGCACATTTTGAGGTAAAACTATCACTTAAAACAACGTGTATCTAATATTTATATGCACTACTGAGGTGCTAATCAGAAAACTCTGCAGAAAAGACACTTGGAACCCATATAGTATTAGGCCTGTTGTATCGCATGTTGGGTGTGGGCTTGGCCCTTAGAAAGCCATGACTAAACCGAATTACAATTACAATATAGTAAACCTCCCATACCAAAACAGCATTAACTGCCAGCATGCAAACAGCAACAACCCTACCTATGAAAAGGCAATACTGCAAATATACCAGGCCCTAAAACACCAATACAACCACCTATTGGGAAAACAGAACAAGTCAGTCTGCTATAGATCTCTACACAAAACTGCACACTAGCAGAATACATTACCTCGGTCACACATGCAGAATAAAGGCAGACCCTCACCAAATACAGAATAAAGTGACCATAAAGTAACAGTCAAAAACTAAACTGGAAACTGCAAGAAATCAGATGCTGTATTCAGTGTGACAAAGGAAGACAAACATCTACATTCCTGAAAAAGCATCAAACAATAACAAGAGATATAAAACATCAATTATAATAATAAAATCATACTAATAAAAAGAATAAATATTTCAAAATAGCTGATGAAGAGAATATTCAATAATTAAAACCATGTACAAATTTGTAAAAATTTCCCTAACATCAAGAAAATATAGAAAAAAAAAAGCACATCAAATAACTCCCAATTATTAAAATTAATAAGCATAAAAAAATAAATCCCTCTCTTCATACCTGAGAGCTTTTGATTTTCAGTCATCCTGAGATTATTCTGGATTGAGGGGGCATGGAAACAAATTATTTCCTCTCTCTCACACACACATTTGCTTACTCATACATGGTCTCTCTCACTGACAAACACACATGTTCTCTCATACACACACTAGCTTACACATGCTCAGACATATTCACGCTCTCTTTCTCTCCTACATATTCACAAATGTGCTCTCTCTCTCACATGCTCACACACATGCTCTCACGCACATATATGCTTTCTCACACACACACAAACACTCGTGCACTCTGTACATGATCTTACACACATGTTCACACTCACTCACTCTTACTCTCCCTGGAATGTTCAGGCAGCTGCAGAAGCAGCCTCCTCCTTGAGTCCACATGGCATAAGAATGCCTCTTTTCTCTCCCTTTTGTGGACTGGCCATGGCCGCTCTCTTCTGCTGTGCGGGCCCAGCTGTTACCTCTGCCTCATGGGCCCTGCTCCTGCTCCTGTGCCTCTCAGGCCCCATGGCTTGGCCGCTGCCACTGCTGGGTTTTTTTTTCATTTTTTATTTTCAAGTTTCAATATTACATATTTTCACTTTTACATTGATCATCAACAAATCATGAAACTGATTTTTTAGAACTGCATCCACATAACAATTTTTACAATATAGTTTCCTTTCCTTCGTTACAAAACCATATGGGGAATCCTATACATGAGCAAGTCTCCTATATATTTTTTTTACCAAAAAGATGAGAGTAAGCAGAACATTTAATTCTATAACCAACTTATTTAGCAGTCAGGTTCTTCCCCTGGATTACGTCGGGCTTCCAAAAATCTCTCCAAGTGTTCCGGTTCAAAATATACACATCTTTTACCTTCTATGCTCATAATACATTTGCAAGGGAATCTAACAACATTCTGAATACTAAATGTTCTTGCTTGATTTGCTAACAACAAAAATGTTTTCCTTCTTAATTGGGTTTCCTTAGCTAAGTCTGGGTATATCCACACCTTTTGACCCAGGTATAAAGAGGTTCTTTTCACCAAAAACAATTTCAAAATTGTATCCCTTTCAGATGAAAGGTTAAACTTCACCATAAGAGTACCTCTTTTCTCTACCTGGGAACTTAAAGAAGTCTCTAAAAGTTCTGTTACATTCAGGGATGTGTCAAGCTCTCCCTGATTTGATGTTTCCTCATTTTTCCAACTTATAAAGTAGGCGCTTGATATTGATGGTATATTCTCCGAGGTTAATAATAATACTTCAAAGAAATAATTCCTTAATTGTTCTTTAGGAGATATTAATTTACATTTTGGAAAGTTAATAATTCTTAAGTTTGTATATCTAATAGAATTCTCTGTATTTTCTACTTTCTTAGATAAATGTATTTCTCCCTGAATAATAGTTGACTGCACAGATTTAATTTGTTTCATTTCTTCCTCAACTTTTGCTAAGGTCCCCTCATGACCTGTAACTATCGGATTCAGATTAAACAAAGCTGTTTGCATATCTTTTAATGCTACTATTCAAATTTGAAATATTAGTTTGCAATGCTACTATGGCTTGCCAAATCATATCCATAGTTACTCTTTGTGGATTTCCAGGCAATGCAATAGGCATAGGGTTTGAAAATTGAATTAGAGAGGGTTCTTGGCTGCCTTGGTTCCCCATAAGGGGGATAGAATCTGTTCCTCTGGAAGGGGAAACCCCTTCACTTAAATTCACCTCGTGTAAGGGAGGAGTCAAAACTCCTTCCTTTTTCTTTATTACTAATCCCTCTCCAAGATCTCCCTCAATCGGACTCAAGATCCCTGACGCAGTCCGTCGCGGGTCTGAGCCTAGATCAATTGTGGTTGCAATAATCCAAGGTGGAGTAGGTGTTATTGGAGCCCCAGGACTTAGACTGACTTCTCCCAAAAGGGGAGAGGCTTGCTCTCCATCTCCTCCTTTAGCGGGACCCTCCGGGGTATTTAATTCTGCTGATGAAAAATAATCTGGCATGGTGGTTTGTACCAAGGAAGGTCTTACAGGGGTCGAGGCTTCCTGTTTGACCTTGCCTTTTCTTTTAGTATGTGGCATTCTAATCAAAAAGAAAACAAATTACAAGAAACAACCATAGAGGAATTTTCAATACTCACATAAAATCTATCAACGTACTTAAGAAAGAGTCCAGAGATAGCGGAACCAAAGGGTTAGGCCAGCTTCCCAGCCTTCGCCGGCCTAAGCCAGACCAAGCCGCGCACCCCTTACGGAGCGCACCGACGGTGGCGGTGCGCCGTCTGCCGTTCAATTTATCAGCAGGCGCCGCCTGATGACATCACTGGAGCGCCACCTCCCACTGGAGTTCGCAAGCTGTTCCAGGGTCTCTCACCTCCAAATTTTCACAGCAGGTTAGCCCTCCAGTCCTGGGCCCACTCGAAAGTCCCACTCCCACTCTCTCTTTCTCATTCTCGGACTCTGCCACTGCTGTTTTTCTGTTAGGTCCTGCTCTTCTTTTTGGCAGAGAGAGCATACCAAGTACAGACACTGCTCTTGCTCCTTCAAGCCATGTGGGCCAGCCGACGTTGCTCTGCTGCAGCCTGCTATTTTCTTCCTGCCCCACAGGGCCCAAGCCATCTGCTAATTCCTGCATCATGATTGAGCTTCCTCCTTCCCACCTGCATGGGCTCACGACACACTTCCTCTTCAGGCTTCTGCGGACGGGAAGGGGAAGATCCAGTTGTTGTGGTTATGCTATCAGGAGCAGTCTACATTTGTACAAGCTAGTGAAAGCTCTAGGCAGCCACCCCCAAACCTGTGACACTCTAGACAGCTGCCTAGTTCACCCAGTGCTTCCACCAGCCCTGCCTGTACATGTATAGCTTTATTATATATACTACATATATATATACTACATATATGCAGTTGATGTACAAATCGTCATCCCAATCACAGACTCATTACCTAAAGCCATCAAAACATGGGAAGCCTCACTTGCAGCCATCAGCAACTTCCATTCTAGTCTCAACCTACCACTCAACACCGTTAAAACAGAAACCTTAATAATAACTCCTCCACACAACCATCTCATCTCTAATCAACACAACACTCCCCTAAACTCAATTCTTACATCTCAACCTCCTCTAAATTCAATTCTTACATATCAACACGCAAGGAATCTAGGAGTCGTCATAGACGATCAACTCAACCACAAAAAATTCATTAACAACTCCCTCAAGGAATGCTACTTCAAGCTGCAAACCCTAAAAATCTGAAACCACTCCTACACTTCAACGATTTCCGAACAATACTTCAGTCCACAATATTAACAAAAATAGACTACTGCAACTCGCTACTCCTTGGCCTTCCAAAAAAACACCATCTCCCCCCTCCAATTGCTGCAGAACGCAGTTGCACGCATCATCACCAACACTCGCAGAAACAAACACATAACCCCAATCCTCAAACAACTATACTGGTTACCTATCCAACAGCGCATACAGTACAAAACCCTCGCAATAATACACAAATCCTTACACAACCCAGATATGAACTGGCCCCATAGCACCTTCTCCTTCCGCAGCACAAATAGACCCACCCAATCACGCTACCTAGCAACCTTAAACATTCCCACACCCAGACTCATCCATTACAGTGCCACCAGTGATCGCGCCCTATCCATTGCTGGCCCCATACTCTGGAATTCTATGCCCGCTGACATACGCCAAGAATACTGCCTGCACAAATTTAAAGAAAAACTAAAAACTTGGCTCTTCACACAAGCATACTCATAATCTCAAGGACACTCCACTGAATCCCATTACAATGCATCCTATACCACCCCTACTCCCTGCCCTCCCAATAACCTACGCCCCCCTCACTTACCTTAACACCTCACCACACAGTAGCTCTCCTCACGGAGAATACTAAATTTCACCTTACCCGAGTTTATCCTACTGAAAACCGTCCAGTCCTCACACCCAATTATATTATGACATTAACTATACTATTCAATTTAGATATATATGTACATTATTTTATTATTTAGCAACCCCTATTTGTCACATTATAAACCTGTTACTGCTGCACTAAACAAATATAATCTGCTTAGCTGTTTCTGTTAAACTGTTATAGTTACTCTGTAAAAAGTTGTTATATTGGTTATACTGTAAAGCTCTGTTGCTGACTCCATGTTGCCTGTAAACCGATATGATGTCCAACAATGAATGTCGGTATAGAAAAACCTTAAATAAATAAATAAATAAATAAATAAATAAATTTTATGATGCCATAGGTCTTTAACAATTAATATTTATTTTAAAAACTAATTTTCTCCATCCATTTAGGAGCAATTGAAGATGCTCTGCCACCCTCTAGCTTCCTATCAACAGAAGCTTACTGAGTTCAGGTATCCTGAGCAGGAGGCTGAAGAGCCATTTAAAGGGATCACATAGAAATGTTTTGCATATTTTTCTTTGTGCAATGCTGGATTGCATTGTGTTACGTATGTGTAGCCCTTGGATGGGATGGATCCTTTTCACTGCACCCAGGGTCACACTGGAAAAAAATCAGTAGAACTAGGGGTCATGATATGAAACCACAGGGAGGATGTCACAGAACCAGCATTAGAAAATGTTTCTTCAAGGAGAGAGTGGTGGATGCCTGGATTGCCCTTCTAGAGGAAGTGGTGAAGGCAAAAACAGTGAAAGAATTCAAAGGGGCATGGGATAAACATTGTGGATCCCCTAAAGGCTAGAGGATGGAAATGAAGAGAAGGGTGCATGGGGATAACTTGCTGGTGCAGCCGTTGCTACCCTTAACCAATAAGCCTTGATAATTTTGATGCAACTCCAACATTGCTCTCTGCTTCAATGGCAGGGGGAAAAAAGAGAATTTGGATTTAGACAACCAACGAAGGCCCCGACTTTTAGGGTCTGGGGAATTGATGTACATTGATAAGGGGAAAAAAACACAAGACTGCTTCTTTAGCCAAGTCCATAAGCTAAGCATGTCAAGAGGCCCTGTCTGAATTTTCAAAAAGGTTCGTCACCCAGTAAAAATATTGCTAGCAGTAAATTTGTTATGGGTTATCATAAGGCTTGGGGATAACTGCATGGAGCGCCAGTTGCTACCCTTAAGAGAAACATGGGGATAACCAGCACGGCAGATACTACCATAAGAAGCTTACTGGGCAGAATGCATGGGTCATTTTGGTTCTTTTCTGCCATCTTTTCTATGTTACTATGTTAGGATGGACCCTATATGCTGTCTGTCTCTATGGCTAGCTTTAGCAGTCAGAGTCCTGGGGCTCCTTGGGGGGGGCGAGGCTTAACCTCAAGGCCCTTTTGTATTAATCCCAGCCCTTCTCTCTGTCTTTGTAAACAGCACTAATAATCTCTTCATTCTTATAGCAACAAAATTCACACTATACAGCAAAATGGTTTCCAATTCCTTTACAGATAGATGATTTATTGTATAGTGATTCTTTATAGCTCTTGGATTTAAATAAAATTGAACACTAAAGAAGAAGAAGATACATTAATAAATTTGTGTCCTCACTCTTCCAGTAAAGTCTCTGAATTTCTTTTAGAAACCAGTTCCTTACACTAAATCTCCTTCTCCTCTCTCCTATTTAAAAAGGTGCAATCCTTTTTTAATTCCCAGCTTTATTACAGCTCTCTGCCCACTTTGGAATGGTTAGCAGCTAGTCCCAATATTGATTTAGAATGTAAGTTCCTATTCTTATACCTTTCCTGAAACGTTCTCTACTATTTTAGATCTCCTTCTGACAGTACCAGTCACTTCTCCTCACGAGTCAGCAGCAACAAATGTTTCCAAACTACCTTCAGCTCCTTTCCTCCTCTGCTGCAGGCGGCAGGGACCCTGTCCTCAAAAACCTCCTCCAATCCTCTGGTTCTTTCAGAATGAAAGACACCTCTTTTCAGTGGGCTGAGTGCTGATTCCCGGGTACTAAAGCCACTCAGCTCCCAGTAGAACAAAATATACTTTGACTAAAAAGGGGAAAAGCGAAACAGAAACAGGAAGGGTAGAAAAACTTACTAGTCTCCAAGTAAGATGATATTCACTAAAGACAGATAACTCAAAGTTGAAACTCCTCTGCATCAGGTCACTGACTTATCTATCCATTGAAGGTGAGATAGAGAGCAGCAGAATCTTCCCTACCCTTTGATCTAACTTTACACAGGGATGCCCAATCCTCTGTGAGGAGGTACCAAGGCCTTCCCAGGGAAAACTCTCAAAACTTGGTTTAAAAGCATAAAAAGCAAAACAGAACAAGTAAGACAGACAGGCTGACCCTCAAAGGGCAAAACAGACCACTCTCCTTCAATAAATTAGAAAAAATAAATGACAGAAGTCAGAGAGCAGCAGTCCTCTGGGAAGGATAACTACAAATCCATGATCCTAAGATGGTGCCTAGTGGTGATAAACAGCTAGAGCACATCATCTACAGCTCCCACATTGGGGACTAAAACCCAAACCTCTTTTCACCAACACTCACTTTGAACCTCCCAATGCTAAATAGTACACTCTTTTTATTTATTTATTTATTTATGCAATTTTAAATTAATAAAGCAAGGCAAAACTTTGTTTCAGCAACGTGAGGATAATAAAAGTAAAGAGGAAACAATAAAGAAAATATCATATCCAGTTATGTATACAATTATAGCCAATAATATATATTGGAAATTCATATCATCATTATTATTATCCTCAAATTAATAAAACTTAAGATTATACAGAGGGGAAGTAAAATACTGGGAGGGATAAGTAAACAACTAAAGGAAGGCCTATAGCAAGTAAGGACCCCCATATATTAATACTAGTCTCCATATAACGTTAGGAATCAGTCAGAACTGGAGAAGAAGTAATAACTCTCCTAACATTGAGAGAGGATTTCGCTCAGGTGCGAAAAATACAAACGTGTCTGAGTGTAGCTTTACAAAACATTTACAAGAATAACGTAAAACAAGAGAAGCCCCCAAATCAAGAGTAGCTTTCCTGAGAGCTAAAAAAAAAACTTTTCTCCTTTGCTGGGTGAGCCTGGAAATATCCAGAAAAATCCTCAAATTTTGGCCATGAAAAGGAGAATTTAAATTCTGAAAATACAAAGACATCATTTTAGACAGATCAGAATTGGAAGTGAAAGAAACTAACAAGGTGGCCCTATTTATAATTTCCGGACCAGATGATTCTAGAAATTCTGTAAGGTTCAAGGAAGGAAATTGATTTGCAGCAGAAACCCCAGCAGATGCTTGAGAGAATGATGACAAAAAGGATATCTTATTAATAGAAGGAAATTCTCAGGTGCAGAACCCAAAACTTGAAGAAAATATTTTTTTAATGTAACAATTGGAAGGTTACCCAAAATCTTAAGAAAATTCAAAATCCTAAGATTAAGCCGACGAGAAGAGTTCTGCAACAATTCAAACCTGCGAGAAAGAGCTCTATTATCTCGAATGGATATCATTTTAACCATATCTTGCTTAACAGCTGCAAGTTGCCTTCAATGCTCTTGGATGAAAGTTTCATGTTGAGTGACCATAGGATCTAATTTAGTAACAACAGAGTCCACTTTTAATTCGGAGAGAGACAAAATCTTGGCTAAATTCTCCATCGGTTCCCACAATGATTCCAATGTTATAACTGCCAGCTTTGGAGGCATACAAAAGGGCTCCAGCGGTGTTGGTACCGCTGAAGAAGAAGAAACTACAAGAGGAAAATTAATCTGTCCTCTTACCGACCCAGTGCCTTCAGAGGAAGGGGAGAACAGTGCAGGTTCAGTGGTCACTGACCCTTCAGAAGCTTGCAGAGTTGAAACAAATGGTGCAGTAGTCTCCTCAGATCCCACCCACTCGGACGTCGATACTGGTTTGCCTGCCAGCATCTCTGCAGTGTCACCGAAGGAAGTGTGTTGCTCTACTCTCTGGGGCTGAGGGAAACCTCGTCCCCAGGAAGCACCAATGCTCCTTCGCCGACTGCTTCACCGCTGAGAGATCCTGGGTCTACTGCTGGCAAGGTAACGGGGTTCAGTGGGGAAAACCCTGATTTTCCTCTTTCTCTTTGGTGCCATTACAATTAGAGTAAAAAAAAAATTGAAGAAACAGAGAGCCCAGCAGGCCCGCATCTACAGACTCATGGCATAGACACTCCTTTTAGTAAGGAAATCCAGGGGTTCCTTACATATGTTATCATATTTTTAGTTATTGCTGTTTTTATGTTAATGCCTTGTAATCTGCCTGAAGCAAGAACATTAAATAAATTTCCTAACCTTCCTGTACAAATGCTCAAGGTGACTTAGAACATAGTAAATACAAACATAATGTTATATAACCAGCTACACGAGCATAGCCCTGTCTAACATTTACGGGCCCAGGGCTACCTTCTCTAGCTGCCCCCCATCCCACCTTTTCAGGCCCTCCCGCATCCTAACCCCTTCCTCCATTGTAGTCCCTAAAGCAGTGATGGCCAACCTTTTGAGCTCAGTGTGTCAAAATTCATTAAAAAAACCGAGCATAACTCGGGTGGTGTGTCACTTCTAGAAAAATCCATAATTTTGTGATATTTGTAGCTCTAATTAATAACAAAAAGTTATAATTTTAATATATGTACTGCATTTATTAATAAAGCAAAAACAAATAATTCTTTACCTCACCTGCTTAGTGACTTTTTTGTTGCTGAATTTCATTGGCTAAATCTTCAATTAAAACTAATAAGATTTTAAAAAGCCCCTGCTGTCCCCTTCTGTGGGAGCTCTTGATTTCCAGTCACCCTGATATTGTCGAGGATTAGGAGGTTATCCTCTCTCTCTCTCACACATACTCACATGTCCATTCTCTCTCACACATACACTGTCACATACATACACATTCATGCTCTTATATCCACCATAACCTCTCACTCTCACTGACACACTCTCAGGCTCTAAGACACTCTCTCCCCCTACACACCCCTCCCCCCCCCCACACACACAAACTCTTACTCCCTTGGATTTTCTCATACACACTAATGCTCTCACTCTCACTGGCTCCCTCACATACACACAAACACACACACCCAGGCAAGCTCCCAGTCATTCTAACACACACACACACACACTGACCCCCAGGCAGGCACCCACCCATGCATTCACACACATACACCCCCAGGCAGAGTCCCATTCATACATATGCACACACTAAAAGCAGACCCCCCTCTCTTTTGCCAGCAACCTCGGAACCTCTCTCATTCCTCTGCTGCTACTGTCACTGCTGCCACATGGCTATTGGGGAGGCGCTGATTGCTGCTACTGACACTGAAGTCCATTCTGCTGCCTCCTCTGTGCAGGCCCTGTGGGCTTCCACTTTCTCCCTGCTGATCTCGTACATTGTGAGATCCGCATAGAGAAAGTGCTACTCTTGCACATTCCCAAAGATTACATGTGCCAATCACTAAAAAGTAATTTATTACCTTTGCTGTCTGATCTTAGTTTTCTAATTGGTTGGTCACAGGCTTTTTTTTTCCACCTTCCCTTTCTTATTTTTTTTGCCAATTCCTTTTATATTATCTTTTTTTCTGTTTCTTTTCTCTCCATCTTCTTCCCTCAAACACACAGTCAGGTTCTCATTCTCACATGCATTTCTCTCTCTCTCACACACACAGGCTCTCACTGTCACATGCTCTCTCTCATACAATCATTCATACACACCTCTCTCACTGGCACATGCTGTCTGACTCTCACACACACAGGCTCTCTCTCACGCCCACATACTGTCATGCTCAAGCACAGGCTCTCACTGTCACATGTTGTGTCTCTCACACACACAGAGGCTCTCACATGCTGTCTCTGCAAACATTCAGGTCCTCAACTCTCACACACAATCTCTCATCTCATCTCATATACGCACACACACACACACACACACACACCCTCTACAGACCCTCAGCCTCTCTCTCACCTCTGGGCCTCCTCTTCGCGGGTCACCGCAGGATGGGCTCTGCAGTGGCCCTGATCTTCTCGGGCCGCGGCGGCCCTGCTACGGGCCTCTTCCTCTTCTCGGGCCGCTGCGACTTGGGATTTGCGGCGGCCCGTAAGCGCTGCTCCTCTTCTGCACGCGCTGATGCTCCTCCTCCTTCCTGCTCACGCGGCTCCGGCAACGTTTACTTCCAGGGCCGCACAGGCAGGAAGGAGGAGGAGCATTAGCGCGTTTAAACGCGATCTTTTTCTTCGGGCCGTGGTGATGTAAGCCTCACCACGGCCCTGCCCATCTGCCTGTCGCTGCGCCGCATGAGCCTCCCTGCGCCCGGGGGCATTGGGGGGTGGAGGGATACTAAAAAACTAATTTTAAAGGGTCGGGCTGTGTTTTTGGGTTATCGGCTTGGCGCAGCCGATTTAAAAAAAAAAAAGTATTTCCCAATAGTCCACGAAACGCTGCGCGTGTCAGCAAAAACGTCTCGGCGTGTCACCTCTGACACGCGTGTCATAGGTTAGCCATCACTGTCCTAAAGTATAGTGACATAACTGATTTGGAGAAGCACATGGTTTCTGCTTTTATATTATAATCAATTTATCTCATTATACTCTACTGGAGGGTTTGTCCATGCTTGCTTAAATTCCATTCTGTTGGTTACCGCCTTATCAATAGAGGTACTCTCCTGACTCTCACCAGCTGTACTAGCAAATGGTGGCCAGACCCACTTGCCTTTAACTTGAAAATGTTGTGTCTTGTTCAGTGATGCACAAAGGCCCTTCCACTGCTATAAAGATGTGTAAGCAAGTGGCCCCAACCCTGTATGGTCACAAATGAATATGATGACTTTTAATGGAACTTTAATTGATAATAGTATCATAATAGGTACTTAATCCATAAAAGCCCAGTTCAATCTCCAGCTTCCACTACTGACTCATACAGTGAATCCTTACTTGTCAGGCTTCCCTGGAACACCCTACAGATCACATTACAAAGGTTGTCAAGAAATATATCTAAGTTGGTGCCAAATAGGGAGACACTTATGGGTCTATAAAAGTGGGAGAATCCACTGAAAGCAATACATGATGTATTATGAAACTCCCGTTGAGTTCCAATAATTTCAATATTCATGTGTTAATTTTTCTCTGTCTCCTTTCAACAGCACCCATTCTTCTCCCCTTATGCTATACCAGTTACTGGATGATGCACAACCAAACATTTAGCACAACGGAAGACTTTTGAGGTCTCTTTGGGTCTTTTTCCAAAACTCCATGCTGAAGGTCAATACAAGGTCATTGACTCCCAGATGAATTATAAAATATCTGGCAGGGGCAAAGCATCTATTCCTGTACTATAAAGGCAGCAGCATTTAGTCCATAACATCTCTCAGCATCTGATCCACTTCTGGTGTATTCCTTAGTTTCCTAGGCCAAGATTTTCACCATTTGATCTTGTGGAGGCTCTCATAGTTGCCCAAAATTCATAGGAGTAATTAACTGCATATCCATATTGTCTGAGTCGGCATCTGTGACTGGGTACCTCTTCACAACAAAAGATAAAAGGAGAAGTTGGTTATAGAAGAAAACTTCCAGGGTGATATAAGACCAGAAATGAGGAGTGCCATCTGTCTGGAGCCATGATCTTATTTTGTGGCATTCCTAACACTAATGTCAACATGGCTGCTCCTATTCAGCAGTGTGTTCCAAAATGACACACATCCAGGCATAATTCCACTAAAACCATTTTCAGAACCCTTTGGGACTGAAATATGGTTAATGGAGTCCCATCTGCAAGAACCAAGAGTTACAGGGTCTTACTGCTCAAAATCTGAGTGGGTAAGATTGCAAACCTTTAATGCCTCTCAGTGTTATAACTGTCTCTTTGCCATACTGGTCAGCCTTGAACTTGTGCAGCGAGATACAGAGCATCCCCAGAGACATGACCACATCATGCTTGCCCCTGAGGACCAACTCGCATCTAAAGACACAAAAAATGGCAAACGAAAAATCGCATGCAAATAGTATAACTGTGGAACTATTGGAACAGATAGAGGGGAGGAACTCATAAGAACAGTAGAAATGCCATGCTTGGTTTTGTTTGTAAGTATTACTATCCATAATGTAAGGTATGGGAGTAACCTGCACGGAGTGGCAGTTGCTGCCATGTGAAGCTTGCTAGGCTGACTGGATGGACCATGTGGTCTTTTTCTGCCGACAATACTATGTTACTATGTTACCATGATAAATAGCACAGGTCCCAATGTAGACCCCAGGAGCACTATGACTTTTCTCCATTCATAAAACTGACCATTTGGTCCTTTCATTTTTCTGTCTTTTATCCAGTTACCAATCCACAACAGACATTACCTCTGATCTGATAACCTCCCAATTTCCTGAGGATTCTCTCATGAGGGATTTTGTCAAATACCTTCTGAAAATCCAAGTACACTGTATCATCTGTCTTAGCTTTGTCCTCATGATTATTTACACCTTCGAAAACAATCTAATAAATTGGTAAGGCAAGACTTCCCTGTGCAAAATCCATATTGGCACTCCTCCATTAAAACCTGTCTATTTATGAGGTCAGTAAATTTTGTTTTTAAGAATAGCTTTGACCATTTTGCCGAGCACAGTCTATACTGGATCACCCCTGCAGCCCTTTTTAAAAATTATCATGTTGGCCACCCTTCAGTCTTCTAGTACCATGGCTGTTTTAAATGATAAGTTGCAAATCACCAGAAAGAAGTTTGCAATTTCACCTTTTAGTTTCTTTGTCGTTGGGTTCTCAAAATAGTGGAATCTGGTTACCATTTGTGCTCCTCCTGTCCTATAGTGTTGCACCCATGTTTATTCAATCTGGATCCATCTCACTTAACCCAGCTCTGTTTTGAGATGAAGGCAATTCTCAATCAGCGGGTGATAGAAACTGACCCTCCCAAAGATCTTGACAAAGGGGTTCTACTCCCACTGTTTCCTTATCCCCAAAAAGTCCGCAAACTACAAGGATTAGTTCATTACTCTCTATAACTGCAGTTTATTTATTTATTTTATTTATACTTTTTAAATTCTGCTGCCTCCAAAAGATGTTCAGGGTAGATCACAAAATAATGTCCACAACAAAGTGGTGCGCCGCACTTACCCCAAGGTTTTGCCAAAAATAGTTTCCACGTTTCACTCGAATCAAGCCATTGTTTTGCCCACATTCTTTCCAAGTCTTCATTCACAGTAAAGGGGAGAAGGCACTTCATTGACTTCATTGTGGAATTCACTTCCTATTGAATTAAGACTGGAAACGTCTACTCAAACCTTCAAAAAGAATTTAAAAACTTTTCTATTCCTAAAATCTTTTCCAATATAGTTATTATAATTATATATTAATTTTTACTCTACTTATTCTTTTTCATTTTTCCTCTCCACTATAATTCTCTCTATTATTCTATGTAACACAATTATTTTTATATTCTTCACATTGTAACTGTTTATCTTTTGTGTTGTATGTGAACCGATGTGACGGATATGACTGAATGTTGGTAGACAAAAAACAAATAAATAAAAAATAAATAAATAGTCTGTAAAAGGGCCTTGGCATATTATCTGAAAAGAACTTAGCCAGGCTTCTCAACTTCGTCTCTTATGATCCTAACAGACTGGAATAGCTGTTGGCAAGAGCCCACTGTCCAACTGGCTAGTGGACTGTTTCACCATCGTTATGCTGTGGCTGACCTCTAGATACCATACTATCAGGTCGATCCAGTAAGGCCGCACCCACAGTTCTCTTCACTAACTCCCCGATACTCTCCTCTAATCACATGCAAATGCATGCCGCGGCTTTAAAGCGGTAGGGAAGGGTTATGGCCGCGTAACCCATTTTACTGTATAGGCGCTTAATACAGCGCCTATACAGTAACCAGGGTGCGACGGTACCTGTCATTTCAAATGTCATTTGGAATGACAGGAACCAGGAAGTGTAAAAAAACACGAAAAGTCTTTGTTGCTTCGTCGCTGTGTCTCTCCTCCCGGAGCAGGGCGCGAAAGCAGCCTTGCTCCGGGAGGAGGTGAGGCACAGCGGCGAAGACAGACGGGAGAGGAGAAAAAGCAGAGCCGAGCAAAGCGAAAGCGTGCAGCAAGCCGGCGAAATAGACCTGCGAGCAGAGGCAATAGCAGCGGTTCGGTAAGCCTGGCACCCTCCTTGATGTAGTACGTCCCGGATGCCCCCCCTCCCCAGCGCGCCCGCCACTACCCCTTTCATCAGCTGCATCCACTGCGACCCGGCAGTCCCGTGAGGCCTACAAAAAAAAAAAAAAAATCCCCGGCTCCCGCGCCCCCGCACTGGCCCGCCGACTCTACCCCCCCCCCCCCCTCCTCCCGATCGGGCAAGGAGGCGGTGGCGACGAAAACCAAAGCAATTTTTTTTTTTCAAAAAGCAACATCACACATTGCATAAAATAATTTCTCCAGCCTTAAAGCGACTTACTTTTGGGATCTGTCAAGTAAGTCGCAAAAGTAACTTACTTTTCTGAAGCCATCACGATCGTAGCTCAAGACGAAGATGGCCGCCTGCACGGGGGAAAGCGTGCAATTGGCCGCTGAAGACGTGAGGTCACGTCTTCAGCGGCCAATTGCACGCTTTCCCCGTGCAGGCGGCCATCTTCGTCTTCGTCCGGAGGAGCTAAGATCATGTTCCTGATGGCTTCAGAAAAGTAAGTTACTTTTGCGACTTACTTTTGGGATCTTGACAGATCCCAAAAGTAAGTCGCTTTAAGGCTGGAGAAATTATTTTATGCAATGTGTGATGTCGCTTTTTGAAAAAAAAAAAATTGCTTTGGTTTTCGTCGCCGCCGCCTATCTGCCCGATCGGGAGGAGGGGGGGGGGGGGGTAGAGTCGGCGGGCCAGTGCGGGGGCGCGGGAGCCGGGGATTTTTTTTTTTTGTAGGCCTCACGGGACTGCCGGGTCGCAGTTGATGCAGCTGATGAAAGGGGTAGTGGCGGGCGCGCTGGGGGGGGGGGGGGGGCATCCGGGACGTACTACATCAAGGAGGGTGCCAGGCTTACCGAACCGCTGCTATTGCCTCTGCTCGCAGGTCTATTTCGCCAGCTTGCTGCACGCTTTTGCTTTGCTCGGCTCTGCTTTTTCTCCTCTCCCGTCTGTCTTCGCCGCTGTGCCTCACCTCCTCCGGGTCGCAGTGGTAGCATGGCGCTGTGAGGGGGGCGAAAGGGTATATACCCATGAACGGATTTGAGTGGGAGCGCTCTGTGAAGCGGGACATGCCCGTGAGGGGCATAATGGGTGAATGCAGCTGATGAAAGGGGTAGTGGCGGGCGCGCTGGGGGGGGGGGCATCCGGGACGTACTACATCAAGGAAGGTGCCAGGCTTATTGTTTTATTGTGTTTGAGTATCTTAAGCGGTGTCGATGGATTTGTTACACAGTCCTAACTCCTACTAGGGGGAGGCGGTAAACTAACAGGTTAAGGCTGCGGCAAAACAGCGCGTTCCTAAGGAGATAATATCAGCGCCCGTTACAGTATCGGAGGGGAATAGCTAATTCCTTCATTATACAGCTTTTTTGTTCATTTACATGCTGGGTGCGGAAAGGGTTAGGTGTTTATTTTAGGAAGTGCTAAGGACGCGTGAAACTGGAGACTGTATGGCTGGATGGCCTTACTCGTCTGTATTGTGCGCTCCCAGCACGTTACAGACGGGCAATCTTTAACTGCACGTTACTGGATCGACCTGTGAGTATGTCAAGGCTTATCAAATAAGAGCCATGGCTACCTCAGTAGCTCATCTTAGAGCCGTGTCCATTGAAGACATCTATAAAACTGCAACTTGGTCAACAGTTTACACCTTCGCATCCCATTACTGTCTGGACAGTCTCTCAAGAAGTGACTAGCTTTGGGCAAGCAGTTTTGTGCAGCCTGTTCACACAGTTGTCCACTCTCCACAAGAGTGTCATCCAGTTTCCTTTTCAGTAAGTGCTCTGCCATGCAATCCTCAGCTTGGGACTGCCCACTTGTCATAGCTAATTCACCACTGTTTGCTGATGGAGAAAGCAAGTTTGCTTCCCATAAATGGGATTTGCTGTTGGCAACAGGATGAATTAGCCATACTTAATACCTGCCTTCCTCCCTGGAGAGATGACTGGCTAACTAAAGCTAAGCTATACAGTCGACTGAGGGTTGAGGCAGTGTGCTTGCAGGTACTCCCACGTACGCTCAATGGCAAAACTTTACTGAAGTAGAGAGATGAGTCTGCTCAGCGCTGTCAGATAACATCACCCACATGTCATGACTAATTCATCCTGCTGTCTACAGAGAACTCAATTTACAGTAAGAAAACTTGCTGCATCTTCATTAGTATCTTAGATCATCCTTTTTTTTTTTTTTTTTTTTTAAGCTCATAGGACATTATGGACTCCAGTCAAAGTGGCTAAAATTAAAAGCCAAGAAAATGTGCTGGTTCTGTAATGCACATTCAGTGATCCTATCATATATGCTGTATTACTTTCCTATAATTTAATGTTCTAGGTCCATACTGCTGCCACTCTTTGCAGTGCCCTATTTAAGTCTTTTTTTTTTGTAGTGCTGAAAAGCATAATATCATTAAATAAAAAATAATAATAAAAATAATAATAATAAATATGTTTGGGAGGCCTAAGAATGGCAACTTGCTGTTTCGAAGCATCTTTTTTTGGGATGCCTTTTTGGAAGCGACCCTCATCCCCTTAGGCTTGGATGGGAAGGGTGCTGATTTGGCTATTAGACCTACCCTTACCCTTGAGTTTTTTTATGGGACCTGAAGCAGAAGTCTAGTTCCTCTGCCTAGTATTACAGCATTATTCCTGGTTGATTTTTCTTTTTTTTTAATGTTTTGTAATTTTTTTTAACTTCTTTTTTTTATTCTGACAAGGGTTGCTGGACCTTGGGTTTCCTCCCCTTTTTTTTTTTTTACTTGTTTTCCTAGTCTTGCCTCTTTAAGGAAAAGCTGGCCTCAATAGGACATTGAGGCGTAGCTCCTTTAAGCAGCAGCCAATGTGTCGGTCTCTTCTGAGATATAGCTTCTTTAGGTAGCAACTTTTTAAAGATTAGTACATGCCTTAAACGGCTGTTACTTTGGAAGCAGTATCTGCTTCAAAAGTCCATCCTTATTTTTTTTTATATTTTATAATGTGGTACTGCAATAATAGGAACCTGGATTCCCATGCTATTGCATGGAAGCAATTCCCGAAGTAGCATCACATTATGCTGTCCAGACCCACTATTTTTCGTGAGCTTGTTAAAGCCAAAATGAATGCTAAAGCTTTACTGGGCTCACTGCCATAAAATCCCCTCTATGCTAACCAGCTTGAACCAGCCCATGGTGGAATAGAGATTAAAAAGTGGCATGGGAGCTCGGCCAGTACCGTCTTTGAAGTTGCTGGGAGTGGTGGGGCAAGTGGAGCTTTCGCTCTCCTACCCTCATCTGATTTGAGCTACTTGAGAAGGGGTAATGGGGGGGACTCAGTGGACCATTCATCTTTTTTCCTGTTAAGGTAGGAGAGCTAGAAAGTGGGTCTTATGACTGGGGGGGGGGGGGGGGGGTGGTAGGAGGCCAGTGGGCCTCCACTGGTAAGGTGGGGGAGGTGGGTGGCAGGGTTCAGGGGTTGGGGGGCCAGCAAGCCCCCACCTTTGCACATGTTTTGGAGGAGGGCGTCAGGGCCAACCCAGCCCCTTCATGTTCTGTGTGGGGAATGCATGCAGGGATGGCATCTGGGCCTGCTGGCACCTCCATCCCAAGGGAAATGGGTAGAAAATCCCCACTGCTAACTGGCTCTTTCACTTCAGATAGGTAACACAGGAGATTTGCCTGCAACTAGCTTGGGTGTTGCATTTTTTTTTTTTTGTGTGTGTGTCAACATTCAAATTAGTACTGAGGGCCATACTATTGAAATCTTAGCATGCCCTGGATAAAAATATATTACATGGAGAAGGGTAATTTCCCAAAGTCATTTACTCAGATAAGTAGGCTGCAAGAAAAGTGCCCACTCTGTATGGGGGATCAACAGTGTACGACTTCTACCTGCAGGAAAAGCAGGTGGGCTCAGAGGGAGGTAACAACATGCATAGCTGTTCATTTTCCAAACTATCCGCATTCTTTCTCAGGAACAAAATTTCATTAGAAACAAAAAGTGTAACATCTTTTTCTCTAGACAGTTTTCCAGGAGAGAATAGGCTTCCTATTTTCTGTTCGTGAATCGGTACTAAGTTCATGAGGAAAATTACCTGCAGATTTTATAACAATCCACATAGTTTGTAAAATTGCATATCCCCCCCTCCCCCCGGCATGCTAAGTGGGGCTTTCAAGTGCATGTAAAAATTGTACTGAGTTGCATGCTATGCCCTTTTTAGCGCATATTTTATTGTATAGGACCCAATATACTATCTGGTATGCACAACATTAACTGCATTCAAGAAACTGTTTCCATTCTAAGATGACTTCCCATAGCTCGAAATAATTTCAGTCTGGTCTCCTTTTTGGTTTGATGCATTCTGGCTGATATACAAGTTAAATGCAAATGTCCAGCTTCTAATTTTTTTTTATAACCTACTTTTTAGCAAACATGCAACTCAATGTTTATCTGCTGACTTATTTCATCTTTTTCCTCCTACTATGTCTCATGTTCTGATGCTAAAAAGAAAATTGACTGGTGACACAAGATCCTTTGAGATGAAGTTGATTATCTTTGAGGCACTCAGAAAGTAGTTTAACAAAATTTTCAGGCCTTGAGTGGAGATAAGATGGGTAACCTGATAAGAGAACAGTTTAAGTATTTGAAGTCCACCAGGAAAAGAGTAAATGTTTACATAATTTGTATGGGGTTTTTTTGTGTGATTGTAAATGGCAGTCAAAAGCAGTAAATTTGCATTTAAAAAGAAAGACTGATTCTGAATTTTAGTGTTTTCCCACATTGGGCTTCTTATGACTATCAGTCTCATTCCATTTTACATCTTGTGTGGTCTTTCAAGGGTCCATTTATAGAAATTAAATTTGGGCTTTCATGTAATAATTATAGTTGAATAAAGATTAATTAATTTAGAAAAGCAGGGGGAGTAATCTCATTGCATATACTGTATTGTATCTTGGTAAATTGAATTGATTTGATTTGAAATCTGAAGGGCATTTCTTATATGGATGATGAAGCATCTGTTATGGTAAAACCACCTTCGTGACTTGTTAGCACCAAAATCGAATTAGTAAATTCCAGTAACGCTGCAAAATTACTTTTTACGAGATCTTGTCCACCCTCTTTGGGGGACATAGACAAGCCTGTTTTCGTGAAAAAGAAACAATTATTTCCCAATTATCTTGCACATTCTGCACAGTACAGTACGGTAATTGTTTGAGGAAATGATGCACCAGATTAATAACATTCTCAGTATTAACAGTTCTGGCTTTGAATTCTGCAAGAAATGACAGAAAGAAGAAAAATTGTGTTACGCTACACTTTTTCTTTTATATTCAGTTTGCTAATCATTGTTGAAAGGGTTTAAATTTAGTCTATATTTAGGAAAAGTCTGATTTGATTTCTCTGTCTTTTTCTTTTAGTGCTCCTATGCCATATCTGATTGGAGTTCACTTAAGCTTAATCGAAGTAAGAATATTTCAGATTCCTTTTTGCATTATTGTTCCTGATTAAAAATAAAATGTGCTATTGTAGATTCTTTGTGTATGTGTGTGTTTTGGGGGTTTTTTTAGTGCAAAATGGGGATGCTAGTTGTAAAGCACTTGTGAAGCCAGTTCACCGGAAGCCTACAGTAGATTTTATGTGATATGGCTGCTTTATAGAACATAGTTGATTTACATAGTACTATACTGTCAGTGAGGGGGTTCACAGTCAAAACAAAATAAGTGATATTTTGATGAGATAGGTTGAAAGATCTCTACAACAGTGTGCTCACAATTCAGTTTTAATACTCAGTGGGCTAATACAGACTGCATACCTGATGACCATGTAATTATTGTAAGGTCGTATCACTATAATTACAGTTATACCATTATAATTTATATAATATTCAGGGACAAACAAAATACATATTTTATTTTAAAATAAAAAGTTGTTTTATTCCTATCATGTTTTGGTTATTTTTATTGCAACTTCAATCTATCATAAGCCAACAATCATTGTTAAAATTGCCTTGCTATTTGTTTGTGTTCACCTAAACAATAACTGCATTCAAGAATTTTATAAAGCGGTTTAAAAAATGCAGGCGTTATGATTTATCTGTCAACATCTGGCAGTGGATCAAAATTTTTTAATGAGTAATCAGCTAATGAGACATTAACCAATCACAGTGTAAGTTTAACAATGCCAATGATGTCATAGTGTGCAATGTGCCTGCTGAACTTAAAGCCGAATTGATTGACCAGAGAGCAAAAAAAAAATTAAAACAAAAAAAAAGTTCCATTTTTTTATCTAAAAAGCAAAATCTATGTGGATTTTTTTGTCTCTAGAGATTTCATGGTTTCAATAACACACTCCAGAGTGTGAATTAAAGAATTTTGGCACACTTCCTGCATACTGAAGGCACTATACCATTAACCTCATTCTTCACAACGCATCCTTGAGCATGTGTCAGAATCCTTTAATGAACTGTTTCTTATTACCTACCGTACCTGGTTACCCAGTTCATTTGCTGTCATGTGCCATACTCCTAGTCTTGTGTTATTTTTGCATTAATGAGGCAGCTATGACCCTCTAGAAATTCTGTCAAAAGCCAGTATTTTACTCTTAATATTCTGTGAGATTTATTATTTCAAATAAATGGATTTTCTTTTTTTAGGGATTTGTTTCTAGTGGTCAAAAACAGATTAGTTTCTGTATTTGCATTCATTAGCAGTTAGCCATGGCTAAATTAGCAGTAGTGCCAAATAAATTCTTTTATAATAAATTGGTTAACTAAGACAAACAAGGTTTTCTCTTTTTCCAGTGATACTAATCACACTGATGGATTAAGTGACCTTTTTCTGCACATAATCTGAATAATTTTCTCCAAAGCTCTAAGACTTTCTTATTGGTGTTAGAGCCATTTGATCCATTCACCCTCCATGACTTCTTGGCCTTTTGATGCAGATCAAGTGAAGTGTCTGAGCTATGAACATAAAAAGCAAGTGGCTGGGTCAGAATAGAGGCCAATGTTGCAGAAATTGTGTAAACCACGTAAAACCTATGTCTTAATGTTAAATTGTATATCTAAGAAATGGAAATAAATAATGAATCCATATTTTATGGGATTGCCCTGAGATCAAACCCTTTTGGAAGAGAATTAGGACTGATTGAGGCAACTAAAACTGCCAAGAAATAGTGATTGAGGGTCTAGAAATTTTTTTAAATAAATAAAAGGTACAAAGCCACAAAGTGGCTGGACCAAAATATTCCTACCATAAACCAATGAAGAGTTAGAATTTCTAAAATAAATAATATGGAAAAGTGTGCATACTGTTTGTTTAATCAAATGTGTGAATTTGAGAATGCGTGATAGGCTGACAGAATTTATGAAAGTAGGAATGTTGTGTAGCAACACAAAGGTAAGAAAATAAATGCTCAGTCTGAAAAGTGAGGGCTGTAGTTTTTCTCTTAAAAAAAAAAAAAAAAAGTTTTCTCAAGCTGATGATGATATAGTCAAACATTACGCATGCAGAGTCATGCATTTGGGGTACATAAATCCAAAGGAGAGAGGACCTCGGGGGTTGATAATGTCTGATGATCTGAAAGTAGCGGAGCAATGTGACTAGGGCCAGAGGGAGAGGCATAGCCAGGAGGGAGAAGGAGGTGATAATGCCCCTGTGCCGGTCCTTGGTGAGGCCTCACCTGGAGTACTATGTTCAGTTCTGGAGCCCGTATCTGAAAACAGGAGGATAGAAGTGGTCCAAGAGCATGACATCTGCACCGAAAGACTTATGAGGTGAGACTTAAGGATGTAACTATATATGTACTTTAGAGGAGAGAGATGGGGGGATATTGTACAGACTTAAATACCTGAAAGGGAATAATAATGCACAATAATTGAAACTTTTCGAATGGAGAAGAAGCTGCAGAACCCGGGGGGGGGTAGATGCAGGGAACAATGTCAGAAAATATTTTCTAAAAAGAACATGGGATAAGCACAGAAGATGGAAATAAAGAAACTGGTAATCTGTGGTAGCTTTTGTGTAATATTTCTGCATGAGAGTAACCTGCATGGACTGACTGTTATAACCCTAAACAGAAACATGGGGGTAGTCTGAATGGAATGGCAGTATCAACCCTAATCACCTTACTGGGCAGACTGGATCTTTTTGACCTTCATGTGCTATCATTTACTATATTACTGGGTTATAAAATGAGTCTGTGGATTTCTCAACTCTGTTTGAAACATAATACAAAATAGGTGAAAGTGGATGAAAGATTGTACTTGTTCATTATATCTGCTTATCTGCAAAATCAGAATAAATAGTTATAAAAGATCACTTTTATATTTTGATATTCATCAAACTGTTTTTCATGTCAGCTGCTTTGCAGGCTTTCTTTCTTTGTCTGCTGGTAGCATGTCATGTTACTTGCTGTGAACTCACCTTGCACACCAGGAAATTACCTTGAGGGTTGCTCTAGACTTCGGAAATAAGTCAGCTCTTGCTAATGTGTAAATTGAGATAGGCACTGGAGCTGGGATGACTTTTATAGGTCTCAGCTTTGCACAAACTGCATTGAGGTCTTTTCCAGTGCCAGGCCAAATTAAATGGTTCCCAAGCTTGAAACAACTATTTTTTTATAGTCACAACATGCCTTGCTGCCTTCATTCCAACTCTGGGGAAAGATGCTAACTTCAAATCAGATGGGTCCTATCCTCATAGTCCCTCTGTTGATCATATTGAACTTGATGTCAGTACCTGTGCAAGATACTTTTATGGGATGACTCCACATGATTCAATCCTAGTGAACACTGAAGTTATATTGGTTTTAGGCCACTAAGTTCCTCAAAGATCACTTCAAGTCCCAGATGATTTATGAGCTAGACTGGCCTGGTTATAGTAACATTCCAAATTGGTCCTGGATTTTTCCTTATGAAATCCAGATGCTTAAATAAGTCTACCAATCCAGTCTGGACTAGGGAGATAAAGTAGAGGAGCATCACACTTGTGCTCTTGTCCCCGGCAGAAAATGAAATGTCATATCAGTTTCATGGAAATGAATGATAAAACTGTTTCCAGAAATTTCATAGGCAGCAAAATTGTCCTAATTAATGCAGACAACAAGTAATCATGCACAAACTGAATAAAAGCAGAGAAGCAGTATCTGGTCTTTTGTGTCCAGAGACCATTAAGGTACAGAATTGGGCATTGTCTCATAATATGGTTGTAATAGCCACTTATCTGGAAAGTAAAGAGAACATCCTTGCCGACTAGGTAGCTCAAGACCTTTTGTGACCCGATAAATGGTTTCTACTCTAGGAAGTGGTAAACCAGATTTTTCTGAGTTGCAGAAAATTGAGATAAATCTTTTTGACAATCTTGAAGAGGACGATTCCAGTGATCCAGGAGGAAACTGAAAATGTAAGATACTCATACCTCCCTTCCCTGGGGAGCAGGACTCTGGAATCTTATCCACCAATACCTCTGGTGTAGAGCATACTCAGAAAACATAGGAGAGAGAATAGTACCATCAAACCCTTCTGACCTGATAGGATCTCCTGATGGAGATCTTTCAGAACCTAGAGCACTTTCTTCCACTTCAGCTTCCAATCCCTGTTCTTCACTATGTGGCTGCTGAGAAGCTAGAATTTGGTAGATAGGTTGTGTCCGAGAAGGAGACTCAAATCTTCTTAGCTGCTTGTGAAGAGTTTGCCAGGTGGTTACTCAACTTGTTATGAAAGAAAGAAAGTTCCTGGATTCCTTTTCTCGATCCTCACAAAATATGCTTCCATATCTCGTGTATTTGTTGGAGTCTAACTTGAAATATATCTTCTTCACGGTCCAGTTATCCTCAGTTGGTGCTTGAATATGCATATGAAACCCACCTTACCTTCTAGCCTTTGGCTATTTTTAAGAGGTGCCTCATATATTTGGTACTTCCATTCAGACACACTCTGTTGGGGGACTTCACTGTGGCTTTTACCAAGGAGTCATTTGAAGTCGCAGAATCAGTGATCTTCAGATCCAGTAACTTACCTGCCTTCTGTGTTCTGCAAGGACAAGATGCTACTTCATACCCAAAGATTTTGCCTAAAATACTACTGGAATACCATCTAAACTAATCATCCTTCTAACATTTTGCCCCATTGACAAGATATTCTGCACTGTGTCATGGAGTTCATTTCACAAATTACCTAATCATCATTGCCTTGGCACTGCCTTGCCTCAAATTTTAGCAGACAGTGCGACAGAGTTCTTCTCAGGATAATGCATAACTCTTTCAGGACCTATTTTTGTTGTTGTTTTTCTCTTATTTCTGTTTTTGATTTTCTCATGTTTTACTCATAATACTGTTGTACCAGCGTTAATGACTATTGTTACTTTATCTTTGACTGAAAGCATTTTGCATCTAGCCTGAAGCGGGCCTCCATACAGCCTTTAATTAAAAAAGCCTGGCCTAGATCCTTCTGACTTGCATCCTGTCTCTTCACGGTCCTTCTTAACAAAGGTTGTTGAAGCCTCTGTATTGAAGCAACTTGATGACTTCCTGCAGGACCAGCAGATTTTAGATCCTTTCCAGTTTGGATTCTGTAAGGGATTAAGTATGGAGATGATATTGCTCTCCAACTGTGACATCATTTTTCAAGGATTTGACTGTGGGCAGGGGTTTTTGTTGGCTCTTTTACTCACCTCTGCAGCATATGATTCCATTGATCATGAGATCTTATTATTTCACTTGCGCAAGTATGAAATCTCAAGAGTGGTTCTTGGTTAGTTCTGCTCCTATCTTAGTGACCGAATACATCGTATTGCTAGTGCATCTAACCACTCAATATGGCAGACCTTGGAAACCGGTGTCCCCCAGGGCTCAGCCTTGACAGCCACACATTTTAATATCGGTTTGGTACCCATCTCTAGACTCTTGGTTGGGCTCAATGTGGGATATCAGATATATGTGGATAACATTAAATTTTATTTTCTTTTGGCATCTTCCTGGTCTGCCACAGTCACCTCTTGGCTTTGGGAAGTTAAAAATTGGCTAAAGTCACAGAATTTCGCTGCACGCTTCATCTCAGACCTGGGTAGAAGAGCCCACATCATGCCAGTTCTGATTGATATTCATTGGCTGCCAGTCACTTGGCGTGTGCAGTAGGTACAAGGTTGCACTGCTTATACATAAACTGCCTGGGAATGATTCTCCCTTATGGACCAATTCAGTGTTACAGCTATACAGTCCGGATCGGATATTTAAGGTCCTCAAAAAGAGGCCTATTAGACATTCCTTCTGTCCGCTGTGTGAGACTGGATAAAACTCGTGAAAGAACTTTCTCAGTCTCAGGCCCAGCACTGTGGAACTCACCGCCTGTTGCACTGTTTGTCAACCTGCACCAAAGAGTTCAAAAGGTTGCTGAAAACTCATTTATTTGAGTTGGCTTTTATGTCTTAGGCCTTTTTGAAATGCTGTGAGTTGGTGGTCAGTGTTAGGGCAGGCACTGGCCATTATTGACTTGCTGTTGATCTTCTATTTTATTTGGCCTCTGTTTATATTTGTTATTGTTTTTATATATGATTCTGGATGCTGCTTAGGACTGTATATAAGTGGCTTATAAGAACTTTTTAATAAATATAAATTCAATTTAAAAAAAAAACCTCTGCAAAGAAATTTCTCTGTGTTTACTATACATTTTTCTGCATCTACCCATCCCATTGCCACTTGTTTTGCTTCAGATAGTCCATAGTAAAATTTTTCACAGTGTTACCTTTAGTAGGATGCCTTCTTTGCAGAAAGTTTCATTATTTTGCCGTAATTAGATGATTGCAGAATAGCAATCAGAACATCCTGACGGAGTTACACAATCCACCTAACTGCAGTTCTGGTAATGGTTTAGTTTTTCTTCTTACTGTCACTGTAACAAAAAGCCTGAGGATCGTTGGGCTCTGATGACTAGTGATTTTGAGTTAACTCTTAGGTTTGGGATCAGTTGACTTTCAACCGGACAATTAAGAGGTCATGGGATGCAGCAGACTAGTACTGTGGGGAGTCTTTTCCCCACATCAGAAGCATTGCTATGTGCTTAAAAGGTTAGGGATATATATCCATCCCAGGGTCCACTGCACTGTCAACATTCCACATCCTCTACATGTCACCCCTAAGCACTGCAGGCCCTATCTAAGGACACTCACACACTTTTCCGTTGTTTTTCCCTTCCCCCTTGTCCAGTGGTTGAAAAGAGTGGGAAAACTATATGCATAGCATGTACTCAGTATGAAATGAAAGAACCCAGTGCTTTCCCCACTTGTTATGGTGGAAAGAATTATGTAACAGGGTTCTGCCTGCCTGTGGACAAAATAATTCTCTAAAGAAGGGCTCGGAAAGTCCCTAAATTTGGAATGGAAGAGGAAAATATGAATATCTCAGACATGTTTGAAACATCAGGTCAAAAATTCTTCATTGCTTTCTATGGGAAGCAGTTAAAGCTGCATAATGTTGCTGACCACTCCATTCAAAACCCCCTCCCTATACTTCAAAATATTTAAACCTAAGGTTCATAACTTTCCCTAGACATCATCTGATTTCACCTCAAGATATGCTATGGGAATATATTCAGCATATATTGAAAATGCCATTACAGTCTTTGCCCCCTATATCAAAAATATATTATATTTCTTCGAAATCAAACAAACGAAGTAATAAGATCAGTAGAAGAAGAATCTTTAAATTTAACAGCAGTGATTGAAGCCACTTTAGATACTGTAATTACCACAAGGGCCACACTTAATGTTACCTTTGCCTGTGCCATGGATAGAGATGCAATTTTTAGATTCTTTATGAGAAATCGATTAATATTATTCCATGGTGAAAAAGTGTGGTTATATCCAGATTTATCTAGGCAAACACAAGAAAAAAGGAAAAAATTCTTAGTATTAAGGTCAGAAGTGGTAAAGATAGGCAAAATGACATTAAAATATCCCTGTAAATGTGAGATTGTTTGGCAGAATAAGAAATATATATTTTTTGAAGTATCACAATTACAGAGTTTTCTAGCGTCTAACCCCCAAGAAATTGTAACCGAGGCTGTCGAAGCTGTTGAAAAGTGACTGTTGTATGTCTCTTAATTTCAATTGTTATCAGAAGGGATCGTGTTTTCTTTCTCTTTCTGCTTTTCCTCTTATATCGCTCTATTTTCTTAATCCTTTCCTGGATATTACTTTTAACATTTTGAGACGGATAGACGATTTACTGTACTCTTAATTGCATCACTGTATTGCATCTTGTCCGATTATAATTGTAATAGTAATAAATGAAAATGCAATAAATTAAAAATTAAAAAAAAACAAACCCCCTCCCTCCAGCAACTTGACCTAGACTAAAAAAACACACATACAAAGGGAAAAAAGCATGCGACAACTGGCAAAAGATGGTATACCTTTCTCACAACATACACACACACACACACACACACACACACACACAAATATCAGTCGTCATGCCTCTGAAAACACAGACTCACCCCACACACACATACCTAACACAATCCCTAAATGCCACATACACAAACAAAATCTATAGATGCACCTCCTCACTCCCACATGCACGCACATCCCATACCCCTCACCTACATGCATCACGCACCTATATATGCCTGCCACCCCATATACCATCTCATAAATACCCGACACACACATCCCTATATATACACATTGTAACTTCAGCATATGCCCATCATAAGCACGCACACCCTACACATTCCCTTAGAACAAACAAGCCACAAACACACACAAACCCCCTCAAGCAAACACCCCGTACACCCACCTGAAACATCTACAAGCTTCACACACATCTACAACCCTTTCCACATATCAACCTTCTCACATACATGCACATAAACACACATATGTAAAAGAAGTTTATCACTGTTCATGTATATCTGTGTGTATTTCTGTTATGTGTATGTAATTCACTCTTTCTTTCTTCCTTTCTAAAGTTTGATTTTGTTTTGTGGTAAGTAAGCAAACTAGGATAATGCTTCAGTTTTGTTCTGGGTAAAGCTGCTGAGGGGTACTTTTGGAATCAAATGCTTACTGACGCTTCACAGCCTCTCATTGCCTCCCCAAACAACACAATCTTTACCTGAAGCCATAGAAACACGCACAACCTGCACCTTCCAAGCCACTTTCTACACCCTTACCAGATCAACAAGTGGAAAAAGTATATTAAGGTATAACACGTACTCAGTATGTAACGTAAGCACCCCATCGCCCCCTTCTAGAAATCTCTTAGAAAGCATTCCCAAAGCCCTGCCTCAGCGTGTTTTCTCCACTTGTTTCTATCAATTACATTCTAGCAGGCTTAGATTTAAGCACAGGCATCAGAAGCAATTGCCCAGGCCACAAAAATTTGAAGTTAAGTAACTGGGCCAAAGAGGAGCCTGCTCCTACTTGCTTTAGAGTTGTGTTTGGGTGCCGATTCAAAGGGGTGCTGCTTTGTGACCCACTGGGCCCTTCCCCCCCCCCCCCCCCCCCACTGTCCGGTCCTGCCTATGGGCTCCAAAAGTTTTCATCTGGCCTTCCAGTCTAGCACCCCTCCGATTCCTTCCACCGCCTTCTCACGCTGTGAAGTACCTGGAAATTATTGAATATAATTACTTTGAGGTCTCCTCCTGCTCTATGAACATCGGTATCTCACTCCCCTTGTGAATTGCTCCCTCGGATTTCTGCTCCCCAAATGTATAACTTTATACTTGTGAATGAACATGATTGGTCCTCTTTGATTTTTTTTTTTTTCTAGCTGCTTATCAGGTTTTTCCTTTTTTCTTCAGGTGTTTTTCCTTACACTTGTTCTTTATTTATAGCGCATCTCCTAAAACAAATTAATACTGATAGTAGTACCATTCTCTTTGTTTTGGCATTTGCCAAGATTTTCATTATAAATCTGGGTTTGACATCAGCTCGGTGTTTAAGATGTCAAAATTGAAACAGGTTTCAAATGATGTCCTAATTGTTCTAAGACGCCACATCTGTGACTGGCTCCCACAATCGCTGTGTCAGATTTCCAGGCCCTTCTTACAATGTACTATTGTACCCGTTCCATTTCATGTCCCCCAGGGCCAGAAAATCCAGGAGCCACACTCCTTGGTTTCTTTTAGAATCAACTTGCTCTTTCTCTTCAGGAAAAACGAGAAAGTCTCTGCAAAGGGACTTAAATGGCTTTGAAAATTGCCCTTTTAGGGGTTGATTTTAAAAGGCAAGCATCCTTGTGTGTGTGGTTCTCAGCGTGTGCACATGGACGCGCTGATTTTATAACATGCGTGTTCCCTCCCAGTCCAATAAAGGAGCGGACTGGGAGGGAACTTCCTTACCCTTAACTCTATCCTTCCTCCCTCTTCCCCTCTCCTCCCCGACCCCCTAAACTAACCCTACCTATCCCCATTTTTTTATTTTTGTACTTACTTCTCCTCCGGAGAAGAAGTAATCTCGGCTCGCACTTCCCTGGGACAGCATCTAATGGCGTTGTCCCGGCCCGCCCCTTCCAGCAGTCCCCGCACTTGTGCGTGTATCGGGGGTTATGCGCATGGCCGGGCTCGTTTTGAAATGCGTGCGGTGCGCACAAGGCCCAGCCACAGGCGTAACCCCCGATTTTTACACGCACGGGCCTTTTCAAATTTGGACGATAGTGTAGTTATAAAATACTTAAAAACACATCAGAATGCGTTAACTTGAAGAGAAAAACTGAATTTGAGAATCTGGGATCCTAGGGTAGTACATGCTTTAGCGCAGTGGTCCCCAACCCTGTCCTGGAGGCCCACCAGCCAGTCGGGTTTTCAGGATATCCACAATGAATATGCATGAGAGAAAATGTGCATGTTATGGAGGCAGTGCATGCAGATGTTCTCTCATGCATATTCATTCTGGATATCCTGAAAACCCGATTGGCTGGTGGGCCCCCAGGACAGGGTTGGGGACCACTGCTTTAGTGTGCCCCCCATGCATCCCTGAGAAATAGCAATGCTGGGGATAATAGCAGATTGTATACTAGAGACGTGCAGTTTGAAATGAAATAGGAAATGTAAGCGATATTTCCTAATTCATTTTGTTTCATTTTCAAAATGGAAATTTTGTTAGTGTTTCTTTCATTTCATTTTGAATATTCAACAGTGACAAATTAAAAAAACAAACAAACAAAAAATCCCCCCAACCCCCCCCCCCAGATCCTGGTTCCTCCTCACCCACCTGCCAAACCCACTGACGAAAAGACCCGCCCAAACTCTTACCCCCCCCCCCCCCCCATTTCAGGTCCACAGGTCTTCCAGGGGCAGGAGCAATACCCATTCGCTTTTGCCCCACAGCTCTAGCTTTCCAAAATGCCCACGGTCAACCCGAGGCCAAACCCATTATGTTCTATGATAGATTGTGCCGTAACACAACTGCGCTGCCCTTATGGTGACCGTGGCCGTTTTGAAAAGCCAGAGCTGTGTGGGGGCAGGGAGTGACGGGGGATCGCTCCCGCCCCTGGAGGAGCCAGTGGCACCCACTCATGGTTGAAGGCTGGGGCAGGCAGAGTGGGGGGGGGGCCCTTTCCTTAAGCAGATATGGTGAGTGGGCGAGAGGGGTACTTTCATTTTATTTTGGTTTTCAGGGTTTTGTTTGTTTTTTTTTATCTTTTGTAAAATTTGTTGTGGGTAAGCAAAGCGACATAAATAAGAAATGAAATGAAAATAAAAAGGTAAATGAAACATTTTCCATGTGCACACACTCCTTTTTACGTGCTAGTGTGGGTTTGGCTCATGATGTTTGGTGTTAGTTGTAGCTTGGTAGCTAACATGGACCAATGGTATAAGATGATGCATCTTGTGACTTCGTGCTCACCAGGGTTTAGGGAAGCATTTTAAGCAATACCTCATCACAAAATTCAATCCATGAAGAGCACTCTGAGCCAGCTCTAAGAATTCTGGGATCTTTAGTCCTAGAGTTTGTATTGATAAAACTCATTGATAAATCCCAGAAAGGTAAGTAATTTAAACTTAAAAACCAGAGCTAACTCAGTGCCCTTATGAATTGGACTTAGCTAAGAGGTATAGTTTAATATATAAAATGAACAGTTTTGTGTAGGGTGAGTGTAATTTGGCATATGTATGTTTCAATTATTTAACAGTGTAAGGGGAATATTATTTTTTTCTAATTTTGCTATAATCTGTGCTGTGCCGTAAACAGAAAATTCTTTTTACCCATTTTTCTTTTTCTTTTTTTTTTCATAGCGAGTAAAAAGTAGATCATTGGAAGATGTTATTCTGTTAAATGTTGATACAAATACGCTAGAAACACCATTCAGTGACCTGAACAACCTACCTAGTGACGTGGTAAGTCTGAAAAGAATATCAAAGTTTTTCTACTAGTTAACTTGAAATACTAGTAGATTCTTTTTTTTTTTTTTTTGGTTTGTGATTTGCAATGGAGAATAAATTTAATATAGATGAGAAAAAGCATTGGCCCCCTTCCTTCCTCCCCCCCCCCCCCCCCCCAGGTTTCTATCCATTTTACAAACGAGGCAGTGTTGAATAGAATATCGTATCCCTCATTGTAAAAGCAGAATCATAATTATGAAGTGAGCTGCATTCATTAGGCAAGGCTGCTTTAAACACAAGAGTCTCTTCATCTCATTTTAATCATTATATTACAAAGTAGGCATTTCTGTCTGCCTCGTGGCATGTCTTGCTGGAGAACGAGCGTTTTTGAAGGCAGGAAGAAGAAGGGGGCCAATTATCGACTTCTGCCTCCCTGCCACCTGCCAGCGCTTTTCCTTTTAATTAACGATCTGATGGCAGTGGTCAATGTAATAAGAAATCCTTGTACAGTTGGGGTCAGAAAATTCTGCCTTTGATGTACCTCAACTTTCTGAAACATTTATTTGTTTTCTTTAAATTATTTCAGTTTCATTTTAATCTTGCCTGTCCTGCTGAGGGCCGCACGGATGAAAAACCTACGCTGTTTGTCATTTGTTTTCGCAGAGCAAAGGCTGCTTACTTACAATTCTATTTGTAAATTAAACTGCAAACCCAGTTTGTCATAAAAGACTTCTGATCCTTTTGAAATGACGAAAACTGTCTTTTGTCTGTTAAGGCTGATAAATTAAGTGCTGGTTATTTTTTGTCTTTGATCTTGCAAAGCACTTTTTTTCCTGGCTGCAGCATATGATGGAGCATGTTCTGTATTTCATGTTAAATTGTCTCAGAAAATGTATTGCACTTATAAACCTTCCATTCCCCCAGGCTAATAATGGGAAAAGACCCTTGTATTAAGCTGTATCCAGGTTTGAATTCTAATTGTTTAGAAGGCAGCCTCTGCCATCTTGTAAAATTAACAGATGCATTTTGCAGAACACAGTTCGTACCCAAATGGGAGCCATTTTCAGAAATATCAGTTTATGTGATGGATTGTCTAAGCTAGTGGCAGCATTGTCTCCTAATTCATCATTTTACATGGTACCCTAATGACAAATCACTTGCACATATACAAAAAAAGCAAAACAAAATTCTGTTTTGTGCTTCACTTCAATGCCAGTATTGCTTTTTTGTAAATGGTAGTAAGCTACAACAAAATGCATGACCAGCCAAAGCTTCAACTATGACTAGTCAATTAAATGTAAACACTTCACAGCTCACAAATGAACTAGCATGTTTGTGGTTTATTTATCTTTGCTCTGTTTTGAACAAGAAGTCAAAATACAGCTTGAGCTACCTCTGATTTAATTACTGTGTAGGATAAATGCTAACTGGCACCACTTAAAAAATTAGGCTTTCAGCATTGTAGTTGAGAATAAAATTTAAGAGAGTTTTTATATATCAAAGCAAATTCAGATGTGAAACTAAGGAATTGGAGGTTCTGTTTAATGGAACAGTGTGGTGTCTATTTTGACACCTAATTTTAAAACTGCATATTTGAGAATGATCGGTATGAGCTGCAGGTTTTTATCACGGTTCTATAAATGTAGATGGAATTAGGCTCTCATGTTATATTAACAATAATAGACATACCTACTTATTTATTTATTTTTTTTGCTAAAGAAAATGTACTGAAACTACATTTAGACAAGTGAGGAATAGTTTCTTTGGGACTTCACAGAAAATAATTATTACCTTTTACATTGAATCAATAACTACTTTCCTCACCTTTCCACATTAAACATCCTGCTCTGTAACTGGTACATTAAAAAAAAACCACACACACACATACACATTCCAAGCACGGATATAATTTTCGATTATTTTATGGCATTTTGGTTTACATGAAGTATTATACAGTCCAGACTATTTGTGACATAGTTTAACAAAACTATGAAAAGATTTTAGCACAAAATGAGGGAGGGAGGAGGAGGTTATAAATGGTCTTAGATGTTAAGTACGGTGATAAGAATATAGAATCATTGGAAATGCAGGGCTGCAGATTAAAAAAAAAACCAAAAAACAGCAGCAAATGGTTACAGAAATGTAGACATTGTAAAATGAGGAAATCTGTCACCCAAAGGTATACACCATGAAAAATATCAACAGGAATAGCCATTGTGTGTGATGAAAAAAAAAAAAAAAAGCAAACTACTGAATATTAAATGGAAGCTTTCTTACTTCATCCTCACAGATAATCTTTTGTCCCAGCTCCTGCTGCTCAAATTTGTCCTTACTAGTGAATACTAGACTTAAAAACAATTTCTGGTTTTCTGTTATGAAGCTCTGTTGGGATCCCTTAGGGGTATTAAAAGCTTTTCATTATGTTTAAGGCTTCACTTAATATTAATTTTCCACATGACAATATGTTTAAAGAGTTGAGAATAGTAACTGATGTGCATGAACTGGGCTAGCTTGCTAAAATAATTTTTTAATTTCCCCCTTGCACTGCTAAAAAGAAAAAAATTTCTTGGTTAGAAATCTGAAAAAATTTACCACTGATACTGTCTCTCCAATTTAATCAGTTGAGATTTGAAGGATCCTTTTAAGTCATTTGGCAAAGCATTTAAGTTGTACTTACAGGGTAGTTGGTTTTTCATGCATATCAGCTCTGTTAGTCTGTCTGAATGACCAGTGGTCTTGTTGTCCAGAATTACCAATCCTTTTTTTCACGTGGCCCCTCTGCTCTGTTCCTTGCTGTAATCTTCTTAATGGCTTCATTACAATATTTACACACAATAATTTAGATTTTTTGACTGCTAGAAATACTGCCATGCCAGTAGCAGTTCCACTTCTTGTTAAGTATTTAAAATTGGAAAAATAAATAAGTGGAGGACATTTGAGAAGCTTTTGTCTTTCTTGAAGAGAAAGAAAAAGAAAAAATATCTATTTTTCTTTCTTCAAACAGGAACACTTGTCTTCAGACTTCTTTGTCTCAGTACAGAATTTTTGCCTTTGCTTTAACCATGAAATTAAATAGCTAATATGTTTTTTTCCACGGTTACTGTTTATTTATTTATTTTTTCAAACTGCAGTTGTTTCTACTTCTACATATATCAAAATGTTCCTAGAGAAGTTAATGCAGTTTTCATGATGAGGAGTCCTGAACCGTGGTCTTAACTTGTGCTTCTGTGCCTCTTTTAGAGAAAGACTAAAGGCGCACACTCTATCTACAAAAGTAGTTAAATGAAAAGGCCATGTAGAAAGATGTATTACTGAGAGCTTACTTGCGCTGAAGACATGGCATGCATTTCTCCTATCCAATTTATGAAGAATTTCAATTACAAGCCCATTTTAAAACTCTACATAGTTTTCTTAAAATATCACCCAGTGGTTGGCTCTTAGCTCCATTTCTCACACTGTTCATTCTAACTCGTATCATGTTTTTCTGCCCCCCCCCCCCCCCAAATGACCTAATTTTGTATATTTGCATTAATATGGATGCTGTGTGGCTTCTCAGACACAGCTTTTACCACGTTTGGGTCATTAGTCTCCTTTCTGTTGAAATTCAAGCACATGTGCTTGCGCTGATATGTGTTCGTTTATCGGTGTGCGCACATTCGTTTTAAAGTTACCATGTAAAAGTAATTAGATTCATAGCATCTCTCTCTTAATGCATACCTGATCTTCTGCTTGTGGCTTCATAGATTTGGATTTCTAGGAAGATGGAAACTGTGAAAACATGCTTAATTTTATATTCTGCTTTGTCTTTGAAGCAGTACCTCATATGGAGAGCAGCGCTATAGAAGTGAAGAGGAGGAGTAGTAGTAGTAGTGGTCGCTATAGCCTCCTTTCCTGATACTCCCTCATTTGGGAACATTGACCCCTAATTGTTATCCTCAATTACAATAGTACTTTTAGAGACATATTTGACAATTGCGCTTGCTACATTTTAGCTTGGTATCCTGGTTTTAAACATCATCATATATATATATCGTACAGAGAGCAAAGGAAAATGGAGGAATGCAAGTAGGAAACGAAAGGACTGTCAAGCATTAATGGTAACGCCATCATTTCCCTGCTCCCAACGTCTGTAGTCCCAGCTTTTTACTTCTTCTTTGCACAGATTGACAAAGTTACTCTACATTTTCTACCACTGGGTTGGTCATGCAGAATTCAAGCATTTTTCCTACAGGCTTTAGCTGCCCCTGTCCTGTCAAATGCCACAGCTGTAGTAAGCTGCCCTTGAATTCCAATGAACCAAACAAAACCCCCCAAAAAACTGCAAACATTGGCCATATTCATGAATTCATATAGGCTCTTTTGTATAAATGTGCAGTAAGAGTCTTCCAGAGCTGTGCTCTGTTCCTTAATGTGTTTAATGTGAGATTTCATAATGACACAGCCCATGTAAAAAAAAAAGAAAAAAGACAATCCTGCAGGACAACTTGTTAATTTCAGGTTTTCATCATCTTTACATTATTCTCCTCACTTGCTAGTTTGTTTGTTTGTTTTTTTAACAATGATATGACCTTCCCAAGAAGGTCCAAATGTAACCTGGGCAAGACAAAGATGAATGGTTTACTTCTGGTACAGTTCAAGAGCGCTATTTCTAATTATCTAATAGATCAATGGTGCCTCTTAAAATCAAACTTCAGTACTCTCCATACTGTGTCGTCTTTAGTTAGTTTTCCATACACTGACTTCTTCCATTTCCCGATGGATTTTTGTTGTTTCATCAGCAGTAATTGCTATACAAATTAATGGTATACAGCAAGGTTTCAGCTGCTGGCAGCTTTGTTTGAAAGCAAGAGATTTGTCACTGGATAGCTGCATTTCTTTAAACTGGTCACATTCAAAACATCATAAACAAACATTTTTAGTCCTTTTTCTTTCTCACCGTCTCTCCCCCTACTCTGGAGGCGACTGAATCCTCAGTCATTTGAACCAGTGCGCTTTCACTGAACGTGCTGACTACAGGAGGAATATTTTTTGGTAATGGATTGGTGTTTTGTCACTAAATAAAATAGCACATGAAGCTTCTGAGGAACCCCATTCCACACCTTTTATCCAGCAGTGTACACTTGCTGTATAAAGAGGAGTAATGTTCTGGAAAGGTTTTGTCCAGAGAGTAGTTTATTTTGAAGGTTGATTATTAGGGGTGTGCTTTTGATGAAAAGCTAATGGTAATCTAAACCAAAAATGGCCAGTTTTGTTTTGTTAAATCCCAAAAAAGGACCTTGGAAAACCCCAGAAATGTTGGTTTTATTAATTTCAGAAAATAGTATGCATTATTTCCAAATAGCCGACATTGTTTTATGAAGCAAAAACAAAATTAGAAGGTGATTTGCTAAGCTGAGCTGTATTAGGGCTTTACTATATTGTAAACAGCCTAACACAAAGATAATGTGTGGTAATTGAAACACCATGTGTTATATCAGTGTTTCCCAACCAGTGTTCTATGGCACACTGATGTGCCTTCATATCTGATAAGGTTTGCCACAGAACAGTCACCATTGTCTGATGCTCAGATCCAGGCCAGCACCTGAGCTCTGCTCTCTCAGTACTTTGCAGAAATAAAAGACACTAATAGTGGCTTTTAAACTTGTAGGAACTCCTTTCTGTGTAATCAAGTATGCCTCTTTTATCTATGTGCAGCGTGAACCCCTAGAATTTGACAATTAATGGGCAACATTGGGCCTGCTTTGTGCAGGATACACAGTGCACACAACACCACTTCATTTTCTCTATCTTCTATCTTCAGAACATACGAACAAAAGATCTGCCATACTGGGTCAGACCAAAGTTCCATCAAGCTTAGTATATTGTTTCCAACCATGGCCAGTCCAGGTATCAAGTACTTGGCAAGAGCCCAAAGGATAGATAAATTGCATGCTGCATATCAGAGGAATAAGCAGTGGATTTCTACAACACTTTTATTCCAGGAACTTGTCCAATTATTTTTTTAAACCCAGCTACACAAACATCTTCCATCACATCCTCTGGCAACAAATTCCAAAGCTTAATTATGCGTTCGGTAAAAAAAATATTTTCTCTTTTTAGTTTTAAATGTATTGCCTAGTAATTTCATTGTGTGTCTCCTAGTCTTAGTACTTTTTGAAAAAGTAAACAACTGATTAACATTACTTGTACCATTCTGCTCATTATTTTATAGACCTCTATCATATCTTCCCTCAGCTGTCTCTTCTCCAAGCTAAAGAGTCGTAACCTCTTTAGCCTTACCTCATAGGGGAATTGTTTCATCCCCTTTATCATTTTGGTTGCCCTTTTCCCCACCTTTTCTAGTTCTGCTATAGACTCGGCACTGCGGCATGTGTGGACGCTGCCGATAACCCGGCGCCACATGCGCCGCAATCACCGGGGATGGGGCGGGGAGATGCGGCCTCTTTTGCCACAGGACCCTCGGGGTTTAGGCAGGGGGGTGGAAGGGTACCCGGCATGGGGCTCAGTCGGGGGGGGGGGGCGTGGGCAATTATGGAATGGCTCATTGGACAGTTCTGGCTCTAGGCCTTCCCATGGGGTGGGTACAGCCACTGAGAGTGTAGGCATCTGACCGGGCTACAATGCTCCGGTCCCTTTTGCTTCCTGTCCTCTGCGTGGCTGCCACGCTAGGGACCACTGCTGCCAACAATTTGATTTTTGGACTTTAAAAAAAAAAAAAAAATCAGGCAGTGTAAAGGTGGTAGCCCAGTGGTTTTAGCAACAGTCTGAGAACCGAGCAGGAAGAGGAGATCAGCGTCCATCAGCCAGACCTCGATGATGTAGGTCCCTTGGGAATAGTAGGTTGGTGGCTCCCTGGGGCACTTTAAGGGACAGCACCTTAGCCCAGCCATGGCACATAGTCCTGGGTCATAGGGCTAGAGCTTTGACTCATCATCTGGCCCCACAGGGGGATCTGGAGAGCCCAATATCACCAGGTGCTCTGCTAGCCCGTAAACCCCAGGGGGGGGGGAGGCAAGGGATCAGGGAAGTGCAGGGCATCCCAGGGAAGAAGCAAACGGAGACCACAGCCCACCCCACCCCCACCCCCCTCAGGACCTGGTGCCAAACCCCAGCGACCCAGTAAATGGCAGGGGACGGGACCTGGACAATCTGGGGGTATTTTCCCTGCGGGGGGCAGTTGCATCCCCCTGCCCCCCACACCGGTTCTCCAGCCGGTAGGTTGGGGAGTGGGGCAAGCAGACAGCTGTCCAGGCAGTTTCATCCCTACGGGAACAGCATGGTTTGCAGCCAAGGAAGCCCGTCCGCACAGCTTCACAGCATTCCTGTACAGTTTACAGGCGCCAGGATGGAGGGTCATGGAGGTGGTTTCTCTGCCATGGCCTGCTTGGCCATATCCAGGGACTCCGAGCTTTTACCAGGGGGCCCAACCACATTGGCAACCAGGCATTCCTCCTGGTACTACCAATGGAACACCAGCTGTGCAATGTGCCCTGCAGCCCATGGGCACCAGCGTGCTGGAACCGCAAGAGCCCATGACATCGATCCCCCCACTCTCTGCCCCAATCTATGCTGCACTCGAGAGCTCCAGTAACCCGAACCGGATGGACCTGCAGAGTGCCACAGATGAGAATTTGGACCATGACCCCAGTGTTCAACCTGCAGTGTCGCCGACTGCTGCAGATGAGTCCAGCGGGGTCACATCAGCACAAGGGGCTAGGGAATCCCCTGAGCAACTGCCAGGGGCGAAAAAGGTGTCCCCCCCCTCCCCCCGGCAATAGCCAGTAAGGCCCAGCCCCCTCCGGAGCACGATAAAAGTGAAAGGAGGGATAAGAGGGAAGGGTAGGAGGAACTCCTGCTGCTCCAACTCCTCGGGCAGTAGGAGTTCCTCACCAGTATCTTCCGCTAGTTCCCAGGGGTCATCAGTAGCAGAGGGTTAGCGGAGCGCCATTGCCGCTAGCTTACTGGCACAAAACCAACAAAGCAGCTGTGGCAGGGCGTTCCACTTTCATGCCCTCCTGTGCCCTTCCGCCTGCTGGAAGTGCATAGGAAGGCAGAAGGATCACGCAAGGATCGCAAACGGCATGAAGTTCCTTCGGGTCCCAAGAGGTTCTCGAGGAACATTAACAACTGGGTGCGATCCTTTGTGCACCTATTGTCAATAGTCGGCGGTGCCGATCCCTTGTATCACTTAGCTTTGTGGTTGTATTTAGACACCTTTGTTGTTGCCCCACTCCACCTATAAGGGTTTCACTTGATTGAATTATGACGAGCGATTCAGAGAGAGGATGGCAGATATACCATCCATGACATGGGGCGCACAAGATGTTGAATTGTGTCTGACACACATGATGGCACGCAACTGAGAAACACAAGTGAACAATCACTGCTTTTGTGCCCAGGGAGGCTCCCAGGGGCAGGGGCGGGCAGCCTACCCCAAGGCTGAAGCCTGTTGGTGGTACAACAAAGGGGGTTGCATGATGCAGGATTGCAAATACAAGTGCATCTGTTCCACCTGTGCTGCTATTCACCCTGCCACCAAGTGTACCAAGAAACCCCTAAGTGGCAGGGGCAAGTAGCCCTTACATGTGAGCCCCAACCCTAGTCAGCTGGGAGCGATTGGCGTTGGGTCTTAGCCTCTGCCCCAATAGACATGCAGCCTTTACATCACTCCAGGGTTTCAAGGAGGGCTTCAGAATTCCTTATGACTGTCCTCTGAACCTCGCCTGACATGCAAATGCACACTCCGCAACCAGGTTTGCAGACATAGTGAGAAAGAAACTGAGGTTGGAAATTAGTCTGGGCAGACAGCGGGGTACCTTCCACCTCCCACCCTTTCACAAGATGATCCTGTCACCTCTCGCCGGTGGTGCCTAAAAAGGAGCAGGGTAAAATTCAGACTAATTCACAATCTCTCCTACCCATCGGGCCAGGCTGTGAATTACTTCATCCCACAGGAGGCATGCATGGTCCAAATCGCTTCCTTTGACAGGGCACTCAACCTCCTCAGGGATTGTGGGGAAGGGGGCTCTCATGGCAAAGGTCGACATAGGGTCTGCATTCCAGCTCTTGCCGGTGCATCCAGACCACTTCTCTTTACTAGGATTTTGACTCAAGGGCGCTTACTACTTTGATAAATGCATGCCCATGGGGTGCTCATTTTCATGTGCGCACTTCTAGATATTCAGCACCTTCCTACACTGGGAGTTGTCCCGGTGCCCGGGCTTGACAGGAATCATCCACTACTTGGACGATTTTCTGTTCGTGGGGCCTCGTGGCTCAGAAGCATGTCACGATCTATTCAACGACTTTCAAAGCATGGCCAAAGATTTTGGCATTCCGCTGGCAGCGGACAAATTGGAACCACCATCTGAGGTGCTTATGTTCCTTGGCATTGAACTTGATACCATTCAAATATGTCCAGGCTCCCAGCCAACAAAACACAGAAGCTGCTCAAATTGATCCGAGGCCTCGTCTGGCCCACAAGGTGAACTTGACCACCATGCAATCTTAATAGGGAGCCTGGCCTTTACCTGCAGCATCATCACAATGGGGCAGTCATTCCTGCGCCGATTGATTAACGCTTCCTTGACAGTAATGAGAAGTACCACCTCTTGCGAGTTACCCATTCACTAAGTGAAGATTTAGCCATATGGGAGGAACTCCTGGTCCAATTTAATGGCTCAGTAATGTGGTTACCCCCACCCGTATCTAGTTCAGACACAGCTATTCTCAGACGCCTATGGAGGCATTGGCTTTGGCCTTTACATTCAAGGGAGCTGGTGTGCTGAGACATGGCGTTCCAACTGCGTGAACTCAGGGATCACGACTAATATCACCTTCCTGGAACTCTTCCAGATAGTGGTAGCGCTCCACCTTTGGCAAGGGTGGCTAGCGAACAGAAAGGTGATATTTTGGTGTGACAACCAAGCAGTCGTACATGTAATCAATCGGCAGTCCACTAGGTGTGCTCCCGTTGCAGAACTCCTGAGGCTGATGGTTTTAAAGTGCTTGCAGTTAAATGTGTTGGTGTAGGCAAGACACATCCCCGACCTTCACAAGATTGCTGACTGTCTTTCTCGTTCTGTGGGAAAACTTGCTCTAGATGCCGAGGATCAGGTGGCGCTGATTCCCGCACACCTCTGGACCTTTGGGACCAGGATGCATTCAACCTGCTGCGACAGTCGATTTCACCATCCACTTGGCGAGCATATCTGAGAGAATATGGCGAAGTCGTGGAATTCCTGGAAACCCCTTCCTTTCCAAGAGCCTTGGTCTTTCGCACAGACTGGTGGGATACGTCATGGAGGCCAAGCAGTGTAGCACATCACAAGGCACAGTTCAAGCCAATTTGGCGGGTTACGCCGCCTTCATAAAGGCTCAAGGTTTGCACAACCCAACTAGGGACTTTGCCATCAGGCGCATCCTGGCAGAATGGGCCAAACACAACCCACTAGTTTCAGATGCGTGCCGTCCTATTCTGCACGATCATTTGCTCACTGTATGGTGCTGTTTACCTTAAGTCATTATGGACCACTTCAAACTGGTCCTCTTCCAAGCTGCCTTCTGCATTGCGTCCTTTGCTGTATGTCTCATGAGTGAGCTGGTGGCCGCAGCCAATGCACAACACAATCGCTCCGGTCTTTGAGCCTGTGACATTTTCATCACAAATGGAAAGCTCAATATCAGGATTCAGAGATCCAGGACTGATCAACTCGGCAGGGGGCAATCAGTCACATGAGCCCAAATACCGAGCCTGACTATGTGCCTGGTGGCCAATGCTAAGCATTGTAGAATGATCAGATCCTCCGGGGAAGCACAATTCCTATTGCTTGCTAACTCACTCCCAGCAAGCAAATACCAGTTTAACGCCATCTTCAAGTGCATCCTGGACGTGGCTGGTTTGAAGCTGGAGCAGTTCGGGACTCACTCCTTCCAAATCAGGGCGGCCTCAAGTGCAGCGGCATCTGGTTTGTCGGGCACAGCCATTCAGCGTATCAGCAGATGACGTTCCCCAACATACCTTTCCTACATTAGGCAGGCGAACAAAATCCCGCATCCCATTGCACCATAGACGCTGGCAGTGACCCTCAGGATCAAACCAGTGTACTCTCCTATATACCCCCTTTCTTTCAGGACCCTCAGCGGCAGCATTGAGTGATATGGATCATGGGACATTCTTTTGTATTTTGGGCGGAGCAACAGGCAAAGAGAAATACCCTTGGCTGACAGCTGGGTGTTATGCCACAAGACAGCATAGTGCAATGGCTGGGTCGGAGGGGCATGTGTTGGGATGAGCTGGTTCTTCTGTTACGGCAGCAATTAACAAAGTTCGTCCCTCCAGAGGTATTGATCATACACCTTGGAGGCAATGACTTGGGAGTCATGCCTGGATGCCTACTATTAGATAATATGAGGAGTGACAAGCACGGTCGTCGTATCCTTGATGCCCAGCACCACGCTTATCAGGTCAGAGGATGCGTTGAATGAAGAAACTAAACAAGCCAATCGGGACTTTTGTCAAGCACCAGGGTGACATGCACATAAGACACCACGTTTGGATGTGCGTGGATTGCTCAGTATTGTTTCGAGATGATGGGCTGCTCCTTTCAGACATGGGACGGGACCTGTTCTTGGCCAACTTGAAACATGCCATTCACAGAGTCCTGACGGGTTCCTAACCCTTGCCTGAAAGGCCCTAGCCATTGGCCGCAGCTAGGTGGGAGAGGGTTCCAAATAAGCTATCTGGTGGCTATTTGGGACCTATGGTGGGCGTACCCGAGCCGAGGGGAGGGGGGGAAAGTTCAGCTAGAGACAGTGCACAGCACGTGGTAAATAACATCAATGCGAGGGGAGCTGTCTGTCACCAGAGCCCGCTGGCCCCGGTGTGGCGACAGACCGGATGCCCACACCCTTACTTGGACATGGCGGTGACCAGAGCACCCTGTGATTTCTTCCCGAGTGATGAAGGGCCTTGCTTATTGCAGCAGGCCTGCCTGGGGCCAGAGGTGATGTGCTGCCTGCACAGTGGATGACCCGCGGATAGTTACCTATGTTATGGCTCTGGTAAGAAGCTTGTTAACACCATTTATTGTAATAAAGCTGCAGCCAATTTCATCCCACATTTGGTTTCAAAGTATTTTATATATGTGAGTGTGGTTACCGCATTCCCCCCTCCCCCCCTTTTCTTCCTTGGCGACGGACAGTTGCGACTTCCTGGGTTAAGATGCGGTGCTGCGCCGTACGCGGATGCTGCCGATAACCTAGCACCGTGTGCACCATGATCGCTGGGGAGGGGGCAGGGAGAAGAGGTCTCTTTTGCGTGCACATCAACATGGCCGATGACGTGGCCAATACTCCATGTCGGCCCCACTCCCTGCCAATGCGAGCATGCCCAGTCCCAACTGCGGGACCCTTGGGCTATAGGCGGAGGTGTGGGAGGGGTTCTGGCATGGGGCTCATTCGGGGGAGGGGGGGGAATGATGGGATGGCTCATTTGGCAATTCTGGCCCTAGGCCGTTCCATGGGGCGGGGACAGCTGCTCAGAGGGTAGGCATCTGACCGGAATTCAGTGCCCCAGTCTGTTTTGCTTTCTGTCTTCCGCGTGGCTGCCTCGCTAGGAAACCCACCCACCCTACCCTTTCCATGTGTACGAGGGTCAGTAGGATAATTAGATTTTGTTAGCATGAGATTTCTATATATATTTGTCGCAGCTGGGGGGGGGGGGGGAGTTCAGCTAGAGATGGTGCACAGCATGTGATAAATAACATCAATGCGAGGGGGGATGTCTGTTGCCAGGGCCCGCTGGCCCCTGGTGCGGCAACAGACTAGATGCTCACAACTTTCGTTGGAGCAGTCACCTTGCTTGGACACTGCAGGTGACTGGAGCGCCCTGTGATTTCCTCCCAGGTGACAAAGAGCCTTCCTTCTTGCAGTGGGCCCCGGGCCAGAGTTGACGTGCTGCCTGCACGATGGAGGACCCGTGGATGGTTACCTTTGTTTTGGCTCAGGTATGAAGCTTGTTAACACTGTTTATTGTAATAAAGCTGTGGCCAATTTCATCCCACATTTGATTTACAGAGTATTTTTTATTTGTGAGTGTGGTTACTGCATCCTCTCTCCCCCCCCCCCCCCCTCCCAATTTGCCTCCCCGGCAACAGACAGTCGCAGCTGCCCGGGTTAATCGTTTTTGAGATAAGATGACCAAAACTGTACACAATATTCAAGATGAAGTCGCACCATGGAGTGATACAGAGGCATTATGATATTCTGTTTTATTCTCCATTCCTTTCCTAATATTCCCTAGCATTCTATTTGCTTTCTTGGCTACTGCTTCAAACAGAGCAAAATATTTCAACATATCAACAATGATGCCTAGATCCTTTTCCTGAATGGTGACTCCTAATGTGAAACCTTGCATTGTGTAGCTATGATTTGGGATACTCTTCTCTAATTACATCCCTTTGCACTTGTCCACATTAAATTTTATTTGCCGTTTGCATGCCCAGACCCAGTTTTGCAATGTCCTCTTGCAATTTCTCACAATCTTCTTGAGATTTAACCACTTTGAAACATTTTGTGTCATCAGAAAATTTGATCATTGTTCCTATTTCCAGGTCATTTATAAATGTATATGTTTTATATATATATATATGTGTGTGTGTGTGTGTGTGTGTGTGTGTGTGTGTGTGTGTGTGTGTGTTAAAAAGCAGTGGTCCCAGAACAGATCACTGGAGCATTCCACTAGTTAGCTTTCTCCATTGAGAAAATGTATTGTTTAGCTGAACTCTGTTTTCTATCTTTCAACCAGTTCCCAGTAGGATACTGCCCCCTATCCCTGGACTTTTTAATTTCCTAAGTAGTCTCTCATGATGGATTCTGTGAAATGCTTTCTGGAAATCCAGATACACTATATCAACTGGCTCACCTTTATTCCCATGTTTATTTACGCCCTCAAAAAATGTGGCAAGTTTGTGAAGCAAGACATAAGAACATAAGAAATTGCCATGCGGTGTCAGACCAAGGGTCCATCAAGCCCAGCATCCTGTTTCCAACAGAGGCCAAAACAACCTGGCAATTACCCAAACACTAAGACTTCCCTTGGCTAAATCCATGTTGACTTTGTTCCATTAAACTATGTCTATCAATATGTTCAGTAATGTTGTTCTTTATGATAGTTTCTACAATTTTGCCTGGCACAGACGTCAGACTCACTGGTCTATAGTTTCTTGGATTATCCCTGAATCCCTTTTTAAAAATTGACGTTACTTTGGCAATCCTCTAGTCTTCAGGTACCATAGACTATTTTAATGATAGTTTACAAATACCGATAGGAGGTCCACAATTTCATTTTTCAGTTCTTTCAACACTCTGGAATGTATACCATCTGGTCCAAGTGATTTGCTACTCTTTAGTTTGTTAGTTTGCCGTATTATATCTTAAAGGTACACTGAGATTTGAATATCATTTAAATATCATTTCTGGCATGGGTATCTCTTACATCTTCAGTGAAAACCAAAGCAAAGAATTAATTTAGTCTCTCTGCTATGGCCTTGAAATCCCTCAGTGCCCCTTTTATCCCTTGATCATCCAATCGTCCAACTTATTCCCTCACAGGCTTTTTACTTTGAATGTTCTTCTTCAAGCCTCTGTCTTATCCCAAGGCTAAGTGAGACAGCAAGAACATGCACATAGCTCTGGATTTGACTGACTTTGAGTGTTGTGAGCAGCAGTAGATGTGAAGGATCTCTGGCAGCCATACGCGGCAAACAAGTTCACTAACTGATCTTGCTGCCTACAACACCCCAACTTTTTCCTTCTCCTGTGGGAGCTGTTGCATCATGATGGGTTCATGTGTGTCTTCACCACCTCTCTTCCTTTGTCTTAAAATTTGAAAGAGATGCTGGTGTTGCTTTTAGTGCATCTTTAGCTCTTTTTTGGCCATATGAGTTCTTTCTATGTCCGCCCTGTCTGCTCCATGGAGGCTAGTGTGCCACACAGTACTTTTGTTAATATGGGTGTGTCTTGTGCTTGAAAAGATTGGGAAGCCATGTTATATTCCTCCCTGTAAACCCGGCACAACATAGGTATGTAAGTTAGCTGATTTGCATGCAAATATATTCAATTCACTCATTAGGTAATTTTATGTTAATAAAATAATGCATCTTGCATCAGAAATCACTAGCCATGTTATGTTATGGAAAGTTAGCTATACCATAGCTCACTTTATCTGGGAGCATCAGGACTCCGTCCCATATCCTGATGTTCCTGTGGCTGTCATTAAAGAGCCTGAGCAGCTGGAAAAATCTCCCCCTCCCCTCCAAGTAGTACAAAAACCCCGGGGTTCTTGAGACCCCTGTCTCACACACACCTGCCCCCCCTTTGAAGCTGCCAAAGCATTGAAAAAAAAAAAATGCAAAAAGTATTCAAAGTTTTCTATGTCCAGTGCAGGCTCCATCACCTCATCCGAAAAACCTTTTTTTTTTTTAAACAACCCCCCCCCCCAGATCTACCCCACCCTAGACCATCCCTTAATTCTCTCAGCTCTTACCTACGGGCCGATTCAGTAAAAACGTGGGAGAGCGGACGAACGCCCGCTCTCCCGGCACGTGCACCGGCCACTCGCCAGTGCGCGCGATGCAGTATTTAAATGAGGTGGTACGGTAGAAACGGGCAAAAGGAGGCGCTAGGGACACTAGCGCGTCCCTAGCGCCTCCTTTTGACCCGGAGCGGCGGCTGTCAGCGGGTTTGACAGCCGATGCTCAATTTTGCCGGCGTCAGTTCTCGAGCCCGCTGACAGCCACGGGCTCGGAAATCGGATGCCGGCAAAATTGAGCGTCCGGTTTTCAGCCCGACAGCCGCCAGCCCAATTTAATTTTGTTTTTCTTTTTACACCCTTCGGGACCTCCGACTTAATATCGCCATGATATTAAGTCGGAGGGTGCACAGAAAAGCAGTTTTTACTGCTTTTCTGTGCACTTTCCCAGTGCCGGCAGAAACTAGCGCCTACCTTTGGGTCGGCGCTAATTTCTGAAAGTAAAATGTGCGGCTTGGCTGCACATTTTACTTACTGTATCCCGCGCGCATACCTAATAGGGCCATCAAAAGGCATTTGCATGTTGAGGGTGCTATTAGGTGCCGCGGGTTGGACACGTGTTTTCCGCCCCTTACTGAATAAAGGGGTAAGGGAAAATGCACGTCCAAGAGCAGGCTGTATCGGCCTGCTTAGATAGTCCTGGTGGTCTAATGGAGCCCATAGCACCCCCTAGGATACTGTTTCTAGCACCACCACTTTCACAATGGTGCTAGCTGGCCACAAAGTGACTTTTTCTCCTATTACGCGATGGGGCCAAGGAATAGAATTGGCCACTCAGCACCATTGTGAAAAGGATGCCACCCGGCCTGGAGGCCTAGGGAATACTGTGGGCCTCACTAGTTCACCAGGGCAGTGATGGTGAACTCCAGTACTTGAGTGCCACAAACAAGCCGAGTTTTCAGGATGTGCACAGTGAATATGCATGAGATAGATTTGCATACAATGGAGGAAGTGCAGCAATTATTTCAAATAAATGGGACACTCCCCATATAAAGCCCGATGAACTAGGGTTAAAATTTTAAACTTATCTCTTCGCTCAATGCTCGGCGATATGTGTGCAGACAAAAGACAACTAGAAATTAACCGCACAGCTGTATTCATAAAGATCTGTAACGCGCTGGCGCTGCAATAGTCCAAAATGGATTTTAAAAATGCATGCATAAGTGTTAATGATGGAATGCCGGTACTTCGCCCTCCCTGCCTATTAGCTATTTTTGAAGATTTTCATGGAAAGATAATCCTGCCTTTTCATTATCCAGAGACCATATTCAGACTTCTGTAAGAGATGTTTGTTATACTCTGTAGCTGACACTTGCTCAATAAGGACAAAATCCAGTTGAGCCAAAAAATGGCATATTGGAACTTCTGTGAACATCTCTGTTGTGTTTTATTGTTTATTTATCTTTACCCTAGAGTAAACCCCTTCAACTCCCTTAACATTTGAAAGTGCCAGATGTCACTGATGTGGTTTGGTGACTACCCCAGATAGTTATTAGGATTCACTGCTCCACAGTCACTAAGTGGTTTGAATGTTTTGTCTGATCGAGGTTTTTACATGAAAGGCTTGTGTATAAGAGAAACTGTAACATCAAGGAAAAAGACTATAATGTGCCAAAAAAAGCAAAATAATACAATTCTTTACCTGCTAAGAAGAATAAAGGTCACAGAGCTTATTCATTTAGTTTTCAGCCTTGAACTGTTTATCCAAATATTGTGAATTTTACATTTTTTCCTAATTTGTTACCAGCTGAAAGAACTAAATCTATACTGATATCTGCACACTCAGTGGCTAAATGAATTAGATTTTGAACTTTTATCTGGAACCATGATGCTTGGATATAAATTGAAAAGATCACAGCTTTGGGAGAAGACCTCTACCGTAAAGGCCTTTCTGCATAGATTATGAACATCGTAACTCAATATCTTTTTTTCAAAACCGTGGTTATAATTGGACCCAGTGGGGGTCTCTCTCTTTGATCAGATCACAGTAACTGTGACTTTACACTGGAAAATGTCATTACTGTGAAGGTTTATCACCTGTAGAGCTGGTCTTTTCTCTGATGCCATGTTCCATTCTTGTTAGCATTATTCAAAGTTTAGTTGTTAATTAGGTTGCCACTTCAATTACAATTATCATCTACAAGAACAGTCTTGACTTTCCATAAGGAAATGCGCACACAATATTTTTATTTTTAAAAAAGAATAAACTAAATTTCCTTGATAAAACTTACTAGTAAGATAATTAAATGATTTTCTTCAAAGGTAAGCTAACTGATATATGTATGAATATGTTTGTGTGTGTATATGTGTATATACACACACAGAAGAATTAAATGGCACTGTTTGATTTGAATGGTTTTTTTAGTTGTGCATGAAATATGCTCATGAAAATATTTCTGTGAAAAATACACACCATGTAAATAGTTGTCTCCTTTACAGTTGTAACAATATGCAGTGAAAGCATACTTCATTATTTCCCATGCAATTGTTTTTTTTTTTAATGAGCATTAGAGCAACTTAAGAATACAAATTCTAACTCCCAAACTTTCTTGCTTGAGTAATTCCCTTTGACTTTTCCTTGTGCTTGTGTTATCTGCCATTGTGTAGTCAGTCTCACATAAAACCAACTATAAATCGGATAAAAGAAAGTGCACAGGACATCTTTCTTACAGCAGGTGCTTTGATAATGAGAGAGGATATTATTATTCTTTGCCACAGTTCTAAAGACTATCCTATTAAACAGCTACCCACCCTTCCAAACGATCAAATAATGCTTGCCACTATTCACATTCTGATTGGAAAGTGGTGTATGCTAGTAAAGTGGCCTCAGAAAAAATAATGAAATTGAGTGGTAAGTGAACTCTAGGTGCCCTTAACAAACAACCCTACATGGCACAGAATGAAAGGTACCCAACTGGCCCCTGTCCTATATAAGCGGACATATGTTGTGATTGCTAAAAATGTGCAGAAAAGTGGCTCACAAGCGTTTTACTGTAAAATAATTAAACCTTATTTATGTCAAAAGGCCTTGGGAAAAAAAAAGGAAGCATAAGCCAATTTGCATTAGCACTTCACCATCTTCCCCTGCTTTCGTTTCAATTAACAGACCAGCAGGTGCTCTCTGCTGTTAGGAAGATAAGCTATCAAGGAGGAGGATGAGTTTTTGGCTGACCTGCAGACATTGCGGTTTGCCTGCTGATTGGGTTCATACCTTGCTGTACCAATTTCTGAGGTGTTAATTTAACTGTTCTACTCTGTCATGCAGGTCTCGGCCTTGAAAAGTAAACTGAAGAAACAGTCTACAGCTACAGGTGATGGAGTAGCAAGGGCCTTTCTTCGAGCACAGGCAGCGCTGTTTGGATCCTACCGAGATGCCCTAAGATACAAACCTGTAAGCCTTTCTGTTATTTTCAGTCTTTCTTATCTTTATAGTTGGAAGGGAAGAACTAAAACATCAGAGTTTCACAACCAAATGTTTTCTCTGTTCCTGTGTGGATTATGAGCGAGAATGGCCCTTCACCTTATCCACATTTCTGTAGTACGTTTTGTTCAGCCAATCAAATGTCTAGAGTGGCCGACTGTTTAAGGCTGTAAATCTCGATGTAAGATGTGCGTTATCTACAGCTTTAACATTCAGGCCATTTCTTTGGAACTCCACTTGGGGAAGGTCTCATATGTTGTAAAGTTTTATTTATTTCTTTTGGAGGTTTTCTAAACTTGAAATAGGAAAAAAATGATGAGTTTTATACCGTGTTAACATCCCTTTGTTTCTCTATCACAGCATTTGGGGGCTTTAGTTTGGTTATGAAACATGATGACTCTGCTTTTCTGACATATTCTCAATTTAAGAAGCTCATAGGATACTCATTAAATTATGTAGAACATCAGGAGCTTTCTAACCATGTAGCTAATGTTGGGCCTTTTCCCATTTTGATTTGGTTTCCATTGCTATGAAAGGCCTTGTTTGTTTTTTTTTTTAATATTTTCACCCGTCTGAGGCTGAATATCACTACTTAGCTGAATAACTTAGCTGTCCCAATCCGTCCACATCTTATCCAGCAATTCAGACAGCCAGATAAGTGATTTATCCAGCTTTGTATTGGCTGCTGAACATAACCTGATATTGAGCAGACACTACACACCTGGATAAGTTCTACTTACCTTGTTATCAAGAGCTAAATATGCTTTGATTATCCGGCCCAAAGAGGATAATTTTACAACTGCTGTGCATGTGCGCTCATACATGCATGTATATGAGTGCAGAAATCTACTCTTGTATTTTATAACCTACATGTATATCATATGTGTGGGTTATAAAATATGTGCAAATGTACCCAGCAACCTGCGCACATATTTAAAAAAAAAAAAAAAAAAAAAGCAAAATGCATAACTACATGTTGCACTTACTTGGATACGTAGCTCTATTTCAGACATATCCATCTATCTTACTGAGCCAGATAAGTAGCACTTTTCAGACTTATCCGGATAACTAGAGGAAAAAATGCTACTTAGCCGGGTAAATTGGAATTTATCTGGATAAATGTTGCACAATTAGTATGCCCACGTTTTTTAAAAATGTACCCCTAGAGATTTTACCTGCATAATTTATACACTTTTATACCTTGTAAGGTGGGTTTTATGTGTATAAGTCAAGATATTTTCTAACATGCGTGCGGCAATGAAATTACCAGTGTTACCAATTAGTCTACCAAATTGCCCAGGTCATCGAGACCCTCCTAGCTCTTCAGCCTCAGCTCCCCCTCATGTAACCCAGGTCCCCCATCCAGTTATCCTTTCCCTTTTAAGGCGTTTACAATCACTTACCCTAGATAAAGAGCAGGTGTAAAAATATGCAAGTAAACTGCCAAATCTACATGCGTAAATCTCTAATAAAATAACAACTTGCATGGCTAAATGTGGACCCCGCATGGGAATGCCCCTGGACCGCCCCTTTTTTACATATGTAGATTCATTGGCGCACCCTTACTTGTGTGTGTAAGTTGTAGGTTTCTAAAATAGCATATGCGTGAGTAAATGCTATTTACATGTATATCTGCTTATTTTTATGCACACATTTGAAAATTCAGCTTTAAGGAAATAAATGAATACAGTCTGCCCTAAGGCAGTAACATTGTTTCATTGAACCAAAGTGCTAATTGTTTTTATGGGTGTTTTTTTTGTTTTTTTATTTAATGGCATTAGAGATGCTGTGGTTGTTTGTTGTTGCACTCCTACTTTTGAATACTGCAAGTCTATGATTGCAGCCCAAATCTGTGGATTTCTTTATTTATACCTTGGGCCCAATATTCAGTGCTGGCCAGTTAAGTATCTTAGCCATATATGACTGATCTGGCTAAGTTACGATGTATATTTAACAGCATGGCAAAGTGGCTGAATATACATGTATATGTGCACACTTAGCCGGATATGTCTACCCGGCTAAATTTAAACCTGCTCTATGGGGCATGTAAACTTATGCGGCTAACTCCGAATATTGATAGCTCGCTCTGCCCCTGATCCGCCCAGTACACACCTACGTTTTGTGCATGTAACTTCTAGCCGTATAAAGGACTTATACGGCTAGGCAGTGGGCGCTGATTGTAGGCGCATATTCAGCGACTATTGCTTATCTAGCTAAATGTGCTTTGAATACTGGGTCCATTGTGTTGTGTTTATTGCTAGATATAGAATTGTAGAAGTGGTGTTCTAAGAGCCTCAGTTTTTCACCTGGTCTTTTGAAAATACTGAATTGCTCTCCTAAATGGACTACAGTGTGTTTAAAGCTGGGTATTATCAGTTAGCTTGGTGATCGTAGTTGTTTGGTAGTTTGGAAAGCATGATACAAGTCAGGTATCAAAAAATACACAAATCCAATTAGCTTTCCTTTTTAATGAAGGATCCTTGCATGCCTGAAAAACTACTCCTGTTTTAAAGCATAATTCTTGAGAAATATTTGAGTCATTTAAATTTGTATTTTGACATAATGTGCAGAATTTCACCAAAGATAAAACATAGGATTTAGAAGACTGGTTGGGATTGCATCATATTAGGTTTTTTAGCATGTTTAAAAAATTTGAAAAGCACTGTTAATTGATATGAGTTTTTATCATCTAACTGTCTGTCTCAGGAACTGTCCACATGTTGATGCTGCTCAGCAGTGAAATGCCCTAATTGAGTTGTGGATAAATTTCTGTGAATATATGTGTTTGTGTGTTTTTTATATATATGTATTTATTTATATTATATATAATTATTTATGTGTGGATATAGATAGATAGATAGATAGATAGCTATCTATCCATGTAGGGGCGGATTGCAGGAAAATATTGGCCCAGGAGATTTTTTCAAAACCGGCCCATGGGATATCTAACACCCTCATGACCTCTCCCTGCAGCACATGAATCAACAGCACCCAAAAGCACATCAAGCCAACCTGGAACCGGGCAGAATTGAGCCAAAATAAACTTCATCTTTCCTAAATCACTAAGAAGTTGAGCACATTCTAGATCTGCAGCCCCGCCCCATCCATGCAAATTGGTTGGCTCCCTACAAATCTATTTATATCTCTTTACGACGATATATCCTGGATTACCATTCTTGCTCTTGGATCAGTTGCAAGTAATGATACTGCTAGCCAGTGTCAGATACACACACGTTCAGTCACAAACAGATTTTTAGATTGCAGAAACTTTATTGGCACATACACACTGACACTTACAAAGACACATACTCTCTCTCAGACACACCCACACACTGAGAGAGTGTATGTTTGTGTCAGAGAGAAAGATACACACACACACACACACTCTCACATGCTTTCTCACAAAGTGTGTGTGGGTGTCTCTCTCATTCTCTCTGACATGCTACTCTTGACTGCTGCTTATGTGCTCACACATTGAGTGCCCCCAGTGCTGCATCATGGTGTAAAATTCTTGCTTGCTGTCAGCCCTTCCCCATTCTGCATTAGACCCCTTCCTTTCCCATTCTCTAGGAAACTCGCTGGTTCCTCAGAGCTCAGTACAGTCACCTCAGACAGAAACCTCCCCAACACTGCATAGGCACTTCCTCCAGGCTTATCCCCTTCCTTCCTGTGCCTGTCGCATGCCTCCACTTCTCCGCAACCCTTCCACCACTCTAGAGCATTTCCATTGACTTCAGGCTACACAGCCTGCTGCTTTTATGGTTCCCCAGGCTCTGCTCTGCTTACCACTCCAGGTAAGGGGGGACCAGAAGTGACCCATACTGTTCCCTGGGATTACCAATAACCCTCACCCTCATTAAGCCCCCTCTGACGCTCTTTTATTTGAAACTGCAAGTTATGTGATGCTTTCTAACTAAGGTTAACTCGCTATCCTAGATGTACAAATTTCTGTTATCACTACCGTTGTACTGTTGTTTAAAGTCCACTGGTAACTACTCCCTTCACCAGCCTTGATCCTCCAGTTCTCCTGCCTTTCCTCCTTTATCTCGCATTTTACTCCCAGTTCCTCGCATCCCTGTTTATATGTAACTTATTCTTTTCCATGTTACCCTTGTTATATGTAAACCGGTATGATGTCTCTTGATGAATGTCGGTCAAGAAAATCCTTAAATAAATAAAATAAAATAAATTATAAAAAGAGAACATTAAGCCCTTGCTGAGACTGGGGAGAGCCATTAACCCAGATGGAATCCTACTTTCTCTTGTGGAGTCAGTGCAGTCAGGGCTGATGCAAGGGTATTAGGTGTCATAGGTGAACCTTACAGCCTTGCACGCACTCCTGGCCCCACCCTTCCCATAAATAATGTAAAAATATGCATTTGGCTACTGTAGGGCAATTATTGTAGCCCGCACTTTGTATTCTTTCTATGTTGAACAATAAAATAAAAAAATATGCATTTACAGTAGCAGATTTTACATGAAGAAGAATATTCAGTGTTCTAAGGTAGAAATTTCACTTTTGTGTACTATTTAAATGCACTGCTGTGGAACCAGCCAGAAAACTCTGCAAAAAAGATACCTGTAGCCATATGGTATTGGGATTATTGTAAAGCATGTCGGCCCTCAGAAAGCTTTAAGTAAACTGAATTGCAATATAGTAAACCTCCCATATGAAAACAGCACTAACTGCCAGCACTCGAAGAGTAGCAACTATATCTATGAAAAGGCAACGCTGCAAATATTACAACAGACTTTTGGGGAGGGGTGGAAGGAGGGAGGCTTTTTGTACCTCTGTGCCATAAATGTTTCATACAGATTTTAGGAGTTTGGTGGGGGGGAGGAGAGACAGCGTCTAGCAGGGTTGGCATTTTACTGAAGTCTGCTGGGAAGCCTTTTATTTTTATTCAAATGTGTCTTTACCAATTATATTCCATATGATGTTCAGATGTAGCCAGCTAGATTTCAGAGTTATCCAGGTAGCTTTATTCAAGAATATTCACCAAAATATTTGTCCCGCTGAGTAACCCTGATAACTTATTCTGCTGACTTTAAAATTGACCTCACTATTGCTGAATGACTAATTCTTAATGAATAAAATGAAAAACATTTGTAGTGCAGACTAGGCTTTTTCTTTATTGTGGAATTTTATACAGTATTTGGCACCGTTTAATGAATACACCACAAAGATTGAAATATGGAAGGGTTTTTTTTTTTTTTTTATATATGACATAAACACAGAAGATATACTCCTCGGAAAATACCAATGTATCTCTTATCCTTAATCGTTACAGTCGGTGGACACACTTATTCCACCACCAGTTGAAAATCCTGGCCACCACATCTGTGCTCTATTGGCGGCACCCTCTTCATTCTTAATTTTTTTTTATTTAAAGTTAAGTCTCCTGAAATTTGGGGGCCATGTACTTTTGCTTCCGAATGCCGGGGACTTACTCTAAGAACACCAACTCCATGTTACATCCAATAGCATGTCCATATGTAGCTGTGTAATAGCACTATGTTGTAGTCAGATCAGTTTTGCTGTAAAATAGCTAGAAATATCTTGGGGGGGGGGGGTTTTGGTTTGTGGAAGTGAAGTGGCAGAAGAATTCTCCATCTGTCCAGAAGATAGTCTTACGATGAAAGTATCATCATAATTTATATTGTGGGTAGAAGTGAAAGTTCAGCACTGGGGCACTAAGTAGGATAAAGATGATGTTTCACATTAGTCTTCATGATGAAGCAACATAACTGTTGTCATGTCTCTAAACTTGAAATCAAATGGTAAAAAGCGAAAGCTCTGTGATAACTGTACTATTGTTTATTACTACAGTATCTCACTACTAGTTCTTAGGCATAACTTAATCTCTCTGCTTACTAGATTTCTGAAGCTATGCCAGAACCTTTTAGCTATGAAAATAAATCTTGAAATTGTTTATATTTCTTAACCTTTTGCAAGATATATTTTAAAAGAAGACAACATGTTTCCTTACTGAGTTTAAAAATAGATTTTTTTTTTTTAAAATGTGGACTCTGCTCTAATGTTTAACCCCATGTATTATATGGTACAATTTTATTGGCATCAAAATTTATATTTATGCATTTTCTTCACATATTTAACAAGCCGGCTTTTTTTCTTTGACTGTTATGCAGAGAATTATACTTAATCCATAATGAGGGTCATTTTCCAAGGCATTTCTATGAGTAAAAGAATACTTTACCCATAGAAATGTCTTATTATAAAATTGCCTGCCCAGTGGATGTAAACTTGCATGTGTATGTCCTGTATGCACGTATGTTTACCAATACTGAACAGAGGCATTCCCAAGGTTAGGATTGGAGCAGGGTTTGCATTTATGTGCATATTTTGGGATTTTCAAAAATGTGGGTAAAATTGCCCAAACAATTTCTGTTTAGTAAGTGTGATTGTGTGGGGTAATTTTCACTGAAAATTGGTATAACTTGTGCACGTTTACCGACTTTCTTATGTGAGCTATTGCAAAATGACCCCCATAATTCATAATGGATGGGGGGGTTTTTTACATCATCTTCATCATTATTTGTTTATAACATGCTTTTCCAGTCAGGGAGCTCAAAACAAGTTATAAACTAGGATTGTTCTATATGGTACAACACAGTGAATTACACAAGTTGATCTAAATAGATATGCATTTCAGGTAGGGCCATTGGGTATAGTGTTATACAGTAGTCAAGTTAGCTAGAACAGTACAGATAGTATAGCATGGTTGCTTAAATGCAATGCAGTTACCTGTTGAAATCAACTAACTTACCTCTAGATTCTTCGAAATGCTATAATAACACATGGATAATGCCCGCGGTAAGAGAAAGGGGCATGTTTATAGTAATTTTAGAATTACCGCACTGCGTTCATTGAGAGAGAGAGAGAGAAAGAGACTATTTATAAGGCCTTCATAGTAGTCAACTATTTATATCTCTATAGGGGGGCCAGCTAATAGCTCGAGGTGAGGTGGTGGTGGTGGTTTAGGGTTTAGGAGCCAGTTTTAGATGTGGATTGAGACGTCCATCAAGCTAGGGTGAGATAACATAGTAGAAATCTCATTTTTGTGAGAGTTTCCTCACTCCAAATGACAATAAATCTTGACCTCAGTGTACTATGCTGTTTGTATGTCTCACGCCGCATCTAAAACTGGCCCCTAAACCCAAAACCACCCCCAACACCTCCCTTCGAGCTATTAGCTTGCCTTCCTATAGAGATATAAATAGTTCAGTTCTGTGAAGGCCTCCTCAGAGGCGCGCTCTCTCTTTCTCTCTCTCCCTAATTGTGCATGCAGTAACAATTATCACAATCGTTATGGTGTTAACGCCATAACACATTTTGATGAATGACCCTAATAGTGCATTGTTTAAAAAAAAAAGTCTTCTAAGTTTCCTTCTGAAAACTAGGCAAGGTTAATTAATTAATGCAATTATGTAGTTGCCAAGGGAGCATAGGCACAAAATGGATGAACGCACTTAGCTGGAGAGACACCTTAAGAAATTTGCTGAATTAGTCATTGTAGTTTTAGGATAAAAATTTTTCTTTTCCTTTTAATCAACTTCCAGCGTCCCATTTCTATAGTGCAAAGAATTACAGTAACTGACCTATTATCTGACTATCAGCTTTTTGAATGGCCCAATTAATCATTTTGGTGGATGGTGTCTGAGGTCAGATAAGTCCAGCTAACCAACCAGTGTCAGCTTCCTTGTTTGAACCTCCGTGACAATCATCCTCAACATCTCTCATATATTGTCATATATATGACAGGTGTCTTCAGAGGAAGGATGCACACTCACTAGTTGGGATGGCCTGTTTTGTAAAGATGTAGGACTGGCCCAATCCAGTCTCAGGTTTCATGTTAAAGAGGATTATGGTGGGATAGGCATAGCTAGTAGTTTGGCTATTGCCAGTGTTTGAGCTGTTCATAAGTGTGTGCACCAGTGCTTTTTGGGGCCACTGACTAAGGATTTCTCTAATACAACCAAGGATTTGGCTGTTGCCAATCCTGGTGAGGCAGCAGCCTCTTTGAATCCCAGTGCAGTTATGACCTATGGCTGTGGGCTGGTAGCCTCAGTTTCAGCATCATGAGCTCCCTAATGATGCCAAGTTATAGTCAGACTCCCTGGAAGGACCAAGGCATATTTACTTACCTTTGATGGGCTATAGGATCTGGAAGAGCTTATGCCCTCTAACTGCCCTGCTTGTATTCCTGTCGTCATGGGAAGGAGGGGAGTTTGGGGAGATAAGCATATGCAAGAAGGACTTGGGTACTTACGCTAGTTGCCTTGTTTGGCCATTTAGTAACGCTGTAGCCTTTATTTATTCCTCTCAATTAAATGTGTCTTTTGCTTTTTGACTCAATATTGCATATTACTAGCTGTCACCCAGTGAAGCTTTACCCATTGTTCGCAATTGTGCTGGGCCTTTCTTCAGCTCGCGTGATCTGATTTTGAGATAAGACTCCTCAAAGTTTAGCATAGTCAACAGAAGTGTTTGGATTGTAGCTTTGAAGATAAGTTCAGGGGTGTTTTTGATTTATACATTTGGACTGATTTTGGAGATTTTGGAAATATTAACCATTGAACAGTGCTGCGAGACTTTTTTATATGCATTTCTAAAAACGCAAAGTTTTTTGAGGCAAGGGATGATGGTCAGAGCTTATTTGCTAAGAAAGAGAAATGTATTCACTTAAGGGTCAATTTTAAAAGGGGTATGCAGGCGTCTATCTGCATATGGTTCCCGGCGCACGCACCAATTTTATAACATGTACCCTTCGCCACGCACATGTTGTAAAATCTGTTCTCACAGGACAAGCACGATGGTAGTCCTCACGTATGGGTGACATCATCAGGATGGAGCCCAATCACAGAAAACTTCTGTCAAAGTTTCCAAAATGTTGACTGGCCCCTACTGGGCATGCCCAGCATGGCACTAACCCTGCAGCCAGCAGGGGTCCCCCTTCAGTCTTCTTTTTTTCGCGCAGCAGTAGCCTCGCGGTTTAGGAGCTCTGAAGAGATTCCTGACAGGAATTTTCCTCACGGACTTATTTAAAATTATTTTGCCCCACAGGGGTCCCTCCTCTAACTTTTCTCAGGCCACGGTACTCCGGTAAGTTTTTCACCGTTTTTCGTCTATTACCATTGAGTTTGGCCCTCACAGCCTACTGGCCGTCGACCGTACCGCAGCTCGATTTTTTCGTCGGTGCCCGGACTGTACTCGCATCATGTCTATCACAGACCCTCATGGAGTCTGTGTAATGTGTTTAGGCCATGAGCATGATGTCCTGACTTGCACCAAATGTGCCCTTATGACACCAAAAGGTCGCAAAGCCAGAATGGAGAAGATGGGACTCCTTTTCCATGCTCACACCCCGACGCCGTCCATCGCATCGACGTCATCGGAACCAGCACCGTCGAAGTCGCACCATCGACAACCGTCCGGTGATCGCCCGCCATCAACGTCTTCACAGCCATCGACTCCCGTTTCTCCCCCTCAAGATCGAGGGGATCGAAGGGAGAAACATCGCCATCGCCATCGGCATCGTAAGTCTCGGACCGTCGAGGGAGCGAGATCATCGACCTTGCCACTGTCCAAGCCACCATCGAAGAAGCCCCGTCCAGGAACGGCACCGACCACTCCTGCGACCGGGACATCGAGGCCACCTCACCCGATCGGGGTTTGGGAGTCGCGATTCCGCCTGTAAAGGTGGTCCCTCCGACTGTGCCTCAGCCTCCCTCTTCCGTCATGGAGCCGGAGCTGATTGCCCCAGGTCTCCGGAAAGAACTGGACCGGCTGGTCCAGGAGGCCATCGACAAGGTGATGCAATAACTCCAGGTTCCACCGACACTGGCACAGAGAGTGAAACCGGTCACCAACCCAATTCCAGCAGCGCTGGCACCACTGCTGTCCCGGATGGAGGCGCTCATGACTGCCCTTCCACCGGTGATTCCCAGGTCTCCGATGGCTCTGGTGCGCTCCCCTATGACAGCTTCATCGGGAGGAGAAACACAGTTTCGCATTCCTCCTTCGGGGGTATTGCCTCAGCCATCGATGCCATGTCGTCCCTCGCCACCGATTCATTCATCGGGAGCGATACGCACATCGGCACCATCGATGCCTTTGCCGGCACCGATGCCCCCCAGGACAAGCAGGATGGTAGTCCTCACATATGGGTGACATCAGGATGGAGCCCAATCACGGAACACTTTTGTCAAAGTTTCTTGAACTTTGACTGGCACCTACTGGGCATGCCCAGCACAACACCAACCCTGCATCCAGCAGGGGTCCCCCTTCAGTCTTCTTTTTTCCGCGCAGCAGTAGCCACGCGGCTTAAGGAGCTCTCTTCAGATTCCTGACAGGAATTTTCCTCACAGAGCTTCTCTCAAAATTTTCAAAAAATGTTACCTCATAGGGGTCCCCCTATCGATATCTATACTCCGCGGTCGACAGGGAAGCCTTTATCCTAGTTGCGGTCAATTCCCGTTGAGTTATTCCTTCAGGGCCTACTGGCCATCGACCGCAACGCGGCTAAAATTTTTGTCGAAGTTATGGCATACGGTTTTCGTCGGTGCCCCGACTATTCTCGGACAATGTCCCTGACTGACCCGCATAGGGTCTGCGTTTTATGTTTGGGTTCTGACCATGATGTCCAAACTTGTGCCAAATGTGCCCAAATGACACGAAGGGCTGCAAGGCTCGTTTAGAGAAAATGGAGTTTCTCTTTCAGTCAAAAAACCCGACTCCATCGATAGCTTCGACCTTGTCTGAGCTGGTTCCATCGACCTCTCGTCAGCACTGGGACACCGCTGCTGCCCGACCGGCGTTGATGATTCCAAGGGTATTGATTGCTTCCTTGCCTCCTCAAGAAAAGGACCGAGGAGACCATCGTAAAAAACGTCGACACCGTCATCTTAAGGCTCAGTCCGCGATGCAGGCAAGCCCTCGTCATCAACGTCGCCACCGACAAAGAAGCCCCGTCCAGAAAAGGCCCCATCCTTTTCTGTGACCGGGTCACAGAGGCATTCCCTACCTTCAGTGGTGCAAGGATCCGCAATTCCACCTTCACCTGTGGACCCTCCGGCTACGCCAGTGCTGCCTCCTACTCCGGAGCCGGGGTTACTCCCTCCAGGTTTCCGAGAGGAATTGGATCTGATGATCCAAGAGGCCATCGGAAAAGCACTTCAGGGCTTCCAACCTCTATCAACGCTGGTGCCAGTTCGCGAACCAGTCACCGATCCGATTCCCGTAACGCTTGCACCGCTACTGGGTAAGCTGGATGCATTGATCGGAGCCTTTCCACTGTTGGATCCGAGAACACCGGTGGATCCAGAACCTTCTACTCCAATTCCATTATCATCGGATGAAGAGAAAACACCGATACCCGTTCCACCATCTGGAATCTTACCACCGACTCGTTCATCAATGTCACCGGTTCTGTCAGTGCCTCCATCGATGTCCTCGGTGCCCCCATCAATGCCGTCGATTCCAGTTCCGATGCCATCAATGCCTAGGCTTGGTCCTTCGGGATTAACACCAATCCTCCCTTCTGGAAATCCTATGGGAGCTGGTGACCAACCCTATGATCCTTGGACCGATGATACTTCTCAGGATAGTGTTGATCTGCCTTCAGAACTCTCTCCTCCAGGTGAAAGACGACGTTCTCCACCAGAAGATCTGTCTTTCATTAATTTCATCAAGGAAATGTCTGAAACCATTCCCTTTCAACTTCAGATAGAAGAGAACTCTAGGCACAAGATGCTGGAAGTACTACAGTTTCTTGATGCTCCTAAGGAGATAATGTCTAATCTATTTATGAAATCCTGATTGACCTCCTCAAGAGAAACTGGGAACACCCAGGTTCAGTCCCACCTGTCAATCGTAAGACAGATGCAACTTACCTCGTACAGTCAGCTCCAGGATTTCAAAAGTCTCAGCTGGATCATCACTCTGGTTGTTGAATCAGCCCAGAAAAAGGCACGACATTCAAACCTCATTCCTCCAGGGAAGGAACAAATATCCCTGGATGCTTTTGGTAGACGTGTCTTCCATGGCTCAATGCTCATATCTTCGCATTGCCTCTTACCAGTTATACATGACACAGTATAACAGAGACCTTTTTAAGAAGATCCAGGATTTTTCTGAAACTTTACCAGAGCAGCTCCAAAGTCAGCTTTATGCTCTGGCTCAAAAAGGTCTAGATGCTGGAAAACACGAGGTACGTGCTGCATATGACATTTTTGACACTGCCTCTAGAGTGTCTGCAGTGGGTATTAGTGCAAGGAGATGGGCCTGGCTCAAATCCTCAGACTTAAGACCAGAAGTGCAAGACAGGTTAGCTGATCTACCCTGTGTAGGCGATAATCTCTTTGGTGAAAAAAATCCAAGAGACTGTGGCCCAGCTGAAGGACCATCATGAAACACTCCGCCAGCTTTCTTCTGTGCCATCTGAGTTTCCATCCGCCCCAAAGAGAACTTTCAGGTGTGACTCTAAGAGGCCGGCCTACAAGCCAAGAAAATTCTATCCTCCGGCTTCTAGAGGTCATCCTTCCAGACCTTACCAAAAAGGTCAGTCTAGACAGTCTCGGCCTCAAAAGTCTCAGCCAGCCTCTCAGCCTGGGCCAGCAGGGTTTTGACTCCTTCCTAGAGAGTATAAGCCAAATTTCTCTTCCATCCATATCGGTCGGCTCTGCCATGTCAACATTTGGCATACAGTCACCACAGACCAGTGGGTGCTTGCGGTAGTCACTCAGGGTTACCATCTAAATTTCCTGACTGTTCCATTGGACTCCCCACTTCTGCTAACATGGGGGTCTTCCAACCACACTCTCTTGCTCGAACAGGAGGTCTCAAACCTCAAAATCCAAGCAATAGAACCAGTGCCCCACTCCCAACAGGGGCAAGGGTTCTACTCCCGGTATTTTCTGATACCAAAAAAGTCAGGTGGTGTATGTCCGATACTGGACCTTCACGCCCTAAACAAATTTTTACAGAAAGAAAAATTCAAAATGATAACCTTCTACAAAGAGGAGATTGGCTATGCCCTCTAGATCTCCAAGACGCTTACCCGCACATCTCCATAACTCCTTCTCATCACAAATTCCTGCAATTCCTGATCGGCCCTCATCACTTCCAGTACCGTGTACTACCATTCAGCCTAGCGTCCGCTCCACGAGTATTCACCAAATGCCTGGTGGTGGTTGCAGCCTTTCTCAGGGAGTGCATGTCTACCCTTATCTCGACGATTGGTTGATAAGGGCTCCAACTCAGCAGGATGCATTAACCTCCCTGCATCTCACTATCAACACCCTGATCTCATTAGGGTTTCTTATCAACTATCCCATATCCAAGATAGTTCCATCCCAAACCCTATCCTTTATAGGGGCCGACCTAAACACACTACAGGCGAAAGCCTTCCTCCCCTAGGATTGCGCTTTCACCATAACATCTCTGGCGCATCACATGCAAACTCAAGCATCTTCAACTGCTCGTCATTTCCTCACACTGCTGGGTCACATGGCATCCTCGGTGTATGTCACTCCAATGGCTCGCCTTGCCATGAGGGTCATGCAGTGGACCCTAAAATAGTGGATTCAAGCTTGTCAGCCAATGTCCAGCATTGTCCAGGTTACCAAACAGCTCCATCTGTCCCTAGCTTAGTGGATGCACCCCTCCAATCTCATTCAAGGCCATCCATTTCAGTCTCCAGAACCTCAAATTGTCTTAACAACAGACGCATCCAACCTAGGGTGGGGTACACATGTAGACTACCTGCAGACTTAAGGAACCTAGTCTCCGGAGGAAGCCAGACACCAGATAAATTTCCTGGAGCTACGGGCGATCAGATATGCCCTCAAGGCCTTTCAGAACTGCCTATCAAACAAAGCCATCCTGATTCAAACCGACAATCAGGTTCGATGTGGTACATCAACAAACAAGGGGGAAACTGCTCCTACCTCCTGTGTCAAGAAGCTGCACAGATATGGGCATGGGCCTTTTCCCGCTCGATGTGTCTCAAAGCAACCTACTTGCCGGGAGTGAACAATCTCTTGGCAGACAAGCTGAGTCGCACTTTCCATCCGCACGAATGGTCTCTCAACCCCACGATAATGGACTCGATATTCCAACATTGGGGCTACCCTCGCATAGACCTCTTTGCATCGGTCCACAACCACAAAGTAGACAACTTCTGCTCTCTCATTCGCAGTCACCACTCACAACCAAGGGATGCCTTCGCCCTCTCCTGGGCCAGCGGTCTCCTTTATGCCTACCCTCCACTTCCTCTCATCTCAAAGACTCTCGTGAAGCTACGGAAGGACAAGGGCTTAATGATTCTGATAGCTCCCCACTGGCCACACCAGGTGTGGTTTCCAATCCTCTAGGACCTATCAATATGCCGGCACATTCCCCTGGGGAAGGATCCCCTTCTGATAACTCAGAACAACGGGTACCTGCGCCACCCCAACTTTCAGGCACTGTCTCTGACGGCCTGGATGTTGAAAGGTTAATACTCCAACCTCTTAACCTTTCAGAGTCGGTATCCCGAGTCCTGGTGGCTTCACGAAAGCCCTCAACGAGAAGGTCTTATCGCTCTAAATGGAAAAGGTTTACGGTCTGGTGCACTTCCATGTCCAAAGACCCCTTCACTTATTCCACTGAGAGGTTCCTGGACTATCTCTGGCACCTATCAAGAGTTAGGCCTGAAAATTTCCTCTATCAGGGTGCATGTTAGTGCAGTGTCTGTGTACCATAAGGGTATAGGAAATGTCTCCATTTTGACACAACCCTTAGTATCATGCTTCATGAGAGGCTTGCTCCATTTAAAACCTTCACTGCGCCCTCCAGCCCCTGCTTGGGACCTTAACATAGTTTTGGGACGGTTTATGCAACCTCCGTTTGAGCCTCTCCACTTCTGTGATCTCTGTTATCCCACCTGGAAGGTAGCTTTTCTTCTCGCAATCACATCCGCTCGCAGAGTTAGTGAATTACAGGCATTAGTTACCTATCCGCCATACACTAAAATTCTACATGACAGGATGGTGCTCTGCACTCACCCTAAATTTTTACCAAAGGTAGTATCAGAATTTCACATTAATCAATCCATCATCCTACCTACATTTTTTCCCAGGCCCCATTCCAATCCAAGAGAACAGGCTCTGCATTCCTTAGACTGCAAACATACTCTAGTCTTCTATCTAGGCCGCACGTCAGCCCACAAGAAATCCACTCAATTGTTTGGTTTGTTTGATAGCATCAAACTTGGAAATCCCATGGGAAAGCAGACCCTTTCCTCCTGGCTGGCGGACTGTATCTCTTTTTGCTACCAGCAAGCAGGCATTCCACTCCAAAACCGTGTGAAAGCACACACTATAAGGGCCATGGTGACATCAGTAGCGCACCTTTGTTCGGTGCCGCTTCCTGACATATGCAAGGCTGCTACCTAGAGTTCTCTCCATACATTCGCAGCCCATTGCTTAGATAAGGCTGGTAGACAAGATTCTATCTTTGGCCAGTCTGTTCTACGCAACTTATTTTCAGTTTGACTTACCAACATCCTTCCACCGACCCGTTAGGGTTCAGGATGCCCTCCTAACCAAATTCCATCCCTATTGTTGTGCCTGTTGCACATCTTTGGGTGCATTTGGTGCTTCGCTCAGGCATCCTCAGCTCGGTACTCACCCATATGTGAGGACTACTATCCTGCTTATCCTGTGAAAAAGCAGAGTTGCTTACCTGTAATAGGTGTTCTCACAGGACAGCAGGATGTTAGTCCTCACGAAACCTGCCCACCACCCTGCGGAGTTGAGTTTGTTTCGGTTTTCTTATTTTATTTTTTGCACGTACTTTTGCTATATTACCAGATTGAAGGGGGACCCCTGCTGGATGCTGTGCTATGCTGGGCATGCCCCTGCTGGTGCTGTGCTAGGCATGCCCAGTAGGTGCCAGTCAAAGTTCTAGAAACTTTGTCAAAAGTGTTATGTGATTGGGCTCTATCCTGATGATGTCACCCATATGTTAGGACTAACATCCTGCTGTCCTTTGAGAACACCTGTTACAGGTAAGCAACTCTGCTTTCTTGTGGCACTCACATCAACCAGAAGAGTCAGTGAATTCCAGGCTTTTGACCACTATTCTCCTTTTATACACTTCTTCCGCAATAGTTCCACACCGTCCCAGAGTTTCTACCAAAGGTGGACTCAACTTTTCATATCAATTAAACCATTGTGTTACCTACATTTTTTCCGAGACTATGTTCACATGAGGATGAGAAGGCTCTTCATTCGTTAGACTGCAAAAGAACTTTAGCTTACTACAGAAAAAGAAGTTGGCCACATTTTCAGACCTCGGCTGTTTGTCTCTTGCAATCCTAACCAACTAGGCATAGCAGTTACCAAACATATGTTGTCCAACTGGCTAGCAGATTATATTGCACATTGTTATGCACTAGTGGGCCTACAGATTACAGACTCCGTCAAGGCTCATATTGATGCAGCCATGGCCCTCTCAAAATCATTGCAAAGCTACAACTTGGTTGTTTGTGCACGCTTTTACATCCCATTACTGTTTTAACAATCTTTTAAAGAGTAACAGTAAATTCAGACCAGCAGTTTTGGGTAACCTGCTCACCCAGTAGTCTACTGTCCACAGGGGGGTCTGGGTTGCTTTTTCAAGTAAATGCCCTGCTAAATATCCGCCCACCTCCCTAGCTAGATTTAGCTCTAAAATTGACTGAGGGGGTTCACGAAGCAACACCCAAACAGGTAAAAGTCGCATGAGCTTAGAGAGAAAAGTTAGTTCAGCATTGTTAGATGATGTCATGTCTAATTCATCCTGCTGTCTACGGAGAACACCATTTACGGTAAGCAAACTTACTATCCAGGCTTTCTCCAACCTCTATCTCCCCTCCCAATTTATTTATTTAGCTTCTAGCCTGTACTTTCAATTAAAATGCTCAAGGCGGGTAAAACAATAACTTAAAACAATCAGTATGATAAACAGTATAGTAATAATGTCATAAATATATAGAGACAGATCATAAAAATAAAAAAGAGAAAATTTACATAAAACAAATAAAAATGATTATTAGCTATTCTGGCAGCAATTTTTACCACAGGAGCTTTGTTCCCGAGGGGATCTGGAGAGAGGGGGCTGGAGGCACTCCTAGTCAGACCAACAGGAGCTTCTGCACATAGAACAAGAGAGAATTCCAAGAATAACTGGGTCAGACATTTGCCACGTATTTCCTGAAGCAGAAAAAAATAACCCTAAATACCTCCATTGCAAAGGGATACTTCATTTCTGTGTGGAGGTGCCTGGTAATAGTTAATTGGTATTTTCAGATGTTACCACATGGGTAACATAAGACTATGCATCATTTAACCCACTTTAGTTTTGCTTTTTATTTTAATCACATGGATTTAGCTTAATGCTTTCTGTTTAACTTGAATGATTTCTTTGAGTCTGTATAAATTGCCTTCTTAAAATGTGAACGCAGCTTAGTGAATGTTATGTGCCAACCCATAAAGGAAAAAATACGTTCTATGGCTACTGTTGTTAAAAGGACAGATATCTTGTTCGGGGCATAGATTTGGTCTGAGTATCAGTTGTCTACTTTTCATTTTAGAATCCCTACTGAGTTTTGATCGAATTTGCTTGGGAAGTAGATTGTAAATCAATATTAAAGTGACTGTTGAACGCTGTTGTTAAATATCACTTGAATGCCGAGCAGCAGTGAACTCTTCCGTTTCTAATCTGAGATATCTGAATTTCTTCATGTGAATACATGTAGAAAGAAGCAGTTCTGTGTAATACAGCAATGATAAATAAGAGATGTATCATCTGAAAAACTGTCAAGCCTGCTGAGTTTTGTTTACATAATGCTTTTTTTTTTTTTTTTTTGAGAGCTTCTAAATATAAAACCTTTCCTAGTAATAATCTTGGTATCCTTTCCAGCAAGGCTCATTTTTTAGTAATCAGCAAATTTGTTTGCCAAAGGTGGTTTAAGACAGAGTTTAGAAATGCCTGGTCAGAGCTACTGTAGTTTGAAAAAAAGAGCGAGCACCAGAGGCAGCGGATGAGAATGGCAGACTTCTGGCCCTTGCTTGTGTTCTTTGATTTTTGGAAAGAAATAGTAAGGAATTATGGTATTCCATTGAAAAGTCATATCTTATATGCTAAACTTTATTTTATTTTGTTAGTTTTTGTCTCAGAAACATTCTTTCTAGCAGCATAGTTAATTGCTGGCTAAAACTGTTATAGATCTCATAAATATTTCTGACTCATGGATACAGGAGCCATCACTTTCTTAAACCACATCTCCCTCTCTCTTGTACAGACAAAGCTAAATGGAAAGTGGAGAAAATAACTCTCTTAAATTAAGTCTGGAAGCCATGTCATGGGTACCTCTAAACCCATTTAGCAGATTTACTGCTTCCCAGAAGAAGGAAGAGCTCAATTTGAAGTAATGCTTGTAATAAGACAAGCTTATAGATAAAGGGTGTGGTGGAGATGTGAAATAATTGTTCAGCACCCCACCTTTTCTTGTACTTATTACCTTACTGTTCATGTTAAATTCAAGAACCAGCTATGCAAGATGCTTCATAGACATTTTTTGAACAATGATAGTTATATATGAAAACTGAAGAGCAAATGTTGACAGCAGACTAGCAAAATCTAAGAGTAAATGCTGGGGAAAAAAAGGGTCAGGCCAGTTAATAAGAGAGATTATTGAAAGCCTCAGTCTGCAAACTTCCAAAATCATGTGAATGGCTGGTTATTTGAAGGTATTTAAGCTGTAACATATTTTCTCATTCTGTAAAAATGCTGTTTAACTTGGCATGAGGAATATTGAACTCTTACCATGCTACAGAGATTTAACCCCTATACATAATTTTTTACACACCTCCAAATTTTACAGAATTCTACCCTAAGAGAATAAATAAAGAACTGTCATGGGTGAAAAGAAAATCCAGCTCCAAATCTGTAGATCCCTGACGAGTGGCACTTCTGAAGAGAAGGGTAGAAAGACTTCTTTCAAATACTAACGTTTTTCTCTTTAACTATAAATATCCAAAAGTAGGACAGTCAGCTAACTCCAATAAAGAGCTGAAAGATGTCTTCTATCTTTGGATGATGAGCAAAAACACCTAATGGACTTGATTCACCTAAAGTTTTTCTCCCATTCTGGGTCTATAGAAAAAAGCTTATTGAATCAGGTCCTAAATGTGAAACTAGAATACTCAGGATAAAATCTAGGAGGCATACAAGACAATGGAGTCATTCTGTAAGTAGAACTATATCTGTCTGTGTAACACTGATTCTCAAACTGAGTCTTTGGAGTCACATGTGGCTCTTCAGAATTTTTGTAAACATACTGATTAAAATGATCTTAAATTGTAAGGCTATAAAAAACATTACATTATTGATTCAGTTCATTGCTAAAACGATTCTGTGATCAAGGTTGATATTGTTGATATAGAAAAAGGGAGGTCAGAGTCATAATTTCATGTTACGGATATGATTTTTTTTTCTTTTATTGACAATTTCAAAATAAACAGCTGGATTACCAACACTCATTTGGGAGCAGGAAGGGTATATATTTGAATACTTTTTTTTTTTAACCTTTCTGAGCTTAGAAGCTCAAAGGAATAGAAGGAAACTGAATCAGGGATGAGATCTGGCACCATAAACCTTCATTTGTAGCTACCCATGGCTTTTCCCCTCCCAATTTACAGTAGGGACCAGTCATTGCAACAATGCTCCTTGGCCAGCGGTCAAATACCAGGACTATTTCAATTATAGGTCCTGCCGTTATGGCTCCTGCTATTAATTGTCACCATTGCATGACAACTGTCTCCTTCTTCCATAGGGGCTGTGAATGCTGCATTCATAGCATCCCTAATCTCAGCTGATCCAGGGAGTATAAAACCTGTGCTGGGAATCAAACCCAGGCCCCGCTGTAATGCAGTGCACAGCACTGCTGTCGAACTGCTGGCCAGTGCCTTTTGTTTTATAACCAGCTCAACAAATCATTATGCTAAGATTGAGGGATATTTTCCAATAAAATAAACAAGTGGCTGCATCTTTCAAGTGCAATACTCTGGAATGTACAAGTAGGGCTAGCGTTTGAAATGATGAAACAGGTGCCAAGCATAACGAAACTATATTGTGTTTGTCTGAATAAAAAAAAGAACTTTAAGGTTGCTTTGTATGGTGTCTGTAGTTCAAGCCATAAATGATATGCTGAGGTTTACATGCAGTCTCTCTGAGGACAGGAATTCTCTGCCCCACATTGAACTGCATTACATTTCAGAGAAATTGTGGTATAGCTTTTGGAATTTTCTGTTTTACAGTTAGACAAACAGAAGGAACTACATAGTCCACCAGTGAACTTGTTATTGACATTGATGAATTTTTAAAGCATTATTTTTCTCAAATTTCAAATATATGAAGGATAAACTTATGGCAGAACACCAGAGAATGTTGTCATCATTAACATCTAAGTATTTCTTTCAGTATGGACAATATGCTCATCAATCTATTGAAAAGAATGACTGTAATATAATTCCATGAAAAATGAAAGTTGGTATGGTGATGCTCTGAGCTATGTCTGAAGAATACTAAATACAAATCCAAAACATAGTCCAAAAAACTAGAAGACAGTATGTCATCCCAATTCTTAACCATTATATTGGCTTCCCATATCATGGTACATTAAATATAAAGTTTCCATGATAATTATAAATTACTGGGAAATCCAGAAGTGCCATGGATCAGCGCATTACTGAATATTTGTTCCACTAAGAACCCTTTGCTCATCTTAATCTAGGATTCTTACAGTCCAGTCTCTTAATGGGAGGAGGAATAGCCTAGTGGTTAGAGCAGTTGACTATGAACCAGGAGACCTTGGGCAAGTCACTTTACCCTCCATTGCCTCAGGTACAAAAACTTAGATTGTAAGCCCTCTGGGGATAGAAAAATACCTACAAGTACCTGAATGTAAACCAGTGTGATATCTCGATTGAGATCGAATGTCGGTATATAAAAAATAATAAAATAAAAAAATAAGTCTGCATGTTTTATCCGCGAGGAGAGAGCCTGATTTTTCTATTGCGGCTCCTATGTATTGGTACGCGCTGCCAGCACGCATTAGGTAGACCCTCTGTACCAAAAGCTTCAGGAAATTGCTGAAAACCCGCTTATTTCAATTTGTCTATGAAACCGAGGCGTAGCAATCTGTTTTACTGGTAGAGATCTTGAAAGTTATTCCGTTTTAAGAATTTGTTTTTATGTAACGATGTATGTAACAATGTGAAACGCTTTGAACTTTTGAAATAGGCAGAATATAATTTTTTTTTTTAATAAATAAAAAGGAAAATCAAAAATATAAATCCAAAATAAGACTCAATCCCATTTGTTTCACTAATAATTGAAAAACATACAGCCCAATGTAAAATATAAAGGCCACCATAAAAAGACCCTTGCTTTACTTTGTGAATGATACTAATAAAATGGTTCTTAGTATAATCATTAGTCCAAGTCAATAGATTTTATGTTTTTTAGGATTATATATTTCCACATATAAAATAATACTCAGCTCATTTCATTGTATCTTGACCCAACATGGGACTTTGTTTTGCTGATAACTGCATGAGGGGGTTCTCAATTAGCCTCGGGGGCTGGAGATGTTCTTTCAACACCTTTTCTTCCACTGGTATTTTCTGGCTTTGTGACAGGTCAAGCCACAATAAAATGAGTTTTGTTTTATATTCAGAAATATTTTAATCCTAAAAAATATAAAATATGTTTATCTGGACCAATGATTATACTCAGAGTCAATTTATACATATTAGATTGGAGACCATAAAAAAGATATACATTTTAATGGTGGAAATTACACAGTTATGAAAGTAGGGGTTGGCAACCCCCAGCATGTATACATTGGCTTTGCATGCTGCTCCCTGCTGGAGCTAGATATCTTAGCCAGACCGCAGTGTCTTAAGGATATACTGGCTTGGTCCTGGCTCTGCCCTGTGTCAGCTGCATGCGTTGCTTTCTGAAAGGCTACCCCCATTTCCAGCAAGTGGAATACAGTAGAGTGTTGGGTGTGCTCCAGGGTCAGCCTTGGCAGTAAGTTGCATTTCCATAGCCAGGACACCAGCCTATCCTGGTGCCTCTTTAATAAGCAGTCTTCCATCCCACACAGACCAGGAAGGCAGGTAGACAGCCTGAAAGAGAAAATGTCCCCAACCTAAGAGACTGCCATGAAAACTCTCCAGCCTGAGACAGAGTGAGACTGCCATGAGAAACCCCAACCTGACAGAAAGAGCCAGACTTAATCGAGAAATGCAAGCCTGAGAGAGAGATTGCTATGAGAACTCCAAGCCTAAGAAAAACTGCTGAGTTTACCAGCTAGGTAAAGGAGCCTCTGCTTGAGACACAGGGTCTTGTTCTAAACACATTAAGGTCCATATTCAAAAGCATTTGGTCTGCTAATTCAGAAGTTAGCTGGTTAACTGAATATCTGAGCACATATCCAACTAAATTCTAGCCGTCTTAGGCCTGGATTTTCTAAGGTCGCAGACCTTAGAAAATCTGGCAGTAACAGGGGACGGGGGGGCCTGCGAAAGCCAGCAACCATCGCACCACTGCGGTGCGATGGCTGCCGGCTTTCGCACCGAATAACTACACCATAAAAGGCGCGAAATTGACAGCGATAAGGGTCCTTACCTTTCGCTGCCAGCGATGTCTCCGCAGAATCGGCCCCGGTGCCGCCCCAACTTCTCCTCTTCTGGGGCCAACTTCGCCCCCATTTAGCGATTGCATGCAAAATGGGACTTTTCGCGTGCGATCGCTTTTGGAAATGACCCCCTTAATTAGTAAGGAGACTAGAATTTAGCCAGAAAAGTTAAGTGTGTTCTGGGGAGATAACTGGAAGGAATTGTTAGCCAGATAAGTTAACTAGCTAACTCCAATATTCAGAGGTAGCCAAATGACTTAAGCAGCTAAGTCTGGTCGGGCCAAAGAACTGTCTAAAAGTTAACTAGCCGTAGTTAGCCGTCTAACTTTAAAATAGTCTGGTGCAGCTGCACTATTGAATATATTTGACTGCTTATGGGATTTTCTTTCCTCTTGGCATATATGCTGCCTCTCTAGGAGAGTATGTGGATAGGTATACATTGGTGAGGTTAGAATAAATTAATATTGTGATCAGGTGAGTGTAACACTAAAGGCCCTTAGAATACTGCTCACTGCAGGAAAAAGAGATTGCAGCCTAATATAGACTTGTGATGGTGGCAGAAGTCAGGGATTAGATGTTAATTTATGGAAAGATCAACCAGTTATGCAGGATGAACAGAATTGAAGAGGTGACACTTTGATGTATTTGAGAGCATTTTTTACTTGTTAAGTTTTACAATTTTGAAAATGTATTTACTGTGAAAAAATAAATAACACGAAGGACATTCAATCAAGTAAATCTTCCCCTATCCCTTCAATTTTGTTGGTCCAGTAAATGTTTACAAGTAAACATTGCTGATACTTGATCTCTATTATTATTATTATTTATTTCTTTTATATACCGACATTCAATTGAGATATCACATCGGTTTCCAGATAACCAAGAGAATAGGGCGTAGTCCGCCCTATTTTACATTATAACATGGTAACCAAAAAAAAAAAAAACCAATTATAACATATTATAACAGTGGTACATGGAACAAAAGGTTATAGGATATAACAAAAGGTTATAGGAAATAACATATGTACATGATTGTGTTGTTGATAAAATAAATTTAGGATTAGGGACTTGTTGGTAAGGTAATTTAGGAATAGAGGTGGGGGGGATGAGGGAAGGGAGGGGGGAAGGTGCGGTGGGAGGAAGTAGTGGAGTGAGGGATTCAGGGGGGTGAGAAGACTGAGTATGGGATGAGGTGTGTTGCGTTCGGGCAGGTTAAGGGTCGGGTGGGAAGGCTTTTAAAAACAGCCATGTCTTTAGGTGTTTTTTGAAGGTTTGCAGTGATGGTTCATTTCTGAGACAGGTGGGGAGGGTGTTCCATAGGGTGGGTCCCGCTATTGTTATGGCTCGTTTGCGGGTTGCGTTGAGGTGTGCAGATTTGAGATTGGGGATGGCTAGGAGGCCAGTGTTGGTGGATCTGAGGGTTCTTTGTGTGGGGTGTGGATGTATTGCGTTGTTTAGCCAGTTCATTTTGTTGTTGTGTATTTTTTTGTGCATGAGGGTGAGTGTTTTGTAATGGATTCTTTGTGTGATGGGTAGCCAGTGGAGTTCTTTGAGGGTAGGTGTGATGTGGGAGGATTTTTTGTTGTTGGTGATGATTCTGGCGGCGGCATTTTGTAGAACTTGGAGGGGTCTGATGTGGATTTCTGGTAGGCCGATGAGAAGGGAGTTGCAGTAGTCGAGTTTTGAGAGGATAATTGATTGAAGGACTGTTCGGAAGTCGTGCGCTTGGAGAAGGGGTTTAAGTTTTTTCAGGGTTTGGAGTTTGAAGAATCCATCCTTAATTGTATTGGAGATGTGTCGTTGAAAGTTGAGTTGGCTGTCAATTGTTACTCCTAGGTTTCTTGTGGATGGAGTGAGTGAGATTTGTGAGATCTGTGGCACTCCCGTGTTGATTGAGGTTCCTGGGTGGTTGGAGGGGGTGCACTTGAGGGGATAAGAGGGACGGTCATCGTGGATGTGAAGGATTTCTGTTTTGGCTTGGTTGAGGCATAGTGATAGTTGGGATAGTAATTGGGACAGATTTGAGCTGAGGTTGTTCCATTTTTCCATGGTGAGTTGGATGGACTTGTTTATGGGGAGAAGTATTTGTATGTCGTCTGCATAGACGAAGTAGGTGAGGTTTGCATCTGAAAGGTATTTGCATAGTGGGAGGAGGTAAATGTTAAAGAGGGTTGAGGAAAGGGAAGAACCCTGTGGGACCCCATGTGTGAGGGGCACTTGAGAGGATTCGGATGAGTTTGTCTTGACGATGTAGGATCTGTTTGAGAGGTAGGATTTGAACCATTTGATTGTGGTGTCTTGAAGACCAATTTCTTTAAGTCTGGCGAGGAGTGTTCTGTGATTGATGGTGTCAAAGGCGGCTGATATGTCAAGGAGTATCAGGAGGAACGATTTGCCTTTGTCACGGCCTCTGAGGATGGTATCAGTAAGGGAGAGGAGGAGGGTTTCAGTGCTGAGGAATTTTCTGAAACCGTGCTGTGCTGGCTGAAGAACATTATGGGTTTCAAGGTGGTCTGTAAGTTGGTTGTTGACTGTTTTTTCTATGATTTTTGCTAGGAATGGGAGGTTAGAGACTGGTCTGTAGTTTGCTGGGTCTGATTTGTCGAGTTGAGGTTTTTTGATGATTGGTTTGATGATGGCATTTTTGAGTTTTTCTGGGAAGATTCCTTGTTCGAGGGATAAGTTGATGATGTAGGTTATTGGTTTGACAATGATCTCTCTGATGAGTTTTAGGGTTTTGACGGGGATGGGGTCTAATGGGTGGGATGCAGTATCTAGTATCATAGTGTGATATTCTCCTATCCTGAGCATTCTTTTTTATATTGTGGAAAATCTATAGTATATATTTTTTTTCTATTTCAACATCTACCAGTAGAAAAGGTCAGTCTCAACATTACAAGAAGCAGTACTATTCATGAAGAAGAAACCTTGCCTATAATAACAGCAACACCACCACTACACAGACCTCATGCTAAGGAGAGAGCATAACCCAATCCGTTCCTGCAAACACAACAAAATCTAATCCCAGCATTTGATTACTAAACCAACACAACTCTCAGATTAGATTTGAACAGCCTTCAGTAGGGGGAAGGCTTCAACATTTCAGCTCATTATGGTCTTTGATAAATTGTTTAAATTTCAAAACCTTGCCTCTACAACAATCCCCCAAAGAATCACTCCATGAATGCCAAAGAGTTCCAACTCCTTGCAGCAAATGTGACTGAGCCAGGCCCAATACCACAAAGAAACACAAGATACTATTCCAAGTGCTTCCTCATTCCAAAGAAATTGGGGGGGGGGGGTCCTCTATCCTATCTTGAACCTCAGAGATCTCACAAACAGCTAAAGAGAAAAAAGTTTAGGATGAACTCTCTGGGAACTATCGTCCCTCATTTAGAAATCGGTAACTAGCTGACCACTCTGGACCTGAAAGATGTATACATGCATATTTGGATCCACGAGGCTCACAGGACACTTCACCATAGCCAATAACAGTATTGTGTTCTCCTTTTCAAACTTTCATCAGCACCCAGGTTCTTCACAAAATGCCTTACCACAGTCGCTGCTGATTTAAGCAAGAAAATTGTCTGTTTTTCCCTACTTGAACAGTAGGCTAATGTCCAACAATCTCTTCATGAAGTGCATACCTCTATTCTCTGTACAATGAGCATCTTTTAATCCATAGGATTCATCAGCAATTTCCCCAAAGTCCAATGTAGAACCCACACATGTAATAGATTTCATAGGAGCTTGCCTGGACCGTGCAGAGAGAGGTATTTCTCTCTCAGCAAATGATACACGCTCTAACCAAAATATTCCTACTTCTTTCCAAATAAAGGAAAGTTTTGGCCCCCTTCTTAATGCAGCAACATTTCATTTTAAATTATTTACGTGGCTCCACATGAGTCAAGCTAAATGGCACTTAAAGTTCCAGTTAAATCAGCATCTACAACTGCTTATCACCACTAGGTAGAAGAAATCACTAGTATTATCCTAAAATGCCCCTCCAAAGAGAAAATCCAAAGAAGGTCGCTCCTTAGGGAGTGATGGGAAGGGAGAGTGTTTTATGAAAGGACTTGTTTTTCTGTGGGGTTGGGCTGGATGGATCTTGCTTATTTATAGTGGGTTCCAGCTTGTCAGGTTCTTAGAATGGAAGAGGGAGACTTGTCCTACCCAATCCTTTGGTGGCAGGGAAGCTGGTTGGATGGTTAGTTCTGCTTTTGTATTTATATGCCTTTATACTGTTTATTATTTATGTATTTTGGAATTTTTTTTAACTGTAAGCCACTTTGGGCAGTCTTACTAGACTGAAAGAGAGGGATGTTAAGTGAAAATAGAAAAATATTATACAAGATACATATCTCCAACACCCTCATCTATTCTCTAATCTGGTGGATGAAGCCTTCAGATCTGTAGAGAGGACAATTTTTTCACCAGCTTCAATTTCAACTTATGATAATTACAGATGACGCCAGTCAGGAAGGAGAAGCCTATGTGAGCAACCTTCTTTCTGGGGAACTTGATCTCCACAGGAAAGATAGTTCTACATAAACCAATTACAGTTCAGAACAATCTTCAATGCTTTTAAAGTGTTCAATCCATGGTTAAAAGGGAAAGTGGGCTTAATTCAAACAACCAAGTACAGAAATGGTGTACCACGTTAGCAAATAAAGAGGAACAGCCTCTTTCAACCTTTGTCAAGAGACAGGAATCAGTCTGGCTTCCTGGAAACCAAAACTAGACACAAGTTGCCAACCACAACCACACGAATGGTTATTGGATCAATGTATAACAAGTTTCAACTTTGGAGAGCTCCACAAATAGATCTCTTTGCAGCACTATTCAACAACAGAGAGTGAGAGAAAGAGAGAGACTCTGTATCAGGCCTTTACAGTAGTCAATTATTTATATCTCTATAGGAGGGCCAGATAATAGCATGAGGTGTTGTTGATGATTTAGGGTTTAGGGGCCAGTTTTACATGCAGAGTGAGACATACGAGCAGCACAGTACATCTTGTTCAAGATTTGACGTCATTTGGAGTGAGGAAAGTCACACAAAGATAAGATTTCGACAATGTTCTCTCGGCCTAGCTTGATGGACTGGTCATAGTTCTAATTTAATTAAATCCAGCTGTAATTATTTATTGTAAATAATGTTCACTGGGTGATAATCATTCAAAATATATCATTGTTTTCTCTGTAGTGATGGACAGTCTACATTAATTGTTTGGGTTGCTATATCAGAATTTTAGTTTAGTTCTGTGTCTAATATATGTGTATGATGCCACTGATATTAATATGGTTATCTGCAGGGCACTGTGCACAACTCAGTCTATTTCATGAACAGCACCATAGTCCCTGTTTCCCAATTGTGTGACTAATAATTTGTAGCTCTTTTGTAGAGCAAATGTGCGTTTTTTCTGTATTACCTAACAAACAAGACTTTAGTTTAAAATCGAAAAGGATCTCTGTAGCTTTCTAAACTTATGGGAGATTGGATGTTCTGAGAGCAGCCACCCTGGTATTGGTATTGCACAGCTTTGAGGTTAGACATGGGAAGGGAGAGGTGCTGGATGTGAATTAAGCTGGGGATTTTGTATGCTCATCTGCCCAAGATGATAGAGTACAAAGGAAGAAGATGACAAAAAAGGAGAGAGATTTTACAGGCAGTCACACTGCCCCGCTGGCAGCTGGGCTATATCCTTAGCAGTGTGAACAGAAATAAATGGATGTGTTTGGTTGGTGTGTTTCTGACTGTATCTACTATGTTTAATATGTTATTTCTAATTCATGTTTAGGGAGAACTCATCACCTTCTGTGAAGATAGTTTTGTAAAGCATCGATCTAGCACGATCAAACACTTCCTGGAAACTGCAGTGAATCTTCAGCTTTTTAAACAAGTAAGACAGATCATATTCAGCTGTTAATTGTATTCGTGTTAGATCCTTACAGTGATATAAATTGTAATGTATAATGTTCATGTATAACTGCTATGACACAACATGCAATATGAGAAGTGGTCTGGCCTACAGTGATAGTGGTTGGTGTGAACACTTCCTGAACTGACATGAATGTATATTCATTACTGTAAATAAAGGCGTTGCAGACTAGCTTGGTCTTCTGTTTGCCGCCAGCTTTCTGAAAAAGAGAGCAGATGTTATGTTCTGTTGTAGGCACATTCTACATTGACTGAATCCTCTGTGCATGGGAGAACTTCAGGTCCTAGGCCGAAATCTGTTGGTTTTTCATGCTGATTTTCTGTTGCTAGTAGTACACAATATAATAGCCTCAGTCATTTTTATACCTTTTCTCTTAGATGGGTGATTAATGTCTTTTAGACATCTGACTTTCTGATACAGTATTTTTACTAGATTGTTTGTTTCTGCCCTTAGCACTGGCAAAGTCTGTTTTTAAAATTTTAAAGTAATTCTAGCTTTCTTCTTCAGCCCCACAAAGTGCTTTAATTTCACTACCTAAGGTGAATATCTTTGAATCTGAAAAAGGGATCCTTATTTCCAATAAATATTTCTGATTTTTTTTATTTTTTTCAGGCTAGAACAGATCTTGTGCGTGCTGCAGTTTGAGGCTGTATTCTTCTTAGTACTTCTGCTTTTCTTCAGCCTTGAGAATGGCATTTTAATACAGAGGATCAATGCACTAGCTGTTCCTAGTTCTGAGACGGGCTTTTCTCTATGAATGACCTTACTAATGCTTCTGTTAGATCTGATGTCAGAGTCTTGGAATTCAGTTATTATTTGCTTCTGAAGTCAGAGAAAAAGCTGAAAGTGGTTGTATTTTGAGCTTCAAGTACCTTTGATGGCTGTCCAGTAATAGATTATGGAATCTTTTATAGGAATTGTTGAGGCCAGCAAGAAAACCCTCAAAAACTGTATGAGTTGTAGATGGTATACAGTTCACTGTGTCTTGAAGTGTACAAAAAGTCTTATTTTCAGTGTAATAACACTGATTAGTATTTTGAATAAGACCAAAAAAATATGTTTGAAGTAAGATGTATTTGCGGTGTGCAAAAAAAAAAAATACATTTAAATCTAAAATATAGCTTTAAATAATTTTCAGACTATACAAGACATATTTCCACCCTCAAATTAAGGTGCATGATTTGGCCTAATGATTTTAATGATGAAAAAGAGAGAGAGAGCAGGGTGTGCCCCCAGTAGCTCAGTAGCAGCCACTGTTCTCTTCGGTTATTTTATGGAGGTGAGGGTTAGGGGGACTGGGGTTTCTCCATCATATACTTGTCCTCCTCCTCTACCCCCTGAAGAATCATAAAAATCTGGAGCATGATGACAAGATAAGAACTATAAGGACCATCTAAGTCAACCTAGGTTCATTCCTGATGAAATGCCAGCGGCTCCAGTTGATCTCTGACTTTCTCCCTTACAACTTCACCACTAGAAATCCTCTGTGCCTCTCCCAGGCTTTGTTACTGTTTTTGCCTCCACCATTTCCACTGGGAGACCATTCCATGTGTCCAAATCCCTTTCTGTGACATTAGTTATTACTTTAGTATAAACTCACTAAATAAATAGAATATTTTGCATTCGTCTACAAATATGCAGCTTGACAAGAGTAGGAAAAGTATAGTGCTACTCTCACAGTGAGCTGCTGTCAAGCTAGGGCAAGAGTACACTGTAAAAAATCTCATCTTTGTGTACCTTTCTTCACTCTAAATCACATCAAATCTTCACTGATGTGTACTGTGTTGGTCGCACCTCTGACTGTGCATGTAAAACTGCCCCCCAAACCCTAGACCACCCCCAAAACCTCACCTTGACTTACTAGTTGACATTTCTACAGTGGTATAAATAGTTGACTAATATGTGTACCACCCCAGAAGCGCTCTCTTTTTCTACTCATCATTCCACTCCACTCTCCCTCTCCTGCCCAATACGGGATTTGCAATATTTATCGCCAAACCTATTTCGGGTATAACACCAGGAAAAATAGGTGTAGTTATTTCTGGTGTTAAAACATGCAAAAACATGTGTTATGCTATTGCACACAACATTAAACACCCCTCATTTTCATAAACTCTGCCCAAACTCCTCCCTTTTGACTACATTTTAAAAATTTTAATACACATCTCACGATGCGTATTTTCTCGCAGGTGTTAGGGCCCTAATGCCCGCGATAACGCCTAATGAGATTTGATGAATGACCCTGATAGAAAGTTACAACCAACAAAACAAAATATATAAGAGAAAATGATAACATTGCTCATCATAGAATAGGCCTAATGTATGCAAACAATAATGCAATTAATACTAGCAACGACACTCTAATGCCCATGGCTTCATAGGCCATTATAGACATAAGGAAATTTGTCATCATGCTTGGTTTATTTGACAACCGTCCAAACCAATTAAAAGTATCAAAAACTGCACAGAATCTAGTTATCTCAAAGACAAATATGCTTACCAGATATCTACACTACCTGCCTTTACTGCCAATATTTAATTTGCCAAATGGATCTATCCATGAGTTTAATATAGCACATGAATGAAGTGTAATAAGTCACCTAACTGACCATTGTGCTGTTCTTAGTTTTATAAACCAATTTGATTGTACACATGCTGTAGTTAACTATACATGTCTTTCAAGACCACTTCCATACATTAACCACCCTGACTAGCATTTGATTGACAAATTATATTCCCTCCTTGTTGCTGTATTAAGATTTAGAGTAAGTTATTTTGGTGTATTTTTTCTGTCTAACTATACAAGCACTAAGTAGAATCCTAAGGCCCTGATACATACACATACATACACTGTAAGCATGGGATATAGGGATGGATTGATGGCGGGAAGGTTCTTATTGCTTGCATGCATGCAAGTCTCCAGATAGATGTTTATATATAGTAACATAGTACATGATGGCAGATAAAGACCAAAATGATCCATCCAGTTTTCCTAGTTGAGCTTCATCCATTTTGGGAAGACACATAAATTCCCATATGCAGTCCAACATCCCCCCCCCCCCCCCCCAATATGTTTTTTACCTGACTTTTCAATCCTCTTCCTAAAGTGTTCTCCATATGTGTTCCTAGCATGCCTAAAATTTGTTACAGTGATGGCCTCTACCACCTCTGTTAGTAGTCCATTTCAGGCCTTGCCATCATCAACTTTACTTCTTTCAAGACCAATGCTTAAGCCAACTCCTAGGCCCCCTCTATGTCTTTAGTTTTGCAATGATTCCCTCAGCCACTAAGGTTAATGAAGCTGGTGAAAAAAAAAAAATATGACCTCCCCATGCTCAGTGCAGTTTGGGTATCAACCATGGTCCTCTATGCAGGACACCTGCAGGAAACCTGATTTTGTTGTATTACTGCTGTTTTGTGATTTAGAAGCCTCGGCTCAGTTCGAAGTGCCTTCATTGTTGATTAAACAACCACGGCAGCTTTCAAAATCAGACACATACAAATATGCTTTTTATATAATGTAAGTTTTGATTAACAGATTGAAATGTTTTTAACTGAAAGAGCTTTTTGTGTTTTGTTCACAGTATGTTTTTACATTATTATTTAATTTGTAGAATGTACGGTCCTTGGCATCGTTCAAATTCCCTCTGAAGTAGCCTGTCTGCGAAACCGGGATCTTTGTTGGGGTTTTTCACAGTTTTATTTATTTTATTTATTTAGGCATTTTATTTATTTATTTATTTATTTCGAATTTCTTCTATACCGATAGCCGTTTGCACATCGTATCGGTTTACATACAACTAAGAACTTTTGGGTGAGGCCCTTACATGGAACAATAGCACTTGTGTGCTATTGTTATGCATTTTATGCATTTTATATACCATCTTTCCAAATGAAGATCACAATGGTTTACAATATCAGCATTCCTATTCTTGGTCAACGGTCACATATTGTGTGTTCACATTCTAAGCTAAAATCACAATGTTTATGTTGTATTCAAAGATTTGCGCTGTTTTCATTTGTTTATGTATCGATGTATTAATACAGTATATGCTTGACTATCCATGACATGATTATGCACATGTTGTAAGGTTCTAGCAGTGGTTACAGGATACATTTTTTAATTGTATGTACTTAAATACGATATCAATTACAATGCAAATTACTGATTAATAGTTACCATTAAATAAATATTTTGCAAGTAATTTTTCTAAGTTTATAAACATTTTTGGATGATTTATTTGTTATAATAAAGTTTTTTTTACATTTTAAACAATATATGAGTGTAGGTTTCCATTCAGGTTTTATACAGTATAATATACAACAGCGCACTTTTTTTTTTTTTTTTTAAATTAATTTATGAAGTTTTATAACATTAACATAAAATGATACAAAACAAGAAAAACATCTTCATCAACATACTTCTCATTAAGGGGCAGATCTTCAAACCTGCACAAGGGTGTAGATTTGTTTGTGCAACCCGACGCGAACAAAACTACGCCCAATTTTATAACATGTGCGTGCTGCCGCACGCATGTTATAAAATCCAGGGTCAGCGCACACAAGGGGGTGCACAATTGTGCATCTTGCGTGCGCTGAGCCGCGCAAGTTTCATTCCGCCCCCCCCCACCTTCGCTTCCCTTTCCCTATCTAACCCGCCCCCCTGCCCTATCTAAACCCCCCCTACCTTTATTGTTGAAGTTATGCGTGCGCGCGGCAGCCGGCTGCCGGCGCACCATCCCCCGGCATGGCGGCTGTTCTGGAGGCCTCGGTCCTGCCCCCAGAACACCCCTTTTTCAGAGCCCCGGGACTTGCGCGCGCCGCCAAGCCTATGCAAAATAGGCTCGGCGCACGCAGGGGCAGATTTTCTCGGGTTATGCGCATAGCCTTTGAAAATCTGCCCCTAAGTAAGTAAATAATAAAAAAAAGAGATATTCATGTACAAGCCCACATCTGGGGGGACAAAGTAAAGTATAAAAGAAATAATAAAGATCCTTCCAGGACAAACCCATACCTCATCTTCAACTTAATTTTAGTCTTATCAGTTAGAAACATTTCCAAATGTATGGGATCAAAAAAGATAAACTTATTGCCTTGAAAGCAAATAACACACTTTCAGGAGAACTTTAGGTAAAATGATGCCCCTAAGGCTAAGACCTGAGTTTTCAATTGCAAAAATTGCTTCCTTCTTAACTGGGTCTCCCTAGAGACATCTTGAAAAATCTGAATCTTTTGACCACAGAAATGGCTCTCTCTTCAAATACTGTTGAAAAAATATATCTTTATCTGAATGTAATACAAAGATAACTATAAAAGTTGCTCTTGTATTTATAACATCTGATTCAAGAAATGATGAAACATTAGGGCTTGCTAATGGTGTTAGAACATCAAAAGACCCTTCTTCTGTGGTTACCTCCCTCTTTTTAACAGGCAAATAAGTTAGATAACAAAAAAATCTTATCAACTATGAATTGAAGAACCTTGTTTATATATTTCTTAAATAGCTCAACCCCCAAAAGGAGGCGAGTTATAGGAAAATTCAATAAACGTAAATTTTTTAACATAATCTGTTCTCCAGCATCTCATATTTCTGATGGATGGTTACGTTATTCTTAATGCCTGCAACTGAGGTTGAATGTAAATTAGTTATTACTACAGCCTGTGATTTTACTTCCAGTTCTAATTTAGAAGATCTTTTTCCAAGTCTAAAAACTTCGAGGATGCTTTTTCAGTATAAAGACATAAGGAATTATCAATTCTGTAGATCACCCTCCATATATCTCTAAGAGATATTTTTGCTGGCTCCTCCTGAGATCTTAACTCAGACCTCGTCTTCAGCAAATTAATCTGAACAGGGTCGGAAATAGGTTGGCCAGGTGTGGTCAAAGACGTTACAGGTTCAGCAACTAATGTAGCCAAATCTCCAGGGTTGTCAGTCTGTGGAGTATCGGGATTAGCCTGTCCACTAAGTCCCCCTGAACATTCTGAATATCCAAATCTCTGATGGCAACAAGAAAAGTTCAAAGAAATACTAGAATCCTCCAACAACATACTTGAAGAAGCATGGGGTTTGGGTGGAGGGGAATGCGTTTCGGGGGATAAAGAAATCCCAGCTAATTCCATTTTTAAATCTTGCAGTGGTGAATTAGCTTTATGAACCTGAAAGTCCATTGGTCCGCAGATTGTAGTAGGAGTAGATACAATCGCCGATGTTTTTTCTGTCCTTTTTTTCCCCATAGTATTAGTGGAAGAAAATGGCATAAGGGTATGCTGGCGCCAGCACACCGCTGCATGCCACAGTTTAAAGGTCCCAGATCCTTCAGGTCGGACACAGGTGTCCTGCCAAATGCCTGCGGCTCAGATCTTCCAAAGCCTCCAGGTCCCGAGAAGATCAAGGAAAGGAACGTACCCTCTAACTCTGCTGCACGCCGTGATTTAAACGTCCCGGGTCCTTCAGGTCGAGCACAGGCATCCTGCCGAATGCCCGTGGCTCAGATCTTCCGAAGCCTCCAGATCCCGGGAAGATATGGAACAGAACGTTCCCTCTAACTCAACTTCATGCCACGATTTTCCTGGGTCCTTCAGGTCGGGCACAGGCATTCTGCCGAATGCCCATGGCTCAGATCTTCCGAAGCCTCCAGGTCCCGAGACGATTAAGGAAAGGACTGTCCCCCAACAGTGCACTTTCTACTTTTGGAGTAGGCTTGTCTGGTATCTTTTCTTTCTACATATATATATATGTCATAGATAAGAATCACAGCTGTTGCAGAATGTTGATGTAATCCCCAAGGAAATATCAAGACCTAATGACAGAGGCTGACCTACTGTGTATTATCGTGCATAGGACTTGGGTTTGAATTCTAGTCAGGTTTTCTGCTTTCCAAGCCAGCTGGGGTGCTGCACAAGTGGTATTCAGAGCCCCTCTGCATAGGGAGTCCAAATCATGGAGCAGTGGTATCCAGTTGTAGGGCCCTGTGAAGGAGTGTATAGAAAACTCCTTCCGAATACCTTAAAGGACCAGTCACAGCTATCTGATCTGGTTCCCCTTAAGAATCAGCCCTGCAAGGAATTATGGGTGAAGATAGGTTCCCCTAACCCATAACCAGAAGGGTTAGAGGGATCCCAGGGAGAAGGCAGGAAGCCGTTGTACATTGAGGACTTTGAATAGGTAAGGTCTGTAAAGGTAAGCAGCCTTTCATCTGTACTTTTCTTTATTGCAAATAAGGTTTGTGTGTGGAAACAGCCAGGGTCTACCCACATCTGTCATCCTGGCTGTTTCCCAAGCCATGACCACTCCCAATTACCACAGGCCTATTATTGAAGGGTTTCAGAAGGAACCCTGGTGCATAGTTCTTAGTAGGGACTGTCATTGCGATAGCCATGATAGCTGAGTTAAGAAGAGATATAACAAAAGGAAAGAAAATCAGAAATAAAGGCTTATAGCAACAGAAACAACCCTGGTTCTTTTTTAACTATAAGCCCAAAGGAGCATCTCCCCCTCCTCTCCCTCCCCCACAAAAAAATAAAAATAAATAAAACTTTACACAGTGATAGAATATCATGAAAAGCAGGGATTCATACAGTAGATATATCGTTAAATGCTCTCCAGACATTTAAAGACACATATTAACTTTACCTGCAAAAAGAAAACATCTTTGATAAATTATTTTAAATTAATAATTCACCAAGCAATTGAAAATAGTAAGTTCAACACACCTTGTATGCCTTTGAAGTTCTGTAGTGCTAGGCAAAACTAGCTTATCTATGAATCTCCAGTTTTCACTATATTCTGCCATTAGGTTGTGATGTGTTTTGGTGGTGGTTTAATATGATAGGTTTTTATTTATTTTTATTGTTTTGCAATACTAATTTTGCATGCATTCTTTTGCATTGTTTGGGCTTATTTTAATTCGTTACATTTTCTGTATTAATTTAGTGTTAATCTGCTTTATGGTTTGTTTGCATTTTGTATTTGTTTTTAGTTCATTTTATATTTGTATTTGAGGTTCCCCTTTCATTTTTGTTCCATCTTTTGTGACTGAGACTTCCCAGGCATGTTAGTTTAAAAAAAAAAAAAAGTTTTATACTGACCTTGAAAAGGAGAGGTGGAAAAGGCAGTGTAATTATTTGCATAATTTACAATTGCATAAGTGAAGCACAGGGTGATGAAGCAATGATAGAGATCCACACAGTGGCAAACTCAGTGCTGGCACTCACGAATGCAAGACTCCTTTGACCTCTGTTCCTTTAATGTAACTGTTAGATCGTGCCCTGTGGTAATGCATACCTTAATGTCCTCTGTTCATTAATTATGATTATGTTTGTCATTGGGCCATAATTTGAAAAGGTATTTGGCATATTTGTTAACAATATAAATTTGTGATGTGATTTTAAGTCAATATAATAAGTCATTTATTAGCAAAGGAAATGTTAGAATAGTTTTAACCTCGTTGCATACTGAAAATTCAGTCAGATTATGCAGTTACTTCTCCATTAAAATAACTTGTAATAAAAGTCTACTCTGCATTGCTATTTTTTTGGACAATCCTAATTAGCAGTATTTGTGTTCTGATGGTCTACCCCATACTAATCCTCATTCTGAAAACTCCAACTCAGGCTCTCAATTAGCTCCTGATACGATTTTTTCCAAATGATGAAGATGGCAATTAATCATCTGGTGGTTTATGGCATGGTATAAATTCATGATGTTCCCAAAAGAGATAATGTCCTTCAGTTCAAAGGCTGTTTTCTGCATTGTGGTAGCTAGAGATGCTGTTATCTCTTTTACTCACTGTGAAATAATCCAGCGATGCCATAATAGTCTGACCATGAACCAAGTCCATTTGGAAAAAAGCCTACTTGGAAGGGGGGAAAAGGAGATTGACCCAGAAGGAGCAGGGAATTATCTCTTGCAGCATGTGCTGCGTTACTCTTGCTGTTGGAGGTTCCTTTTTTTCTTTTTTTTAACTTCTTAAAGAACCAAGTTTGTTGCATTTCATCAGTCTGTGCATTGACAAGCATCAGATTGCCCTTGGCAGGGCTGTTTGCATAGTCAGTGATAATGCGTGACACTTGCTTGAATAATTAATTTCCACTGGCTTCCATGTCATGTTTTAGGCACATTGAAAAGAAGGCAGCTTATACTAGAAGTGCACAATCTGTAAACAGTTTTCAAATGTTTCTCAGCTTAAAATTCAAGCCAAGCTTCTCCCTGGTAAAAGGAACAGATTACTTTTTGTAAACTTTGTACAACTAAACATGTTGTTAAAAACAGAAAGACTTAATTCTATGAGGCAAATTAAATCTTTAAAAGAATGCTAATTTAATAGTATACCTCATCTGAATGGGCTATTAAATGTACTATTTTCTTTCTGTACAGTGTGTGTTACAGTATGTGGGAGGACAAGTAGTATTTCACACAGCTATGTAAAAAAAATGTCTTCTCAAGAAGAAAGTACTGGTGGCCATGTTAGTCCACTTGAATATGTAGAAATAAGTCAACAAACAATCTGTAGATGATAGATTTTTCTTGCACTAACTCAATACATCTGTGACTAGCTTTTGAGAGCTGTGCTCTTTTCACCAGATTAGTGAAGAAGTAACACAGTTACACTGAGTGTAAAGAGTACAGAGTTTACTGATCCTTAATTTTTCCAGAGCCCTCAAGAAGATATTTTCTGTATTTCTTTTCTTTAAATTTCAGTTTTTTTTTGGTTTTTGTTAGAGCTTTGCTTCTTTTCCTTGGTAGCCAAGGAAACATCTCTAGACCCCACTCCTCATCCCTTGCAGCATAGGCAGTAAGAATTGACATTCCATGCTACAAATTATATAAATATGGGAAATGTCCTGGGAGACATTTAAATTGGAGAGAAATAAAGGGAGTGCAAAAATTGACTGGCTTGCTTAACTTGAAGGGGGTATGCGTCATGCAGATTTGATGAAAATTAAACAAACATAGGAGTTAATTCTACTTTACGTCATTGTGCTGTGCTAAATACATCTTGCTTCTACAACAGATAGTACCTTTATGCTTTAAAATCATTGTTTAGCAGTTGTCTCTTTCTAACTAGTGATGCTGATGATGTTATTGCTGGTAACTTATCTTTTATGGATGATCTGAGATTTGCATTGTATAAAGTGTAGAGAAGAGTACTCACAAATCCTGTTGCTTGCATACAGTATCACACAAGCACAATCTAGACATCTAATTTATTTACTCAGAGGCACATTTTCAAAAAGCTGCTGAGCACCCAAAATAGCTGTCTGTGCTTAATTGCCCATGTTTAGTATAATTGTACAGGTGAAAATGATCCTAAACTTAGTTGGCTAAAATATAGCAGTTACCTGCTACAGAGGGTCAACTCACTTTGTACAGCACTCTTTGCACTTTCAGCACTAAACAATAATGTTGATTCTATTTGTGTAAATCAGAAATAACACTGGTTGCGTTGTTGCTACAGCTGTCTTTAGTGATCAGTTCCATTATTCCATGAAGACTACTGATTGGAAGGCTTTCTGTCAAGGCATAGGTTATTATCACAAGTCACAGAAAAAATCCCCAAATAGTATCAAATAAATCTTGGTTACCACAGGAAAGCCTGCCAGTAGTGTAGAAACTCTGCTTGGCTACTGTTACATTTGCCGGCTCACTCATCCCAACGCTGAAGCGTGGCAGGATGCCATTGTGTGGCCAGACATTGCCACTCCTGCAGCCTCCTGATGCGCTGCAATCCTCTCCCTGTTGCTCCCTAGGTGCGCACGCTGATACTTAGGGTCCCTGCATCAGGAAATCAGCTCTCCAGTGCTTCCTGATGACATCACATGGCCGGGTATTTAAACCCTGGCTATGCAACACCAAGGCACTTCAGCAGTGGGTTAGCTACCTCCTGGTAGTGAGTGTTGCTGCTTCTGACTGAGTCTTCAGTCTTTCCTTGCCTTTGTCCAGCCTTCTGTGTCTTCCTCCTAGCCTTGCTCTCACCTTCAGCCTCAACCTACCTTCTGTGTCTTCAGCCTTGCCTTGCCCCTTGTCTTCAGCCTCATCCTGGCTTCCATGTCTTCGGCCTTGCCTTGTTGTCGTCTTCAGCCTCAACCAGTCTTCTGTGTCTTCAACCTTGCCTTGCTTCTCTTGGACTGTCTCCTGGTACCGATCATAGCCATCCTTGTCTGCAGTCTGCCTTGACCATAGCCCGTTACTTGACTATCCTACTTGCTGCCTACTTTGACCACAGCCTAAATACAGAACCTCACTTAGTCTTCACCAGAGACACTCACCTGCCAACCCCCGGAACACAAAGGCTCAATCTGCGGGGAAAGGAGCTGGTATAAGCGAAGCTCCAGCTAAGTCTCTGCATCATCTTCCACCAGCTGGCAATGTGGACCTACTGGGCCTTCCCAGCAGGTGGCATCAACCTCACTCCAGTACAAGGTTCCACAACTCTAACAGCTGACTTTACTGCTCATTTTCAGATGTTCAATGATTGTTTTCGGTTTTTGAAGGCTGGCTCACATGCACACCAATTATTTCTGCCTATTGCTTCATATCTTCTAACACCGACAGCAGCACAGCTTTCCTGTGTATATTGCTTGAACTACATATTATGGCATGCTGTAGCCTTTTGTATATGTGTTGCTTAATTGATGTACACGTTTTAATTTAAAATCATCAAATTAAGTGCTAAGCAAACTACATTTTCAAAGATCTTTGTCTTGTATTTCAGTTCATTGAAGGTCGCCTGATGAAGCTAAATGCAGGAAGGGGGTTCACTGATGTATTTGAAGAGGAGATCACGGCAGGTGACTTCTGTGGAGGTAAAGAATTATTTCTCTATACTTTGTCACTGGCTGCTTGGAATTCATTGCTTTATACCTTAGAATATCATTAGGCTGACTCTGATCTAGTACTGGTACGTACTAAAGGATTTGCTAAATGAATGAAGTTTGCTTATGCTTTATCTGTAACAGTATAATTGGAGCCAGTTTTACCTTCAGGAAGATTCAGAGTGCATGTGTACTAGGTGCAAAAAAGAACCACGGTCTATGGCCACCTCCTAAGGCAGGGCTTCCCAAAGTTGTCCTGGTGACTCCATCGCCAATCAGATTTTCAGGAATCCCACAAAGAAGATGCATGAGAAAAATTTGCATATACTGGGTCTCCAGTATATGTAAATGTTTTTCTCATGCATATTCATTGTGGATGTCCTGAACCAATTGGCTGTAAGGTCACCAGGACAGCTCTGGGAAGCCCTGTCCTAACGACTATCATAGTGATGGTTGGGTTTGGATCCACCTGTTGTCATCTGGGAAATTGGAGGAAATTGAGCCTGGCCAAGGGAAAAAAAAAAAGAAAGCAGTATAGTTGATTTTACTAATTAGTCTGCCATGCTTTTTTATTATTTACATACTCAGATCTATATCATTATAGCATATAATGAAGAGAGGCAAATGATCTCTTTATTGGAATCACTTGATTAGTCAGAAATAAGACGAGTTATTTTAATTCTTAAAGATTTCTTTTTTTTTAAACTGGTTAAATTGTTTAGAAAATATTGTTGTCAGTTGTGTTCTTCCCAGTCAAAAGGAAAAACATTTTAATGTAATATTGACTTCTCTAAATTCTATTCCCTAAAATGTCATATTTACATTTATTCTGTTAGCTACTCTACTGCATGTTTTTGTCTGCTGTCCTGGTTCTTTAGTAACCCTTAACGTTCTCATGAGTTTTTGAAATATTGTGATAAATTGCCACAAGCAAGTTATAACAAATGCCGAAAAAACTCCATCACCTATTTGTAATCTGCACACCCTGTGTATTTAGGTATTGGGTGACACATTTATTGGCTGATGCCCAGGGACATGGCTGTTTTATAACTTACGCACGTGTTTGCATGCATGTTATAAAATAGCCTGGCCACATGCTATTTGTGCCAAATTGTAAGTGGGCATGCGCAAGTGTGCGCGAATGTTGTTTCTACCGCGTAAATCACATTTTAAAAGGGGCACGCACCAACGCCATTTCCAGTTTTACCAGTTCATCCCCAGTTCACCCAATTAAGAGAGAGGTCTCCAAACCTCTCCAGTTATCCCCGACCCTTAAAACCCCACCAAACTCTCTATTTATCTTTATTTTATAACTTACACGGTGTCCATAGTAGAAGTAAAGTTGTGGCAGAGGACTTTGGCGCATGCCGGATCGCGTAAGTATTTACGTGCACATCTCAGCTTCATGCCCCAAAAACACCCATGCCTCGCCCATACTACACCAACATCCCGGCCCTTTTTGAAAACTTTTGAGATGTGCGCACTTTGGTATTTACACGCATATCCAGGCGGCTTTTAAGGTCTGCTAGGCATGCGAGAGCCCAACATATTCGTGCATCCCCTAATTAATTTTCTTATTTTTATTTATTTAAAAACATTTCTTACCCGCTCTTCCTTCATTCGGGGCAGAGTACATCAAAACATCCATAATTATTCACATTAAACAAGTAATAATAAAACAACATTAATCATAAGTAACAATAAAAACAAAATAACATGGTGACATCAAGATGGAGGCAGAATTGGCTATGTTAACATGGATGGGTCTTCAGGGCCTTCTTAAAGAACTTAGGCTGTTTCAGGTTTCTAATTTCTTTAGGGATGGAGTTCCAAAGGGTCAGGCCAGCTAAGGACAGGCCCATTCCCTAGTTTCATCTAGGTAAGAAGATTTTGGCGAGGGAATATCTAACAAATTCTGATTGGAGGAACGCAGTGGTCTGGAAGTAGTGTAAATTTTCATAATTGCAATGGTCTAGGGGGAATGTAAATTATTGATGAGCGAATGAATGATGGTGATCAATTTATATTGGACCTGATAAGTTATTGGGAGCCAGTGGAGGGATTGCAGGATGGGGGTAATGTTACAGATTAGGGTGCCAGTTTGAAGGTGTGCTGCAGAATTCTGAATGATTTGGAGAGGACGGGTGACATATGGGAAGACCTATGAAAAGAGAATTGCAATAGTTGATACCAGAGAAAAGCAAGACTTGCAGAACAGTTCGAAAATTAAGATCAAGAAATGGTTTGAGGTGCCATAGTAATCTAAGTTTATGATAAGACGTTTGTACCAGGGCTTTGATATGATTATTCATTGCTAGGTCAATAAAAAACCTGAGATTGCGGACAGACTCTGAGATCATAATACATTGGCACATTTGGTGCTGTGAATGTGGACAATCTCATAATTTCTATTTTGCTTAGGTTCAGTGCAAGCTTGTTTTGATTAATCCAGGTTTGGATTGTGTGAGAAATTCCTCGGTTTTATGCATGCGTCAAGATTTTAAAATTCACCTTTAATTCTGTACTTATATGTGTACTTTAGAAGAACTGTGTATGCTGGGGAAAAGTACTAGAACTTAATGGCAATAGGCTGGCTTGCAGGATGAGAAAACCGGCAGTATAATTTAAATCAACTACAGATTACAGTTGTGCAAAAATCTTCACCTTGAAGATGAAAATCACAGAACAAAAATGGTGAAGGAAAATTATGTATACCTTATTCAAACACTTGTAGTATTAATCAATGTGCAAGAGACTTGATCTGTAGTCTTATGCCCACAATGAGCTCTAGACTATGTCTGCTTAATGCACATACAGTACATTATCATTTACCACTAGTGTCAACAAAATATTTCAGAGAGTAAATACTTCAAATAATTATCTTAAGAAGACTCTGCATAACTTCTTCTACTGCACGACACCACACCCAACACCAATGGCCTTTTTGGTAGTGTGTATTAGGAGGTGGGTCAGAGTGCTGGAGGGGAAGAGAGAAATAATGGGTGGAGAGGAAGGATGGTGTGTAAGGGCTCATTTCATTGGGGGAAGGGACGGGGGTGCTGGCTCTACGTGACGCTCACTGTCTATATTAGGATGCACCCCTGGCTTGCAGAGCCCTCTGCAGCATGGACCATCAGCTTTGTATCCTGGCATACTTACCCCCCTGATGGTGGTAAGTTACAGCTTGGCTCCAAGGTGACAGCAGATGGCATCCGTGGCGTTCTATCTCCAGAGGCACGGTCTCGCCTTTTTCTTGTTCCCAGCACTAGAGAGATGTCCAAGCAGAAGAAGAGTCCTATTGCGACATGGCTGGGGCTGGGCTACAACTGTGTGCAGCGTTGGGGTCAATAAGTCATAGAGGGCATCCCAGCAGTGTCTCAGACACGAGTAATGAGTGTGTGTGTGTGTGTGTGTGTGTGTGTGTGTGTGTATATATATATATATATATATATATATATATATATATATATATATATATATATATATATATATATATATATAAAAAATGAAAATTCTGTCATTCTTCAAAAGGTTCAGGTCTTATGGGAAGGGAGCGGGTGGCCGATGCATTAACAAAGAGCATCCGTTGTCTTGACAGGAGGAGGCTGCCCAGCATAGTGGTTGGAAGTGAAAGGAAGCTTATGGCATTGTGGCAGGATGAAAGTCTCCAGCATGGTAGCCAGCAGAAAAAAGGGATTTTGCAATATTGTGGCCCAAAGAAGGCTCCCAGAGGGGTGGTGGCAGCAGACCTGGACATTCCATGTGCCATCATTACATTCACCACCATCCTACCTAATGATGTGTGGGCCTTACAAAAAAAAAAATAATAAAATATATTTCGATAGATATATATTCAGCGGGCTTTTCTCTTTCCAGCCCCATCTTTTGCCCTTACTGTGTTGCAATGATATGTCTTCTAGATGCTAGTGATCTCAGGCATATCCTGCATGAATCTCTCCTAGCTTCTCCCTTACTTCTGCCCAGCAAACATAGGACATATGCAGACTATAGGAGGTGGTCATGTTGAGGATCGACAAGGTTTTTCAGATTTGGAAGGAATGCAGTTTGTGCTAGGCAGCCATCTTGGGGTTGACAAAGTGTCTCATAATTGGAAGCACTGGGATTTAGGGGTGTCTGATCCTTATGATCCTCTCCCTGGTGGCCATTTTGAGATCATCTGGTTTTCAAAAAAAAAAAGATGAAAGCACTCAAGCTACACATGGGGAAGTAGCCTAGCTGTCAAAGTAGTGGACTGTGACTCAAGGAAACCATGATTCATATTTGGCTGGGCCCCTTGTGATCGTGATAATATCCCTTTGACAGGGTTTGGATTTAAGAAATTAAAACCTTGCAATGTCCGTGTGCATTAACATGTAGAAGTAGTACTGTGGGACAATTTTGGCAAACATTGTGGCAAATCCCATCACTGTCCCATTCACAGCCCTCTCCCAATAAAGAATTTGTGCCCATAGCAGTATTACGATGCCTAAGTGAGAGTCTTTATAGAGCTCCTGTATTACTGTTCGATGCTCATGTTTCGGTGGCACCAAATGTTTTATAGTTGCGAGAGCTATGCAGTCTTCTTCTGAGGCTCCCCTGCCTCCCGCTTTTGCCCACAGGGAGCAAGTTTTATAGCGGTGGTTATGAGCAATCCCTAACAATAGCTTCTCATTTTCTTTCTACAAGTTTATTCTTAGTGCCCCGACATCATGAAAAGGCAACCAAACAGCATAAACATGGAGCATGCAGATTCAGAAACAGAAGGCAACATCCAACTCTCCCATGACCTTTCGCAGGGTCACATGGCATGGTTCTTTCCATGTCCCCAGGGCGAGCAACAAGAGTTAGAACATTTAATGCTGGAATTTCACCAACAAGCACAGATCCACAGGACTGAGTGGCTGCATCAGTGCATGTCCTCTGTCAGTCAGCGGGCCATGGCCAGTGGCAAAAGCTTCAACCATGTACCCTAGCAAGGAGGAGGACTGGCCCATGTGCCAGCTATACAGCATCCAGCAACATCAAGCAGCCCAACAGCAGCGTAGGCACTGATAACCTTTCTGCACCTGGCCAAAGAGAAATTAGGGAAGCCAACCAATTTGGCAGTAATAATGGGAGATTTCAGTTACCCTAAAATTGGCTGGGTAAATGTAACATCAGGATATGCTAGAAAGAGTAAAGTTCCTGGATGGAATGAATGACTGCTTCGTGGAACAATTGGTTTAGGAACTGACAAGAGAGTGAGCTAATTTAGATCTAATTCTAGTGGAACGCAGGATTTGGTCAGAGAGGTAATGGTAGTGGGGCCATTTGGCAATAGTGATCATAACATGGTCAAATTTGAATTAATGACTGGATGGGGGCAATAAGTAAATCTATAGCTCTAGCACTAAACTTTCAAAAGGGAGACTTTGATAAAATGAGGAAAATAGTTAGAAAAAAACCTGAAAGGTGCAGTTTCAAAGGTTAAGAGTGTACAACAGGCTTGGACATTTTTTTAAAATACCATCTTAGAAGTGCAGTCCAGATGATTTCCATGCATTAAGAAAGGAGGAAGGAATGCCAAACAATTGCCATAATGGTGAAAGGGACTATTTTAGCCAAAAGAATTTCCTTCAAAATTTGAAAGAAGGCTCCATCTTGGAAAATAGGAAAATGCATAAGCATTGGCAAGTTAAATATAAAACATTGATAAGACAGGCTAAGAAAGAATTTGCAAAGAAGTTAGTCATACAGGCAAAACCTCATAGTAAAAACTTTTAAAAATATATTCAAAGCAGGAAACCTGTGAGGGAGTCGATTGGACTGTTAGATGATCGAGGGGTTAAAGGGGCACTTAGGGAAGATAAGATAATTGCAGAAAGAATAAATTAATTCTTTGCTTTGGTCTTTACTAATGAGGATGTTGGGCAGACACCCGTTACAGAGTCTGTTTTCAAGGGTGATGATTCTAGTGAACTGAACGAAATCACGGTAAACCTGAAAGATGTAGTAGGCCAGATTGACAAAGTGAAGAGTAGCAAATTGCCTGGACCAGATGGTATACACCTCAGGGTTCTGAAAGAATTTAAAAATGAAATTTCAGATCTGTTACTAGTAATTTGTAACCTATCATTAAAATCGTCCATTGTACCTGAAAACTGGAGGGTGACCAATGTAACACTAATATTTGAAAAGGGCTCCAGTGGTGATCCAGGAAACTAATACTGGGAAAAATTGTGGGAACTATTCTAAAGAACAAAATCACAGAACATATAGATAAACTTGCTTTAATAGGACATAGCCAGCATAGATTTACCCAAGGGAAGTCTTTCATCACAAATTTGCTCCATTATTTTTAAGGAATTAATAAACATGTGGATGTGAGCTGATAGATGTAGTGTATTTGTATTTTCAGAAGGCATTTGACAGAGTCCCCTATGAGAGACTTTTAGGAAAATTAAAAAGTCATGGGATAGAAGGTAATGTACCTTTGAGGATTGCAAACTGGTTAAAAGACAGGAAACAGAGAGTAGGATTTAAATAGTTTTTTCCAGTGGAGAAAGGTAAATAGTGGAGTATCTCAGGTATCTGTACTTGGACCATGCTTTTTAATATACTTACAGTGATCTGGAAAGGGGAACGATGAGTGAGGTGATCAAATTTGCAGATGACACAAAATTACTCATAATAGTTAAATCACAAGCTGATTGTGATAAATTGCAGGAGGACCTTGCAAAACTGGAAAATTGGGCATCCAAATGGCAGATGAAATTTAATGTGAACAAGTGCAAGGTGGTGCATATAGGGAAAAGTAACCCATGCTCTATATTGGGAGTTATCACCCAGGAAAAAGATCTAGGCATCATGGTGGACAATACATTGAAATCATCTGCTCAGTGTGCTGCGGTGATCAAAAAAGCAAACAGAATGATAGGAATTGTTAGGAAGGGAATGGTGAATAAAACAGAGAATACATTAATGTCTCCATTAAAATTGCTCCATGGTGAGACCACACTTTAAATACTGTGTTCAATTCTGGTCACCACATCTCAAAAATATATAGTTGGAGAAGATACAGAGAAGAGTGATCAAAATTATAAAGGGAATGAAACGGCTCCTGTATGAGGAAAGGCTAAAGAGGTTTAGGGCTGTTCAGCTTGGAGCTGAGGGGGGAAATGATAGAGAGCTATAAAATTATGAGAGGACTAGAATGGGTAAATGTAAATCTGTTATTTACTCCTTCAGATAATACAAGGACTAGGGAGCACTCCATGAAGTTAGCAATTGGCACATTTAAAACAAATCGTAGAAAATTCTTTTTCACTCAGTGCACAATTAAGCTCTGGAATTCATTGCTGAAATCATTACTTGCTCCTACATGGACAAACTCAATATGAACCTAACTATAAAGAACTTATCACCTCTTTCTTTTCAGCCCACCCCAAATAAATGTATCAGAAACATCTTTTCTCAACCCCCTTCTTTACATCCCTCCAGCACCATTTTTTTTATTTTTTAATAAGTGCTCCCCCATCCCTTTATATCTCTCCTTCCCCTGGCTGCCTTAGTCAATGTATGTGTCTTTCGCCTAAAATGTATGATATATGAACACATCAAGTGAATGTAATTGGTACCTATAATATTTATGTCATGATGTAAACCCTTGTGATATTCACTTGGAATGATTGTATATAAAATGGCTAAATAAATAAATATGTGGTTAAAGCACTTAGTGTAGCTGGGTATAAAAAAAAGTTTGGACAAGTCTATAAACTGCTATTAATCAAGTTGACTTAGGGCATAGCCACTCCTTATTACCGGAATTAGTAGAATGGGATCTATTTAATGTTTGGATACTTGCCAGATACTTGTATTCTGGATTGATCACTGTTGAAAATAGGATGCTGGGCTTAATGGACCTTTAGTCTGACCCAGTATGGCAACTTCTTATGTTCATATCCAAAACTGTGCAGCCCATTTCATCTGATTTGGACACTACCTCGGATAATAGTAACAATGAAATTAGATCAGCCAATGTTATGCAAAACATACTAAAAGTGTTCAAAAAGAAGAAGGCAGCCAAAATAATCAACTCTCCATGGAGCATCTGGAGTTTAGGTAATGAGAGCTAGTACCCCCTCCAGGCAAGTAGGATGTCTTCAAGACACCACAATCAAATGGTTCAAATCCTACCTCTCAAACAGATCCTACATCGTCAAGACAAACTCATCCGAATCCTCTCAAGTGCCCCTCACACATGGGGTCCCACAGGGCTCTTCCCTTTCCTCAACCCTCTTTAACATTTACCTCCTCCCACTATGCAAATACCTTTCAGATGCAAACCTCACCTACTTCGTCTATGCAGACGACATACAAATACTTCTCCCCATAAACAAGTCCATCCAACTCACCATGGAAAAATGGAACAACCTCAGCTCAAATCTGTCCCAATTACTATCCCAACTATCACTATGCCTCAACCAAGCCAAAACAGAAATTCTTCACATCCACGATGACCGTCCCTCTTATCCCCTCAAGTGCACCCCCTCCAACCACCCAGGAACCTCAATCAACACGGGAGTGCCACAGATCTCACAAATCTCACTCACTCCATCCACAAGAAACCTAGGAGTAACAATTGACAGCCAACTCAACTTTCAACGACACATCTCCAATACAATTAAGGATGGATTCTTCAAACTCCAAACCCTGAAAAAACTTAAACCCCTTCTCCAAGCGCACGACTTCCGAACAGTCCTTCAATCAATTATCCTCTCAAAACTCGACTACTGCAACTCCCTTCTCATCGGCCTACCAGAAATCCACATCAGACCCCTCCAAGTTCTACAAAATGCCGCCGCCAGAATCATCACCAACAACAAAAAATCCTCCCACATCACACCTACCCTCAAAGAACTCCACTGGCTACCCATCACACAAAGAATCCATTACAAAACACTCACCCTCATGCACAAAAAAATACACAACAACAAAATGAACTGGCTAAACAACGCAATACATCCACACCCCACACAAAGAACCCTCAGATCCACCAACACTGGCCTCCTAGCCATCCCCAATCTCAAATCTGCACACCTCAACGCAACCCGCAAACGAGCCATAACAATAGCGGGACCCACCCTATGGAACACCCTCCCCACCTGTCTCAGAAATGAACCATCACTGCAAACCTTCAAAAAACACCTAAAAACATGGCTGTTTTTAAAAGCTTTCCCACCCGACCCTTAACCTGCCCGAACGCAACCCACTCCATCCCATACTCAAGTCTTCTCACCCCCCTGAATCCCTCACTCCGCTACTTCCTCCCACCCCACCTTCCCCCCTCCCTTCCCTCATCCCCCCCACCTCTATTCCTTAATTACCTACCCAACAAGTCCCTTATCCCATTTCTATTTTATCAACAACACATTCATGTACATATGTTATTTTCTATAACCTTTTGTTATATCCTATAACCTTTTGTTCCATGTACCACTGTTATAATATGTTATAATTGTTTTTTGTAAAATAGGGCGGACTACGCCCTATTCCCTTGGTTATCTGGAAACCGATGTGATATCTCGATTGAATGTCGGTATATAAAAGAAATAAATAAATAATAATAATGTAATCCAGAAGCAAGTATACCTCAGACTCTCACTGGTTAGAGTAGTGGGGAAGGCGAAGATGTCCTATGCAGGAGATCAGGAAGGAGAAAATAGTGAGTCAAATGAACAGAATCCAAGCAACAAGAAAAAAGATAAGCCAAAGTTATTCAAGACAATCCACAATTTGGGTCTCCGCATTCCACATATTCATGAGAATTTTTATTAAAATGTGAATTGGAATAAGCTTCATTTTTATTTAGGAATCTAGACACCATAATGATGGCCCACAAGTGCTATTGGGGCTGTGCATGGCTAAATTATGATGTGAAGTTCAGAAAAAGTATGGGAGAAGACAAATCAATATCTTGGAAGCATCGGGTGGTTGATTTGTGGCCCCTCACATATCACTCAAAGAGTTCATAGCTCAAGGGTCAAAATGTTTTTCAGGTTCTAGCACACCTGCTGTAATTGTGTCACAGTGTAGGGCCCCTAGAGGTTGTCTTCAACAGGCCCAATAAATGTCTAGGAGTAATGATGAGATTAGCCTCGTCAACATTAGTGCCATGATCCCTTGACCAAACCTCTATTCACACAGAGCATAAGCAGATTTGATCACAGTGGATTCACTCAAGATTTCTGTATTCCATGTACAAGGATCCCACCCCTGCAGGCCCACCTCACTACTCTGTGTCCCTCATAAGGCCATGAACTAATGGTCAGAGAAAAGATTGAATGGGAGATCTCATTGGGTTGGTAACTGGTCCTAACTGAGTTCCTTCTTTTCTTCACCTGATCATATCCCCCTTGGGCGTTGTTCCTAAAAAGAGCTGGACAAGTTTCACTTGATACAAAATCTGTCATACCCTGACTTGCAAGTCGGTGAATTATAGCATTGACCCACTGCTGTGTACTGTACAGTATACTTCTCTGGATGACGCTATTGAGATAATTTGCTTTTTTAACAGTCTGGCATACTTTGCAAAAGCAGACATTGAATCTGCCTTTTGTTTGCTGTCATTTTACCGTGAATCTTTTAATTTCCTAGGGTTTGTGTTTAGGGTTGAGTATTATTTTGACAAATACATGCTGATGAGCTGCTCAATATCTTGTGCCTGTTTTGAGGAGTTTAGTTTATTCCTGCACTGGGTTGTTGAGTAGTCTTCAGGGTGCTGGTATATAGTCCATTACCTTGATGATATTTTACTCATTGGTAAGAATGCCTTGGAATTCCAGTCCTTGTTGGAAGTTTTCCAAAAGATAGCCACAGAATTCTGTATCCCTCTCACTTAAAACAAGATGGAGGGTCCTGTTTCAGCCATTGCTTTCCTGGGCATTGAGCTAGATGTATAGCAGAAAGTATCTAGGTTGCCACTAGAGAAACTAGTCAAGCTGAAAGAAGCTCTCACTTCAGTGGGATGGGCGAAGATAAGCCTAAAGCTGTTCCAATCTCTTATGTGTTTGCTTAGCTTCATTTTTGAGTTATCCCAATGAGCAGAGTTTTCATTAGAGGAATTGCCAGGGACACAGCAGGGCTCCAAAGAAAACGCTATCACATCAGAGTCACTACTCCTGTTATGAGAGTATGGGAACAATTCCTTTAATCATTTAATGGACTGGCAATATGGTAAGAATTCCCCAGGTTTAACAGTGATTTAGAATTGTTCCCAAATACATCAGAGAGCCAGGGCTTTGCAATCTAATACAGAGGCTCTTAGTGAGCTGAGGCTTGGCCACTATAATAAAAGTTTGGTATAGTGAGGGACATAACTTTCCTGTTCTCTATTGTTGTGGCCATTCACATTTGGGGGGCAGAACATCAGTAATATGTCTATAGTGTTCAGGTCAATCAACATATGGGTTGTTGAGTCCATCAACAGGTTGTCTGCCAGGACCGAAGGCGGGATCACTTTATTGAGGGAGTTAGTGCTTCAGTGCTTACACATGTATTAGGCATCAATAATGGTATTGCTGATTCTCTCTCCCATTTTAAGTTTTCAAACTTCAGATCCATAGCACCAGAGGCAGATACCTTTAGGATACCAACTCCTCCCAAAGTTAGGTGTTTTGGTCCCCTGAAGTGTGGAAACTCCTGATGGATTCTCTGCCGGACAGCACCTGAAAGAATTACTTAAGCGTCCAATTTTCAGTCCTTCCTCATGGCAGGCAGGATTTCCTATGGCTAATCAGTATTCGGTGTTTGCTCTAAAATAGCTTGCAGCATAAGACATATACAGTTGAAAAATGAGATAGTGTTTTAATTAAGTTCTAATTTTAACTTTCTATACTTTTATTTTGATCATTTTAGTAGTTTTTGTTCTTTTATACTATTTTACAATAACTGTTTTCTTTTACTCTTTTTGACTAATGATAGTTTAGGTTTTAATTGTTTCTCATTTTTTGTATGCTTTTATCTTATGTATTTCCTTTTAAAAATTGTAAACTGTTGTGATGGCTCGTCTGAACGATGATGAATAAAACGATGAATAAAACGGAAAATGTCATAATGCCTCTGTATCGCTCCATGGTGAGACCGCACCTTGAATACTGTGTACAATTCTGGTCGCCGAATCTCAAAAAAGATACAATTGCGAAGGAGAAGGTACAGAGAAGGGCTACCAAAATGATAAGGGGAATGGAACAACTCCCCTATGAGGAAAGACTAAAGAGGTTAGGACTTTTCAGCTTGGAGAAGAGACGACTGAGGGGGGATATGATAGAGGTGTTTAAAATCATGAGAGGTCTAGAACGGGTAGATGTGAATCGGTTATTTACTCTTTCGGATAGTAGAAAGACTAGGAGACACTCCATGAAGTTAGCATGGGGCACATTTAAAACTAATCGGAGAAAGTTCTTTTTTACTCAACGCACAATTAAACACTGGAATTTGTTGCCAGAGAATGTGGTTCGTGCAGTTAGTATAGCTGTGTTTAAAAAAGGATTGGATAAGTTCTTGGAGGAGAAGTCCATTACCTGCTATTAAGTTCACTTAGAGAATAGCCACTGCCATTAGCAATGGTTACATGGAATAGACTTAGTTTTTGGGTACTTGCCAGGTTCTTATGGCCTGGATTGGCCACTGTTGGAAACAGGATGCTGGGCTTGATGGACCCTTGGTCTGACCCAGTATGGCATTTTCTTATGTTCTTATAGAAAATCTGATAAATAAAATAAGAATGAAGGCATATATTGGTCTACAGTGGCAATTCACTCTCCTTCTGCTCCCTCTTCCCTCTCACTCTCCTTCTGCTCCCCCTTCCCTCTCATTCTCCTGCTGCTCCCTCTTCTCCAACACCCCTCCCCGCCCACTTTCCCCACTGTTTCCCTTCCCCTCTCTCCCATTGATCCCCATCCCCCTCTCATTCTCCCAATGTACCCCACCCACTGTCACTTTCCCAATGATCCCCCATTCTCCCACATGTCCCCTCCTCCAGCCCCATGACCTTCACTTACTCCTTCTGCCCCCCCCTCTCTCATCTCATTCTCCCACTACAATCCCTTCTCTCCCACAGCTCCTCCACTTCCTTATTCTCCCAATACTCTTCCTCCACCTACCTTGGCCCTTCCTTATTCTCCCTCCTTAACCCTCCTCCACTTACTCTGGCCCTACCCCTCCCTCTCACTCTCCTCCCCCTCACTCTCGTCCCCTCCCACCTCAGTGAAAACGTTTTTGTGTAGCTGTTGGGGCCTGGGAACCTCCACCAGCCCTTCTACTGCCTGCCATGGCTTCTCTTTCTCCCACATTTGTGGAGCCTAGGAAACCCTATCAGCTCTTCTTCTGCCAGTGAATCCGTGTTTTTTTGTTTTGTTTTTTTTTGTTACTGTTGTTTCTGTTTGCTGGGGGGCCCAAGAAGCCCCCCAGCTCTTCTGCTGGCTATGGTGCTGTTTGTTGTGCTGGTGGGGCCTGGGAAACCCCCACCAGCCTTTCTGGTGCTGGCACCACTGCTGCACTCACTGGCCCCCCTGTGCAGACGTCGCCTTCCCAGCTCCGGGTGATGATATTGTGTCGCACTTGTGCAGACGTGACACAGTGATTACCTGGAGCCCTTAAGATTTTTATACTATAGAGAGATCTGCTGTTTTATGCTGTGGTTATTTTGCTTCCATTTTATGTTCATATAGAGTTCTCATTTCGGTTATTTGCCCGTTTTATCGTTTATTTATGTGCACGGGTATGTGTGCATAGATGATATGGGGCTTCGTCAGTCTGCTCCATGTTGTGTCTTGTAGAAGATTGAGTTATTCAGATCACGGTACATTTCAGGTTGCCATCTGTCCAGCTCTGAATAGAACAGTTTCTATTTATACTTTTCCTTAGCCTAAGGGTATTGTATGACATAAAGTGAAATATGTTTTATTTTTGTATTTTTATAATCATTAAAGTAATGTAGACATAGCAGAAAACTTATGCTGTAGGTGCAGAATTTTCTTGCACTTCAGGCAGGTGGTTGTCCTATTTTTCATCCTTGTGGGATTAGTATCTGTACCCAGGACTTTTTTCTGCTGGTACTTGAGGGTACTAAGTAGCAGCATTTTTTTTTTTTAGACTTTGTATTAGCCCCTGGAAAATGACAAGGGGGATGGGCTGGATTAGGAAGCAGAGCAGTTCTTCTCTGCTCTGTTCTGTCTGCTGGAGTCTCACCTTTCCCCTCCAGATCTCTGCAGACTGCTGCCTGAGAGGGAAGCGCTGGATGCAGCAGGGAGCAAAGGGAGCTGTTCTCTGCAAGGCACTGGCCAGTAGAGCTGAGGCACCAGCCTCATATGCCACAACCAGGAACAATGCTGAATAGTTCCAGAACCTGATAATTGTTTATACTCTTACCCATTTTATAGCCTGTAATTTGAATTACTGTTATTAGCAATGTTATACATTTTTTTCTTCCTTGTTCTTCTTTTAACCACTTTATGTATTATTATGGGAGCCCATGTACAAATTTTGTCATGACAAATTTTCCTGAATCTGAGAAAAGCACCAGTAGGGGAAGGAGAGGAGAGAGAAGAAAAAGCTCCAGTAGTGCCCCTCTCTTTTAAACTCCTTTCCCACTCATGCTTTTTCCATGCCATAATGCTAGTGCCCCCCTCTGCCACCAAGTAAAGGTGCTGCTCTCTTTTGCCTAATGCCAGCAGGAGGGAGGATAGGAAAGGGGGAGGATTATGCTGTGTGGGGTCTGTGTCAGAAGACTTACCAGGAGAGGCTGAAGGATCTGAATATGCATACCCTGGAAGAGAGGAAGTTCAGGGAGGATATGATGCAGACCTTCAGATACCTGAAAGGTTTTAATGATGCATGTTCCTCAAACCTTTTCTATAGGAAAGCAAAGAATAGAATTAAGGGTCACGATATGAAACTTCAGGGTGCACAATTCAGAACCAACGTCAGGAAATATTTCTTCACTGAGGGTGGTGGATGCCTGGAATGCCCTTCCGGAAGAGGTGGTGAAGACGAAAAAAATAAACATATTAAAAAAGGCATGGGATAAACACTGCGGATCCCTAAATGCTAGAGTTGGAAATTAAGGAAAGGGTATATGGAAGGTAAACTGCATGGAGTGGCAGCTAAAACCCCTAACAGAAGGCATGGGGATTACTATCCTTAACCAATTAGCTTACGTGATTTTGACCAACTCAGCATCGCTCTTCGATTTGACAGTGGAAGGGAAAAAAAGGGGAATTGAATTCAGATGGACGCCAACACTGGACCCTGACTTTTACGGTCCAGGGTACTGATGCGCAGACATTAGGGAAAAAGCGCAGAACTGCTTCTATGGCCAAGTCCAAAAGCAAAACACATTCAAGCAGCAGCATTGTATGAATTATCAGGAAGGCTGCTCACCCTGTAAAAATGCTGCAAGTAGTAATTTTGTTATGGGTTTGACAGTTGCTTGGTTTTGATTGTTAATATTACTTCCTGCATGGAGTGGTAGTTACTACCATAAGCTTGTTGGGCAAACTGGATGGATTATTTGGTCTCTTTCAGCCGTCATTACTATATTACAATGTTATGTTTATTAAATAGTCATTTGCGTTTGTGTGGCAAGAATGTGTTGCATACACCATTTCCTGATCCAATATTTATCAAATCATAAGCAATTGGAGTGCAAAATTTCAGCAATTTATAGGCAGAGCCTTCTGGGACACACTCGTTTAATTTGGTGAAATTCAATCTAATCATTTTCATTATCCAAGAGATTGAAAAATGTCCGTTGGGTGAAAACTTTGGTGACATCATACTCTTATATTTTGTAAGTATACTGTTCACAACTTATAATTGCCTTTGCCACAACAAATGTAAGCATTTAAAATTGAAGCACAATGGCTATGAATAGATGAAAGTGCAATTATAGTTGCAAAGTAGGATTGGAGATGTATTTCTATGTATAATGTTTTATTTTTGACTGACCAGATACATTGGTAATGTATACTGAGTAAAAAGTTAATTGCCTGTCCATTCACTTTGACTGTGGGAAGAGAGAAGCTTGAAACACAGGTATGATTAGAAATCTCATGGAATGGTAAAGTTAGGTCTCTACATAGCCAATGCATGATCTAAAAATGTGCAGGTACTATACATATTATATAAATAATATTAACATTCTCATTTATAAAAGCAAGTTTATTTTAAAAGGTTTATTAAAAAGAACAATGTTAGACCAATAACCTCAGAAGGTAGGAAATTTCAGACTAAAGTATTACTGAGAAAGGATAGAGAACCCCTGCTGTCTAATAGTTTATAACTTGTCCTCATGATGAGATCTGCAAAGTGTATGAGATTGTGAGTCTGTTTTCTAGAGATGTGCATTCGTTAAAAATGAAAATGCAGTACGTGATGTATGAGCCCATTTTTGTTTCATTTTAAATGAACCTAAAACATTTTTGAAAATGAAGAATTTCATCAATTTTTGTTTTCAGGAAATAGAGTGTACTGTTAGCAAATAGTGCACACTATTTCCTGAAAACAAAAAAGCATGAAAAAAACGAAAAAAGAAAACACCGAAATGAAAAACAATTGAAAAATCTCTGAAAAACGAAAAAGAAAAAAAAAGTGTCCCTTCTTGGAAAAATGGCTCACACAGGAACTCCAGCTCCGAACAGTTCTGGGCCCACTAAGGATTGAATGCGCTCATCGCCTGGGTCCCTGGCGGGATGACAATAGCCGGCAGAGAGAGGTAATCGCAAAAATTCTCAATTTTTCACATAAAAGCGAGATACTAAGCCTCCTGCGTTCAGGCAAGTCTCTTTTACATGATAATAAAAAGATCTTGGTATTCCAGGATTTTTCTTCTGATCTCTCAGCAAAACGTAGGGCTTTTGCTCTCATTTATTCCAAACTGTACTCCCTGGGCCTAAAACCTGCGTTTCTGTACCCGGCTCGCCTGCGGATAACCACGGAATGAGGTACACAATGGCTGGATACGGCGGAAGCTGCCCAAAACTTTTTGCAACAAGAGGCTCAGCGCTTGAGTACAACACAGTAGTCCAGCTATTCCAAGACACACCACCAGAGACAGCGTTGGCTACCAGGCTAATGGGACTTTCTTTCTCACTATATCCTCGTGCACCCTGGCTCCCACACTAACTACTTACCATGGATTCCTATGCCAGTGATGATTTCCACCTCTGTGTTGGACGGCGAGTGATGTGGCATATTTCTTTTCTTTTTTTTTTTTTATTTAATATTTTTGAAATTATAACATTACATGCAATGAAATAATCAAGGAATTTAAAGAAATAATCACAGTACATTAGTACAAAGAAAACAATATAGTTCACATCTCTAATAATACAGCCCACGTTTTGGGGAGAGAAGGAGAGCGAATATGGCAGCAACATCTTAGTTTTTGCAGCCTTTTACCCTTCATTGCAACTTGCCATTTAAGTACTAGTCTTATCCCTAATAAACTGTTCTAAATGTAAAGGATCCAGGAATACAGACTTATTGTTATTATACGTTATTAGACATTTACAGGGATATTTCAAAAAATAGGTAGCACCTAAATCCAGAACCCTTTGCTTGTATACCAGAAAAAGTTTCCTACGAGCTTGTGTAGCTCGGGAGACATCAGGAAAAATTTGGACTTTTTGTCCACAAAAGTTAAACTGTTTATTCTGAAAATATTTACGAAATATTTCTTCCTTATCACATTTTAACAAAAATGATACAAGCAGAGTGGCTCTGTTAGGGATATTATCTAGGGAATCCTCTAAAAATGTGGTGATACCAGGACTTTCTAAAATATCCATCCCCCCTTCATCTTGGTTTACTATTTTTTTCCTAATAGGAATATAATAGATTTTTGATATAGTAGGTATCTTGTCCTCCTCATAGGACAATATCTTTATCAGATATTTTCTCAAGATTTCTCTTGGGGACAATAGTCTAGTACAAGGAAAATTTAACAGACGCAAATTGTTAGACCTCATTTCATTCTCTAATGTCTCAAATTGATTATATATAAACTATCTTTTATAAATGATGTCACTCCCTGCAATGGGAGTAATTGAGCATTAATTTTTGAAATATGAGTTTCTGTATTTTTTAATCTTGTATCCTGTTCACCCAATTTAGCACAAGTCTGTACAGAAAAGCTATGTATTTGGGAAATAGAGCTGGAGAGTTTCTTATCTACAGTTGAGACCAATTTCCAAACATCTTTTAGTGAAACTGGCTTAATGAAATCCCCGAGGGTGAATTAACCCCGGAGCAATCCCTCATGGATGACTCACCCAGGTGGAATACGTGGTCATCCATCGGTCCAACTCTTGCAGATGATAAAGGAAGTGGGGAAGAAGTCCAGTTCTTTGATTTCCTTTTCTTGCCCATTTTTCCCCAGGGGCGCGCCTCTTTGGCGCGCGGCTTCGGCTGTGCGCCGCAGTTCCCTGTTTAAAAAGATTTTTCCGGGCTCCACCCGATGACGTCGGGGCCGAAGGGTCACGCCCCCTCTCTCCTCCGGCGGCAATGCGGCCAATTCAGGGAAACGTGCAGGCAAGTCTCTCTGGGGTCCTTGCGGCCGTCAGGGCTCTCCTCCGCTCCTGCCCTGTACGCCGCAGTTCCCTGTTTAAAAAGATTTTCCGGGCTCCACCCGATGACGTCGGGGCCGAAGGGTCACGCCCCCTCTCTCCTCCGGCGGCAACGCGGCCAATTCAGGGAAACGTGCAGGCAAGTCTCTCTGGGGTCCTTGCGGCCGTCAGGGCTCTCCTCCGCTCCTCGATGTGGCATATTTCTGAATGCGTATGGTTGCTGGTGGTTGCTTCCTCTGCATGCCCATAATCCCATTGTTGGGAGTGGGAATGCAGTTTTCATCCCTACAGACTTGGGTCCCTCTTTTGGGGGCCCTTTGCAGGTTGTAATGCCACCACTATAGCCCTGTGAAATTCCAATTCTGCCGATTTGACTCTGGCTGGTGTACTAGGAGGAGGCCTGTCCTACAGGACTCCTGATTCACAGACTAGATTACTTTGCAAAGTACATTCCAGTTGTCACTAATTATGGCGACCAAAGTTTGTTTTGAGAGGAAGACGGAGGGAGGGGGGGGAGGGGGAACGGTTGGCACACGTGCTCTCCACTATTGTTAGTGTTAAGTTTGCTGCGGTGGAGGGATTAAGGTGGAAGTGGGAGGGTGGGGGAAGTTTGGTGGGGGGGGGGGGTAATGTTCTCTGAGATGATTTACAAAATCCTAATGTTACCTTGGACATTTTGACTTTGTTGTTCTGCTTGTCTCTTTTCTCTTTCTCAAAAGGGGGTCAATTTTGGCGGATGTGGGCCCTAGCTGGGGGGGCTCCTATCAGGGTTACGAGGGGAAGTCCTTTCATTTACTTCTTACATAGGTTACAGACCGCATAAATGACTAATGCTGAGCTGAAACTCTATTCCTGGAACATGTGTGGTATAAAATCCCCCATCAAACAATCTAAAATACTGTCTACATTGCAGAGGAAATCGGCGAGTGTTGCGTTTCTACAGGAAACGCATTTAACAGATAGTGAACACAAAAAATTACGTCGAGGTTGGGTGAGAGAGATTGCCTGGGCAACCATTAAATCTGCGGGAGTGGCGATACTTATTGGGAAGCATACACCTATCACAATTAAGCAAACGATAAAGGATCCGAAGGGGAGATACCTCATTCTTATCACAGATATTCATTAACAGACATACATCCTTTGCAACATATATGCCCCTAATAATCCTGGGTTGAAATTCTTTCGTGGAATTATGTAGTTTATTGGCCTCTTAAACGGACCAAATCATCATTATTGGTGGTGATTTTAACACAACCCGGGATGCTAATCTAGATAGAGACCAACCCTTGGGGGGAGCGGCCTCCGTCAGACAATGGTGTTCTGTTTTTAGAACGCTCGTTGCAGCTAGTGCATGCATGGCACACTCTCCATCCTATGGACAGAGAATATACACATATCTCAAGGGCCCATCAGACTCAGATACATTTGGACTACCATCTAGTTATTTCTCAGCCATCCGTGAAGCACATATAGCCGACCTCATTATTTCTGATCACACACCGGTGGGACTCACTTTATCGGGGATCCACGCCCGTTCCACTGGGGCTTCTTGGTGGTTCCTGCAATATATGTCCAAGGATAGTCAATTTACTGGCTACCTGCGGGATCGCGGGGCGGACTATGCCAGCCTTAACCAAGAACACTCGGATACTCCAGAATTGTTCTGGCACACAGCCAAGGCCGTACTCCGGGGCGATGTTATTTCCAATACAGCTAGACGGCGGAAAATGAGGGACAAACAAATTTTAAGTTTAAGCTCTCAATCCATTCATAACTCTTAAACTAACAGGGATAATTTTCGGACCATACAAGGCACTCTTAACACATTAAATCATCAGCGAGCCACTAAAAGCTTGCTTTATTATCAGCACAAACTGTTCATGTATGGCAAAAAACCTGGTAGACTTATGGCTAATCTCATTAAATCTCATCAGGGCTCCCAGTTCATCCCGGCCGTAAGGACACGAATGGGCCAGGTCACATCGGACGCGATGGACATTTTGCGAACTTTTCAAAGTTTTTACACTGACCTCTATACAGCTGGGCAATGGAATTCAGAACGTTGCACAGAATTCCTATCTACTCTTAATTTCCCCCGGTTGACACAGGAACAAGTCTTGAGACTCAATCGGCTCATTACTGAAGATGAGGTGCAACATCTATACGAATGGCCAAATCTTATGAAGCCCTGGGCCCGGACGGGTACCCGGCCAAATTTTACCAGACTCTCCTGAACTCTGTCGCCTCCCCATTGACCAGGGCCTTTAACACTCTTGTTTTGAATGGCTCTAACCACCACATACCAACCTAGCTCACATTACACTAATCCCTAAACCAGGGAAAGATCCCCTGGAAGCAGCATCCTACAGACCCATCTCTCTTAGGACCAAAAGATATTAGCTAAAATACTAGCAGAACGTCTGGCCCCCCTGCTTACTACTTTGATACAACCCGGGCAGGTGGGATTTGTTCGTCGCCAACATGCTCTTACTAACATCCAAAAAGTATTAGTGGCAATGACTTTGTGTCAACAGACTGATACGCCCTATCTGGTCATCAGCTTCGATGCCAAAAAGGCCTTTGATAGGGTGGATTTGGGCATATTTGTCTTGTGTCCTGGAATATATGGGATTCGATGGTTACTTTCATGATACCATTAAATTATTTTATAATGTCCCCGTAGCTAAAATTGTGGCCAATGGGATGACATCGGACGAGTTTAAGATGGGGAGGGGCACCAGACAGGACTGTCCCCTTTCCCCTTTATTGTTTCTATTACAATTGGAACCTCTTTTACTCGCCATCCAGAGTCATCGGGCTGTAAAAGGAGTGAGGTTCCAGACTGAAACTTTCAAATATGCCGCGTATGCAGATGACATTTTGGTCTTTCTCACAGACCCCGCCATATCCCTACTCCCCCTTCTTCAACTTTTTGAGGACTTTGGCACTTTTTCGGGGCTTAGGCTAAACAAGGACAAATCAGAGGCTTTAGCATTCCCCAGCACACTTCGAGGGACCTGGGGAGGGCCATTCCCCCTCCTATGGGCTGTCGATAGTATCAAGTATCTGGGTGTCATTCTCCCCTCTCATGTCTCCCAGTTGTATCATTTAAATGTTCAAAGCCTTCTCTCCCACACTCATGATAAATTGCAGCTTTGGATGACCTTGCCATTGTCGCTGGGCGGGACGATTCATTTGTTCAAAATGACAATTTTACCAAAGTGGCTTTACCTCTTCCAAAACCTACCCATCGTTTTGAAGCGTACAGATCTTTTTACTTTGGAAAAATCCATGCGACGCTTCCTGTGGGGAGGGAAAAGGGCGCGCATTCCCCTTCGTTATCTTAAATCTGCCTGGGGAAAGGGGGGCATGGGGGTTCCTGATCTGGGACTATATAATGTGGCCAGTAATCTTTGCATAGTGCGTGAATGGATACTGAGGAGTTCTTTCTGGGTAAATATGGAGGCGGAACGCACCCTTTGGCCTTGTTTAATCTACACTACATCTTACAAGTAGACCCACAAAGGCTACTGTTGTCTGGGGTTATTGGTCTGTTGATAGCCTGGCTTTTCCTGACTCGATATCTAGCCATCCCACGGCACTGTGCCTATTTGCTTCCCATCAAGGGGAATCCAGAGTTCTTACCTGGTTCTCAGTCATTAGGGTTTCAACAATGGGTGTTGAAGGGGGTGACACATTTAGGTCATGTTTTGGACTCTCGAGGCAAACTATTACCATGGCCGGAATTACAGGATAAATATGGTTTATCTCCAGGTCACCTATTTTTCTATTTACAATTGCAACATTATGTTTCCTCCTTGCCTGCTGAGAGTCGGCAGGCTGCTATCTTTCATAAATTGGAAAAATTCCTGTCTTTAAATCGAAATCAACCTCCCTCCCTCTCTAGACATTATAAACACCTGAGTCTGAATCGTGGGCCAGATCTGTGGTTGTTGCTGCAGGATCGCTGGGAGAAGGATCGCCCCTTCCAATTAACTGGTAATATGATTAAAGCAGGTTTTCAATATATCACGGCTGTGATTTCCAGTCAATACTACCAAGAAATGCAATTTAAATTTCTTTGGAGAGCCTTTGTCTCCACTCAGGCAGCCTGCCGCTCTCAGTTAATATCTTCGCCAATTTGTAGGAAGTGTAACTTACAAGCGGGTTCACGGTCACACATGTTTTGGGACTGTAAATGCATTAGGAAATTCTGGGGGCGGGTGTTGCAGTACTTAAATGATTTGTTGGACGTTTCTGTTCCCTTTTCACCACGCGCTTTATTATTTGACCACCTGCCTTTGATGACAATACGGACGGTTTCCATACGTCTTCTGTTTCAAAAGGCGTGTTATGTGGGGAAGGAACAGATCTTACTGCAGTGGAAAGAAACAACTCCCCCTTCCTTTTGGCAATGGCGAAATCATTTCCACCACCTGATGCGCACATGGAATCTCTCTCTACACGAGACTCCCCCTCGCGCCAGAGGAATTTTCTAAAGATTTGGGAGCCTTTTTTGCAATCTCTGCCACACAGAGCCCGAAGTTTAATTCTCAATAATGTATGATTAGTCCACACTCTCTTATCCGGTTGGATAATCTACCTGCTTTACAGGATTTGGATCCTGGAACTGTGTTTCTGTATTGCTTATACATCTCGGAGAGGCTGTGGGAGTGGGTGGGGGGGGGGGGGGAGGGGAGGGGATATGGAGAACTAATCTTGTTTTACAACTTCTGCTTTGTTCATTGCCAGTGGGGTCTACAGAGTCCATTCCCCACTTGAGAGTTGGTATATGTTATTTGAAAACAATAAAAAAGTTTTTCCAAAAAAATAGTGTGCACATCCCTACTGTTTTCTCAACACAAATAAGATTCTGCTTTAGTATGAATTTTCCTATTTTTTGAAGTTGTGGAGTTTTTTCCCTAAGGTTGCCCTCTTTAATATGAATTTTAAAGTATTGGTTATTTTTCTAATACTTCTAAATATAAGGCTAGCATTGAACATAGCTAATAGGCACCATTTAAGCTCTCCCATGTGTAATCTTCCATCATGACCTGCTTTTAACCCTGGTTTTCCAGTCCTAGGTCTTTCATGGTGCAGATTCAAACAACAATTTGTGCTGCTGTAGACAAATGTCACCTATCTTCTAGGTCAATGTTTTCTAACCCAGTCCCAGAGGAATGCCTAACTAAGTCTGATTTTCAGAATGTCTGTAATGAATATGCATGAGAGAGATTTGCATGCTTTGGAAGACCCAGTGTATAAAAATCTATCTCATGTGTATTCATTGAAGTCAATTTTCAAAGGGGTTTGTCCAGCTAAGTTCAGGGCTTAACTGGACAGACCCCAGGTTTTATAATTTCCTTCTGCTGAATGAGTTATGTTTTAGCCATGTAAGTCATTGCGTGGCTAAAACTTAGCCAGATTAAAGGGGGGGGGGGGGGAGAGCAGGGACATTCCAGGGTATGGTTTACATTTACTTGGCTAGCGCCAAATATTAACCTCTTGCTAGCTCGTGATGGCAAAAAAAAAAAAAAAAGCCCAGCCTAAATTTAACCAGAGAACTCCCCCACAAATAACACAAGTGACTGAGCAGGAACAGCAGCACTTCCCTCTCTCTTGATCTCCTTAAATTAGCAGTAGTGGATAGGCGAATGAGCCCCACCCCTCGCTCCCATTCCTCCATAAAATGAGAAGTAGTGGACAAGTGCTACTGAGTGAAGGGACCAATCCAAGGCCACGGATGTGAATAAATGAATATCACCTGTTACAGCATTTACCGTTCAAGCCAACAGGAGAAGGATAAAACCTCTTTTCATCCTGCTAGCTTACACACTTGAGTGATGGGATTGATTTGGGGGGAGGGGGGGTTGCTCATCCGCTATTGCTCCGTAACTGCTCAGCCGCTTCTATGTTTATTGTTTTATAAACCAATTTTCAGTAAGCCGGCCAGTAGCAAAAATCCCCGGATAACTTTCTCTGGTAACTTTAGCCAAGTATATTCAGCAGGAGGCTTGTCCCGTTGAATATTTGGCTTCAGTTATCCTGATGACTTTCTCCAGAAAACTTTGCAACTGGCCGGCTTACTAGAAATTGGTCTCGTTCTGGCTATCCAGAAAACCATACAATTAGGCGTGCCTCCAGGACTGGGCTGGGAAACCCGCAATCTAGACTGAGACTCGCAACCTTAACCAGTCAGCACCTTGGCTATGTCATTTTCATTTTATCTTCTGTTAAAGAACTCCATAATTAACACGTTTCTTTATTTAACAAATTTTAGGAAATTCAAAATCTTATCAACAGTGGATGCAGACGGTCAAGGTAGGAAGGTCCTTTTGTTTTTTGACGTTCTCTATTTTGTAAAATTATGAAGAATCAATGTATTTGAGAAGATGTTTAAACTAACATTGGTCAATATTTGAAAAGATGTCTATATTTTCTTTAATTTTTCAATATGAATGTCTGTGTCCATAAGGTTTTATTTTTATCTACTGTAGTGCATGTTGTCACAGCCAGTCTGCTTGGTGTGGCCCTAGCCTGATAAGAAATGTATTCAAATTCTTGAGTTCCGGATTCCTTTGTGAATGCAGCCAAGAAGTTTGATGGCACACTCTGTCCATTTGCATACCATGCTTATTAGGTAGATGTGGCAGAGGAAGTGATAGGAGCTTTATCATGTTTAGTGTAGAGTACTTTTGTTTGCAGAATGGTTTTTATACAAACAGTGACAGCTGTAATAGAAGACCCTTTGTTGTAGCCTATTGATGCTACACCACATTGGTTTTATTGGTAAATAAGTACAACTGTTTATAAATGAAAGCATCTTTTGCCTACTGCAGCCTTTCTTTCCATCATTTTGATAGTCTACCCCAGAGTGATAGCCATGATGTAGAACCTATAAGGCTTGTTTTAGCATATGGTCAACTGATTATTTTATCAAATTACAAATTATCTCTGTACTTTTATTGTAAATTTGACTCAGAATGACAACATTTGTCAGCAGGGAGAGTGCTATGTTGTGGCTCCTCTTTAAGTTGTAGATTAATTGCAGCTGGGAATTCTCTTCAGCTCTGACACAATGAAGATAATTTTCAAAAGGATTTACGTGTGTAAAACTGGGTTTTACATGCATAAATGGGTTTTTGAAGATTACTACTTTTATATATGGAATTCCTTTGAAAATTCACTTGATAGGGCTGAATTTTCAAAAGGTTTTATGCATTTAGATGGGCTTTTGAAAATTGCTGCTATATATGCTAGTTTTACGCGTGTAACTCCTTTGAAAATTCACTCCATATGGTGTATAATTGGTGAGCATTTGGCTGCTTTAAGCAATAAGACACACTGGTCTAGTAGTAATACAAGGTATTAACATGCTGCTGCTGCTGCTGCTGCTACTACTTAATGTTTCTATAGCACTACTTGATATACACAACACTGTACAAACAACATGTAACAGACAGTCCCTGCTTGATAGAGCTTACAGTCTTATCAAGATAAGCATACAAGTCAAGAAACTTAAGGAGTTTCATATAATGAGACAATGGTTAAAATTAGTTAATGAGACTGAACGCAGACAATCAGGCTTAAGATTTAAAAGCAGCCTCAAAAAGGTGGGTTTTTAGATGGGATTTACACCAGTTCAAGAAGTCTGTTCTGAGCACATAGTGCAGCCAGGTGGAAAGCACAGGGTTGCGAACTGGCAGTAGAAGAGAAGAGTACAGATAGGAATGATTTGTCTGAGTGGAGTGCACGAGGAGAGGTGTAGAGAAAGATAAAAGAAGAAAAGAAGTGAGGAGCTGAAGAGCAAAGGCACTTGTAGGTGAGTAAGTGGAGCCAATGCACTGACTTCCAAAGAGGGGGTTTATATGGGTTAGCAACTTTGGCGAAAGATAAGTCACAGTGCTGAATTTCAGATAGATAGTATTGGAGCAAGATGGCCATTGGGAGGCCTGTGAGAAGCAGGTTGCAGTAGTCTAAGCGGGAGATGAGAGAGTGGATAAGAGTTCTGGTAGTGTGTTCAGAAAAGAAGGGATGGATTTTGGCAATGTTGTAGAGAATAAACAGCATGTTTTAGCAGTGTTTTGGATATGCATGAAGAAGAAAGATGAGTTGAAGATGACTCCTAGGCTAGGGGCTGAGGGGATTGGAAGATGACCACAGAAATAAAGAAAAAGGGGAGGGTGGGCATTGGGGGGGGGGGGGGGGGGGGAGATAAGAAGCTCTCTCTTGGCCAGGATGGGTTTAAGATGGTGGTGGGGCATCCAGGCAACAATGTCAGACAAGCAGGCTGAGATCTGGGACTGGATTTATAATAAAATAACTGATGTAGAAAGGGAAATCTGGAAGTTATCAGCATAAAAATGGTATTGAAAGCCATGAAAGGAAATCAGAGCACCAAGGGAATTAGTATACAGGGAGAAGAGAAGAGGGCCTAGGATAGAACCCTGAGGCACACCACATGATAGTGGGATGGTAACAGAGGAGAATCCACCAGAGGAAATGCTCACAGGACGATGGGTGAGGTAAGAAGAGAACCAAGACTCTGGTCTGTACATGCATGAGACAAAAACAAGTGCTGTCAACGTGATTGTAACAGCTAGGATTGTTTTCATACTAAATAACAGGATTGGATAAGTTCTTGGAGGAGAAGTCCATTACCTGCTATAAGTTCACTTAGAGAATAGCCACTGCCATTAGCAATGGTAGCATGGAATAGACTTAGTGTTTGGGTACTTGCCAGGTTCTTATGGCCTGGATTGGCCACTGTTGGAAACAGGATGCTGGGCTTGATGGACCCTTGGTCTAACCCAGTGTGGCATTTTCTTATGTTCTTATGTTCTTAACATGTAACCCAATGAGTTTTGCAAAATATAATCCCCTTCTGTAACCTATTACTTAGAAAAGTAATCTAAACATATATTTGGATTACTTTCTAGGAATAGAAGTATAGATTGTTAGTTGCTTTATTCAGCTGCATTGTGAATCTTCTCCCTTATTTAATTTCAACTTTTAAGTTTTTCTTATCTTATCTACAAGTTCTTCGAAGTTAGCCCTATTGTTCTTTCCTGTTCGATGTAATTTCCAACTTAGTTCTATGTAAACCGACATGATATGTACCAATACATGAACGTCGGTATATAAAAGCCTATAAATAAATAAATAAATAAATAAATCTGTCAACAGTGGTAACACAGTAGACCTCACTGTCCAAATGATCTTTACTATTCTGTGCATGTGGCAAAAATCTTTAGTGAACAATCTCTATAGGAAAAGTAATCAGTAATCTGTAACAATTCCTTTTCTAAGTAAACAAACTGCAGCTCCCTGCCTATCCAAACTGTCGTATCAATTGACAGTATAGCCACCGAGTGTATTACCAAATTCGAATCATGTTTATTCCGTATTAACTACCTGTCTATTCAAACCAACCTCTTTTTAAGTTCTGTAAACAATGCTTCATTATGAGTGTTTGTAGTAGCCGTTTCTTGCTGTTGCCAAACATTATAGAAATTAAATGCGCTAAAAATTAACTTTACTACCAATGTAGTAAGACAAATATATGCTAAAGTGTGATAAAATGATAGTAAAGTAAAAACATTAGTAAAATCAAAATTATTAAGAGCTAATGAGAAAAGTGCTGGTTTACCAGCATTAGGAGATTTTGGTAAGGAGGGTCCTGGATCAGAGGGTCTTTTGCTGGAGGTCCTAGATTAGAAGTTGTCTGAGCTGGGGACTGAGTCCAAGGTCTGGAGATGTTGGTTCTAGTGCTCCCAGGCACTGTCCAACCAATACCCCCAGTCTTGGGTAATTGTTTCCAGAACTAACAGAGTTAGGTGTCCTGGTTACAGGGTTCCCACGACCAGAAGTGTTGGTTCTAGATCTTCCAGGCCTAGGAACCCGATCATAATTCATTTAATTAACTCCAATCATATTACATTTAATTATTATTATACTTTTGATACGTTTTACTTGCAACTAATATTTTATATATATTTTATTCTTTCTTATTTTATTGTAGTACTTATATGTATGAATTTAGGAATTGAAACTGGATTAGAAACTTTTATGCAAATGTTGTAAACAGTTATGATGGAACCCACCGAATGATGGTATATAAAAATTTGTAAATAGAGGTCACGTGATGCGGTGAGTCGGGCGAGTCACACATCTCTCGGCTCCAGGTGCTGCCCCCCATGAAAGCCGGATTTTCTGGATAAAACAGTCTCCTTGCAGTGCAAATTCAGCCATGGGATCAGAAAATACCTTCGGAATGCTTCGGAATACCTGAAACGAGGGCATGGCTACTAAACCGGTGAGAAAAGAAAAAATAAAATCCGCCGACCCCAAGCCTAAGATGGCTGACGTACAGAGAGGGGAACGGAGGCACCGAGCCTAGATGAGAACACAGTAACACAGCTGACAGAAGCAGTAGTAGCAGGGCTGGAGCCAAAATTTGCAGGCATTAATACAAACCTGCAAGCCCTGAAAGAAACGGGGGACATAGGACGCCGTATAGGTATAGCAGAAGGGCGCATTTCAACGGTAGAGGAAGACAATATGGTGCTTACCACGCAGCTCGCCACACTAGAGACTGCAGTGAAAACAGCGGAAACAAAACTAGAAGATCTGGAGAATCGTGCACGCTGAAACAATTTAAAATTTCTTGAGCTCCCAGAAAGTATTGCTGAAGGAGAACTAAAAGCAATATTAGAGGACTGACTGCCATGGGCGTTGAAATTAGAAGATCTTGTGGGCAAAATCACTGTAGAGCAAGCACATCGTTTAGGTCCAAGGAAGGACACAGACCGTAAGCCGAGATTGGTCATTGCCCAGTTCCTAGACTGGACTAAAAAATCGAGAGTAATCGTGGCTTTCCGGAAAACAAGGGAGCTCAAATACCAGGAATATAAAATAATTATTTTCCAGAATTTCTCTGCAGCAGTAGCGGCAAAAAGAAAACTCTTCTCTCAAACCTGTAGCAATATTTTTAATCAGAATATTCGTTTTGCTCTACAATTTCCAGCCACTCTGCGAATATGGAAAGATGGGAAAGTATTCAACTTCGAGGTACCAGATAAAGCTGGAGGGGCATCGCTGACTGCTATCATAATAAGCAGTTTGCTGTTTGAGAGTTGGACTGGTCATGAGGGCACCAGAACTCTTGTTGAAGCTATGGGAACCTGTGCAGTAATTGAAGACTGGTTATAGGTTCTATAAGGAGTTCTCAGGTTATATATTTGATGTTTATCTTGTTCAACAATGTTTACTGGTTTTGATGTGCACTCTGGTCTGGTGAGGTGAAATCATGGGGGGGGGGGGGGGAGCACCCGAGCGCATAACTCACGGTCCTTTAGCCCTACTCTAGAGAGGGGCCAGTTTCTAATATCAATGGGGGAGAGTACAACAGGGATTATGATTGGAGGAAGGAAAGGTAATGCTAAAGAACATGGGATTGGGGGGATGGAGGGAAGGGGATCTACACAAGGTTTTGCTAGGAGAATTCAACTATCTAACAAGCACGCTCGTCTCCTTGGTAAGATACCAAGCAAATTAATAATTTCAGGAGTTTGGGAAACACATACGCTGGAGGTCCTGGCTGGGAGGCCATCCAGCGGGCACAGAGATGGGTCGAGGGAACAGAGTACATTTATATTGCCTGTAGGATAGGTCACCTAAGGTTTTGCTCTTGGAATGTGGGAGGTTTGGGTACTCCAATCAAAAGGCAGAAAATTTTAAGTGCACTTCAAAGACATAAGGCAGATGTGGTAAGCATTCAAGAAACATACCTGTCAGACGGAGAAAGTAAGAAGCTAAAATAGGGGTGGGTAGGACAATGTTTCTATGTGCCAGCGATAGGTCATAAGGCGGGTACAGCCATTCTAATTCATAAAAATTTAAGATTTGAGTTGTCACAACAAATTTCTGATGAGGCAGGCTGGATACTTATTCTCACAGGTAAACTACAAGGCCGTGAGGTCACTCTTTGTTCTGTATATGCACCAAATACAAACAGCCACCAGTTCTTTCGTGGTCTGGTGGGTATGCTGTTACCGGTTATGAAAGGTCCCCTTTTGCTAATGGGAGATTTTAATTGTGTGCATGAGCCAAGTTTAGACAAATCACAGTACCACTCTCAGGGAGTAAGTTCTCAGACTAAGGGGGATAGCATATCTTTGCACTGAGCTTCAACTTTTAGATATATGGCAGATGCTGAATCCCACGGAACAAGACTATACTCATGTCTCTAGGGCTCATGCGACGATGTCACGCATAGATTATATCCTAGTCTCGGAATTTATGTTTCCCAAAATAAGGCTCGCAAGAATTGGGTCTATTATGATCTCTGACCATGCACTCATATGGTTAGATGCTGAAGATGGTAGTAATGACCCGAGAAAGAGAATATGGAGGTTTCCAAGCCAATTGGCAAATGATAATCAATTTCATCAGTTCTTAAGGGATAAATGGGTAGAGTATGCAGCTCACAATCAGGACCACAAGATAGACCCCAGTCTATACTGGGAGGCAAGTAAAGTGGTCATGAGAACGATTATAAGGAAATTCTTCAGACTCTCAACTTGTTGTTGCACTACAGAGCACAACGGCTTTTGAATAAGGGGGCACACAAATTATTCCGATTCGGAAATAAGTCGGGAAGCTATTGGCTAACATGGTACACATGCACAGGGGTAAGACATTTATAGATAAGCTCAGAGATGAAAAGGGACAGCCAGTCAGATCAACTGAACGGAATCACTGTGAACCTGGAAGATGTAGTAGGCCAGATTGACAAACTAAAGAGTAGCAAATCACCTGACCAGATGGTATGCATCCTAGGGTACTGAAGGAACTCAAAAATGAAATTTCTGATCTATTAGTTAAAATTTGTAACCTATCATTAAAATCATCCATTGTACCTGAAGACTGGAGGGTGGCCAATGTAACCCCAATATTTAAAAAAGGCTCCAGGGGACGAACCGGGTAACTATAGACCAGTGAGCCTAACTTCAGTGCCGGGAAAAATAGTGGAAACTATTCTCAAGATCAAAATCGTAGAGAATATAGAAAGACATGATTTAATGGAACACAGTCAACATGGATTTACGCAAGTCTTGCCTAACAAATCTGCTTCATTTTTTTGAAGGGGTTAATAAACATGTAGATAAAGGTGAACCGGTAGAGATAGTGTATTTGGATTTTCAGAAGGCGTTTGAAAAAGTCCCTCATGAGAGGCTTCTACAAAAACTTAAAAAGTCATGGGATAGGAGGCAATGTCCTTTCATAGATTGCAAACTGGTTAAAAGACAGGAAACAGAGTAGGATTAAATGGTCAATTTTCTCAGTGGAAAAGGGTAAACAGTGGAGTGCCTCAGGGATCTGTACTTGGACCGGTGCTTTTCAATATATATATATAAATGATCTGGAAAGGAATAAGATGAGTGAGGTTATCAAATTTGCAGATGATACAAAATTATTCAGAGTAGTTAAATCACAAGCAGACTGTGATACATTACAGGAGGACCTTGCAAGACTGGAAGATTGGGCATCCAAATGGCAGATGAAATTTAATGTGGACAAGTGCAAGGTGTTGCATATAGGGAAAAATAACCCTTGCTGTAGTTACACGATGTTAGGTTCTATAGTAGGAGCTACCACCCAGGAAAAAGATGTAGGCATCATAGTGGATAATACTTCAAAATCGTCAGCTCAGTGTGCTGCAGCAGTCAAAAAAGCAAACAGAATGTTAGGAATTATTAGAAAGGGAATGGTTAATAAAACGGAAAATGACATAATGCCTCTATATTGCTCCATGGTGAGACCTCACCTTGAATACTGTGTACAATTCTGGTCGCCAAATCTCAAAAAAGATATAGTTGTGATGGAGAAGGTACAGAGAAGGGCAACCAAAATGATAAAGGGGATGGAACAGTTCCCCTATGAGGAAAGGCTGAAGAGGTTATTGCTGTTCAGCTTGGAGAAGAGGCGGCTGAGGGGGATATGATAAAGGTCTTTAAGATCATGAGAGGTCTTGAACGAGTAGATGTGACTCGGTTATTTACACTTTCGAATAATAGAAGGCCTAGGGGGCATTCCATGAAGTTAGCAAGTAGCACATTTAAGACTAATCGGAGAAAATTCTTTTTCACTCAATGCACAATAAAGCTCTGGAATTTGTTGCCAGAGGATGTGGTTAGTACAGTTAGTGTAGCTGGGTTCAAAAAGGTTTGGATAAGTTCTTGGAGGAGAAGTCCATTAACGGCTATTAATCAAGTTTACTTAGGGAATAGCCACTGCTATTAAGTGTATCAGTAGCATGGGATCTTCTTAGTGTTTGGATAATTGCCATGTTCTTGTGGCCTGGTTTGGCCTCTGTTGGAAACAGGATGCTGGGCTTGATGGACCCTTGGTCTGACCCAGCATGGCAATTTCTTATGTTCTTATGTTCAGTACTGAAGTATGTGCCAGCTTCAGACAATTTTATGAAACTCTTTACAAAGAGGACAGGAAAGGGGGAAATAGAAAAGAGGCAGAGTTTTTCAAAGATCTTCAGATACCACAAATTACTGCAGAGTGACTAGAAAAATTAAATGGTCCTATTAAATTGGATGAACTGACAGCAGTAATAAAAGGGAGCAAACGACGCAAGGCCCAGGACCCGATGATCTGAGAGCGGAATATTACAAAATTTTACTTACTCAGGCCTCTGAGGCATCATTACGTTTTTATCAAGCCGCACAAAAGAGTCAGTGCTTTCTGGAGAGGGTTACTAAAGCATTCATTACAGTGTTAGAAAAACCGGGTAAGGACTTATCATCTCCAGCTTCATATAGACCCATCTCCTTGCTAAATTTCAAAGCTAAGGTCTTCGCTAAAATAATGGCTGATAGATTAAACATGGTGTTCCCTCATCTTATCATGGGACAACAGGCTGGTTTTGTAAGGGGAAGGACTATTAGTGAAAATCTGACAAAACTACTTATTTCTATGGAAGAATGTCTACAACTGGGAGTGGGAAGCCTTGGTGGTTGGATTTATTTAGAAAAAGCATTCGACCGGGTGTCTTGGCCATATTTATTCTCTGTCCTGGCCCGATATGGTATTAAGGGTGAAATTGTGCAGTGTATCTCAATGCTATATCATAATCCTAAATCTGCAATCTTTGCAAATGGGCAGGTGTCAGAAGACTTTCCCCTATACCAGGACATGAGGCAGGGGTGTCCTCTGTCCCCTCTTCTCTATGTTCTCTCTATAGACCCCTTATTATGTAGAATAGCGGCCGATCCTAAGATCACGGGGTTTGGGGTGGGACAGCAGGACTTTAAAGTTTCAGCTTTTGCGGATGATGTCCTTGTGTTTTTACCGAATCTGCAACAATCCTTAGCCAAGGGTATTACACCACCAAGAACACTTTGGATCCTTTGCGGGTCTAAAAATCAATACTGACAAGTCGGAAGCTATGGCATTGGGAAGCACGTTACAAACGACGCGGGAAGGACCCTTTCTGCTAAAATGGGTAAACAAAGAGATGCGGCATTTTGGTATTCATCTCACTAGAGACATAGCCACCCTGTATAGAGCGAACATTGACCTTTTACTTAAAAATATGGAACAAAAGTTACGGACATGGTCCGCTTTACCTTTTTAACAACAGGATTTTCCCTGTCAATGATAAATGATTGAGCTACCAAGGTGGCTGTATGTCTTGCAACAGATACCTTTATGGTTGAAAAAACCGGACATTGTTCGCATACACAGAAATGTGCGGGCCTATCTCTGGGGTAAACATAAAGCACGTCTCTCTCTCCAGACACTGATGCAGACTTGGGAGAAGGGGGGTCTCTCATGTCCCAACTGGAGCGATTACAATTTGGCATGCATTCTACGACATATCTATGATTGGTTGAATGGTACTAGTCTATGCTCTCCTCATTCATTTTTAAGCGACTGGTTCTCCCCGTATCGGCCAAGTAATCTTCTTCAGATAACGGGTTTGGGGGTTCCCGGAAAGTTCAAGGGGAATTTACTTTTACAGTCAGGGAGGGAGGCATGGAGATATTTATGCCAGGTAAAGCTGGGAATGAAAGGAACTGTCACACCATATCTAACGTTTCAGGACAATCCCTTATTCCCGAGACGTCAGGACTCGCTGGTTTTTGCGAACTGGAAGTCTATGGATAGAATTCAACACTTCTTAACGCCTGAGTTGTCAGTGATTCGTAGTTTTCAAGATTTAAAGGAAACATATGGGATAGTTTCCAAGGATTTTTATGGTTATCTTCAAGCAAGGCATTATATTTACACCATATTGACTGACCCACAGGATGTCCAAAAATTTGGGGCTCTACAGAATTTTTTCTCTTCTATAGGGCGCAAACCTAATTCATGTGCCACCTTTTCCAGGTTCTGGGGGGACTACCTAATGTCACAGTGATGTCTACCATTCAGTCCAAATGGGAGAAACAGGCAAAGATATTGTTAACTCAGGCGGAAGTCGTGGAGATATTGAACGGGTGTTACACTATATCGGAAAATATTACTTTAAGGGAAGTGGGATTTAAAGTCTTGCACTGCATGTATATGTCACGTTCTTGGATGTACGTAGCTAAACTCTGTGATTCAGACCAGTGCTTAAAATGTCAAAATGCAAAAGGAACCTTTTATCATTGCATTTGGGACTGCGTTGTATTACGTCAGTATTGGACTTATATTTTAATAGAGTTAGAGGGTATGGTGGGCATACAAATCCCAAGAGAGCGGAAGATATGCTTATTTCGTCTGTTTAACAGTGACTGGAATGTACTTGCAGAACCAGAGCAGTTTTTTCTCCGAAAAGCATTACTCATTGGCATACAAACCATTATGGCGGGCTGGATTTTGAAGGATAAGCCGCAGAAGGAACATTGGAGAAACCGATTATTTGCACTCCTACAATTTGAATACATGTCGGCAGGCAGTAAACCTTTAAGAGCCCAACGCCTATGTGGGGAGATATGGAAGAGCTACTGGGATACCCTTCCACAGTCCAAGAAAGACTTGCTCTTGCAAAATTCAGATAGCCAGTACAGCACTTCTTCCCGAACAACATTATAAGCTTACTATGGAGATAATCATTACTTTGCTAGCAAAACCTGGGAGGGGGAGGAGTAATCCCTTAAGAATATCATAAAAATACCAAAGACTATAGCACCAGAGACTGTTGTTCATGGTAGCAGTTAAGTTGATCTTTCTCTCTTGAGGCTAAGATGTATAATGTGTATTCTCTTGGAAAAGTTAATAAAGAAATGATGCAAAAAAATAAAAAATTTGTAAATAAATAAATAAGCCAAGGTGCCCAAGCCTGGGAGCACTGAAACCAACACACACAGGCTATAAATGTTAATGGGGATCAATGGGAAGAACAGTTATGAAGTGTGGGCATACACTTGGGGCCAAGACCCCTTAAACTCAAGAGCCTTAGACCTGGAACTCCCAACCCTATGTGCATGTTCCTACTTTGTACCTGTTTTGCCCATTGGCTCCGATTAAAAATGGATGTGCTTTAAATTTAACTTTGCCTATAGAGGTACATAGTATGAGCATACCTTGAAACGAGATCCAAAAGACCTGACCCAGACCACCAAACCTGGGAGGTACCTTTAACCTTCTACCCATTGACTTCCAGTATAAAGAAAAGTGCTTTAAACTTAAGAACATAAGAAATTGCCATGCTGGGTCAGACCAAGGGTCCATGAAGCCCAGCATCCTGTTTCCAACAGAGGCCAAACCAGGCCACAAGAACCTGGCAGTTACCCAAACACCAAGAAGATCCCGTGCTACTGATGCAATTAATAGCAGTCGCTATTCGCTAAGTAAACTTGATTAATACCAGTTAATGGACTTCTCCAAGAACTTATCCAAACCTTTTTTGAACCCAGCTACACTAACTGTACTAACCACATCCTCTGGCAACAAATTCCAGAGCTTAATTGTGCGTTGAGTGAAAAAGAATTTTCTACGATTAATCTTAATTGTGCTATTTGCTAACTTCATGGAATGCCCCCTAGTTCTTCTATTATCTGAAAGTGTAAATAACCGATTCACATCTAGTCATTCAAGACCTCTCATGATCTTAAAGACCTCTGTCTTATCAAACTTTAACTGTTTAACTTCACCTCTGAAAGTGAAGGTAGTTTCAGTATTAAAATACTAACATTAGATTTAAAGTTTTTTGCTGTATTGGAAGTACTAGCTAATTTCAGCAGGAGTGCTTCATTTGCATGAAACACACTAAAAATAGCACTCTTTTCATGCCAGAGTATGACACGGTTTTTTAACACTAAAACTGATATTGCATCAGTAATTATTTTAGCACATAAAAAGCGCTAAATCAGTGGTAAAAAAAAAAAAAAGTACACTAAGAATAGCTCATTTTATTACATCAGCCCCTAGAGCTGATGTTTGCTTATTGTGATTTGATATATTGCATGGTTAATAAAATCAATGTAGTTTACAGAGACTACATAAAGAGTTCATCTAAAAATAGCACAAACATATGATAGCAAATAAATAAGAGACAAATTAAAATACCCTAACAAATAATAAAAAAAAATAAAAAAATTTTGTTAGGATGTAAAATAGATAAAGCCATATTCAATTGTTTGAAGGCCTGTCAAAAGAGCCAAGCCGTTAAGTTTTTTTCTGAATTTTAAATAGTCCAGCTCAAATCTAATTTCAGGTGGAAGTGAGTTCCACAGTAAAGGGAGCTTGATAGCTAAAAGAATTTTGTTAGGTAAACTCTAACTGAATCTCAGTAGTTGGAGGAAGTCTTTTTGTAAGCACCACTGATAGGAATGCAATGATGTTAAAAGACAATAAATATTAAAAAAAAGGTTAGATACATAACTTGGCTAACCCTTATGCAATGCTCAAAAGACTAAACATAACATTTTAAAATGAATGCAACAAGTAACCACTGCAAATCTTCCAACAAGGGAGTTATATGATCATACTTCTTTTCGTTGAAAATTAAGCAAGCTGCTGTATTTTGTAAAACTTGTACGTTAAATTTCAGGTCTACCATGAATACAAAGCATTGGAATAATCAATGCTAGATAAAACTAATTCTTGTATTAAAATTAGAAGGTCATGAGCATCCAAAACGGGTTTTAAACGACAAAACACAAACATGGCAATTTTCAAAGGAAAATGTAATAATCTATAATAGCAGTTTTCAAAAGCCCATTTACCCACATTAAATGCACTTAACAGAAATAAAACCTATTGACAGTTCAATAGTATACCGTAACAATTTTCAAAGGGCATTTAGTACAGATAAATGGGCTTTTGAAAATTTCTACAATAGTATGTTGCATTTACATTTTCCTTTCAAAATTACTCAGAAAGAATAAAAAGACATTTGGACAACTCTTGAAATTTGGTGAGACAGAGAAAATTTAGAGTCCAATTGGACACTGAGAGAGAAAACTGCCTCCTTATGTGGTATTTCAGGGGCCAAAGATTCCAAGTGAAGATATTGATTGACCATGGGAGCCTCAGGTTTCCCTGGATTGACTTTTATTTATTTATTTATTTATTTATTTTTCTATAACGATATTCGATTCGAAATTTCACACCGGTTTACATACAATGGGATGTCTAAAGGCAAGCCTTTTGGTGAAATGATGCAGTATAACAGATTAACCGAGTAAATATAAATTTTTTAATTTTAATTTTTGTTGTCAACCATTAGGCAATTGAATCTAAACAGATATTAAATGAACAGTTTTAAAATAAACTGTATATTTAGTGGTATGAATTCTCCCTTTGGTCTCTTGGTATTTAGTTATCGTTCTCAAGTTGTAGGTGGAATATTGAAAATTGTGGTTTGTCACGGGATCTCGTCAGCTGATCAAATGACATGATCAATTCCATTTCTAATACTGTATGTTTTACTTTAACAGAAAGGGGGTACACTAATCAACACAGCAGTGACTAAAGCTACCCCTGCTGTAAAGACGGCATACAAATTTGTAAGTTCTTTTTCATTTCCATTCTATTTTATGTTCATGGCATATTTATCTCATTTTCTCTTAATACGATAACACTGAAGAGGGACTGCTGTGTGATCTCTATCTCAAACAAAGTTGCAACTGTAGGAAGAGGGTTGTTTTGGTTTGGGTTTTTTTACACTATGGGCCAGGTTTTATAACATGCGCGCGGGCGTAGATTTTTTTGCGCAACCCGGTGCGAACAAATCTACGCCCCATTTTATAGCATGCGCGCGCTGCCGTGCGCATGTTATAAAATCCAGGGTTGGCGCGCACAGGGGGGTGCACAATTGTGCAACCTGCGCGCGCCGAGCCGAACAGCCTGCCTCTGTTCCCTCCAAGGCCGCTCCGAAATCGGAATTTTCCTTCCACTCCCCTGCACCTTCCCCTCCCTTCCCCTATCTAACCAGCACCCCAGCCCTAACTAAAAATCCCCTGACCTTTATTGAAGAAGTTACGCCTGTCGGCTCTCCATCCCCCAGCCCAATGGCTGTTCCGGAGTTCTCGGTCCTGCCCCGGGACTTACGCGCGCCACTGAGCCTATGCAAGATAGGCTCGGTGCGCGAAGGGGAGGCAGGGGTAGGTTTTCGGGGGTTGCGCGCGTATCTTATGTGCACAGCCCTTTGAAAATATACCCCTATATGCTTTGGCAAGGCACTATGATTTGATTAATTTATATTCCACTGATCTACAGTTCTCAGTGGATTACATCAGTACATACACAGTTAAAACACGACAAAGCAAAACAATATCAGCAATATAAAACAAATACAACAGAAAAATTCATACAAGCGCGACATTAGCAAAAGGAACCCAAAAGAGTTCACAACAAGCAGAAGATGCTCTCTAGTATATGCCATAGAGAACAAGTGTGTGTTCAGCAATTTCCTAAAACAAAGTAAGTCTGACTGTACCCTAATCTCATCAGGCAAGTAATTCCACAAACAAGGGAAGCAGCAACAGAAAACAGGGACATAGAAAGTTTAATGGACATGAGATGCTATATCCAAGAGATTTTATGAAGCAGAGCGCACCGCCCTTACAGGGTGTTACTTCTGAAAAACAGAAATAATACATTGTGGAGCAAGATTATGAAGGACTTTAAAGACTAGACATAACACTTTAAAGTGAATGTGACTAGCCATGGGAAGTCAGTGTAAAGTAGCCAAAACTGGAGAAATGTGCTCACGAACGGCCCGATTTTAAAAGGGCCACGCATGTGGCTGGGTCTTGCGCACCGCGCGCATTTTAGAACGGGCTTGGCCACATGCATAACCCCCGTTAAGCGCAGAAGTGCCGGGCCCTGCAAAAGGAATGGGCCAGAAGGGTGGGCCAGGACAGCGCCATTAGCCACTGTCCCGGGGGAAGCGCGTGCTGGCCAGCTGCAAGCGCACAGAACTTACTACTGCTCAAAGGAGCAGGTAAGTTCAAAAATAAAAATAGGTTAGTTAGGGTAGGTTTAGGAGTCAGGGAGGAGAGGGGAAGAGGTAGAAAGGGTAGGGTTAGGGATAGGAAAGTTCCCTCCTAGTCCACCCGCCCACTCGGACATGAAAATCCAGTGTGCATGTACGTGCAGGACTGGTATTTTATAACATGCGTGCACCAGGCGCACAAACATGTGTCCATGTTTGTGCGCCTGGAACCACGTGCACATGGATGCGCGTGCATATTTATAAAAATCTACCTTGAATTGGGGTACCTGTCACTAGGCACGCCACCGAATTTTGGATTTATTGTAAAGATTTAATAGAAGACGCAGGTAAGCCTAGGTAGAGAGAACTACAGTAGTCCAAAGAAGAGAGAAACCAAAGCTTGCAACATTAAGAAAATCAGAAGAGCAAAGAAATGGCATCACAGAGCAAAGCACACACATTTTGAAAAAGGAAGATTTTATTAAGGAATTAATACATTGCCAAAGTGTGAGAGAGGAATCCACAATTATACCTAGGTCCTGAGCACGCAAGGAAATCTGGATAGTCTGACCCTCAAAGCTGAAAGATGGAGGAAAGACAGCCACCTCAGTGAGATATTAGTATGCAAAAAAGATTTTTAGCCATGTAGTCATACTGCCAGTATTCATTTAAGATGGCATTGTATTATAAAATATGTTTTTCCTTTCTACATTGAAAGGTTGTTAACTGGACATTTTCTATTGAATTGTCAAATCTTCACCAAGGTGAACTGTGCTGTTCGTACATCTCACTCTACATGCAGAACTGGCCCTGAACCCTAAACCACCACCAACACCTCACTTCGATCCATTAGATGGCCCTCCTATAGAGATATAAATAGGTGCACACAGTGAGGCTCTCTGTCTCTCCACTCCACTCCTCTTCCTTCTCCACTTCTCCCCTTCTCCCTTTTCCCTTCTCCCCTCTCCCTTCTCCCCTCCCAAGCCCAGAAACGGCCAAAATGCAATTCCAAAAATTTATCGCGAACAAGTTATAGCCATTTCAGGCATGTCGCACAGCCTAACACCAGGAAAAAAGGTGTAGTTATTTCCAGCGTTAAAACCGTGCGATAGCATGCGTTATGCTATCGCATGGTGCAATATTGCTCCTCATTTTATTAAATCCCACCCAAACTCCTCCCTGATCTTGCCCCTCCAAAAGATTTGCATTTGCACCTTGCGTAATTGTTCAGGCATATTAGTGAGACAATTTCCCTACTAAAGATACCCGGGCAAGCTCACCTGCATAATTTGCTGCTCCCCATGCCACTGAATAGATTTTCATATGATGCAAATAATTTGAAATGCCCTTGAATATCACAAAACAAAACATTGCATAAGGAAGCAAAGCCCAGAGTTGAACTGTGCATAACAATCAAATAAAACATTTAACTCATAGCAGTGTATAAAGATAATCCACAAGAAAAACCTTGACCTTGTTGTACAAAGGAAGATGGAGACCTCGGGAAAAGTTTTGGGAGACCTCAACGTGTATTTTGGCTTGCCCCAGTCTCAAGAGGGAGATAATTGCGATTATAATGTATTTGTTGAAATTCCAAGCTCGACCCAGTACACATATGCAGAAACCACATATACTAACACTATAATACTTCTTTAGCAGCTCAGGGCTCATGAGGGAGGTGCTGTCTTTCTGGAAAGTAGTTATTTTGATCTTTTGAAGCTGTTTATTACTTGTCTTCATTTATAACGTTGTACAAGTTGATTTCCTCCATAACCTTAGAAATTTCACCCAGCTCCTTACGGAAACCCTTTCCTTCTAGTTTTTCCATGGCACTGAAGTGGTCAAGATACACAATAAGGAATTTGTTCTACTTGACAAGCTTGGCATTTCAGTTTCAGGTTTTCCTCATTGTTCCTTTTGCAGATAGAAGCCAGATAAAGGCTGAGTAACACAAATTGACTTAGTCAACCATTCTTTTTAGTATTGAAGGGCAAAAGCAGAAAACAGATTTCTTTATAGAGAATGAGAGAAAGGGGGTGCACAGCTCTGTGTCTGGTTTTAGGATATCAGTAATGTATATTTATCAGATACATATTTATGTAGTACATACATTTAGGCTAAGAAAGAAAGTTAATTTGAATAGCTTGGGTATCCTGAAAACCAGGCCGCCTTGTGGCCCTTGAGGGACCAGAGTTGTGCTCTCCCTGATGCCTATAATAGCGTATGCCTTGACTGTGCCAAAACTGAAGGATAGAGGGAGTACATGTCCATCCTGCCATACAGCCAACTTTGTCATTTCACACCGTTACTGTTCAGTTATTATGACTCTTTCAGTACCCTGCTCATATTACAAATTGAATGGTGCAGAATTCTGTGAGGATTTGTGCTAGCAGGGATGATTCCACTGAGCCGGTCAGATACACTCTAAGTAAGGTAATTTATGACATTGTTTTGAACATGACTTCTTGCAGGGGAATGTCCAGGTGAGCAACTTAAAGGATTTCAGAAACAACAGCTTTAGAAGTTAACAGGTACAGGACACCTAGTGCTGTCAGCTGGGCAGACTTTTGAAATATTGCACATGAAACGGTGGGAGAGGCAGAGGATGTAATTTTCTTTAAAAGGTCAAAATCTTTCTTTGTATTAAAATGGACCCGATTGAATAAAGTTTCATCCTCCTGTAGCTGATTAAGCTTGATCCTCTGAGCACTACTCGCATCCTGCTGAGATGATCTCATCACTTTTGTTTTAATTTTCTAGGCAAAAAACCATGCCAAGCAGGGAATAAAAGAAGTGAAGAGTAAGTTGAAGCAAAAGGTGTGTAGCATTTTAACATTTTTCTTCCTTTTTGCACTGGTTTGAAGCATATCGCATGAGATTTGTTTTTAATGACTTTTGAAATATGCTTAGCCCTTTGTTCGAAGATACATTTTTTATACTGAGCCCTCTGGCAAGTATCTGTCATTCTGTGGAACCACTCAGTAGTCTCTTTTACAATTTACATATTATATAATGGAACAATAGAGGTCTTATAACAGCTTTTATCAGGCTGTATGTTTTCATGAAGTTGACTGCTTTGATATCACAATTGAAGCCTTTACTTCAAGCTGAGAATTTAAGGTGAGAGAGTCTTTACTTAGCCTTAAAGATACTTCAGAAGGTGTAGTTGTCTCTCTTAGTTTCAGAAAATCACACTTGTGCTTTTTTTTTTTTCTTTCTTTCTTCACATGAGCCCAAATGAAGTGGTGGAGGCCTGTTATGACATTTATGATAGTGTATTCCCTTTATAGTTATTTACTTATAATGTTTTCATTTTGAAATCAAATTCATTAATTGTAAAATAAAATGTATTCATTTTGAAACAAAAGGGAAAACGTGGGGTTTTTTTTTAAATGATTTTCAGTATTTACTTTTGAAAATGAAAGATCTGGTTTCAAACTGCATTGCTGAATATGATGATATCTTATGTCATCTGTCTAGATATTTGATCAGTATTCAGTTTACTACACTGATAAATCTTGCGCATGGTATAATTGTTGTTGTGTAATTAGAATTTTAATGTTTAAAAAAAACAAACAAAACAGGTTTATCTGCTTAAAAATGACCCCTTACAAATATTCATTTAAATGAGTGGTTATACATGTTGGCCCTTGATTCTAAAGGCCACATGCACATTTTTATTTATTTATTTAAATGTTTTATATACCGTCATTCCATGTGAGAATCACTAGTTCACATACTTTATCATGCAAGAAAACTAAAGGAATAAAGTGTACATTCAGAGTTCATCCCCCTCATTACAAGGAAGGAGACGCTGTGGTTGTTCAGGAGGATTGTCAATGCAACATGTCCTGTTTTTCATCTGTTATTTGAATAAGGGCAGGAGATGAACTGTCTGGTTGACAGAGATGTTCTAATAATCAATCAAATGCAGGTGAATTTTCAAAAGGATTTGCACGTGTAAATGTAACTATTATCATAGCAATTTTCAAAAGCCAGTTACTCGAGTAAAGCGCACCTATGCAAGTAAATCCTATGGACAATTCAGTGGCGTGCATTGTAGCAATCTTCAAAAGCCCACGTACTCGAGTAAAGTGCTTTTTAAGATCAGGCCCATAATGAGGATAACTTACTTTAAAAAAATATATCAGGACTGATGAAGGAATACTGGGCATAGCCTTTGAAAATCCTCCAATCCCATGCAACAATCCAACATATCCTAAATTAATAGATGAAAACTATGGTTGTAATTTTTAAACAACTGCGCAGGCGTACATGTACATGCGCCTGCAGGCTCTCGCAAATGGACAGAGCCATTTTATAGCATACATATGTATATGCGCACATGGTATAAAATAGGTGCACAATTTTATATGGACGCGTGCATGTGCGCTCAAATGCTGCTTTTATCATATAAGTGGGGAGAGTTTAGTAGACACTCAGGCAGCTTTTGAAATCCATGCAGCGCACACTGGCCCAACTTCTGCGAATATCTCCCAGCTTTGGCACATGCTGGGCTTTTAAAATTCACCCATATATGTATAGATTTACATATATTCTTAGCCTGTTTGAAAATATAATTGGATTATATACCGTAGTAAGGAACATGGCATGACCTCAGGATTCCACTCTATTAATTTCATTGCCTGCACGCTCCTTGAAAGAATTTGTGCAGATTTGTATCGTGATTTGAGCTAATTGTAATTAGGCCTTGTTGATTATCTCTTTTGTTGGGCAGGAGGGTGATGAATGTTATGCAACCCAGAGCACAGGATTGGTACATTCTGCTCAGAGCTATACATTAAGCCATCAGAGAAGAGAAGGCTCCGAGAAGAGGAGACTTGCCCAGGTATTGCTTATGATACTACCTACTCTTACTTAAAACAAACAAGAACAAAGAAATTGGATTTCTTTTATTAGTGTATTATTGCAGATTTATATGTACAACATTCTGCCCCCTTGTGTGATCAAGACACTTCGAGGTCCATATTCAAAGTCATTTGCCCAGCTAATTTCAGACTTAACTACGCACACTGTGGGATTTTAATTTCTTACTATGCCAACTACTGCTGATTTATCCAGCTAGTTTTTATCCAGATAAATCTTACCTTGATAAATCAGAAGCATTTCAGGGGTGTTCCAGGGTGGGGCTAACGTAGCAGGATGATACCAATCTTCAACATTATCTGGATAAGTTATCCGAGTAAGTCTGGTCATGCCAGAAAGCATTCCTAAAGTTATTCAGATAACTTGGATTTTATCCAGGTTTATATATTTAATAAAATGTGTAGACCACTTTCCTGATTTAAGCAAATCACTGAAAGCAGTGTACAATCATAAATACATATACAACACAACAAAATCCTATAACCAGCAATAAAACAAAATAAAAACTATATTGTAGACAGAATGCAAATTGTGCTCTTTCCATACCTCAGATTGTATCAATGATCATCAGCCATGACTTTAATTTCTTACGAAATTTCATTCATCGGATGTGTTCCACTGAATTTGAATAAAGTTATCCAGGTAACATTACCCAGATAACTTACTACTCCCTATGCTGTTCAGTATGGACCTCTTGGTAATTAAAAAAAAAAAAAAAAAAAAACTATACAATAAAATTAACCATTTGCATTGTATAGAAAAAGGTACAGTGGTGATCACTGTACTTATCAGAAAGCAGATTTGAGGGCAGGCCTAGCTCAGGTCTTCTACTCCCTAGCAGGCCGATTAAAAAAAAAAAACCAAAAAACTGCGGGAGAGCCGACGCTCTGAGGCGAGCGCTCTCCTGACGTGCGCCCAGGCACCTCTCCTGGGCGCGCGATACAGTATTCAAATTAGTGCCAGCACTAATAAGGAGGCGCTAGGGACACTAGTGCATCCCTAGCGCCTCCTTATTAGCGGAAGCGGCGGCTGTCAGTGGGTCTGACAACCGATGCTTAATTTTACCGACATCGGGTGTCAAACCCACTGACAGCCACAGGTTCGGAAAATGGACACCGACAAAATTGAGAGTCCGTTTTCTGGGCTGCGGGCAGATTTTTTATTTTTTTTTTAAAGAAATTTTGTTTTTTTTTAATTTTTGGGGCCTCCGACTTAACATCGCTATGATATTAAGTCGGAGGGTGTTTCAGAAAAGCAGTTTTTTCTACTTTTCTGTACACTTGCCCGGTGCTGTCTGAAATGAATGCCTGCTTTTGGACAGGGGTTAATTTCTGAGAGTAAAATGTGCGGCTTGGCCGCACATTTTACTTTCTGTATTTCGGGTGACTAACTAATAGGTTCATCAACATGCATTTGCATGTGATGAGCGCTATTAGTTTTGGGGGAGGTGGCCGCACGTTCTCCACGCGCTATTACCCCTTATAGTATAAGGGGTAAAAATAGCACTTCAAAAACGCGCAGCCAAACGGGGGCTAAACGGAGCACTCAGCCGAGCGCACCGTTCTGTATCGGCCTGTAGGTCAGCAGGAGCTAGGGATGCTGCCTTCACAGTCCCTGGGTTGGGCAGAAGTCATAGTTGTTGCACAATGGTGACACCTGGTGGCTGAATTTAGGACCCATAATTGCAGAGCCCCACAAGAGCTCTGCTGCATGGCCACCAGCCCAAGTGCTATTGCATCCTTGGCAGTAAATAGGAGGGAATATAAAATAGTGGAAAACATTTCCCTGGGTAGTTACAAATTGAAGGCTCACTGCACAACATCCCAGCTTTGATTGTGACTTAGCTAGGAGGACAAATGAGCAGCCGAAAACAACTGGGATAAAAAAAAACAAACCAGATTTGAAATTGATTTTGACTTCAGTGAGGTTAAAACCAGGAGTGGTTCAGCCTATATCTTATGACCTGGAGTCATCTGGTAACCCTAGCGATTAATCAGGGTATTAACCTTAATAAACTGTTTCTAGGTATTGTTTGGATAATCTTGCATTTCTGATTTCTTAGAAGTATGCATTGTATTTATATAAAAAAAAAATGTTGGTATGATGTGATAGAAAGCAAGCAAATTCATTCTTTGCTTATTCTAAAGAAAAGCAGGTACACTGCCTACCACCTTATCCTAAGATTACATTTTCCTACAAAACATAAATTCTGATTTTTATATTATTTTGTTTGCATCTGGCTTGTGCGTTAGTCATATATGTTATAAAGAATATACGCTCTATAACTGTAGGTATCAAGGAGTGGAGGAGTAACCTAGTGGTTAGACAGTGGGCTGAGAATTAAGAAAGCCAGGGTTAAGTCCCAAACTGCTGCTCCTTATGACCTTGGGCAAGTCACTGCTTCCTCCATTGCCTCGGGTACGAACTTAGGCCCAGATTCATCAAATTGCTATATTTATCGCGGGAATATGGCGCATTAGCGGGTGCAATAAAGGGGCATGGTTATGCAAATTTTTGACATTCCGCATCATGTAGTAAAAATCCATAATCTGCAATAATTTTTTGCATCACGGGATGCAGTATTGTGGTGTGCGATGCATTAGCACGTTGCGCATCCAAACCGGGACATACGCGCACAAGTCGGGCCTGTTCACACAGAATGGGTTTTCAGATATGCCCAAGAACGCACTTATCTCCCACTGTGCGCACATGTGAAAAGTTTCGAAAAAGAGGTGGGACATAGGCATGTGAGGAGAGGCCAATAGATGTGTGTGTGTGTGTGTATATATATATATATATATACTTACATACAGGTGTGTGCCTGAGTCCCCTGCCTCTTAACTTTACTACTGCTATGGATAGCGTGAAAGTCATAAAAGAAAACATCTAGGCTAGTTGGGCTATTACGGGGGGGGGAAGACAAACTAGGGGGATTTGGAAGTCCTGTCCCTAGCCTAGGCGAACTGGGAACAAACTGGCAATGGCATCGGCACGCATCCCTTTTAGTGTAAAATATTTCATTAACCAAATACATAAACCTTCAGAGTTCAGTGTCTCTTATGCATTCCAAAGACAAACCAGAAAAAAATAAAACATTTGCCATTTTCACCTTTTTCTTTCCTCTCAATCCCACCCTTGCAGCTCAGAACAAATCTATGTGTGACCCCATATCCCATCCTTAAAAACCCCCACTTACGTGATGGAAGCAGAATTTGTGTGCACATGTGCGCGTCTATATCAAATAGGGTGCACATGAAGGCACTTTCAGCCCGTTTGGTATCATGCACACATATATGCGCACATGTAATAAGTAGCCACAGCCATTATAACATAGGTGCGTATATGCGCACATGGTATCAAATAGGCTGAAAGCGCCTACACGTGTGCCCTATTTGATATGTATACTCACATGTGCGCACAAATCCTGCTTCCATCATGTAAATGGGCCAGTGAGGCAGCCAGTTTCCCACTATTACACTTCCCCCATCACAGAAGATTTAGGAAGAAAGGGCAGGTAAAAAAAAAGGTTATTTTTTTTGACCCAGCAGGGCTGTGTAGGTGTGTCTGAGAAAAGCCCTCGTTTTAGCATTCACGATATTAGCCGCAATCTGCGATAACGGCGCCTATCCCACGATAAAAACTATTTTTCCACTCTAACGCACAAAAAAGGTGTTATTTTCAAAGATTGTAAGCCCTCTGGGGATAGAGAAATACCTACAGTACCTGCATGTAAACCGATGTGATATCTCAGATCGAATGTTGGTATATAAAAATAATAAATAAATAAAATTAGTGGGCAATACATTTTTGCAACAGGCGGTAGGAATCTCTTATTTGCATTAAAAAGCTATCTTTTGCATACTCATTATCACATTTGCATACAAACATGTGACAGGATAAAGATCGTACATTTATCTCATGTTAGACCCCTTATATTGCATGTTGAGACCTTTACGCAATTTGATGAATGACCCTGTTAGATTACGAGCCCTCTGGGGACAGCTAAAATAACTACAGTACTTGCACGTGTCTTGCCTTGAGCTACAATGAAAAGGCAATGAGCTAAATACACTAAAATAAATAAATAAGGCTTAGATAATTTCTATGTTGACTTTTCATTCTTCAGTAATAGCTCTTGTTCCTTGCAAATGGAATCACTAGCTACCACCATCTATAAGGAAAGAAGAAAATTAATTTCAAATATAAATGAAAAACTGAATAGTTTTCCTTGCAACAATTAAAAACAAAAATATGTTTCCAGGAATGCTCCAGAGACAATTATTCTATTATTTTCGACTCACACTATTGAGTAGAATATGATTCTTCTAGAATAAATTCTGTTAGCCACAATAGTGACTGGTAGCGCACCCACAATGGACTCTACAGCTAACTTGCCAGCATGTTAACTATTTTCAGAGCATCATATAATTACTCAGTCTACCATTCATGTACAAGCAGTTCTCTGCTTCCTCCCTTTAAGGGGCTTGCTTAGACACTGGACTATCAGTTATCCTTCCTTATTTGAGTCTGTTGCTTTTTGTAAGATTGATTACTTTATTACTCCTGCGTGTCCTCAAGTTGATTATTGTAGAGTGAATTTCACAGCCACTTGAGATAGCTGACACTATGTCAGGTCTGTCCTGCCTGGTTATTCTCAGGTCACTAATGACTGGCATTCTCTGTAACAGGTGTAATGTCTCAGTCTTATCCCAGCATGAAAATGGCTGTAGCCCACAAATTGCATTCAGATTTTTTTTTTCTCAGTTTGTGGAAAAAGAAAAACATTTGTTCTGGGTTTTTTTTTCCCTGGTAGAAGAAACTGTACTTTTATAGCAATTTGTAGCATATATTGGAAGCTTAAATAAAGCTATTTTAAAATTCAGAAACCGTTTATGATATCTGAAGCATTTAGTTTTGTTTTTTTTTTGTTTTGGTTTTGTTTTTTTTTAACACCAATATGGATGGCTTTCCCCAATTCAGATAGTTAGATCCATGCAGAGACAAAGGTGTCAGTTTATTTGTTATATGAAAGGAGGGAGGATAAAGTGAATAACTATTTAGACAAGTCAGGGAATAAAAATATTTTCTATTCAAAACTGGACCACAGACTGCCTGGGAGTCAAATAGGGAATTATTAGGAAAGAGATAGAGAATGTCATAATGCCTCTGTTTCGCCTCACACTCAGAGATACAGGAAGTCCAAAACACTCCTTCTCAACATTCCTCTATTTTCCAGAAAGGAAAAAAATATTTGTTATATACCATTAATTTATTCTGTATTGCAGTGCCTTCTTTTTTTTTTTTTTAATAGACATTTGATGTCCTTGATGTCTTTTTTTCTAGGCTTAATGTATGCACATGTGATTGCAGGAGTGTGAGTGCATACATACAGGGTACATTTAAAATTGTAAGAACACAGTGGGGTAGATTTTGAAAACACACGCATGTGCCTCCATGTGTGCGCACGATTTTATAACATGTGCGCCGGCGCGCGCAGGAGGGGGTAGATTTGGCCAGTTTACGCGTGGCGATGAGATAGGACCTCCCCCAGTTCCCTCCCAGTCCGCTCCAATTAGCGTGCGATTCCCCCCGGACCACCCCTTTTCTTGGGCCTGGCACTTCAGCGCGTAACGGGAGTTACGCATGTGGCCGGGCCCCTTTGAAGATGCGCACGGCGCGCACAAGGCCCGGCCACACACGTAACCCCTCTCTTCTCCGCACGAAGGGGATTTAAAATTTAGCCGAGTATGAATAAGGAGAGCCAGGGGTGAGGGGGGAGAGATGCTTGTGCAATCCGGGCGGATTTACGCGAGCAGGGCCCTCGCGCGCCTATTTTGCATAGGCCGCCGGCACGCGCAGAGCCCCGGGACGCGGGTAGGTCCCGGGATTTTTTGAAGGGGGCGTTTCAGGGGCGGGACCGGGGGCGGGGCGCTGGCCCAGGGGCATGGTCCAGGCCTCCGGACCAGCCCCTGGGTCGGAAGATGCCGCGCCAGCAGATTTACGTCTGCTTCTCGCAGGCGTAAATCTAGGGACAAAGGTAAGGGGGGGGGGTTAGATAGGGCCGGGGGGGTGGGTTAGATAAGGGGAAGGGAGTGGAAGGTGAGGGGAGGGTGAAAGGAAGTTCCCTCCGAGGCCGCTCCGATTTCAGAGCGGCCTCGGAGAGAACGGAGGCAGGCTGTGCGGCTCGGCGCCCGCAGGCTGCCCAAAATCGGCAGCCTTGCGTACGCGCCGATCCAGGATTTTATAAGATACGCGCGGCTATGCGCGTATCTTATAAAATCCTGCGTACTCTTGTTTGCGCCTGCTGCGCGAACAAAAGTACGCGATCGCACTTTTTTAAAAATCTACCCCATAGTGTGGCACGGGCCTGATCCCATGACTTTTCAGGCCCTTTGGTGTACCCATATGCTCCCTATTGTGTTCTTTGTGAATAGAACAGCTCGTGCTGTGGAGCTTTCCACCATTGTCCAGGCAGTTCAGGTCCTACAATCTGCTGGCACACCTGTGCACAGATAGATGGACTTCCACATGTAAGTCTGTCCATTTGTGCTACTTCTTGATTGCCAGCAGACTTGCATGCGGACGTTATAATGTATTTGTGGACATGATCTCCCGTGAATGTGTTTACCTCGTACAGAAAGAACGCATAATAACGCAGGCTGCTTAGGCAAAAGGAACGCCATCTGGACTTAGCTCTTCTCCGAGCTGGAGTAAATATGAGTGGGTTAGAGGCCTCAGAAAAGTGAATAAAAACCTTGTTTCTAAGTGGGTGAATAGCTCTATATGTGGGCAGGGGCAGAGAATGAGAGGAACCCAATAATGGAGACTCTAGGCAAGCTCTAGCTCCTGCCATTTCAACTGTTGTCTTTGGGCCTTTGGAAATAACCTTTGCAGAGTTTGAATACACACCAGATAGCGACCTGATATCCCCCTTTATGACAGGAGATATTCATGAAAATGAATATTTAGCTGCTTTTGGCCTCTTGAAGACTAAAAGGCGAAACAACCGACATGACTGCCTCACTTCATATGTAGCACTATAGGAAGGTATAAATTCTATAACGGTAACTTTCAAAACCTCGCGCGGGGGCACATGGGCATCAGCCTGCACACAAGGATGCAGCTGTTTTATAACTTGCATGCGTATATGCGTGCACGTTATAAAATAGCCTGGTCGCGTGCACATGTGCACCAAATTTTAAGTGGGTGCATGCATAAATCATGGCATTTTAAAAGGGGCACGCACGAATGCTATTCCCGGTTTTACCAGTTCATCTCCAGCTCACCCAGTTAAGAGACAGGTCCTCCAAACCCCCCTAGTTTAATATCCTTCATTTCCCTTTTTTTTTTTTTTTTTTTTTTTTTTTTTTTTTTTTAACTACAACCCTTAAAACCCTGCAGATCTGCCTAGTTTTCTTTATTTTTTTTAATTTACATGTCATCCATAGTAGAAGAAAAGTTACGTGGCATGGAGCCGGGGCGCATAAGTATTTACATGCCCATCTCAGCTTCACACCTCGAAACCCCATGCCCCGCCCCTTTTTGAAAATTTCAGAGATGTGCGCGCTGCAGCATTTATGTGCATATCCGGGCAGGTTTTTAAAATCCACTCAGCCCTCCCGAAGCCCAACATATTCGCACATCCCCTAATTAATGCATGCGTCGGGCTTTTAAAATTCACCTTTATAGGTGCCCGCAACAAAATACAAAAAGAGAGCTTCAACCAATGATAAATGTTGATTCACATTGGGTAAAAAAAAATAAAGGACATTATTATATTGTTACAGGGACATTAATACAGACATTCCAAATGGAGTTGTGCAATTAGTAGATTTTATCTTTGTTCCAGCTTTAATTAAAACATGTTAGAGGACACTTTCAAATGGTAGGACATTGTCAAAGTATACCTATTTACAAAGGAAATAATTGGTGATTAATCTAACATTCCTGCTTTCTATAATATGTCAATTATTTTGTTCACTTTTCAATCACAAAAATTTGAATTATATGATTCAAACAGATGTTCAACTTGCACTGAAGTCCAGTGGGAAGAATCATAAGTAGTAAGCCATGACATGGGATAGGCAGCAATGTTCTATTGTGGATTAGTAACTGGTTAAAAATTAGGAAATGGAGAATAGAACTAAGTGGTCGGTATTTCCAATGGAAAGAGGTAGTGACATGCTCCAGGGATCTGTACTGAGACCAGTGTTTGACAGAAGAAGATGGGAGACCAGATCAACAGTCATAAATAAATGGCAAAAGGACTAGTAACAAATCACATTGTCCGATGATTTAAAGTTTGCAGAGATCTGTCTAATATTTCATGGGGAAATGACATATCATAATGCTTTTACAGTTCAGGTTATACAGTCCCCCAACACAGACCGTGTTTGGAGCAGAACTGCATTAGGGAGGGACCCTAAGGGTTGAAAGACGTTGGACTCCCTCACAGACTTCTTACTTTACCGATACTTAAAAAAGATTTTATTTTGAATTTTTGCCTCACCAGCAAGCTTCTTTTCATGTTCTCATTTGGCTTGCCATATTAATGATTTACATCTAACTTGCAAACAATGTTTCCTCTCATTTTTGGCAGGCAGGGAGGATTAACTTTAAAACATGCGCTATCGTGCCCATATATGCAACTATATAGACACGCGTGCGCATGCATATGTATTTTATTTCGTGCGCGCAAGTGCGTTAGCACCATATAAAATATGCAGAAATCAACCCAACAACATGTTTGCATATCAGAAGATACAGAGTATGTATTTTAAACCTAGCTGCATAAGCCTTGACTTATCTGGCTATAAATGGCAACAAGTATCTGGCTAAATAGTGCTGCGGCGACTTATCTGGCCAAATGAGATAGCCAGATAAATAAAAGAAAAGTGCTTCTTAGATGGATAAGTAAGATAGATGGATAACTAGCATTTGAAGAATTATTCAGCTACCTTACTTATCCGGCTAAGTGGCAGCTTTGCCGTCGCTTAGCCAGATAAGTAAAAAAAATTATCCGGATAAGTGATGGACATCTGCTAAGCTGTGCTTTTAATTTAATCTTTTACACGAGGAAATTTAACTGGCGTATTTTCCTTAGCATTTATCTGCTTTTATGCATGTACATTATCAAATTGTATAAAATGCATGCGTGAAGGAAATTACCAGTTTAACCAATTAATCCACTAGTTTGTCCAGTCTTTCTCCAGATTATCAAGACCCCCCCCCCATGTTCTTCAGTTGCACTCCCCCCAGTTTACGCAGATCCCTCATCTAGTCGCTATTTGGCTATAAAGAATTCTGACTTACACCAGATAATTAACAGGTATAAAAGTGCACAGGTAACGGCCACACAGGCGTTGTGTTCGCAGCTGTTAAAATAGCATCTTATACATGTAAATGTTGTCTCCACCTCGAAATGCCCCTAACCTCCCCTTTTTTATGCAAGCAAATTTATTCACTCATTGTTATTTGCACGCGTGTGTTTGAGGTTTATAAAATAGCACTTCCGCGAGCATGCGCTGTTTGGGAGTAATTTTCAAAGGAATGACATGCGTAAATGTAACAACCTATCGTAGCAATTTTCAAAAGCCATTTATTCGAGTAAAGTGCACTTACAGTCGTAAATCCTATGCACAATTCAGTGGCATATATTGTAGCAATTTTCAAAGCCCACTTACGCGAGTAAAGTGCATTTACTCAAACCCAGTTTTACTCACGTAAATGCTTTTTGAAATCAGGCCCTTAGGGTGTCATGTGCTCATTTATGCACGCAATTCTTTTAAAACTCACCTTTCTGTGTGCATAATTTTTCTTTAGTGCAACTTTTTGTAAGCTGAGGTCAAATTTGTGCACTATAAGCTAAGAGGTGAATTTTAAGACCTGTGCAAGTGCCTGCATATGCCGGCTCACGCACATGGATGCGGGGATTTTATAACATATGTGAACATATGCGCGCATGTTATAAAATCGACTGTGCACACATACATGTTTGCTCAATTCTATAAGGACGCGTGCATGTGCACGCAAATGCCACATCTACCACTGCTGATGCTACTTACCTTTTTCCCAGTTCACCCATTGTAGGGATAGGATTTCCTAACCTCACCCTAGTTTTTAAAAGCTCCCTTCTCCCTGTTAAACCCAACCCTTAAAATCCCGCTGACTAGCCCTGATTTTTTTATTCTTGAACTTACACGCCAGCAACAGCAGAAGTAAAGTTACACAGTGGGGACCCCCGCGCATGCTTGTGCGCATAAGTATTTACACACACATCTCTTTATCTTCCCCTGATATGCCCACACCCTACTGAGACCATGCCCACGCCCCACTCCATTTTAACTTTTGGATTTGTGCACGTACCGGGAGATGCGCATGTACACGGGGTGCTTCTTAAAATCTGCGCCTTGTGCACTGGCCAAAGACACGCACATATCTCCAGACTTTCGCGTGCCTAAGGCTTTTAAAATACACCAGCAAGTGTGCCAAACCAAGAATAGTGCAAATAGTTTTAAAAAGTTTTATCTAATTGTTTTAATGAAAAACAAGTTCAACTTCTCTTAACTGCATGGAAAATCTTTGCGCACACAGCCTGTCAAAAATTAAATTCCTTTCAGATCTGACACTGCTGTATCTTATTTTGTCTTACAGGAAAATAATTTTAGTTACAAAAGATTCCCGCAAAGCTGCTATAGACTCCTACACAGAACCTACATGGTATCAGAATACCTCACCTGAGTCACGTGTAGAACATGGACAGATCCTCACCAAATACAAAATAAAGAGAGCATAAAATATAAATAGAAATGCACAGTCAAAAAATGAACTGGAAACTGCAACAAGCCAGACTCTATTAAGTGCAACAATGGAAAAGACAAACATTACCATTTCTCATAAAAAATCAAACAATAAAATCAAGGAATAAAAATCATCTATAATAGTAAAACCATATTAATTAAAAGAGCAAACATTTCAAAACAACAAATTAATAGAATATTCAATCATTTAAAACTCATAAAAAATTCCCAAACACAAATAGAATATTTCGAAATAGCATATATATATCAAATAACACCCAGTCACCCTGACCTCGGTCACACATACCCTTACAAAGGACAGAATAATGGAGCAACAAACATTCAAATCAATAGAATTAATAGAAAACATTAATCATAATAAAACCATGCTAATAAAAAGAATAAGCATTTCAAGACAACTATTGAATAGAATATCCAATAACTAAAAACTTGTACAATTTTCTCAAACACCAATAAAATGTCACAATAGCATATACATCAGATATCAGCCAGTGATCCTTACTTCGATCACATATACAGAATACAGACAGAGCCTTACCAAAGTCAGAATAATGGAGAAACAAAGAAACAAAAAATCAAGAAACAGAAAAGATCAATCATAATATTAAAACCATCCTAATAAAAATATTTATAAATTTCTCAAAACACCAATATAATATTTCAAAATAGCAGATACGTCAAATAACATCCAATAATAAAACTAATAAGGATTTAAAAACCTCCTGCTCTCCAAACCTGGGATTTGTTTTTATTTTGAACCATCCTGATATTGTCGTGGATTAGAGAAGCAGGTCCGTACAAATGTTATCTCTCTCTCACACCTACACACAGAATCCCTTTCTCTGTCATGTACAAACACACACACACACATACAGGTTCTCTCTCTCTCCCTCACAGACACATATGCAGATTCACTCTCTCATTTACATACACTCACTTTCTCCCTCACACACACACACACTGACTCGCACTCTTCCTCACACACACACACACACACTGACTTGCTCTCTCTCTCTCACATACTCACACATAGGCTTGTTCTCTCTCTCTCACACACACACACACACATAGGCTTGCTCTCTCTCTCTCACATACACACATTCACAGGGCCCTCCTCTTTTGGGTTTTTTCTTCTAGGCTCTGCTATCCTCTGTTGCTGTCCTCAGCCGCCGCGGGATGTGCTCCTGCCAGGCCCATTTGCATCTTCCACCCCCACAGTTGTTTGTTCAGAGATTGGGCAGGCTACATGGGAAGTCTGTGCAGGCTGGCAACGCAATAGGCCAGTGACAAAAGGATAAGAGACAACTTGTGTGCATTCTACTTTACTGTGTGCACAGGGTTCAGGATCTTTGTGCATGCACACAGCTTGCAAGTGCTTATGGTCTTTCCTATTTTCTTCATTTGGATCCACCTTCCAGTTTTTGAAAGATGTCCTTTTGGCTTTAATAGCCTCTTTCACCTCACCGCTTAGCTGTGCTGGCATTTGTTTGGCCTTTATTCTTCCTTTTTAATGCTTGGAATGTATTTAGTCTTGGCTTCCAAGATAGTATTTTTAAACAGCATCCACATGACTTGCAAACTTCCTCATTTTATCATAGTCTCCCTTTTAAAAGTTAAATGCTGCTGCAGTAATTTTCATTAATGTCCTTCCTTCAATGATTGTTAAATTAGATTACAAAATGATCACCATTGCCAAGCAGCCCCGCATTGTTACCTCTTGCATCTTAAAAGAGAAAGGCATATCTGTAGTAAACTAAAGATTGGGAGATTTTGAAACTAAAATCTGCCTCGGACATTGTAAAGATTCCAGTTTAAGGCATCTAAGAGCTCATACGAGAAGTGAGGGAGGTTTAAATTATATTACATAATTATTAAATATGTGTAAAAAAATATTCTGCAGAGGATTTGACAGTGTGTAAGATCTGAAGCATCCCTTCTGCAAATAAAAATTGGAATAAGTTGTATAAAAAGTTCAGTGTGATACTGTATGCTTTTGAGGTTCATTTAGTAAGCCCTTCCATTGTCCCTGAAGGAAACATGCGTTGTGACTGTCAATGTATGAATAAGGTAACCAACACATTTGCAAGTTTTTGTGCAAGAGCTGTTATGTGTTCATTATGAATTCCCATTTCATACTTCCTTGGCCCTTATCTTATTCTGAAGTATTTCTATTTCACAGTTCGTACACTACTACCGAAAAGAATCTGGGAAAAAAATCACATTATTTATTTTCAAAGTACTTTCTTGAAGCCACAATTCTCACATAAGGCAAATATCCAAATTGTATATAATCTGTATGCAAATATATTTTATAAGGAGGTGCACACTAATTTTTTCATATTCATTTAATTTATTTGCTTTTTGAAGATTTTTTATTTGTTTTCATTTTCAGGGTTTTTATTTGTTTTTTTGTGGGGTTTTTTTCATTTTGGGAAATTAGTGTACACTGTTAACAAATAGGGTGCACTATGAGGTAGATTTTAAAAGGGTTACGCGCATAAGTTATGCGCGTAACCCTTTCAAAACCCCCCTGCGCGTGCCGAGCCTATTTTTGCATAGGCTCGGCGGTGCGCGCAAGCCCCGGGACGCTCGTAAGTCCCGGTGCTTTGTTAGGGGGGCATGTCGGGGGGCAGCGCGACGTTCGGGGCGTTCCGGGGAGCGTGTCGGGGGGTGTGGTGCCGGTCCGGGGGCGTTTTGGGGGCGTGGCTGAGGCATCCGAAATTGCTCCCGGGCCAGGGAATCGCGCGGCAGCGGCCGATCAGTGCGCACGAGTTACGCCTGCCTGGAGCAGGCATAACTTTCACGATAAAGGTGGGGGGGGGGGGGGTGTAGATAGGGCTGCGGGGGTGGTTTAGGTAGGGGAAGGGAGGTGAAGGCGGGGGGAGGCCGAAGGAAAGTTCCCTCCGAGGCCGCTCCGATTTTGGAGCGGCCTCGGAGGGAACGGGCAGCGCACACAGGGCTCGGCATGTGTAAGGTGCACAAATGTGCACCCCCTTGCGCGCGCCAACCCCGGATTTTATAAGATACGCGCGGCTACGCGCGTATCTTATAAAATCCGGCGTACTTTTGGTTGCACCTAGTGCGCGAACAAAAGTACGCGTGGGCGTACATTTATAAAATCTACCCCTATTTGTTATAGGGTACCTTATTTGCAAATAGTGCACACTGTTTTTCTAATAGGACACACTTAAGGCCTAATTTTAAATCGCCAGCGCATACAAAAACCACAAGATATGCACATGGCCGCACGCGTGCTGCAGGGATTTTAGAACACCTGCAGCCACGTGTGTATCTCGCAGTAGGCATGGAAGAGCCGGCTGTGAAAAAAGGGGCGGGCCAGAGGAGGCCGGGAGTGGGGGCTGGCCGGGACAGTACCGTTAGATGTTGTTCTGGTGAAGCGCGTGCTGGCAGCCGGCCGGCGTGCACAACTTGCTGCTGCTCGGGAGAGCAGGTAAGTTGAAATTTTTTTTAAATTAGGTTAGTTGGAGGGGGTTTAGGGGTCGGGGCGGAGAGGGGTAAAGGGAGGAAGGTTATCTAGGGGGTTTAGGAAGTTCCTTCCCAGTCCGCTTCTTTACTGGACTGGGAGGGAACTGGGGAAAGGCCTAGTCGCGTAGGTGCGCATTTCTTAAATTCCCCCCCTTGCGCGCACGAGTCGTCCGCTCATGTGTGCACAAATATAAAATCATGCGCGCGGGTATCAAATTTTATAACATGCATGCGGCAACGCTTGCAATGTTATAAAATCAGCCTGTCCATGTGTGTGCGCTGCTCATGTGCGCACAAGAATGCCCACGCGCGCCTTTTAAAATTTACCCGTTAGCAAATTATGCAAACTATTTGTTAATAATGTGAACTATTTCCCAAAAACAAAAAATTGCTTATTTTAAAAAAAAAATTTTTTTGGGTTGTTTGAAACAAAATGAAAGCGGGCTCATTCGTCATGAGTTATACTTCCATTTCAAATTAATTAAAATCCCTAATATTTTATATAAATATATACTGCATAGCAAATGTATTTCAGGGTACTTGTTACATTCAGCTGATTATTTCTGCAGCTGTACTTTAAGGATTTATTTTAACTGTAAATTCCAAATTTAATCTAAGTACAGTTTTTGGGCAACAGACCATCAGAATGTTTCAGCACACACTGTATTTTTACAAGTAGATATGGCAAGCTCTGTAGCGGGAACTTTGTTCATATTGATTGCTTTTTTTTTTAAGAGAGAGAGAATGAGTTCTGGAATGGGACTAGCAGAGTAGATCTGAAAAATGCAGGAATCTGAGCTACCGAGTACAAATTTACCAAAATCTAACTGAGCTCTCTTAAGCAGGGATTTGTCTACAATTCATGCTCTGTCAGTAATAGCCCCATGTCTGTGCTGTGTTCACAGCAGCATATCCTTTCCTACAGTCTCTTGTATGTTGCCTGCTCTTAGTGAGCAAGAAGCAGCAAACTGTGATCGCTCATCGAGAACTTTGGTTTTACAGTTTTCCATAAATGATTTGGGTTACCTTTTCCAGAAATGCCTTCCCATCTGTCAGCTGTGGTTATCCGTGTGTTTTCGCAAGTAGGTTAGACTCTGGCCATTTGAGACAGCTGGCATTGCTGCACTGTTCAGTGGACTCTCCATAGTCTCCCAAGGCTGGCACCAGAACATGCATTTGAAAAACAGATCATTTAATACAGTATATACCTAATCACCTAATAAATTATTAGCGTCTGTCTTTCTCTATAACTGATTCAGTGTGGGGTGGGGACATATCTGTTACAGGGTGTATTGATTTAGATATACATTTAAAGGTGAATTTTCAAAACGCTATGCACACAAAAATGTGTATGTGTGTTCATAAGTAGCCTCTACTTGCATATTCCGTATTTTAGAAAAGTCCATAATACAAATGTATTTTTACTTTTGCATGCAGATATATGCGTGTAAAAAAGAGGGTGGTCAAGCGACATTCCTGGGCAGGGCCAACAGTAACATGCATAAGTTGCTATTTTAAGACACATTCGTAAATTTTCCAACTTGTGTATTTTTAAATCTGCTAGTTAAAAGGTGAATTGTAAAATCCCAACATGCTCCAAAATTGTGAGATGCGAGCCCAAGTAGGGCTTCCTCTCCCCCAGCGAATTTTAAAAACTGCCCAGATGTTCGCACACATCTCACTCAATTTGAAAAAGGGGCATGGTTTGGGCATGGGCGTTTTGGAGCAAGGCCAAGAGATGTACATGTAAACAGGGGCAGATTCCAGGAAAACATCAGCCCGGGGATTTTCGGCAAAAGCGGCCCAGGAGATACCCCATGGTCTGCCGAGCGCGGCTCTGTCGCGGCCGCGCTCGGCAGACCACGTGACCAGAGTGACCGGCCCACCGGGGGATGCCCGATCCCCCGATAGGCCAATCCGCCTCTGCGTGTAAATACTTATGTGCCCCAGCACACGCACATTGCTTGGAGGATCAGAACGATCCTCCAAGCAATTATTTTCTCAAAGTTAGATTACTGTAACGCTATCCTACTTGGTCTCCCTTCCTCCTACACCAAACCGCTCCAAATGGTACAAAACACAGCAGCCCGTTTACTAACAAACACCAGGAAAAGAGACCATATTTCCCCAATTCTAAAAGACCTTCATTGGCTACCAATTCACTTCAGAATCATCTACAAATCCATCTCCTTGATATACACCCTCTGGAACTCCCTCCCCACCCTCCTACGCCAAGAGACATCACTCCACAATTTCAAGAAAGGAGTCAAGACATGGCTCTTCCGACAGGCCTACCCTGACACAAACCAAACATAAATTCTTCCCTCCAGCCCCTCCCTGTCTCGACCATCCTCAGGCTGCTCCCCCCCTCCGTCAGACCCACCCCTACCCCTCTTCACTCCTAGTCACCTTCCAATCCTTTGTCTCCCAACCGCCCCCTTCTACCCCCTACCCCCCCGTACACCTTTCAATCTCCCTCAAATAACCTTTCTCCGAATGAACACCTTAGCCCAAGTAATACTGGTGGCTTTCAAGTCCTCATGAGTCCCTCCTTAAGTAAATGAAACCTGTACTTAAGTTACTGATACCTATACTCAAGTTAATGAGACCTGTGCACTCCGTCATCTGTACATAGTTTCCCTCTATTCCTATAGTTTTCATTCCTTTACTTCTCTTCTCTCTATCTGCCTTTGTTCTCCTCTCTTCCCCATCCCCACATTGTTAATTGTTATTGCCAGTTATTTATTTACTATCATTATTATAAATATTGTTTTATCGTTACACTGTATTTTCCACCTGAGTTCATTGTAAACCGGCATGATGTGCTGCACGAATGTCGGTAAATAAAAGTTAATAAATAAATAAATAAATAAATACAAAATCATCCATCAACACACCACAATTGACCTACAATTTCCTCTCCGCTTACACAACTCCACAAGACCTACCAGAGACGCATACAGAGGATCCCTCCATGTACCCCCTACTAAAACCACTGGTCACATTACCTTAAGAGATCGAGCCCTCTCCACAGCGGGCCCACCGTTATGGAGCTCCATCCCTCCCGATCTCAGACAGGAGCCTTGCCTCCTAACCTTTAGAAAAAGACTCAAGACTTGGCTGTTTATGCAAGCTTTCCCGGACTTAAATTAATGCATCTCGCCATCAACATATCCAACACAGCAGCTGTACCTCATCTCCTTGTATATAATTTAGTCTCTGCTAAACTATCTTTATTTCCTCTGATCCCAGTTCAATAGTCCTTGTTAATTGTAACTGCTTTCTTCGACACGTTATTTCTGGTTTTGATGTATTTATTGCACCCCTGTTTATTTGTAAACCAGCATGATGTGATCGCTTCATGAATGCCGGTATATAAAAACCTTAAATAAATAAATAAATAAAATGTCCACTGCCACGTATGTTTGCTTCTACTATGGAGGAGCTGTAAGTTGTAAAAAGAAAAAAAAAAACAACAACAACAAAAAAAACCTGCCATTTTGGAGGTGTTTTGAGAGTCTGAGTTAACTGGGGGGGGGGGGGCGTACAAGCTATTAAACCAGGGTGGTTGGAGGACCTAATTCAACACTGGGCAAACTGATTGACGAACTGGTGAAACTGAACTTGTGGACGCGCGCAGTTTTTAATATACCCTGACTTACGTGGTAGAAATAGCATTTACGCGCCTAGGCACGTGCCAACTTAAAATTAGGCTTCATGCGTGTGCAAGTTATAAAATCGCCTCTTCCATGGGCACGCGTCAATGTGTGCCCACGTGCTGCTTTGAAAGTTACCCTCTCATTAATTTTGTTACGTTTGGCCGGCCACGGACAGGACCCGTTGAAGAACCAGGAGAGTCTCAATCGCCAGGAGAAGGACTGAGCAAACTGCTGGAATAATTGGCTAAACCGGTAATTTTGCTCACATGCGTATGTGTTAAAATACACCAATTTATGCGTGTAAATCCAATTTTATTTTTGCATGGAAAATATATGCATTTATATTTTTAAAATAGATGTGTAAAGTATATGCGTTCAATGTATTGAAATATGTGATTTCAATGCATTGCATGTATTGGCACATCGGCTTACTTACATTTGTATGTTGTGGGTAAAAAATATGCATATTTTATAATATGCGTGTATATGATGCATGAGTGTTACAAATTACTATGGTCAATACAAGCATGCATATATGCCACCATATGCTATCCTTGAAAGCTATCCTTTTAGAATAATTGAGTATTTTGGTTGCAAAGGGTTCAGAATTCTATAGACCTTTTAACATATAGGTAAATAAACAATAGAACATCTTTACCACCTTCTCTTACTTTAAAAGGAGTTACATATTTTTCTTTACAGAAAGTTAATTGTTTGCTCTGGAACTGTTCCACCCCACGGTTGAGAAAACATGGAACTGGTACTTCCGACAAATATGTTTATTCACAGTATAATACAACCAGCTTCTAGAAAGGCCTGCAGTGCTCTGCCTAGTACCACTTATCTCTCCTGCACTTACAAAGCAGCTGCACTCTGAATTCTGAGAGGAAAACTATTAACTGTTTAAATGCCAGCTCACAGGCTGCATAACTACTCTGTCTTCCTTTATCCGTAAGCAAGTTTCAATACATCTTTAAGCTGGGTGCTTAATTCTTTCTGATTAGCAATTGCCCTGCATAGGAAGACTCCCACCACTGGGCATCTCTGATTCCATAGTCACCTACGCCATCCAGTCAGAACATGAGAAAATGTCATCCGTCCTAGAGCCTAACAATCTGGCCACCTTCTGTCTGCAACTGCAGGTGGCTGCATAACTTGTGTAGAATTTTGAACTCTGAAGTTGCATCATGTGCCCCAGACAACTCCATGACAATTTATACAGTAGAAAATGCTACAAGAAGTCATTTTGGTTTAGTTATTTTATTTAATCTTCATATACTGCCTTTCACTTGAAATCAAAATCAACATATAGACAAGATAAAAATGAAAAAAAAAAAACCCCACCCAGCTCATCTCCAAGCAGTATTAAATGACTGACCAGTCATTCCTGTTGAAAACTGGATGGGTACGAGGGTGACATACAATAAAAAAATCCCATCCTTATTACCTTTGTTAGCTTGGGGAACTGCTTGCCCAGCAGTTGAAGCAAATTTGGTACCTATAGTTCCAACAGGCATGCTTATTCACAGTATAATACAGTCCTTCCAGCAAGACCTGCAGTGTTCTGCCTAGCACCTCCTAAATCTCCTGGACCTGCAGAGCAGCTACACTCTGACCTCCCAGAGAAGGAACTATTAACACCTTGAACACCAACTCACAGGCTACATAAACTCTAAATTAACAAAGAAGCTGTTCTTTGCAGAGCTGCTGTGCTGTTCATGCACGATGTGTACTTCTTGGCTAAAAAATGTTTTAATAGCCTAGTGAACATTATTCCTGTTGCATGCTGGGACTGTGGTTAACCTGACAGCCTCTCATTCCTTTTTTCTCCTCCTTCCCCTATCACAGATGGAACCTAGTGAGATTAAGAGAGAAATTCAGAGGCAAGAAGAATTTTTGAACAGATTATTTAATATTGATAGGTATTCAGAAAGGATATATAGTACTTAGGTGTAGTGGTGCTATGCACAAGTAGCAGTACAATTAAAAAGCACCAGATTGTTTCCAACATACTCAGCTGGTAATTAAAGTACTTCTGGGGAATTTGTATGGAATTTAGTGTTACTTTGCTTCCTGCTGAGTCTCTGAACAGATGATTTCATTTCCAGCAGTTAATGTTTTCTTAAATGTAGAGCAAGATCATAAGTTGTAAATCAGTAGCACAGACATTTGCATTCTTGCAATGTGCGCATTTACATACAGCTGCAAATATCGGCGTAGTAACAAACATATTTTTCTAAACTGCATCCAATAACATCAGTTTATTGATAGCCTTTCTAAACAAGAAACTCGAGAGGAAGCACAAATGTGTAAACTGGGCAATAATATAGGATACACAGTTGAAACTCATTATTTTGAGGAAAAGTGAATCTCCTAACTTTCACTTCTGGGTTATCTTTGACTCAGTCAGTGATTTTGCTTTGTACCACAGAAAATACCAGTTTATTATGTGCACTGGTCTACTAATTAATACGGTTATTTCCTTGTTTTGTTGATGAGCCTTAAATAAATGTCAAGGGTATGGCCACATGGATCTCCCAATTAGTCTTTGCATATATGAAACCCAGCCCCTTTCTCTTTGTATAAAATGACAGTTCCAACTGCAGCTTTAGTCTAACAGGGCTCTAGGGACAGGGTAGTCCTAAAGAGAGCTCCAGGGCGGCCTAGTGGGAATATGTGAACTGGTCACAGTATGCAGTGGTCTTAGAACAATGAATGTTCACTAATCCATCTCACTATCATCTTGGGTTTTGGTATTTATGTTGTTCACTGTCACTTTTGGCCTTTCTTTTCTCTTTATTTTAAGCAGTAAGCCTTGGCATCCATAGCTGCTAAGTTTGTAACAAAGGCTTAATACCTGAAGGGCCCATTCACCCAAAAAAAAAAAAACATTTTTGGCCTGTGGTGGCTGAATGCAGAAAATATTCAGGTTTTACAGAACAACTTTAACTCCTGTTCACCATTCTGTTTACTTTCCTTCTACTTAGGACAATGTTTTTCCCAACAAGCTTGAATATTCCTTTCTTTGTTTCTTTTATGCCCATTATTCCTTTGAATAATGGGCATAACAGCTGCAAAAATGGATTAGAGCATATTTAAATGAGGCAGCATGGTGACTGAAATATGGTGAAGAATTTTTAGCCTTTTGCCCTTAGTTTGAATCGACATCATAACCATGCCATTCTGCTGCTTCTACTCAATTCCAGATGTTAGTGCTGAGTCAGACCAAGGGTCCATTTAGCCCAGTATTGTGTTTCTGACGTTGGCCTATCTGGATCTTTAGGAAGTATCTGGCAGATCCCAAAGAAATGATCCATTATTTGTTGCCCATTCCTAAGGACAAGTGTTGGCTTTCCCCAGGGCTACCTGGTTAATAATTATTTATGGATTTTTCTTCCAGAAACTTGTCCAAACCCTTTTTAAAATCAGCTATATCCTGACCACATCCTTCAGCAATAAATTCCATAGCTTAATTGTACATTTAGTGAAATTAAAATACTTTCTCCTATTTGTTTTAAATCTGGCACCCATAACGTATTGTCCACAATGTCATCAAGATCCTTTTCCTGAATGGTGACTCCTAATATGGAACCCAGCATTGAGCAACTATATCCCTAGATTCATCAAAATGCTATGGTAATGCATGGATAATGCGTTTATGGTAATTTTTTAATTACCATACCACACACAACCATGAAGAAAGGGAGAGAGAGAGCCTATTTATAAGGCCTTCATAGTAGTCAACTATTTATATCTCTATAGAAGGGCCATCTAATAGCTCGAGGTGAAGTGTTGGTAGTTGTTTAGGGTTTAGGGGCCAATTTTACATGCAGAGTGAGACGTACAAACAGTACAGTACACCAAAGTGAAGATTTGATGTCATTTGGAGTGAGGAAAGACTCTATAACAGGGTACCATCAAGCTAGGACAAGATGACATAGTAGAAATCTCATCTTTGTGAGACTTTCCTCACTTCAAATGACATCAAATCTTCACCTCGGTATACTGTGCTGTTCATATGTCTCAATCCTCATCTAAAACTGGCCCCTAAACTCTAAACCACCACCACCTCATCTCGAGCTAGTAGCTGGCCCTCCAATAGAGATATAAATAGTTCAATACTGTGAAGGTCCCCGCAAAGATGCTCTCTCTCTCTCTCTCTCTCATGGTATTGCTCACATTTCCCGATCATTTATGGATACGTTAAACAACACCAGTACAAATCCCTGTTTACATTTTTCCATTTCAAGTGAGCAAATGTTTATCAGGAAAGAGATATTGAGGATCATAAATATTGTAATGTGTTACATGATTCTGAGAGGGACTATGTAATTTTCTGAGAGACACAGGAACTTTGTGGGATTATCGACTAAAGTCAACAAATTCATTCTGCTGGAAATGTATCTATTCCCCAGTATTGGATGAACTGAGAACTTACAGGGTCATTCATCAAAATGCGTTATGATGTTATCTTGAGCATTAGGGCCTTAATGCCCGCGATAAAGCCATAGGGGTAGATTTTCAAAGCAGCGCAGAGGGTACATGTGCGCGTGCTACCCGGTACGCACACATGTACGCTCCATTTTATAACTTGCGCGCGCAAGTTATAAATTCGGGGGTCGGCGCACTCAAGGGGGTATGCATCCCCTTGCGCGCGCAAAGCCACACTGCCTTCCCCCGTTCCCTACCCCCCCACCCCACCTAACCTTCCCTTCCCCTCCCCTACCTCCCCGCCCTTTCCCCCTTACCTTTTTTTTGTTCTTTCTTTTATTCCAAAACTTACTTCAGCCCGCCGGCCAACTGCCAGCACGTGATCCCTGGCACAGAGGCAAATGGCCGCTGTGCCTGGAGCTTCTGACCCCGCCCCCAGACCGCTCCACCCCGCCCATGCCCCGCCCCCTTCCTGCGCCTTTAGTAAATCTCCAGGACTTACATGCGTCCTGGGGCTTTACACGCATCTCCGGGCCTTTTGAAAATAGGCCCAGCGCGTGTAAGCCCGGTTACGTTTGTAACCCTTTGAAAATCCGGCCCATAATGCTTCATTATTTATGAAAATGAGGGACATTTAACGTTGTATGTGATAGAGTAACACGTTATCGCACATTTTAACCCCAGAAATAACTACACCTGTTTTCCTGGCATTAAGCCAGGAGAGGGAGAGTGGAGTGGAGTAGAGAGAGAGCGCCTCTGGGGTGGCACACACATTATTCATCTATTTATATCTCTCTAGGAGGGTCATCTAGTAACTCGAGGTGAAGTTTTTGTGGTGGTTTAGGATTTGGGGGGGCAGTTTTACAAGCACAGTCAGAGGTACGAACAGCACAGTATACATCAGTGAAGATTTGATGTGATTTGGAATGAAGTACCCGGGTAGAGAGTGCATCAAGCTAGGGTGAGAGTACATTGCACAAATCTCATCTTTGTGAGAGTCTCTCTCTCGAAGAAGACTAAGAAGAAGCAATGCTAAAATAGTGCATGGCGCAGGTAACTCAAAAATTACCCCTAACCACGCTCGTTTTCCTTATCGCAGGCATTATTCATCTGAAATTTATAGCATTTTGATAAATATAGGGGTTAATCTGTCATCTCAAATATATAAATTATTGATTTTACTTTATAAGGAACCTTTAAAATGCAAGAAATATTTATTTGTCTGAAATAAAGATAGGTTATTTACAATGGTGTAGGATGACTTTCAATATTTTTTATTTAGCCATTCTAGATTGTATGTCTGTCTATTCACTTAAATGTGTATTGCAAGTCAACATTAACATATGGATAGCTCTAGGCAAAAGAAAATCCCCAGAAAATTGAGTGAAAACATTGGACCAAAGCATTTTATTATTAGACCTTATTAAACTGATGCATGTTCTTTGCCATTAAGTTTTGCATTCCTAATCTTATAATCAGATTCTCTGTCTTTTAAAAGAAAAGGAAAGGCATTCTGGGTAGGAAATCTATATATAATCTGCTTGGTGCCTGTCGATGAACTTTGCGGTTTGCACTGATATGTCAGTGACTGCGAGGGGAGGGGAAGCTCTCTGCATTCCACTTTGTGTACTTTTCAAAGAGCACAGCCCTGTTATACAAAGCCCTGCAGCCTCAAGACAAGGGGGCGCCTGCAGGCTAACAAGTACAGGGGGACAGAGGAAGAGAGTTGGGGCAGGGAAGTCAGAGACTGTTCCGCTTGGACCAGGGGATGGAATAGAGTGCTGGATTCAAGCTAAAGCATTCTCCGTTGAATTTTAAATGTCATATTTAAATGTAATATTTTCTCAGAAAACCTGAAAAAGTCATTTAAAGCAACTTCTTAGTTGATGTCTAAAAAAAAAAAAATCTTGTGCCTTTACATTAAATTTTTTTAAATGTTTTCTGTCACATATTGCTCTGTGGCATTTGTATCAAACTGTAGATGGCTGAAGGGAATTCACCTGCAAATTATTTGATGCAGTTGTCTTGTGTGGGTTTATTTCAGTGCAGCCATTGTTCTGTGCCACTGTTTTAGGACAGATGATGGTAAAATGTTGAGAGAGACTTGTGCTTAACTTTTGTTGATCTAGGAATTTGCTGTCTACAGTGTGTAATGGTCACCCTAGTTGATGGTTTAACTTGTGTGATACACAGTAATGTGTGGTTTCATTAGCCCCCTTGTATTCAGTGGCTTCTATAACATTCTAACAGATTTGCAGAGTATTCTATAATCTGTGGACTCACCTTATAATTAATGAGCTTGCAGTGCACCCCTGTCTCCAGGGAAACATACATTCAGCTTTTTAACCATTGGGCATGCAGTAGCATGCAGTAGGAAGAATAATATCGGGAGGTAAGCAAGGTTTCCGTGGAACCTGTTTGCGTTGATGTGCCTTTTAAATACTATTGCCATGTTTTTAATATTTGAATTACATTATCCATACATGCAAGAGGGTTTTGATTTTAATGGATATTTTTTTTTTACCCTGGGCATTTTGAAATGGGATTATCTCCTACAACATGAAGAACGTTTCATTAAAATCAGCCTCTTTTCTCACCTTGGCAACAGCGTGTAATATTTCTTCCAGATTTTTTCATTTTCCATTAAATAATGTTATCAAGTTAGTATTACTTTTAATACAGAACTATGGGAGAACATGCCATCACACCCAAATCCTGACTCTATCTTAGCACTGAATCCATCATTAAAGAAGAGCCAATGAGGAGCCATGTTCTTAATGATCCATTGTAGCTCTGGCCATGGACCTCAACCAACATACTTTTTTACTCACAGAGGTTCTCAAGAGATTTTAAAAAATCAAACAAAAGCTGCACCGAGCTTGTTTAGGCTGGAGTCTTGTGATGTCCTTGGGATGACACAGTAATTGGTGAACATTCTCGTCCACTTGGCACGTTCTCAAAGAGGGCCACGCCAAAGTCCAGACCCCTAGGCAGAGATTTGCCTCTCATTTATTCTCTTTGGCTTCTTCATCTCTAAACAGCATATTTAATAGCTATTCCAAGTAGAACTTCTTTGCCAGCAGATAAAGTATATCTCATGAATGGTTAGTGTTCCCCATCATTGGGAGGACATAGCCTGCTCAGTACCCACGTGATCAGTCAAGCAGTGACACTCTGCTTGCAAAATCGGCTGCATGCCCTTCCAAGACAAAGTATGGGTCAAAACACGAGACGGTAACAGAGATTGGCACAAGAACAGAGAAAATCAAATCTTGAATAAATGCATTGCATATGTAAGAAGAATATTCCATTGTAAACCTGGAAATCTCTGGACACATTTTTAAAAGTATATACACATGACAGTGATGTATATAGACTTTTTGTATTAGTTCAACTTAAATTATGAAACTGGAGGATTGCCACCAAATTTCTGTGAACGGAAATTTTACCCTGTTGTGCATTTTAGAAATTCTTCCTTCTAAAGCTTAGATATGTTTTAATCCCTATGGGATATATTTGGTGAGTATTACAGTTGATAAATGCCATGTACAATTGAAAAGTAATTACTTTAATTCTGTAATTTAGTATTCCTATAAGCTTAAACCTAATGCAGTGCTTTTCATGATGATCTGGTTCACAGTTAAATTATACATTTTTGGAGGGAGAAAAATGGAAGCATAATAGTATTCAGTAATTTATTAAAAGTATATTAATATAGCTTTTTTCTTTTCAAAAATGTTTGCTTTTTTTTTTTTTTGCTGTTGAAAGGAATAAAGAAAAAAGCTTTCTAGCAAGAACTGTAAACATTTATAGATTACCATATTGCCCTCTGGTGGTGGAAGATAAAAATGATGAAACTGGTAAAATATAGAAGCTGCAGCAGTCTGTTATTCTTGACTCCTAACTGAAAAATGTATTTTGGAAACAAAACCATAGTTATGATCCGAGCTAGTTAAAATCATTCATGTGAAGTATTGACTTTGTATCTCATTCATTCATTCCATTTAACTCATTTGTATTCTGCTGGACACAAATCTCAGCAGATTACAACATACATACACATGCATTATATCCGGGCTCAGAAATTAGAATCATGTTAGCAATTAAGTAACTTCTAAGGGTGTATGAATTGGCATTAAATACCTGCGTGGGAGCAGTTATGATCCCACGAGAGAGTTTTTGAGCAGATGTACTTCTGTATTGTCACCAAGGTGTAATTGACTTTATATTTCATTTAAACACTTTTCAGTGGTCTGTGTGTTATAGTAGGAAGTGTATCTTTTTCTTACCAGACAAGGTTGTGTTGTAATCCAGTGTCTGTCTATGTCTCTCGTCTCCGCTGTAGGCAAGAGGTATTTATTTATTTATTTAAAAACTTTTCTATACCGTCGCTAAGTCATGTACCATCGCAACGGTTTACAAATAGGCACAAAATAAGGTATATATAGGTAGTTTATCATACATTCTAACAAGTGCCAATTAAGAACGGTTACAATAACATTAATAAAATCAAATTTTTGGGTAGTGGTGGATTAGTCCAGGAAAGTTATTGAGATACTTTTATTTCGGTCTACTTCTTAACTGTGTTATGTATTTATCATATCGTGATGTCATTTATTCTTAGCTGCGCTTTTCTGTATTTTTCATTCTCTCTCTCCCTCTCTACCCCACTGTTTCTTTTGGAAAGGCTTGCTTATAGAGCCATGACTTTAGGGTTTTCTTAAAGGATTTGATATCACTCTGTAGTCTGAGTTCAGTGGGCATTGTGTTCCATAGAAAGGGCCCAGGTAGAAATGCCGAAGTGTCCTGTCTAAAGTGGAAGGGACTTTTTATGAGACTAGTCGATTATAGGAGAAGAATCTTAAGCATGTTGTCAGTAGAGTTATTGAATGCTGTTGGATGGTAATGAAGCACTGGACTCCTTCACGGAATGACCGTTTAACCCAAAACAGTAGTAAAATGACGGTATTCAGCTTCTGAAAAGGCTTGGGAATAATCTGCATGGAGCAGCAGTTACAACCCTAAGCCCCTTACTGGGCAGATGGGATGGGTCATTTTGGCTTTACCTGTCATTTATCTTATCACAACAAAATAAAATTCCAATCAACTAGTAATAATGTGTCCACAAATGCTGAAAACCTAGCTCCCAGAGATCTTTATTACTAATTAATTGCTATTTATAACTCCATTATTCTTGTATATTTGTGAAGGGACATCATACGTGGAAAAACTCTGTAATGATATTAACAGAAAAACTACACCATTTTTAATCCTTGTCCTATAATGGTTTATATCTTCACCACAATCATGCCTGAACAATTATTACTGAGATTGTAAATCCAACGCCTTCTTAAAAAAAAAACCAAAAAACTTTGTTCTGAAAAACTTTGTGCTTTGTACTCTTCATAATCAAGATGAAAATCCCGACAGCACTCGTAGTCGTGACTAAACATTTACATTCATGAGTCCAATCCCATTTGTAATATATTATATTAAAAAAAAGCTGTACTTCCCTGAGTCAGGATGAAAATCCAGGCTGGATGGAGTTATAAAATAGCAATTAATTAGTAATAAAGATCATTTATTATGTTAGCATGGGGGTCAGGATCTGCTCACATATAAATCTGCAGCAGGGCTGCCATTTCTTTAAAAAGACACAAGATGGTCCCTGTCCTCTGGGCTCTTTTTTTCACCTCTCTCCCTTTCCTAGTAAGCTTACAGTTAACCATGCTCAGTAAATTTATACCGTATTGTCACAAACTGTTAAGGCAGCTGTCCTTACCTCATAATAAGAAAATACCATAGCCCTTTGGAAATACATTATGGAATGAATTCTCAGTTACCCAAAAGTTATGGGGCAGATTTTAAAAGCCTATGCATGCCGGGCCTATTTTCAAAAGGCCTGGTGGCGCGTGTAAAGCCCCGGGACACGTGTAAGTCCCAGGGTTTGAAAAAATGGGTGGTCCGTGGGCGGGGCAGGGCCAGAGGCCTCTTTACGGCTGCTCGGCCTAGGGATCGTGCGCCGACACTCGGCAGGCGTAACTTCTAGGATAAAGGTACGGGGGTATTTTTTTTTATCTGGCTGGGGGGCAGGACAGGTAGGGGAAGGTGGGGGGGCCCGAAGGAAAATTCCCTCCGAGACACCCCCCCCCCCCCCCCCCCACCTTCCCTCAGAGGGAACAGGGAAAGCCATCGGGGCTCCCCTAGGGCTCGGTTAGCACAAGGTGCACTGGTGTGCGCCCTCTTGTGCGCGCCGGCCCCAGATTTGATAACATGCACGCGGCTGCGCACGCATGTTATAAAATTGGGTGTACATTTATGTGCGCAGGTTTAAAAATCCGGCCCTATATGTATAGAAATCAGAACTAAAAGGAATACCTTGAGTAAGAATTGCACACACATTTTTTTCTCTTTTCTGCCCAGCAATTTCCTACTGCTCCTTTTGGGCTTCTAGCTCAGTTGGAACCAACCTCTTTCAGAGTGCAGTGCCATGAACCTTTATTTGCAACTACTTGAATTTTCCCCCCATATTTTATATCCCCTCCCAATTAATTTAGCCCAGTCATGACAGCAACAATCCTTGGCCAGGGTCCATGCAACAGAGCTCCTTCTGGAACCTTGCAATCATATCCCTAAAGTCCAGGTACCAGGGTGTTGCCATTGCAGAATGACTGAGATTGCTTACCACCCCAGGGACAGCGATCTGGTAACTGGCTGAAAGACAGGAAACGGAGGGTAGAACTAAAAGGTCAGTTTTCCAAATGGTGAAAGGTCATTAATGGAGCACCACAGAGATCTGTACCGGGACTTGTGCTGTTTGGAATATTTATAAATAATCTGGAAAAAGGTGCAGTGAGTGAGGTGATCAAATTTGCAGATGATACAAAATTATTCAAAGTTGTTAAAACGGCAGCAGATTGTGAGGAACTGCAGAAGGACTTTGCAGGACTAGGAGACTGGGCATCTGAATGGCAGATGAAATTTAATATGGAAAAGTATAAAATGATGCACTTATAGAAAAGTAATCCCAACAATAGGTACTCAGTGCTGGGATCCATATTGGGAGCCACTGCTCAGGAAAAGGAACTTGGAAACCTTATGGGAAATACATTGAAATCTTCAGCTCAGTGTGCGTTGACAGTAAAAAATAAAAAAAAACAATCATTGTTAAGAATGATCTGAAAAGGAACGGAGAATAAAACAGAAAATATCATATCGCTTTCATATTGATCCATGGTGTGACTGCATTTTGACTATTGTGTGCAGTTCTGATCATCTCATTTCAAAACTGACATAGCAGAACTAGAAAAGGTGCAGAGGAGGGCAACATATATGATAAAGGAGATGTAACTTTTGTTTCATCAATCTATGTCTCTTGTTGGTTACGGTTAACCGCTTAGTTCGATGTAAACCGAGTTGATTTGATCTGTATCAAGAAAGTCGGTATATAAAAGCCTTAAATAAATAAATAAAAGGAGATGGAATGGCTCCCCTATAATGAGAGGCTACACAGGTTAGGGTGTTCAGCTTGGAAAAGAGACCTCTGAGAAGGGGATATGATAGAACATGGATAGGCAACTCCAGTCATGGAGTACCACAAACAGGCTTGGTTTTCAGGACATCGAATATGCAAGAGAACTATTTACATGCAATGGAAGCAGTGCATGCAGAGATATACCTCATGCATATTCATTGTGGATATCCTGTCTGTGGCACTCCAGGACCAGAGTTGACTACTCCTATGATAGAAGTTTATAAAATTATAGGTGACTTGAGGTGGAAAGCTTAAATAAAGAGCAATTATTTACTCATTCAAATAATAAAACAAGGAGCCACACTATAAAACTAACAACCAGCAGATTTTAAATAATTTGTAGAAAGTATATTTCAACTTGGTGCACAATCAAACTGTGGAATCTGTTGCCAGAGGCATGGACAAGTTCTTGGAGGGAAAGTCTTTAAAACAATTATTATTTTTAGCCAGGTAGACTAGAGAAAGCTATTGCCATCTATTGGAGTTAGTAACAAGAAATCTACGTTTTGAGAACTGTAGGGTACTTGTGGTCTGGATTAGCCACTGTCAGAGACAATATGTTGGGCTCAGTAGTTCTTGTTTTGATCCCCTTCAGCAACCTCAGCTCTGGCTGGCTGAGAAGTGGAAGATGTGACCCAGAAATTGAATCCAGAACCTCCACATTGCAGAGCAACGCATTCCCACAGGGCCAGCCCTAACAACACCGAGCTCTTAGTGGTTTTATGAGGCTACTCTTTTAGCATTTGGAACCCATGAGTGAAATTGCAGACTTGTATCTATGTTTTTTTCAGTGTTTGTTATTAGACAGATAACCTACCTAAAGTTACCTCACTAGAAATAGTATCCATAAAGTACAGAATGTTATCTAAAATCTAGGGAAGAAGATTAGACACTTTGCAAAAGCTATTGCCTTTTCGGAAGTATTACCAGTTCATGGAAAGGAAAGGAAAGGCTATGCCATATAGATAATTTCAATTCCTGGCTCAAAATCTAGTCCTGGTTTTGGGTAATTGGATGCTGGGTCATGTATGGAGCCAGTAAAATGGTAGGAATGGCCTACATTTGTCTGTGGCAGGAAAGGGGAAACTAAGTGAGAAATTCAGATCATATATTATCAGGCATTTAAACTAGAGAGCAGGGCTGGCAGGAGGATGGCCAGTGACATTGACAGGTCACCCCCAAGAAATACAGGAAGTGGGAAGAGAGTAACAAAATCAATCCATTCAGAAAAGCAGACTAGAAATAGCAGCTGGAAAGCCTTGACCACAAATGTTCATAGTCTGAGCAATAAAGTTCCAGATCTGCAGGCCCTAACTGTGGAGGCAGACTTGGACATTGTTGTTGTTATGGAGACATAGTTTGATTTGAATAAGGCAATCCCAGGCTATAACTTGTTTAAGAAGAACAGAGAGGACAGAAATGCTCTTTTTGTCAAAAACAATATCCAAACAACTGAATTGCAAGAGATGTGGGGTAGAGAAGAACCATTATGGACCATTCTAAAAAAAAAAAAAAAAAGATGGTGCTTCCATTTTTATAGGAGTGATTTACAGGACATCTTCTCAAACAGAAGATATGGACAGAAATCTGATTGAAGACATCCAAAATGTGGCAAAGAAGGGATACATGTTGCTCTTTGGAGATTTTAATCTGTCAGATGTGGATTGGTGTATCCCTTCTATAGAATCTACAATAAATAGAAAGATAGTGGTTGTTCCTTCAAGGGGATCTGCTCAAACAAATGGTAATGGAACCCGTGAGGGAGGGTGTGTTACTCAACCTTATGCTCACTAATGGGGATAATGTCTCTAATGTCCAGGTAGGTGCCCACCTGAGCACCAGTGATCATCTGACACTATGATTTGATATTGCAAACAGGATACAGAGAAGTCACATGAAGACCTGAGTTTTGATTTTCACAAATACGGACATTGTCAAAATAGGGACGTACCTGGAAGAAGAACTGGAAGACTGAGAGAAAACAGGTGAGGTAGAACATCAGTGGGCCAAATTAAAAGGAGCTATTATAAAGGCAGCAAATCGATATGTTAGAAAAGTAAACAAAAGTAAGAAGAAAAAGAAATAGATCTGGTTCTCAAAGAAGGTGACTGACAAAATAAAGGCAAAAAACAGCATTCAAGAAATGTAAAGGATCCCAAAAAGAGGAAGAATATCTGGTAAAGCTGAGGGAGACGAAGAAAGAAATCAGTAAAGTGAATGATCAAGTGGAAGAAAGGATTGCCAAAAAGACAAAGCGAGGTGACAAAACATTTTTCAGATATATATCAGAGAAAGAAGGAAGGCCCGAAGTAGTATAGAGAAACTGAAAGGTGATGAGGATCAAAGTGTGGAGAGAGATGAAAAAATGGCAGAAACATTAAACAAATACTTCAGTTTGATTTTCACTAAAGAAGACCCTGGAGAAGGACGTTACTGGTTGGCAAGACCTTAGATGGGGAGGAGGGTAGATGAAACTCCATTTACAGAAGAGAATATATGGGATAAGCTAAGTAAACAGAAATTGGACTAGGCCATGGGGCCAGATAAGGTACATCCCAGGATACTGAGAGAGATGTGCTGTTGGGTCTCCTGAAAGACCTGTTCTATAGATCCCTGGAAACTGGAGTGGTGCCACAAGATTGGAGAAGTGCAGTAGTAGTCCCTCTTCAGAAGAGTGGTGGTAGAGAGGAGGATGTAAACTGCAGATCGATTAGCCTCATCTTGGTGGTAAGAAAATTAATGGGAACTTTGATGAAGGAAAGGATAATGAGCTATCTACAATCAGGTACCTTGGTGGATCCAAGGCAGCATGGATTCATCAAGGGAAGGTCCTGTCAGACAAATCTGATTGATTTGTTTTGATTGGGCAACTAGAGAATTGGATCAGGGAAGAGAGCTCAATGTGATCTACTTGGATTTCAGCAAAGCTTTTGATACACTAATGCATAGGAGGCTATGAACAAAATGAGAAGCTTGGGCGTGAGCGCTAAGGTGCTGGCATGGATTACAAACTGGTTGAATGATAGGAGACAACGTGTAATGGTAAATGGAACCTACTCTGAAGAGAGAACAATGTTAAGCAGAGTGCCACAGGGATCGGTTTTGGGTCTGGTTCTGTTCAATATCTTTTTGAGTGACATTGCGAAAGGGATAGAAGGTAAAGTTTGCTATTTGCAAAGATCTGCAACAGAGTGGACACACCTGAAGGAGTAGAAAGAATGAAAAGTGATTTAAGAAAACTTGGTGGTCGAGGATTTAGCAGCTGGGATTCAATGCCAAGAAGTGCAGAGTCATTCATCTGGGGTACGGTAATCTAAAAGAGTTCTATGTGATGGAGAGTGAAAGACTAATGTGCACGGACCTGGAGAGGGATCTTGGAGTAATAGTATCTGGTGATCTGAAGATGGCCAAGCAATGTGACAAGGCAATAACTAAAGCCTGAAGAATGCTGGGCTGCATAGAGAGAGGAATAACCAGCAGGAAAAAGGAGGTGATAATGCCCATATACAGGTCTTTAGTGAGTCCTCACCTGGAGTACTGTGTTCAGTTTTGGAGACCATATCTCAAAAAGGATAGAGGCAGGATGGAGGTGATTCAGAGAAGGCTGAGCAAAATTGTGTGGGGTCTCCATCAGAAGACTTAAGAGGAGAGGCTGAAGGATCTAAATATGTATACCCTGAAAGAGAGGAGGTGCAGGGAAAATATGATACAGACCTTCAGATTCCTGAAAGGTTTTAATGATGCACAAACTTCAAACCTTTTCCATCGGAAAGCAAACAATAGTACAAGGAGTCATGAAATGAAACTCCAAAGATTACTCAGAACCAATGTCAGAAAATATTTCTTCATGGAGAGGGTGGTAGATGCTTGGAATGCCCTTCGGAGGAGGTGGTGAAGAAGAAAACAGTCAATTAATTCAAAGTGGCATGAGATAAACACTCTGGATCCCTAAAGGCTAGAGGACAGAAATGAAGAGGGTGCATGGAGTAACCTGCATGGAGCGGCAGTTACTACCCTTAAGAGAAGGCATGGGGATTACTACCCTCAAGCAATAGCTTTGATGATTTTGACGCAACTGCAACATCACTCCCAGCTTTGACGGCAGGGTTGGGAGAGGAAAGGGGAACTGGATGCAGACAACAACCAACATGGGCCCTGACTTTTACGACCTGAGGTACTGACACGCAGACATAAGGGAAAAAGCACAGGACAACCTCTATGGCCAAGTCCCAAAGCAAAGAACATCAAGCAGCATTGTCTGAAATATCAAGAAGGCTCCTCATCCAATAATTTATGGATTTGACATTTGCTTGATATTGATTGTAAATATTACTACTCTTATCATAAGGCTTGGGGGTAACTGCATGGAGTAATAGTTTCTACCCTTGAGAGAAACATAGGGGTATCCTGCACAGAGCAGCAGATACTACCATAAGAAGCTTACTGGGCATACTGGATGGGCTGTTGTCCTTTTCTGCTGTCATTACTATGTTAATATGATGACTTCACAGGCTGCTGGCTATTTAAACCCAGCCGCCCCGTTCTTTCGTGCCTCAGCAACAGGTCCTCCTGCTCTTGCAGTGTGTATTGCTATCGTTATCTCTGTGCTTGCCTTGTTTCTTAGCCTTGCCTTTTGTCTCTTTGCCTTGCCTCTTGTGCCTTGCCCTGGCCTGGTCCCCAGTGCCTTGTCTGTCCGTCTCTGCCTGACTTCTAGTTCTGAACCTAGCCTTGGATTCTGACTACGTTTCTGGACCTTGACTCTGCCTTTTTTCTCACTGCCCCCAACCTTTGCCTGGACCTCGACACCACCTGATTTCCGCCCACCCTGACCTTGGCCTGAACCCAGACACCGCTCGCTGGCTACCCACCCACCCTGACATCACCTCGATACTCAACTGCATCTGACTGCTCCTTACAGGACTTTCGCCTAAGCCCTACCAGCCCCTGGAACCCAAGGGCTCAACCTGTGCGGAACAGGGCTGGTTAAGGTGAAGCTCACGTCCCAGTCCTTGTAAGAGTGAGTCCACCTGCTGTTGGTGTGGACCTAATGGGTTCGTCTACCAGGCTGCGTTAACAACACAGTAACTCTTCCGGAGGGCATTCCATGCAGCCCCACTCTTTTTGTGAAGAAATAGTTCCTGGGGGGGGTTTCCTGGGTCTACCCCCCACCTCCCAGAGCTTTCTATTTATTTAGTTAGTTAGTTAGTTTTTTTATATACCGGCATTCATGATAGGATCACATCATGCCGGTTTACATTTGAACAAGGAGTGTAGGGTAACAATAAAACTGAACTAGTGCATAGGAAATGAAGTTACATTGAACAAAGGTAATGGAACTAGAAGAAGAGAGAGAAAGACAAAAGTAAGTTAACATCATAATTAATTATTTACAGAGCCGGAGTGGATACATTCTTTGAGTAGATGAGGTGAGATTTAGGAGTGTTCTGGGAAGGCTCTATTGTGGCCCCTAGTTCTACAGCTTTCTTTCCATTGGAAAAGGCTTGATTTCTGTGCATCATTCATAGCTTCAAGTATTTAAAAGTCTGTATCACACACATAAACACACACACACACACCTGGTCCCTTCTCTCTTCCAGAGCATACATATTTGGGTCCTTCAGTCTTATTTCATACGGCTTTTGATGCAGACCTGTTTTAGTTGCCTTTCTTTGGATTACTTTGATCCTGTCTTTACTCCTTAAGATACAGTTTCCAAAACTGAACACAATCTCCAGATGAAGTCTCACCAATGATTGTATAGGGGAATTATCACCTTCTTTTTCCTGCTGCTTATGCCTCTCTCAGTGTAGCCCAGCATACCTTCTGGATTTAGCCACCACCTTGTCACATTGCTTTGTTGCTTTCACTCATTAGAAATTAGGATGATAATGTCTCCTTCCCACTCCGTGCACATCGGTATCTTGCCCCCATCATATAGAGCTCCTTTGGATTTCTATACCCCAGATGCGTGACCCTGCAATTCTTGACATTGAATCTCAGCAGCCAAACCTTTGACTATTCCTCAAGCTTTCTTAGATCACTTTTAATTCTCTGGACTCCTTCAGGCGTCCACACTCTGTTACAGATCCAAAAAAGGCAAACCTTTCCTTCTAACGCTTTTGCTATGTCACTCACAAAGATATTAAGAATATAAAAACATAAGAAATTGCCATGCTGGGTCAGACCAAGGGTCCATCAAGCCCAGCAACCTGTTTCCAACAGAGGCCAAACCAGGCCACAAGAACCTGGCAATTACCCAAACACTAAGAAGATCCCATGCCACTGATGCAATTAATAGCAGTGGCTATTCCCTAGGTAAACTTGATTAATAGCCGTTAATGGACTTCTCCTCCAATAACTTATCCAAACCTTTTTTGAACCCAGCTACACTAACTGCACTAACCACATCCTCTGGCAACAAATTCCAGAGCTTTATTGTGCGTTGAGTGAAAAAGAATTTTCTCCGATTAGTCTTAAATGTGCTAATTGCTAACTTCATGGAATGCCCCCTAGTTCTTCTATTATTCAAAAGTGTAAATAACCGTTTCACATCTACCCGTTCAAGACCTCTCATGATCTTAAAGACTTCTATCATATCCCCCCTCAGCCTTCTCTTCTCCAAGCTGAACAGCCCTAACCTCTTCAGCCTATCCTCATAGGGGAGCTATTCCATCCCCTTTATCATTTTGGTTGCCCTTCTCTGTACCTTTTCCAGTGCAACTATATCTTTTTTGAGATGTGGCGACCAGAATTGTACACACTATTCCAGGTGCGGTCTCACCATGGAGCGATATAAAGGCATTATGACATTTTCCGTTTTATTAACCATTCCCTTCCTAATAATTCCTAACATTCTGTTTGCTTTTTTGACTGCTGCAGCACACTGAGCTGACAATTTTAAAGTATTATCCACTATGATGCCTAGATCTTTGTCCTGGGAGGTAGCTCCTAATATGGAACCTAACATCGTGTAACTACAGCCAGGGTTATTTTTCCCTATATGCAACACCTTGCACTTGTCCACATTAAATTTCATCTGCCATTTGGATGCCCAATCTTCCAGTCTTGCAAGGTCCTCCGGTAATGTATCACAATCCACTTGTGATTTAACTAATCTGAATAATTTTGTATCATCTGCAAATTTGATAACCTCACTCATCGTATTCCTTTCCAGATCATTTATATATATATTGAAAAGCTCCAGTCCAAGTACAGATCCCTGAGGCACTCCACTGTTTACCCTTTTCCACTGAGAAAATTGATCATTTAATCCTAATCTCTGTTTTCTGTCTTTTATCCAGTTTGTAATCCTCAAAAGGACATCGCCTCCTATCCCATGACTTTTTATTTTCTTAGATATGCTCTGTGATTTTGATCTTTAGAATAGTCTCCAGTATTTTTCCTGGCACTGACGTTAGGCTCACTGGTCTATAATTTCCCAGATCACCCCTGGAGCCCTTTTTACATTGGCCAGCCTCCATTCTTCAGGTAAAAAGATGAAGTTGAATGAATGAATGAATGAATGAACTTTTTTTCCTCTTTTCTCTTTTGGACTGGTATCATTATGAGAAAACAATTTTGAGCTAGTGTCTTTGTTATTCTTTTACATTGTAAAACTGAAAATAAGTGGTGGACATGACTATATAAAATGAATGAAGCAGCAAGTTTTGTCTCATTGATGTATTACTTAAACAACAAATCAGTGATGTAGAGAGAAAATCATGGGATAAATTATGTTAAGAAAACAGAAGGAAAACACACCGGGGTAGATTTTTAAAGTTATGCGTGGGCGTAGATATGTTCGCGCAACCCGGCGCGAACAAATCTATGCCCGATTTTATAACATGTGCGCGCGCTGCCATGCACATGTTATAAAATCCAGGGTCGGCACGCGCAGGGGGTGCACAATTGTGCAAATTGCGTGCACCAAGTCGAGCAGCCTGCCTCCGTTCCCTCCGAGGCCGCTCCGAAATCGGAGCGGCCTCGGAGGGAACATTTTTCCAGCCCCCCCCCCCACCTTCCCCTCCCTTCCCCTACCTAACCCACCCCCCAGCCCTAACTAAATCCCCCCCCCCCCCCACCTTTGTTAAGAAAGTTACGCCATTCCCCAGGTCCGAAGGCTGGTTTGGAGGCCTCGGCCATACCCCCCGGTATGCCCCCGGGGGGGCACCACGTCCCCTCCACTGGAACGCCACCACATGTCCCCCCAAGCAAAGTCCCGGGACTTACTCGCGTCCCGGGGCTTTGCGCGCGCCGGCACCCTATGCAACATAGGTGCGCAAGTCCCCTGCGCGCAGGGCTTTTAAAATCTGCCCCACTATGAATGATATGGGGAATTGCAATTTGTCTGTCGAACTGGTAAGAATAGCTAAACGACTTTGTAGTTATGTTTTTACAATGAATATTAGTTATAAGTTTCCAGAGAGAGTTGCATTTGGATGATGGTGTTCTAGCTTCACATGAATAGTGTTTTGTGAGTTAAGAGAGCTGAAAGAAAAAGCTGTGCCAATTAGTATTTTGATATTGCACTAAAAATCTCAATGAAAAGTACTATCCACAATGAATAATACAAGTGAGACACATTCTTGTCAGCCGACGTTTTGTTACCTACTGCTTCAGGGAGGATAGTGAAAGACAACACTTAACTGGATATGCGTGCTGTGTCCATAGTCTCACAAAGGTGCATCCAAAATGGAGGCTAAGGGCACTGTCTGAGGGAGCGCACACATATATCCAGATAAGTGTTCTGTTTCACTAATCCCCCTGAAGCAGTAGTTAATGAAATGTCAGCTGATGGGAATGTCTTTGTTATTATTATTTGTTGTGGATGCTACTTTTTCATTGAAATTTTTAGTGCAATGTAAAAAACAAAAGAGAAGGTCTTTTAACAGAGATGGATAGTAGAGAAGACTGGGTTTGGGATACAAATACTCGATACCATCTGACTTGCTGATACCTCAGTTTACAGTGGATGTTGAGACTCCTGTTTTTTAAAATTAGTTTGGGTTTTTCCTGTTCCTTTTTCAAATTTGCATTTGTTTTGGGACAGTGGTATCACTCTCTATATTAATGTGAAGTCAGGAGAAAGCCAAAGATCTACTGGAGCACATGTCATTGCATTGGGAATATAATTGGGCAGACTAGATAGGTTTACGGTCCTTATCTGCCACCATATTCTATTCTGATAGTTAATTGCTCAGCTATTAAATGAAATACAGCAAGAGCTTCCATAATAACTACTTTGGAGATGATACAGCTAGCCCAGGGAGGACTTGAAATATAACCCATATCAACTGGGCACTAGGTGTCCGAGGGGTAAAAAAAAGAGCTGGGTTTGGGTAGGGTGGGCTGGGTGGTAACGCAGAGTGCTGAGAAATGAGGTGCACAGTTGCAGACATGCCAAGATAAAAGGACCCATGATGGTCACGATGGTGATGACGTGCCCATTGGGCTCTCACCCTCTGTGGGGAGAAGAAATGAACCGCACTGGCGCAGCGATAACGCACCCGTGGGGTTTCCACCCCCTACGGACAGAACCACAGCAGCTAAAGAAGGAAAAGGCCACCGCAGACCCTATCCATGGTGGCTGACGAGGCATGCAGCATGGTCACCATGGATCCCATCCCATGGCAGCCAAAGAGGGGATCTGGCAGTGGCTGAAGAGGCCCTGAGAGAATAAGTGAGTGTGAGTGGCAGTCTGTGTGTATCGAAGGGAAGAAGACAGGAAAAGAGAGAAGAAACAGAAAGAGAAAAGATACCCTGAAAATGGAATTAGTAAAAGACCAACAAAGGGAAAGAAGAAAAAAGAGACCAGAACCCACCGATTAGATAAATAAAAAGATCAAATGTAAAAATAAAAAATCTATATATTTTGAGTTTTTAGTGATTGGAATATGCCTTCTTTGGGCATGTGCATTTCTTATATTTTTGTATTTTGCTTTTTCTTCAGAGTTCACAGTCTGATTTCTCTGGCTTTCTATTTCAATTTTATCTGCATGTTTCTGTTTCTAAGAACATAAGAAATTGCCATACTGGGTCAGCCCAGCATCCTGTTTCCAACAGTGGCCAATCCAGGCTACAAGTACCTGGCAAATACCCAAAAACTAAGTTGATCCCATGCTACTGATGCCAAGTAATAGCAGTGGCTATTTCCTAAGTCAACTTGATTAATAGCAGGTAATGGACTTCTTCTCCAAGAACTTATACAAACCTTATTTCTCTTTTAGGTAAGAGTCAGTCTGTGTTGCATGTATCATTGAGGTGAAGTATATTTCTGCTAGCGTGACATTTCTCAGTAGGGATTTGTAGCAGTCCAGCTTGTTCTGTTACCCCAGTAAGTGGTGTATTAGTGTTCTAGGGCCTAGTGTAATATTTGTATTCTTGCATTTTCATAGATGTGGTTGCTGCAGGTTAAGTCCTGAGGGTTAGTTCTGCTATTGCATAGCAAGGTTCTAGGTGTATTTTTTTTTTCAGGGGTTTGTGTTACTTCATATAGTGTTTGGCAGTGGATGGTTTTTGTTATGCTGAGGTGACACCAGAATTTTAATATATATTTTTGCATGTTGGGTTGTAATATGAATTATCCTAGTTCTGCACTGCACCCATTGCATATCTTAAGTTCTTATGATGATGATGATGATTATTATTATTAATACTATTTCATTGTAGTTATAATGTTCTCTGCCTTTCTGGAAAGAGGATTCATAAAAGAATACATTGATATTAGTTTTATTATACAAACAATTGGATCTAATGTTTCTATGTGTTCTTTGCTTTTCATATTCTTCTTGTGTATATATAAACTATAATATAAAATAAATTAATAAAGATTAGTAAGACATTTTTAATATTAGTAAGTGCTTGAAATAATGGAGTTAAAATATTTTAAAGTGTCACTCAAGATGAATGACGGCTTTGCAGACTACTTAGAAATTCATTGTCGGGTGCATTCTAACAGGTGAATTTTCAAAGGAGTTGTGCACGTAAATGTAACATACTATCGTAGCAAATTTCAAAAGCCATGTATATGAATAAAGTGCACTTATATGGATAAACTCTATTGACACTTCAATGGCATAAATTGTAGCAATTTTCAAAAGCCCACTTACTAGAGTAAAGTGCATTTACACGTGCAAATGCTTTTTAAAAGCAGGCCTTAAGGCATTATTTATCAATTAGAGTACAACTAGTAGGATTCAGACCTGTACATCTACCTCCCACTCAGAATCATGCATAAGTTGCATCCTGGGCAGAAGAGGAGGAGGATGTGGTCCAAGGCATCATCATTCTCCTGCTCCACTGGCCCGAATTGAGAAGATGGAAATTGGAATGGAAGGGGAGAGGGAGATCAATTCTGGGGAGTGGCAGAGAGGGATTTGGAGAGGAAGAGAAAAAAAGAGGAATGAGGGGAAGAAGACAGTGAGATGTGAGCAGGACAAAAACCAAGGGAGGAACACTTCCTTCACCGCATCCAGATCCCAGACTTTCCTTCCTCCTTTCTTCCCGCTCCCTCAATCACAGAACCTTTCCTCCCCTAGATCCCATAATCACCCGATCTGAACTCCCTCCCTCCTCTCCTCCCTCACTCATCCCTGCTGTCTCCTCCCCAGATTTCCGAACCCCATCCCTCTCTTCCTTGACTCCAGATCCTCCTCCCCATTCCCCACATCACCAAACCTCCCTCACTCTTTCTCCTCTTCCTCCTCCCCATCTCTGACCCTCCTTCCTTTCACTCTTCCCAATCCCTAACTCTCCTCATCTCTAGTTCTCTCTCCTTTTCTTCTTTCCACTCCCTTATCTCAGAGATCTCTTCTTCTACTCCCATTGAGATACTTTCCTGCACCACTGCCTGAGATTCCTCACCCATAAAATCCAGAAAGGAACCAAATAGACACAGACAACACAAGCAAGTTGGAAAATTATTTTATTTTTATTCAAGATAAATTTATTTATTTAATATTCAAAATGATGCAACTTTATGCACATGTGCTGCAGAATTTCAGAAACACTGCATAAGAATTTTCTAACTCTTACCATAGACTCTACCCTGAACTGCACAGGAAACTTGGAGCTATGGCTAGATTTTAGAGCTGTGAATTGCAAAATACTTCTCTTTCACATCAGAATCTACTGTTGTTCTGTGGTGCTGGAAATTGTTAGTGTGCTATTATATTATTTGTATGTGTCCTTGTAATGTTTCCTGTAAATTTTTTTTCAGTTGCAAAATATATGGACTGACAGTATAATTGAAAGAGCTCTTTAGTATTAAAGATTAACTTATGCATTTAGCAAATTGTACTGATTCCAATTGTAATTTGCTTATGATGCTCTTACTCAATAAAATTGACTTTGCAAACAAGTCAATTAATTTGATTCATCAAGCTGATGTGAACAAATGTCCACCAGCGACTCAGTTGCAGTCCTCGGTCTTGTTTCACCTGAGTTTGGATTTGTATCTGTCTCCAAAAGTAAAAGTCTAGCGTCGTGAACATAAACACTTCTTAACAAAATGCACATTTCTTTCTACAGAATATTGGAATAGCTTCAGTTTTCTTTGATAATGAGAAACAAATTCTTAGATTTGTGAAGTGTTTTAGAATGTGGATTTTTTTTTATAGTGCAGAAAGTTATATTTGTGCTCGCATTGTCTGTAAAACTCACCCTGAGTCACAGCAATAATGTTCTTGATAGTATAAATTTTTCTTAAGTAATCTTTCCACTCCGGTCATCCTGGGCAGTAGTAATAATGGTGAATTAGATATAGCATTCTGAAATGAATATATTATGCCTGTATTGATACAAGTTAATGCCCTTCTGCTCTGCAAGCTTCTCTGTTACTGGCTTCATTTTAACATTCAGTGGCATTATAAACCATATTATTTCTGCAGAGTACTATTAAGAGTAAGCCAAATATAGCTAACTGTTGTCTCCAGTAATATGTGCGTAGCTGATTGTTCACAGCCGCAACATTTATTTTCCCCATAAACAAGCCACTTGGCACGGAAATCTGTTACAGTGAGTATCTATTTCTAGTTTTTGGAAGTAAACTTGCATGTATAGTTCCTCAGTGCAACATTGAAAGACTGCTCTAGCTAAAAGCAAGGGGAAAAATGACTAGATAACTTCACCTTTTTATTTACCTATTTCATTGTATTATTATTATTATGGTCTTATTTCACTATTTTCACATTTGGTCAATGATTAGAAACTGAAAATGAGACTGAAAATGGGGGGTTTTTTCTTTGTTTTAATTGCAGACGCGACTTAAGAGACCTGTTACCCATGATTTTGCATTGTTTGATGATGATGAAATGGACAGAGCAAGCAAGTAAGTGGAATGTGGCTATGTATTGCCAGCAGATATTTTTGGCACATAGAATTGAAACAATCTATTTAAAATATGATCTATTGCAATACATAGTAGTAATCTTGGAAACAAACTATCAAAAAATGCTACATATGCAACAGCATTGTCCAGCATTCAAGTTCCCATTCAGTTTGTTAGCCTGAAAATCATTAAGTCTACCATTATGAAAGCTGTTCCCGGATAAATTTGCAAACTAACCAACAGTACTCAAACCTAGCTGGTTAGGTTTCAAAGTAATCCAAACAGGTTTGTCCACATAACGTTATTCGTAGATATTCATAGTAATGTAGTGAAAAACGGCAGATAAAGACCAATGCGGTCCATCCAGTCTGCCCAGCAACTAGGGGTCACGATCTGAAACTCCAAGAGGGAAGACTCCGGAATAATTGTCAGAAAATATTTCTTCACGGAAAGGGTGGATGCATGGATGGAACGCCGTCCTGGAAGTTTATCCCACTGGATATCCCTGATAACTTACCCTTCTAACTTTTGCTGTAATTCTTTTTTTTTTTTTAAATATTGGCTTCATTCAAGTGAAATGCATTTAGAGAACACCCACGTCCCCTGAAGCATGAATCCATACATATTCCTAATGTTCTTAATGCCCTGTATACTCACTGCCATTATGCTCTTTCCGGCGCTTTATAAGTTTGAATCCACATTTAAATGAAAGTGCTATTGAAATGATAAGATGACAGTTTTAAATTAAATACTCCTGCTGTTCTGTTCTGGGTGACATACTATAAAATCAATTATAATTGATGAAAATTGAATAAAAAGCATGAATGATGCCAGTAGTGTATTGGTACCATTGGCTATGGGCTGGCACTTTTTTCTTTTTATGGCAGTAAGAGTGAAACAAAAGTCGCATTATACATTAGAAAGGGAATTGATAAATGCGGAGAGAATTAAATAATTTCATATGTGATATTTTCTTGTAAAATTGAAAAGACCCTGAATTTGAATCCAAGGTATAGAAGCTAAATTCTCTTGGTATATATCACAGCTTTATCTTTGATGGGGTAACTTATTTGAAGAGCATTAGAAAAGTGTTAGCAAGGCAACACGACTGCTTATAAATTTGGACTTTGTTGATAAGTGCTCAAGCATAAACCAAATCCTCTCTGTACTAAATTCCTTTGTTCTTTTCTGAAATTATGATAAATTATTACTATTGAGGATGGTTTCATAATCTACTGTTTCAAGATTCAAATTTCATTATCTTTAATACATTTTAGCTCAGTAAGGTGTATTTTCTGTGTTCAGGTTATCTTCTGAAGACAGTGAAGAAGCTTCTGGTTACTTATATGATAGTGATGAATCTGCTGAAATAGGACTGACCTCTCAACCCACTGGTGATATGGATCTGCTTGGAGAGATCCTGGATACTTTGAGCATACACAGTTCAGATCATGGGAAATTATCAGGAGCAAAGAGCCTGGATTTTTTTAGATCCGTGGAAGACATTGATTATAAGGCTACGGTTAGTGTTCTCTTTTTATGAATTAACAGCTTATGCCCTTTTGTAATGAAAGGACATTAGGAAGTCTACTTTAGTAAAACTACTCAGCAAAAGCAGTGTATTGCTTAGAATAGCACAACCAGAATATTCTGGGGATTCATATTAAGGAAATATTGATATTGACACCCATGACTAATCTGGCCTCCTCTCCTTCAGCCTTAACAGGAAATGATTATCACCAACAATGCAGATTCAATAAACGCCCATAAGTGAAATAGTAAAGGCCACAGCTTTATTGATGACCTAACAAAGGAATCTAGCTTAAGTACCTGAGTCCATCCTAAATTCCCTCGCCCCTAAATCTCCTAAATAGGGGCCAAATAAGGCAGTCCAAGTGAATGTTTTCATCTGAAAACCACAGCCCACCTCTATCAAGCAAGGTCATGGTCCCTTAAGATGTTTATCCTTGTCAGGGCATCACTGGGAAGCCTGCCCTGCTCCAAGCAAGGCTGCCAGCCCACAGCTGCAGGACATGACCGTACCAGAGTCGGTTGAGCTGCCATCTCACTGAGGCCAAGCAGGCCCTGACAGCATCCAGACCCCAGCCATGCCCGAAAAGTCCTCAATCAATGACTCTAGTAGTCAGCGGGGTACTCTTGAGAGCCATATGGCAGCATCTAGGCCCCACCACGTTTACTTCCTACCCAATCTTACTGCCATGCCCACACCTCCCCAGTCCAGCCAGTAGAGGCATAGCCCCACAACACAGGACTATGTGTGGACCAGCAAGGAGCCATACAATCTACTAGAGGAGGAGGGAAAACTCCGAAGAATCACAACCTGTCACATAGTTGCAGCATTGATCCCCTCACCTCCTGCATGGCCTAATAAGTGTTTCGGGCTGGCCTGATGGACAGGTGCCATGTTACATGCTATGCCTGTGCAGATAGTGCAACTCCATGATTTTTCTGCCATGTCAGGGCCTCACTGGGCAGCACTTATTGGGTGTTAGGGAAATGGTAGTAAATGCTGGGAATATTAACTGATTGGTTTACTGTAGAATTTGAAAAAAGTAAACTAAGCTGAAGTGCTTGATTTGAAATTTTTCGCTACTTATGTTCTTTGTGAATGAACATATATGATCTTTATTCCAGAACAAATCCAATGCACCGAGTGAGAACAACTTGGCTTTTCTCTGTGGAGAACGAAATGATGAACTGGAATGGAATCTTGGGCAGGATGATAGTGCCTTACACAGGAAACACCTCCCACCTTCTCCCAGGAAACGTCTCTCTTCTGTTGGCTTTACTGAACCTGTCGTCACACTGGAAGAAACAAATCTTAATAAACTGCTTCATGAAGATAATTTGGGCCTTCCAAAAATTGCCAAATCAACTTCTGCAGCAGTATCCACGGTACAGCTGGATTCCATGGAATATGCCCAGCAGGGTTCAGACTGCTTCCAGGCAAGGGAAAAACTGAGTCAAACACTAAGGAATACCTCAGACGATCAGATTCCATCAAGTCCTGGACGGCAGTCATCGTCCGTTCTAGTTCCCTGGGAAAAGCAGAGAGAATTCCATGGATCCTCTCAGGAAGGAGGGCTTCTTAATGAAGTGGTAGCTTTATGTCATATTAGCTCAGCATTTCATCATAGTTTAAACATTTCAGAGGATCCTGTGACTGGGAGCAGTAGTGGAAAATGAGACAGAAGGTAACTGGTATATAAGAAAATTATTTACCTAAAACGAATAATGGAAGCCACTCAGGATGGTGTGTGATATGTGGAAAAACAAAATCTCTCACAGACCCACCAACATTTAAAAGACATCTATAAATGTGTTTCCACTCTCTTACCCTTCTAGATATGTGTCTTCCTACTGATGTCTAGCTCACTGATTATTCACTGTGTTTATGTTCAAAACATCAAGCAAATCATGTTGAAGCACTCTTAAAGTAGCTACTAGGTAGATTATTTGTGTGTGGCTATGTATAGATGGTATATGTGTGTTGTTATGATCTAGTTTCTTTGGATTGATTGAGGAAATTGTATCACCATTAGTGATAATCCTATAAATGCTCCACTAATTTCATTGATGCACAAGCTAAACAGATAGCTAAGGCTATGCAAAGAGCGTTTTGTTGCAAACTTACATGTTTGTCACAAACCAGTTGCCTTAAACTTAAGCAAGTAGCAAGCATAACACAATGCATGCAAGTAATTTAATAGGAAAGGTTTACATATCACCCTGCAGCACGTACTGTACTGCATTAAAAGGGGAGGAGTAACAGTCTCTTGTGAAGGTCTTGTAGCTGGTAAAAAAATTAGCAGGTACTGTATCATGGCTGCATCTTCCAAAAACGGGAAAGGTAGAGATTACCTTTGACTTCAGTTGAGGAAGATAGCAATCCGAATTGTAATGTGAGGTGCATTAACATCTGTTTACAACTATGACACTTTAAAGAAATGTTGTCCATTATCCCAGCGCTGGTTTCACTTTCATTTAAGAATTTTAGGAAAGATTATCATACAACAGGATAATTGTGTTGATAACTTATGTATGTTATTTTGTTTAGAAGTTGTTCATGAGAATGGAGCATACCTTTGTGGAAGATGTCCATTGATAAGTTATGCAGGCTGTCTTTAAACATAAAAAAATTATAGGATAGAGTTAAACATCAGCTGTAATGTTGATAATCCTCACATAGTAATTCAACATTTCCTTTCTATAAAAATGAATAGGGCTTTTCTTGATAGATCAATACAATAAAACATTTTTCTTGCTAAACTGAACTCATTTACATAAGATCAGCATAGGTGTCTCTAGCTATTTTTGCAAACAAACTGCAACTGTAGTAACAAAAAAACACACATGCACATATGTATATATATGTGTTTGTGTGAAAGTATATGTAAATATACATGTATATTTATAATCAATATATGTAATAATGGGCATGTAGAAACCATTTTTATCCTTACTACTCATAAGCAGTAACAGGCATAGCTCAAGTGAAGTGGAGCCCACTGTTATATATGTCAATACCAAAGAGTAGTAGTAAAAAATAATCTGAATTAACTGATGAATGTAATACTTCACTAAGCCCCATTCATACTGTTTGGGTAAGCATGTATTGATTCCAGTTCAGCCTTTTCCACTGACTACTGCAGAAATGTGCTGGTTATATGATGTGCACATAGCATGAATCGGTTTCACCGAGTTTAAAAACCTGACATGCACTACTCTACCCCCTTCTCCTGCCCCCTTCCCCTCTCCCCCCAAAAAAAGTAAGCTGCTGTGTTTCAGCAGGAAAAAAAAATCTGGTCAGCAGATTGATTACAAAGCCCAATAAGCAAAACAGTAGACACGTTTGAATTCTGAAAGATTTCCCTGCTCCATCTTGGTGCCTACCCTTTATTTATTCTTTTATTGAAAGAGGACTTCCAAAATGATGCTTTTTACACAAAGCATACAAATAAAAGCATAGGGAACTCAGTGTACTCGCTAAAGGAAAGAATGCAAAGGGGATAGGACAGAAGCATTCAAATATCTAGCAGGTTTCACTAAAATGGAAACGCAAAAAAAAATGGGTTGAATGAACACAAGTTTGAAACTTGTGAGCGGTAGTTCCACTGCTTCAACGGCGAGGAGTTACAGGGAATTAGATTCAGACAGTAACACCGAGGGCCCTGACGTTTACGGTTTGGGAAAGAGATGAGCATGGGGGGGTAACCTGCACGGCGCGGCAGATACTACCATAAGCTTGCTGGGCAGACTGGATGGACCATTTGGTCCTTTGCTGCTATCATTTCTATGATTCTGTGTATATCAGTAAGGGAACAAGTTTGTAGGGGTGGGAAAAGAAAAGGGAGGGGGCTAGGAGAGAGCACTTTTTTTTTAAGTAACTGGGATGTTATCCAGAGGATTGAGGCAAAAATTATATATATATATATATATATATATATAGGAAGAACCATACTGCCATGAATCCTCATCTTCCTATATAAATTTCAAAACTTGGCTTTTAGGCTGTCCAGTTTAATTAAAAGCTCTCCTGCCACGCTCACAGCCAATAATGATAACCTCAGCTACACCAGGATGCATTTACTTAGATCTGTAAATAGAGTATCCTCGGTATATATGCAAGATCCACCTAATTGTAATCAACCCCTCTTTGTGTCTGTTTCCTTGTGTCCAATATATGCACATATTATTTTTAAGTAAAATACAAAAAAGTATGGTTTTCCATGGGGAAATGCTCAAGGATAAAAGGCAGTAATAAGGGCAAGGAAATTGGAAAGTTGGGAGTCACATAGAGGACGAGGGAAAACTGAGTGCCTGGAATCATTTACCAAAAAAGACAGTAGCAACCATAACAGTGCCTGAATTCAGTCATTCTTGAGACAGGTACAGAAGGCAGTAATAAGGGCAAGGAAGGGAGAGATGGCTGGAAACTGAGCAGGGTCTGTAGTGATGGCGTAGGCAGGGGAAACTTATGGGCTGACAACTACTGTGTCACTCAGTAGAGGTGGTGGGATAGAACAGTAATGGAATTCAAGACCTCATGGGATAAGCACAAAAGATCCCTAGTGGTGAGGAAGTGAGAAGAAAGTCAAAGATCAACGGTGGTCGATTGAATTGCACCAGGAATGAAATTGGGAGACTGGATGGTCTCTCTTTTCCTTATCCGCCCTCCTATTCTATTCTGTGTTTTCTCTGTTTCACCAGACACACATTTGAACTGTTTCGTTGCTGTTAATTTTCATATTGTAGGGGCAAAGGGAAAACATTTCTTTATTAATAAAAAGAGTTGGTCAGTGATATACAACCTGTGACTTGGGAGGTCTCATATAATTACTTAGAACCCTTAATATGACTTTTATACTGTGGGGATTTCAGAACATCACAGAACCAGAGCTAATACTTAAAATTTATGGTTAAAAAGATGACTGTTTGCAAATCTGGGTCCTTGAAATTGAACTCTCTGAGTGACAGAGGTTGGATACCACAGTACTGGGAAAGTCAAGAGGAAAGCAGAGAAGATGGATCATAAACCAAGTCTGTATCTCTGTTGTTTGGCTCAGGGTATCTGTCAATCATTTGATGAACCACATGGGGCAGAAATTGGATAGGATTAAAGTGCAGTCAGTCAGAAAAGCAATGTAGGTTCCCCAACTGTTAAAAACATAATTATTTTAATCTCTCAATTTATACCAAGAGTGATAGTGGGCAGTGATAATAAACAGATTATTCTAGGTAAAATTCTATCTACCCTATTAAACAGATGCAACCCCCTGACAATGTACATAAAATGATGGAATGGAGTTTCCCTGTTGTTTGAGGGTCATTCCTTCTAAATTTGCTTTGAGGGCTGTGCAATTGATCATGCAGATGGTGAAGTGGACCTTTGTAGTGACAGTCGGGGTACCACAATAAACACACTCCTCTTTCCTGACTGGACAGGGAGGATCCCCCTCACTCCCCTCCATGAACTCTGGTCCCAAACATCCAATAATGCTGGCCAAATAAAAATGCAGAAGACACCATAGTCAACTTCAAAACACTTTCCTTTATTATCTGGGAACCAGCCAGCACCTATTTACATGAATGTGCCTCAACTATGTACATGGATGCAAACATGATAGTGATTATCAGAAGTTCATAGGCATTCTACAATCAGGATTGTGTTAATATTGGAATTACAATTCCTCATCATTGTTAGGTATCAGACCACCACCAAGAATTGTATGGGACTCTCATGCTCCTTCAACACTGTTTGAGGAATGGGGGTTCCCCTTTATATATACCCACACCAATTCCAAAGGGGCCCATATGCAACTTCCCATTTCACATAGATTTACTCATCAATCCTATGACCCTTTTTCAGACGGTTTCCACTCCACCTTCTTCCCAGGGCACATTAAGGATTCCTCTAGAGCACTTTTTTTTCACTTGGACTCACCCCATTCTTGAACTCCTGCACGTCACCTTTTGGGTAACTCCTCAGGAGGAGGAAAAAAGAAAGAAACACTCCATCCTTCAGCCACTGACCTCTCCATTTCACCACTCCGGTAAGCTCCAGTAACATTTGTTCAGTAGAATAGGCTGGTGCTCTAGGAAAGGAAGGTCTCATTTATTCCCTATGAGAAACCTTGTTAGCCTGCTTGAAATGTAGACATTCAGTATTAGCCTTTGTAAGTATAGTCTTGAATTGAGCAGTCCCATTCGGATTCTTCTAAAATAAAGGATTCAATATATTTGTGCTCTATGCAAATTATGATGTTGGAAGACAGGATTTTGAGAGGTGACCATAGATGTGAGAGACATATTTGAAAGTCTGTCTGAACCACTGTTATATAAATTTAAGACTGATAAATCCTGTCTTTCCCTATTATTGTTTTTAATGTCATTCTCTTATATAGTTGTTTAGAATTAAAAAAAAGACCATAGGACTAGCCCACGTTTAAAAAAATACAGCTGAAATTTGAGAAACTGCATACAACACAAGTCTTTATTATAAAGGCAGAGTGCATTTGTAGAAATTGCCAACTCACTTTCATGACTAAAACCTTTGAAATACCTTTTAAAAAATCTTAGAATAATTTTATATGTTTTCAGGTTATATCCAGAATAATTTTTATGTTTTCAAAATGATTTCTACTTTTCTATGAAAGAACACATTAGGTGGCAAAATAAATAATAACTTTGGGCCACATTTAGAAATGTATTTGCTCATAGGAATAAAATATGAAAGTGTGTTTTATAAATCACAAATTTTAGTCAGTGCTGTTCCTGAATGACTCTTCATTAAGGATATTTTTTACACAGCGTGCCTTTGGCAAAAATCTTCATGGCCTGGATCACTCAAAAATATTGACCTGTGCTGCTTTATGTCTACATGCTATAAACATTGAATGCTCCAAACAAGTGGGCAGATTCAAAGTTTACATATATATGAAATAGCCTGTGCAGACAGTCCTGAATTTTCCTCTAAGTGAAGTAGGCAGCTGCCTAAGGGCTTCAGGCTGAAAGAGATGCTACCTCCTCTGTCCCGACGGCACTTTCTCCCAAAGTCCCATCAGACCTGGCCACTTAAAGGTGTAGGGACTTGCAGGCTGGCAGCATTCAGAGTACTGTAAACTAGAACTGCTGCCAACATGCCCCTGTGTGAGCGGTGCTTGTAAGAAAATGCCACTGGGACAGTAGAGAAGATTCTTCTCTCAGCGCAGCGCATGCTCAGATGAAGACCCCCAGCAGCTCTTCCCATTCCCCTGGTCCTGCACCTAGGGGTGCTTAAAAGGTAAATTTGGCCCTGTGTGCAGAGGCTCTGCCTTTGGTGAGTTGACCTCAAGAATAGCCATACTAATTCGGAAGTAAGTGCCCTACCATAACTATAAATAGGTTTATGCAACAATATTTTGCTTGTTGTTTCTGTGCATGCTCTCTCACTTTTAGTCCAGTAAATTATCAGTATTAAAAGTGTTGTCAAAAGTGAAATGCCTGTTCCAAGTTACTTTTTTTTTATTGTAGGTCAATGAGAATAAGGGACCTGCCTGAATATATAGTACAATATGTATTATGAAAAAATACATAGGATTCGGTGCAATATTTGTAAATTTTCTTAAGTGATTTTAGTTAAAAGAATACAAATTTTGATTTATCATGCATGTGATGTCTTTCAGAATTGTTTAGCTATGTAACTTTAATTGTATATATTGTTTCTAGATTGTATTTACATTTAATAAAAACAGTTATGAGTCCCAAATGCCAGAAAGCATAGCATTATGTAAGTATCACCTATTAGCATAAACAAAGGGCATTTTATTCTGTAAAGATGTAGTCATAAGAGTGTCGGTAATACAAAATTACCCCCTAAGTGAAATGCAAAGTATGGGCCAGATTTTCAAAAGGTTCCGCGCACCGGGCCTATAGCCCCAGGACACGTGTAAGTCTCGGGGCTTTACTAAAGGGGCGGGAAGGGGGTCAGAGACTCCAGGCACAGTGGCCATTTGCTGCTGTGCCATGGATCTTAGCCCCAGGGCTGAAGTAAGTTTTGAAACAAAAAAAAGAAGACAAAAAAGGTAGGGGAGGAAGGGAAGGTGGGGGGGTAGGGAACGGGGGAAGGCAGTGCGGCTCGGAGCGGGCTCGGTGCGCACAAGGTGCACAATTGTGCACCCCCTTGCGCGTGCACCTTTTAAAATCTACCCCTTAGTATGTAAGTCCAAACTCTGCTCCATCTGGGTAAATGCATGCAGTTCATACTTGCTTGAATTTGCCCATATATTGGTGGGAAGTTGCAAATCAAGCCATTTCCATGGATAAAGCACTGCTATACCCATGTGAATGGCTTTTGAAATTACCTTCTTATGGAATAATTTTATAACAGTCCCCCTAAATTAGGTAGAAAAAATGTGCATAAGTTACACCAACTTTCAAAGCAGACATATATGCATAGGATCACTTTGAAAATTGTCCCACCAAATTTATCCACACACAAGTACTCCCACTATTATAGGTGCAAAAAATTTTCAGAACAATATCTGCACACATCTTTGAAAATCAAAAACTATTGTTCATAAGCCCAAACCCTTTCCCACACCCCCAGGAATGCCTCTGCTCAGTCCAGTTAAATTATGTATAAACAAGCAGTAAACGTGTTTACCTGCATATCAGGCGGGCAAATTTGTAAAAGGCCATTTCTGTGGGTAAACTATTTTATCCATGAGAATGCCTTTGGAAATTGCCCTCTTAAAGTGCAGAGTACTAGTAGCTGTAGGAATCTGGTAAAAATGGGATTTCTTGCAGGCTGCTATACCTTTAATTGAATAAGGATGAGCATTATCCAGAAATGATGTACTCGAGATTGTCTAAAGAAGGAACATAAGTCTCAACAGCTTATGTACAGTGTCATCTTTGAATAAATCTTTTGGTGATTCAATAAAAGGTATTACAATCTTTAAAAAAAAAATCCCTATTGAAACGCATCTGGTCTGGAGGTGCACAAAGATGGAAATGGCTATTAAAACAATAAGGAATGTATGTAATATGCCAACTAATATGTATTACGTGAAATCCCTAAATTGTAATATTTCAGTTTCAATAAGCAAATTGCCAGTTCATTTAAAGCAGCAGATATCAACAAAACTTACTTAGCTGTCTCTTTCTTGCCTGTGTTTCTTCCAGTTTGTGCGTCTATTATGGACTCTCTCTTCATGACTGCTATATTTTTGAATGCCCTTTCTATTTAAAAAAAATCACTCCTTATTGGCTTGTCATATGTTTATGCCATGGATTTATTAGGATGATACTAATGCAGGCTTTGGATGGTGATCTGTACAGTAGGTCTGCCTAGATCCATACCTGCTACACTTACAGTGGCAAAGTAAAAGACGTTTTCCAACACAGTCCTCACCCCAGAACGAAACAGAAACTGGGAATTAAAACAAAGTGTGTGAATGTTTTGGGTTTCCCTAACAGCCCTGTCTGAATTATTTAAACAATAAATAACAGCAGCCTAGTACTGCTGCTTGAAATGTTTTGTAAATTGCTGATTTCCATATTTATGTGTTACAAGTCTTTTTATTTTAATCCAGGCTTCTGAATGTGACAAAAATAAACACTGTGAAATATCTGGTTTGGGCTGCAACAAACAAGCAAAGTATAAAACAAAGTATTTTGCAGCAAAAGCGGTATGCTTCTTCACTGTGCCAAGGTGAATATAATTGCAAAAATATATTTAATTTGTAAAATGAAAACTGGCAACTTGTAAAAAAAACACACCTATGTATAAAATAAAAGTAAATAATGCTTTTCACACCCCAAACAGAGTCTTCAGTAGACCTGACAATAATTCCTGTAAAGTTCTTAAATAGACTAAGCAGATATTTTCTCATAATCTTTTTATGGGTGATACCTTTTTATTGGACTAACTTAATACTTTTCGTAACTAGCATAATACATTTAGTAACACAAAGCATAAAACTCGTCTAGACTGCCCTGTTTACTTTCTGTTGCAAACCCATACATATTTGGCTTTCCTTTCTTATCAAGGGAGCATAGCTGTCAAAAATCAGTCACAAATGAATTATGTTAGTCTGATTAAAAGGCATCACCTACAGCTTTCTTGTTGACCTATGTTTCTGTTTATCCAAGTGGGCTAGCACAACAATCGCATTTATTTATTTATAAATTCTTGACACTGGAACCTTTTAGCATGTAAGTAAATAACTACATTATTGAACTGAATATTATTGCATAGGTATGCCAATTGATCCGGCTCCTTAATATTACAGTTCTTTCTATACAGTTGCTTAGTTTAGAATACAGTATGAATTCCTGGCCATAATTTTGATTGACTCGCACTATATAAAGCAATTATTGATTCATAAAATATGCCTGTATGGAGTTGTTTGTGCATTCTACATTGCCATGAAGTGCCCCATACTCCCATACTGTAATTTGAAAATAAAATTGTATCCTAAAAATGCTCTGTGGTGATACAGATCTTTTTGTCTCCCACATTATTACACACTTTCTGTATGGTTTGCGCAGAGCAACCTGAGGTTGTATTGAATATTTCGGTGATCAACAAACCTTACTAAGGATAATAGTAACCGACTATGGGGTGAATTTTTAAAAGCCCGGCGCACGCCAAAGTTGGGAGATATGCGCAGAATTCAGGCCAGCATGCGCTGCGTGGATTTTAAAAGGCGCCCGGTACAAACACAAATATTTTTCACAAAAAAGGGGCGGGGAGTGGGCATAGCATGGGCATTCCAAGATGTATGAATGAAACCAGCGTGTAAGCATGCCAGGGTCCCCTACCGCATAACTTTACTTCTGCTATGGATGGCGTGTAAGTCCTAAAACAAAAAGAACTAGGCTAATCAGCGGGGGATTTAAGGGTAAGGGCTAATAAGGTAAAAGGGAGGCTAATTAATTAGGGGGTAAGGAAGTCCTATCCTTTATCTGGGCAAACTGGGAATGAACTGGGGAAACTGGTAATTGCATCAGTGTGTGTCTACTAAAATCCCCCCCCCCCCTTATGCAGTAGAGACAGCATTTGCGTGCACGTGCGCACGTCCATATAAAATTGTAAGCACGTACAGTCTATACCATGTGCACATATACATGCATGTTATAAAATAGACGCTTCCTTTGGCCCAAGCCAGCATATGCGCATACATGTGCATACGCATGCTGATATCAAAGTTAGTCTGTGTTTTCTATAAGAAAAGTGCCTATCGTGTTTTATACAATATATAAACCATTACTAACTCTTGCAGATTTCAGAACAGTGCTTCAGGCACTAGTTTTCGCCAGTACCAATTACTGTAATGCACTTTATCTAGGACTCCCAAATACAACAATAAGACCACTTCAAATTCTACAAACACAGCAGCGAGAATACTAACTGGAAAAAGAAGAAGAGACCATATAACTGAAATGCTGGCCGAACTTCACTGGCTACCCATAGAACAAAGAATAAAATACAAAGCACTATGCACCATACATAAACTAATACATGATGAAAAAGCAGATTGGCTAAACACCGCACTACGGGTACACGTACCACACAGGAACCTTCGTTCAGCAAACAAAGCTCTCTTAACCATTCCCTCAGTAAAGGCAGCGAGACTAACACAGGTAAGAGAGAGGTCATTGTCTTTAGCAGGACCCACACTCTGGAACACAATGCCTTTGGAGATCAGATTACAGAGAGACCCCGAAACATTCAAGAGAAGTCTAAAGACATGGCTTTTTAAACAAGCCTTTTATAAAGAGACCGGAGAATAGAAAATACACTGGAATAAATAGAAGAGCACCGGCACACAGCACTATTCTCATAAATGTGCATTACAATATTTTAACATATTGAGTACACAATGAATGTAATAATATAACACAGTAAATGTGATTTTTTTTGACCTGTAAAAGTACCTTCTAGGTACACCTGGTCAGAACCTACATCACTAAACATTTGTACGTATTTTTATGATTTAATGTAACCAAAACTTAATGGCACCAGTTAGAATGTACTACAGTACGCTTACTCCAAACTTACTTATGTGCCTACATGTAAACCGTTGCGATGGTATATAATTTAGCGACGGTAGAGAAAAGACTTTAAATAAATAAATATAAAATGTGAATATGGTAAGAGTAAATCTCACTCCAAATCAACTCAAATTGCCAGTTTAACACCTCCTAAGATAGATTCCTTCCATTTGTAGTAAGAGGAGGCCCCCAGATATCCATGGAATTTTCACCAGGTAAGTTATTGTCCAGTCAATGATTTCGGAGCATGGTAGATGTGGTCCAGGAGTTATGGGAACACCCATGTTCCTGGAAGAAGACTATATTAGAACATTGATAAGAGTTCCATTGGAGATTACAACAGGCCTCCCACTTCACAAAGAGCAATCTATAGTAAGCTAAAAAAAAAAAAAAAAACAAGCCCATTATTACAACCAGGAGGCTTGTCGGAGTATCAGCCAGGAGATGGGATTCTCTTTTACTCCCTACTACCCATAACAAGTTGCTGGCCAATTGCGGGGCCTCTGAGGTAATACAGTAAATTGGGTCAATAGAATATGAAGTTCAGCAAATCAGTTGCCAAAATAGCAGGCAGATGTGCCCTGTTGATCTAATAAAGCCTTGGAAAATGATAGGAAGTCATTCTCTTGACCTTGGTGAAAGAAAGTGAGGAACGAGAAAGTGGCAGTAAAGGTTAGGAAAGGCTTAGATCCAAATTAAAAAGCCCAGCTGATAGAGAATACTCAGAATTTCCCTTCAAATTCAGGCAGGATGCCTCACCTTCTGACTCCCAGTCAGAAGGTGAGGCATCAATCATACAAGCTCCCTGAAGCTATTGGTGAGACTCTTGGAAAAGAAGTTCAGACCATTCTACACTTAGGAGTCATTCAGGAATCTGAGAGCACCTGGTATAATTGTGTTCTATTTCCAAAAGCTGATGGCTCCATACAATTCTGCATCTATGTCCAAAAAGTGTTATTTCAAAGTTTGATACCTATGTGATACCTCAAGTGATCAAATAGTTAAACCAACTGGAAAAAGTGCAATATATATCATTGCTAGTCTTGACTAAAGGAGAGTGGCAGATTACAATGGCTTGAAAATCTAGAAAGAAGATAGCGTCCACAATCCCCTCAAAGTTATATCAATTCAAAGTACTACCCGTGGGCTTTATAGGGCAACTGTTTGTTTCAGAAGTTCAAGAACCCAGTGCTGAGATCTTATGGCTACACAACAGCATACCTCAACAATGTTATCATCTTTAGTGAAGATTGGTCAACCTATATAACAAAATTGATAGCGAGAGACTAAGTTGACCATTAATGCATCGATGTGCATCTCTTAGCCAAGAGAAAGATATGATGCTTGAGCTATGTGGTGGGCAATAGCCAGGTGAGACCATTAGAAAGGTCCAGGCATTAGCCACTTTCCCTACTACAAAGAAGTAAGTCAGAGAGTTTCTAGACTGAGCCGGATATTACAGAAAATTCAGCCCCCATTTCTCTGAGGTAACTACCTCCCCTAATAGATATGGCAAAGAAAGATATATCTAATCGGATGAGATAAAACCATGATTGCAACCAGGGATTCGTGAAAATAAAATCCAGAATCTCCAAGGCAGTGTTCTCTGAAATATTCCCAATTCCACATGCAGGAGCCCAGAGACAGGCTGAACTCCAGAGTCTCAATGTATGGATGAGGGAGGAGGATTTTAGATTTGTTAGAAATTGGGGAACTCTTTAGAAAGAGGGCAGCCTATTCTAATGAAATGGGCTCTACCTTAACCAAAATGGAATTCTGCTCCAGCCGCTTACAGTTATAAGGAAGACAGATTCTCTTTTAAACTAGATCATGGGAAAAAACTGACAGTTGTGTAGAATGCATGGTTTGGAATGAGGTACCTACAAGGGATACTGATAACGCAGAATCATAGTGTCCTGATAGGATGTGGAAAAAGCCAAGGGAGCTTGCATGGATTTAAGTAAAGAGCAAATAAATATCAATGATTCCAAATTAATTGAATTAACTGCTAATAAGAGGGCTGTAAAAATAATAAATAAATAAAAACAATACATGCAAATGCAAGACGTCTAAAAAATAAGTTTGGAAAGCTAGAGTGTATGGCACTAACTGAAGATAAGACATAATAGATATTTCAGAGACCTGGTGGGAAAAAAGACATCCAATGAGACACAGTGATACCAAGGTAGAAAATATATCAAAATGACAAAGCAGATAGAAGTCGTGTTGGCATGGCAATATATATTATAGATTCCATAGAATTACGTAAGATATACATTCTGCAGGAAATAAACTGAACTCCAGAATCTCAATTCCATGTATAGCATGGAAGAGTATCACAGTGGAAGTTTAGCAGAAAAAATGAATGAATTCTTTACTTCAATCTTTACTGCAAAGGAGTTAGTGTTGGGTCGCATATGGGAAATGTATGAGCTCATCTTCCCAAGGTGGAAATATCTCAAGTAGATAGCTGGATGGGGCAATTTGATCTTTATCCATTGACATCTACTATGTTACTAGGATATGCAGGAGATACCCATGCTGGAGCCATTCTATGTAGTAGTGATTCAGAGGAACTGAAAGAAATCGGTGTGATTCTGGAAGAGGTTCTAGAGCAAATTGATAAATGAAATAGTAACACATCACTGGAACCTGAGACCTCAAAGGGATTTAAATACAAAATTTTAGACCTCAAACTGGTAATCTATAATCTATCTTTAAGATCTGCCACTTACCTGAGGACTGAAGAATGCCCAATATAATGCTCAAGGAACGATCCAGGTATGTGCAGACCAGTAAACCTGATAGTGTTGCTGAGTAAAATGGTGGAAGCTGATAAGAAAAATGTATTGGCCATATGGATAAACATGTCTTAAAAGAGCCTGCATGGATTTAGTGAAAGAAATTCTGCCTTACTAATTTGTTGGAAGTTTTTGAAGATGTGGATATAAGTCAGCACTGAACAGGTCAATATAGTGAATCTGGATTTTCAGAAGGCATTTGATATAAAGTCCCTCCTGAAAGACTCCTCAGAAAATTAAAAAGTCATGAGATAGGAGCCAATGTCCTATTGTGCAAAAGTAACTGGTTAAAAGATCAGAAACAATGAACAGGGCTAATGGTCAGTTTTTCCCAATAGAAAAATGTAAATAGTGGAATGCCCCAGGGATCTGTAATGGGAGCAGCATTGTTTAACTTATTTATGAATGATTTGGTAAAGGGTGAGCAGATGAAATTTAATATGGACAAGTACAAGGTGATATACACTTACTGGTCGATTTTAAAAGCCTTACACGTACCAAAACCGGGAGATACGCACGTGTCTCAGACCCCTCGCACGCCGCATGGATTTTAAAAGGCCTGCAGCCATGCGCATATTCTCCTGTTATGCGCACAAACGGGTCAATTTTAAAAGGAAAGCGCATGCGCTCATGAACACGCGTATCGGCGCACGAGCGGAGAGAGGCTGCAATTTTATATTGTGCGCATCATTTAAAATCCCCCTGCTGCGCGTAATCTTAAGAGGCAGCTTGAGTAAATGTCCCACGTGTATTTCCACTAGGGCCTTAGCGGTTTTACACCCGTATGCAGGCGGATTTTAAAGCTTGCTCGGGCGAGGGAAAAACCAGCTTTTCCAATTAGCCCCCACCTGTTTGTCCAGTTGACACTGAGGTCTTCAAAACCCCTCTAGTTCTTCATCCTGTAATCCCCCCACTTGATTCACGTGCTGAAAGCCTTAAAGCTCGAGATCTCTGGATTTGCTCCTCCTTAGGACCTGCAGTAAATTTACGTGCGCCAGGGTCAGCTTTTTAAAAATTCTGAGTTATGCGCGTAAGTCTTAGCTCCGCCCTGGAATGCCTATTCTCCGCCCCCTTTTCCACTCCTTTATTCATGGCACACACATGGTACATATGCGCGTACATCACGGCTTCTTAAAATTCACGTTGCTCACGTGCGGCCTGCATATTACGAGTATGTAGCCATTTTTGCGTGAGCAACATTTTTAAAATCTACCTCAAAACCTTTTTCTGGAGAAAGGGGCAGGGCATGGGCGGGACATGGGCTTGAATTCAGCTCGTAAATACGCATACACGTGTGCGCCGGGTCTCCTACCGCGTAACTTTACTTCTGCTATGTAACAAAAAAAAATAGGCTAGTCAGCGGGGCTTTAAGGGTCAGGGCTAATAGGCTAAAAGGGAGGCAGGTTAGCTAGGGGGATTAGCAAGTCCTCTTCTTTACCGGAGTGAACTGGGAAAAAGGACTATTGCATTGGCATGTGTAGCTACTAAAATTGCCTCCACTTACACGCTTGAGGTGGCATTTGTGTGGCACATGTGTGCATCAGTATAAAATCATGTGCACATGTATGCACGTATAGCCAATTTTATAATGTGCGCATCTACACTCGTATGTTATAAAATCACCGCATCCATGTGTGCCCACGTGCGGGTCTTAAAATTTACCTTTTAAGGAAGAATAATCCTACCTATGATGGTAACATTTAAACAAGCGCTCGGGCGCACATGTGCACACATTCTTCGGCCCGTGCCCAGGGACACGGCCGTTTTATATCATGCACGAGTATATGCACATGTGCGTGCAGTTTTAAGTGGGCAAGTAATCTTTGCATGCAAATCCCAATTCTACCGTGTAAATGGGGGGATTTTAAAGGGACATGTTTCGCCATTACCAGTTTTACCAGTTCATTCCCAGTTCACCCAGATAAGGAATAGGATTTCCAAACCCCTCTATTTTAACCCTTCTTCCCTGTTAGCCCTAACCCTTAAAAACCCCACCACTGTCTCACTGCTAGAGTTATTTAAAAGGTCCCTTAAAGAATGTTTGAAGATCCTGGATCAGAATTTTCCACCTATTTCCAAAATATATTATTTCCTTCAAATGAAGAGAGAAGCGATTGAAGCTCAGTCTTTGATTCCTGGTCATAAGTTGGATTTACTTAATTGAACTGATTTTTTTATTATATTTAACGGATTGAAGGGGACACTCTTATGCTACCTTGTTAATCAGTTTAGCCTTGGGCTCAGATAGGGAGCTACTTCTGCGCTTGTTTCTTAAACTTAGAAATGTTTCCTTCTTAAATTGTAATATTAGAAAGTTCCCTGATGTCTCCAAGTGTAAGCAAAAGAGGCAAAAACAGCTTTTGCTGATGCACCCAGCTGTGTTGCAGCTAGGAGCATTATGTTTTCTTCTATATACTTTCAAATGCATTGTTAAATATCAGTCTTTCAAGTACCGTATGTTTTCTTCAATCCTCCTCAACTTTCTGCTTTTCTTGATGCTAAGAAAGAATTAGGCTCCCCTTGGCAGAGTCATCTGTTATAGAACTAATGTAAATTTGGCCTGATATGTATTTATAAATGTCTTGAAGGAGGAATCTTCTTTGCTGTTTAAATTTCTTCTTTTTTTTTTTCTTTTTTTGAATAAGTTTTTGTTATTGGAATCTCAAAGATTGAGGACTTGAGTTTCAGAGCTATTTAAAGTATTATTTCTTATTAGCTTTTTGGAAAAGCTCTGTAATATTGCTAGAAGCTTGTGCTTTCTACTTGTTTTAAAATGCATTAAAAAAAAAAAAAAAAAAAACCCCGCCAACCTATTTGTCTTTATTTTATAACTTGCGTGTCATCCATAGCAGAAGTAAAGTTACGTGGCAAGGGACCCCCAGCATGCACCTGTGCACATTTTAATGTTAAATCCAAGAATGTCCATGCCCTGCCCACCCCCACGCCCCTGCACCTTTTTTTTTGAACTTTTCATTTGTGCTTATAGTGGCAAGTACGCACGTACTAGGGAGACTTTTAAAATCTGCTCCGCACACACCAGCCCGAGTTGTGCATGGATCTCCCCATATTGGTGCGCACAGGGCTTTTAAAATTTACCTTGTATGTCCATAATGCTTGGCTCCATATTATTTTTATTATTTTTATTTTATTTATTTAACAGTTTTATATACCGACCTTCATGGTAAATAACCATATCGGATCGGTTTACATTTAACAAGGGTAAACTGAGGTAACAATTCTGGTAAACAATAGATAACAATGGAAAAAGGAATAAGTCAAAGTTACAATCAACAAGGAATAGAATAAACTTGGAATATTAGGAGTTAGCACTCAGGAAAAAGGATTTGGAGTCATTCCAAACAATACATTGATCGACCACTAATCTGACCCAGTATGGCACCACGTATGTACTATGGAAGGGGTCAGTACTGCATAGCTTATACTACAGCAGTGTGTAACAGTTCCCTGGACCATAAAAGTCCAAATGGAGCAGTAATAAAATTAAACTAAAAAAAAATAAAAACAAAAAATATATAATGAACCTCACATTTGATAACTTTATATGTAATCATCTTACACCACACGATAAGATGCTGTGATGATGTTTGTACAATTCTGTAAAGCGTTATGATGGCGAAACCGAATGACGGTATACAAAACATGATAAATAAATAAATCTAAATCCAATTCCTCTTCCCCCCTTCCCCCGCCGTTGAAGCAAGGAGCAATGCTGCATTTGCATCAAACTCATATAAGCCAATTGGTTAAGGATAGTAATCCCCAAGCCTTCTGTTAGGGGTAGTAGCTGCTGCTCCATGCTGGTTATCCCCATTCTCCCTTTCCTTGATTTCCAACTCTAGCCTTTAGGGATCCACAGTGTTTATCCCATGCCTTTTTGAATTTGTTTACTGTTGTTGTCTTAACCACCTCTTCCGGAAGGGCATTCCAGGCATCCACCACCCTCAGTGAAGAAATATTTCCTGACGTTGGTTCTGAGTTGTCTCCCTGAAATTTCATATTGTGACCCGTAATTCTATTGTTTGCTTTCCTATAGAAAAGGTTTGACGATTGTGCATCATTAAAATGTTTCAGGTATCTGAAGGTCCACATCATATCCCCCCTGCACCTCCTCCTTCAACCTCTCCTCATATGTCTTCTGATACAGCCCCCATACCATTTTGGTCGCCATCCTCTGCTCCTCCTCCATTCTGTCTCTATCCTTTTTGAGATATGATCTCCAGAACTGAACACAGTACTCCAGGTGAGGCCACACCAAGGACCTATACAAGGGCATTATCACCATCTTTTTCTTACTGGTTATTCCTCTCTCTTTGCAGCCCTTCTGGCTTTAGCTATCACTTTGTCACATTGCTTTGCTGCCTTCAAATCGCCAGATACTATCACCCCAAGGTACCTCTCCCAGTCCATACATATTAGGCTTCCCCCCCCCCCCCCCCCATCATATACAGCTATTTTGGATTACTGCACTCCAGGTGCATGACTCTGAACTTCTTGGCATTGAATCCCAGCTGCCAAGTCTTCAATCACTTTTCATTCTTTCTACTCCTTCCGGCATGTCCACTCTGTTGCACATCTTAGTATCATCATCTGCAAAGAGACAAACTTTACCTTCTATCCCTTCTGCAAAGTCGCTCACAAAGATATTGAACAGAACTGGTTGGTCTCTGTGGCACTCCTCTTAACATGGTTCTCTCTTCAGAGTAGGTTCCATTACCATTACACACTGTCTCCTGCCAAACAACCAGTTTTAATGCACTCTGCCACTTTGTCGTTGAGTCCCAAGCTTCTCATTTTATTCACCAGCCTCCTTTGTGGTACCGTATCAAAAGCTTTGCTGAAATTCAAGTAAATCACATCAAGCGCTCTTCTTTGATCCAATTCTCTAGTCACCCAATCAAAAAAAAAATCAATTAGATTTGTCTGGCAGGATTTTCCCCTGGTGAATCCATGCTGCCTCTGTTCCAGCAGCCCCTGGACTGTAGATACTTCACTATGCTTTTCTTTAGCAGCATCTCCATTAATTTTCCCATCACCAAGGTGAGGCTAACCGGCCTGTAGTTTCCAGGCTCCTCGCTGCTACCACGCTTGTGAAGTGGGGCGACCACCACCACCACCACTCCTCTCCAATCCCGTGACACCACTCCCGTTTTCAGGGATGTGTTGAACAGGTCCTTCGGTGGACCTGCTAGCACATCTCTGAGCTCCCTCAGTATCCTGGGATACTATGTTATGTATATTTGTAATCCACAAATACTTCTGCAGTCGGGTTGGAGCCCACACGTACCCAGGAAGAAAGCAGAGAGGAGCTCCCTGTTTGGTACCTAGGACAGAAACCATTAGAGAGAAAAATAAATTATTCAATAATTGAAAAATGTGCCTGGCTTATCAGGTGGGTAGTGAAGAGCTTCCATTACTCTCTTAAAGGGATAGCATTTCATTTGTTAGCTTCTTAAATGGCTAAAAACAATGAAAGATTTCAAGAATAATGAAATAGTGTCACCGCAGCAGTATCAATTTTAAGTTGAACATTGGCCTGGAAAGGAGATGACTAATGCAGACTTACTTTTTCATTTGGGGGAGAGGGAGCTCCTTCCATTGGTGCTAGCACACTTTTTAAAATAGGGGTGGTTTGTAATGGACTATACATACCAAACAGCGGTGCGAGTCCCAGACATGAATGAAGGCACTAGAGACCCAGGGACAAAGTTGGCAGGACTATTTAAAAACGAAAAAAAAAAAACTAGGGGTAAAAATAGTGTTCCTGGGTAGAACTTTAAGGAGAGGGAGAGACTGAGCTCTACTCCTCGGCCAAATTCAGGAGGCTGGAAAATCCAGGTGATAAGAGGAACAAAGAGTGAGGGGCGGGATCCCGAGAAGAAGCTCCCCTGAGTGGCAAAAACCCCGACCAGGTAGGCCAGGAAGAGCAGCAAAGGCCCAGGCAGAAGTCCGAATGCCAAATGAGTCAGATGGGGATAGGGGAGTGGGATCAGACTTGAATGATGGAGGTGGTGGAGATGCCAAACTGAAAAGGGCGGAAAGACGGACGGAACATCTCTTCGTGAGGTGTAGGAGAGAGAATGCTAAATACTTTAACAAAAAAATGGGATATTGCAAGCAGCTCCATGTACAGCAAATAAATGTTCTTCAGATTGCCCAGGGTTGACTGCAACTTTTAGTGGTTTGCACTGCGTGTATACATAGTTCCCGGATTCCTGTGGCAGATTCTACAGCAAACATTGTATATGACAGATTTGCATAAAGTCACTCTTCTCACCAAGTACAAATTTCAACTTTTTATTGAAAATCTTTTGCATTATTTGTAAGCAGTATTTAAACTATATATGACTGACCTGAGGAAGAGAGGATATTAATGAATTAAGATAATTAAAAGCCACGAATCCAAGTGGATTAAAACGGTAACGGCAATACTTTGCTGTTAAACAATATACAAATACAAAATTTTATCATGTACAAAAATTAATTAGCAAGTAACGATATAGAAGTTTCAAACTTATGTGAATCTGTCACTTTTGTTATGAATTAAGATTCAGTGGAACCATCCTTTTTATATTTTCTTGAGAAAATCCTTGTCATCTTTTGGAGTATATGAGCTTATGTTTTCTGAAGCCACCCTCAGCATCAGTAGAGTTTTTCATGCTATTAATGGATGTTAATTCTGACCCTTCCAGCTGTGGGACATGGGCAGATACAGATATCCAAAGCACATCCGGGTCTGTCAGCTAGTGATTGACTTTAGAAAGATGAAATTCTTCTAAAGGCACCGTTCTCCATCCAGGAGTTATATCAGAATTATTTGGTTTAAGAGAGATTTCATGACTCAAACATTCTGACTGTTCATTCTGACCTCATCCCTCCTCTCCCATGCCTTTCAGGATAGGATGGGAAGGAGGGAACAACAGGAAGGGAGGGGCTGAATTAGTGAGCAGTCCTCTATTCTTCCTGCTTCAGCTTCACCCCCTCCTGTTCCCTGCACTCTGCCTGCAGGGAGCAGAAGGCACAGCAGCCTTTCAGTCAGCCCTGCAGGCACAATGTAACTTCCTTCAGACCACTGAATTACTAGCAGTGGGGATGCTTCATGTTTGTTGATTGAGCTGAAGGTTGTAAATTATGCAGAAACAGGCTAATTATGCAGTTTTGTTCTCAACCACAGGATTCTGGGAGCACGGGTATATATGTGCATTTACAGATGGATTAGATATACACATGCACGCACACACATTTCTTTTCTTTAAAAATTCACTAAACATTCACGTGCTTATCGTTTTTTCATCTTCAATCTAGCTGCATCATTTCCTACCACAGGATCTGTATTGAAAAACTTTCTTTGTAAAATGAAACGGTCTTTAGATTTATTTTAGATCTGACAAGTAATAAGAGGGATACTAAGCCTTTTCTAGTGTTAGATGCTGGTTTGCTTGGATACAGATACAGTGTACAAAGTGTGCAGCCTGCTCATGGTTTTTCATCACTCTCAATAACGCCAGTAGCCTTAAGCATTAAGCTATAAGCCCTGGTGGCCCTTAATCTTATAACCTATTCTCTGTGAAGTTTAAACAAAGGCCAAACAGTTCATTGACTGTATTACTTTGAAGAGTGTAATTTAAGATTAAATAAATATGAACTGGATTTAACAGATCAGCATCACGTGTTTATCCAATTAAGGAGCAGACTGGGAGGGAACTTTCCTATCCCTAACCCTACCCTTCCTACCCCTAACCTAACCCTACCTATCCCTAATTTTTTTATTTTAATACCTACTGTTCCCCGAGAGCAGAATTAATCTCCGCATGCCGGCCAGCTGCCAGCGCATGCTTCCCTGGGACAGTGGCTAATGGTGCTGTCCTGGCCCACTCCTGCCTAAACCACGCCCCCCCCCTGTCCTCCCCTTTTTCAGGGCCCAGCACTTCGGCGCGTAATGGAGGTTATGCGCATGGTTGGGCCCATTCTAAACTGCGTGCTGTGCTCGCAAGGCCCGGCCATGCGCGTAACCCCATTTTTTTTTTTTTACGCGTGTGACCCTTTTAAAATCAGTTTGAAAATGTGGCTGCACATCCTGAGTAGGGAACATTTATTTCCACTATCAGGACACTCCCTGAAATTAACAGGTAGCAGATCTAAAACAAATTTTAAAAAGTATTTTTTCAGTCAATATGCAAAGAAGCTATGGAACTTATTGTCAGAAGATGTGATTAAGGCTAGTACTACAACTGAGTTTAAAAAAAATGTTTAGATGACTTTCTGGAGGGCAGGTCCATCACTAATAGCCAGATAGACTTTGGTGTCTCCATGTCTCAATTTTTAGGGAGAACAACTTGAAACAGACTTTCATATTGGGATTTTCCGGGTAATTCTAGGCGATTGGACTGGCCGCTGTCAGAGACAGGATGCATGGCTTGATGGACTTTGGTCTATCCAAGCATTGAATTTTTTATGTTCTTATGTTAACGCTAATGTCATATCCCCCTTTTTTCTTTTTTTTTTTTAACAGATTGAGATTTTCCTGCACCCACTCGCATGTTACATGGTAGTGATTTGTTTTCATGCACAAAAATTTGCAACTTTTTATGTTAAAAGTGAATCTCATTATCTATGTTAAATAATGAGTTTAATAATACATACAAATGTCTGACATTTGCTCTGTATTAAAAATAGTATTTAAAGGTTTAAAAATGTTGAAATAGTAAGCTAAACTCAAAATGTCATTTATAAGTATTTGTATTTCATTTTCTAGCTATCTCATGTTTTTAAGTTATCTGTAAAGTATTGGCCCATGGCATTTTAGAAGGGGCCATGACATCATCGTGACATTGTGTATTTTGCATGGTATAGGAACAATGTTGGCATTTCAGCCTAATTAGTAGCATCCTATTTTGTGATTTGTCTTTCATGTTTTTGGTTCCTGGCCAAGCATTTTTGTCTTCTTGCTCATCTTAGTCGCACTCTAAATGTCAGCAGTCTACTACTTGCCTAATTGGCTTCTTCCTCAGTTTTTCACTTTCGTTTATAAATGTTTGGCTTAGATTTCCTACATTTTGATCACATTGAACAAGCAATGTATGTTGATTTCTGTCCGTTTGATTAGTGCGTACGGTTTTTGGGCAGACATTTAGAACATGAGAAAATTGCTCTTTTTTTTCTAGCACTCTGTCAGCATTTAGAAAAAGGAAGTTTTTTTCCACTGGCGATGGATTTCTAGATATAAAGGCTGGCAATTCTGTTCAAATGAATAAAAAAAAACAAAAAACCCCACAAGTCCAGTTCATGGTATTCTCTTCAGGTACAGCTTGTAATTACAAAGACAGTCATAAGTCATAACCATCCCTCCCAGCAAGGATCTCATTCAAATTCATTTAAGTAACAACGATAGAACAGGCTGTTGCTGTAAAGCTGTGACACTGGGGAGTTTGAACTGGGATCTGTGCAGGGTAACAGGCTATTTTCTCCTGGCTACTAAGTCATTTGGTGGCACTGGTAAATCTAGGATCCTGTAAGCCATGACTCTGATGTCCTGGAAGACCACAACCTCAAGGGCAGTGGCATTCACTACACGCCCTCGACGGCTGCCAAGTGGCTGAGTTTTCAGGATTTTCCTAATGAATATTCATGAGAGATTTGCATACACATTGCCTCTAATCTCTCTCATGCTTATTCATTAGGACAATCCTGAAAACCTAACCTGATAGCGTCTCATTAGCAGGCCGATACAGTACTGTTAACCTGCATTTGGACGTGCGTTTTCAACGCGCTACCTTTTTACCCCTTATTCAGTATTGGCCTGCTAATGATGTGTATAATTTGTTGCTCTTATGGAAGTTTCTGGGTGGAAGATTTCGGTATGATAAAGGAGAGGGAAAGGAAGAGGAGGAGGACAAGGGGGGATGGGGTGGAGTACCAAAGGGAAGAATGAGGAATAGAAAGGGAGGATCAGAGACACAGATGAGGGAGGGAAGAGGTGACTGGAAATGGGGAGAGAAAGCAGGTTCTGAGATCTTGGAATGATCTGGAATGGGGAAAGGGAATTGTGTTCTTACCCTGTGTTTATTCACATCCTCACCCCTCCCCTGGTCCTCTCTCCCTCCATCCCCCACTCCCAGTCCTCTTTTTCTCCGTATCCCAGGCTTTCTCCTTCATCCTCCATTTCAAATGCCAGTATACATCCTCATCCAGCCCCTCTTATATACACTCCATCCCCTGCCTAGCCTATCCTTCACACAGCTCTCCACGGCTCATCCCCCAGTCCCCATTTCACACACCCCAATATCTTCAATCCCTTCTTCCCACCAACTCTGTTCCCCAAGCCCAGTGGTATTCACTTCCGGCCCTCAAGGACTACACACGGGTCAGGTTTTCAGGATATCTCTAATGAATATGCATCAGAAAGATGTATTCAAATCTATCTGATGCATATTTATCAGGGATTTGCGGCCCTTGAGGGCTGGGTGTGAATAGCAGTGGCCTTCTTTCTCTAATATGCACACACTGCCCCAGCTCCTCTTTCACTCACATGCACACCATTCCCCTAAGCCTCTCTCCACATCCTAGCGCCCCCAGCTTTTCTTTCACAGCAGCTGCTGCTTCTCAGTATTAACTTGGCCCACAATCTCCCACATCAATTCCTCAGGAACCAGCCAATTCCACACTAAGATCTATATTTTGTTGGCCTTCGCACAATTGTGGAATTGCAGGAGACAAAGGACCCTACAAATGACCCCAATCTCCAATCCTCCTTCCACCTACCTTTTCCAAAACAAATGATCCACCCCCCTGAACCTCCCTTCCTCATCCCCAAATTCTTCTCCTACTCCACCCAATTGAAAAACTACTGATTCCTTACTCTCACTCCCCAGCACCCCACAAGACAGGAGGACAAGGTCTTACCTCCTCCTGGCAGTGTCCAGTTTTGCTCTGGTTATACCTACTGTGAATATTGATTTCCAGTTTTCAGGCCTTTATGTTAGTCTTTTCTTACATAATATTCTCAGACACAGTGCAATTTCTCAACAAATAGCCTGACCTTTTTTGACATATCTTTCAGTTGCTACTCATACCTTCAGATGGAGAGAGGTTGCACCCACCTGAATAATTATTTAGTTCACATGGAAGCTCATTCCTTATACTGACATTGTAGTGTATTTTATCTAGATTCAGCTAGACTAGTGGTATTCACTCCTAACAGGTCAGATTTTCAGGCTATCCCTAATGAATATGCATGAGAAAAATTTGCATGTATACTGCCTCCATTGTATTCAAGTCTATCTTATGAATATTTATTGGGGATATCCTGAAAACTCACCCTGTTGGCCGACCTCAAGGGTTGGGAGTGTTAGATAGTTTCCAAGGTGAAATATGGATCTCTATCTATGAAGCATATCAGCTTTTCCACTAGGAACAAATGCTTGTACAGTCTTCCTTTGTTTATCTTAGCATAGTGGCATTAGCTGGTATACCAGAAATTAAAAGGTAGATTTTTAGAGTCGCCAGCGGGCACATATGGACACGCCAATTTTATAACATGCACGCATATATATGCACGCCTGTTATAAAATCTGCTACCTGCGTGCACATGTGCGCACAATTTTATATCAATGCATGCATATGCATGCGAATGCCGTCTCACAAGTGGGCGGATTTTAGTAGATGCGCATGACGACGCATTAGGGCCTATTTCCCTGTTCCTTCCCAGTTTGCCCCTGTAAAGGAGTAGACTTCCTAAACCCCTACCTAACCTGTCTCCCTTTTACCCTACTAACCCCCCACCCCTAAACCTCCACTGACTACCCGAATTTTTTTAGTTTACTACTTACCCATAATCCATAGCAGCAGCAACTTACGCTGTTATCGGACTCTGACTGAACGTTGTTGTCCCAGCCTGCCTACTCCCTGCCCCTTTTTGCGAAATCTTTTCCAATGCGCGAACCGGGAGATAACGCACGTGGCTGTGGGCTCTTTAAAATCCATGTGGCCCGGTCACGTGCGTATCTCCCAGATTTGCTGTGCGTAGGGCTTTTAAAATTCGCCCTTTAGTGATTTGATCCATCTATAATCACTTTGCAGTATAACAGGGGTAACCAACTCTGGTCCTCAAAAGCCTCAAACAAGCTTAGTTTTCAAGATATCCACATAGCATATGCATGAGATAGATTTGCATGCACTGTCTTCACTATATGCAGTTCTAGCTCCTGCATATTCATTGTGGATAGCCTGAAACCCTTGCCAGTTTGTGGCGCTCAAAGACTGGAGCTGGCCATCCCTACACTATAGGCTATGAATATACATAAGAAAGATCTCTTGCTCCATGTCCAGATCTGTGCAGCAAATAAGAGAAGACAATGGATTTATGAAACAACTTTATTTTACTGCAGTGCAGAATTCTCCCAGTTTCCGATTTAAAGAACTAAGGCATATTTATCAGTACATCTCTTTAACACTAAGCTATGATTATTTGGTATCTATTACAGGCTGTAAAATTATTAGATGTTTGCTTTTTTTTTTTTTTTGTAGCTAAAGTAGCTAGACATGAAAAAGAAACCCACAGTAAAAAAAAAAAAAAAAAAGTCAAAAGACAGGCACTTTTACTTCAAGAAAACTACATTTGGACGGTTTATAAACCTCATATCTTACCCTGTATGAAAGTTACAATGCAAACAATCTAAAAGTCTTGGATGCTGGCGGCAGAGCAATGAATGATGCAAGGCCTAAAAATATGCTTTTGCACTGCACTGCATCGCTTTGAATTCTGTATGAAATGTTTTTGAGTTTTCTACTTTACGGAGAAACAGAAAGAAATGTGACCAAGTTCTGTATATCCCCTGCTTCAATATAATTGTACAACAGAGTAGAAATTGGAGAGGTCAGTGTAAAGACCGGGGGTTAGAGCTTGTTCACATCTCCAGAGCAGTAGCAGGAGTTCTCTAATAGACAACAAACCTTCAATGTTATTTGATTAAGTGAAGATGATTCTCCAAAGTCCTTTAGGGAGCTAGGTTCAGATAAATATTTTATAGTATCAAATCGTTTGGCTCAATGCCCTCCTGCAATCAGCCCCTTGCCTTAAAGCAGACAGTGTAGCGGATGAAGCTGGCTTTCATCTAGATCAGTCTTTCCATGGGTGGGGGCTGCACCATGTTCCACATTTCAACTCGGGAGCCCTCCTTTTCTTGGCGGCTGGGGCTGTAGGTACCCTGGTTGGCTCGCATGCTGGCGGCAGCAATGAAAGCACACAGTCCAACACAGAAGATGAATAAGAGGACCAGGATGATGGAGGCAAAAGTGGTGAACACACCTGCCATCAAGACATCTTTTGTCTGTAAGGAGTGAAATACAGTAATTGCAGCATAATATACGACACAAGACATTTTAGAGCTACCTTGATATGAAAACATTTCTGAGCAGTAGTACCATTTAAATACAATCATATTTTTTTGTAAATAATGCTTTACTATTTGTAGAAAAATATATTTTTAGAAAGCTATCAACTATAATATTGGTTGCCATTTTAGGTACTTGATTTTTGTACATATCTATAAAGTGGAAATACCTTTCATCATTTTACATCAGAAGAGAATTCTTGTAATACTTCTGATGACAAATCAAAGCATTGACAGGTGTCATCTTAATAGAATATTAGATTTGTCAACTATGAAATTCAAAGAAGTCTATACGTTCCATCTCAGGCATACAAAAAGAGTAAAATCTGTTTTAGTTACTTTAACAATTTAAAACTGAGATTTAAACTGTTGCTTATAGGCAATAGAACCACATGTGTTAGAGCTGCTTTGAACAGTTATCATTGTGAAAAAAGATTACCGGTAAATTTAATCATTTTAGGACATGACCTGATGCAGTCTTATACAATCCCAGGCTGAACGTCTGAATTTAAGTACTGCTCTAGTTTCTTGGTTAGGTAGGTCAGGGCTTTGAATGAAGTCTTAGCTGGGAAGGAAGCAACAGATGTCATCTTGTGAAAACCTCTATTAGACATTTTACAATAGCATGAATTAAATGTCACTTCACAGTTTCTAGCTGAGGAAGAGGCTTAATGGTGACAACATCAGTGTGAAGGAGTGGACCTGTTTTCCTCTCTTTAACCTGTATGGGACCAGGCATCTAGCCTGGTCCACCTTAAATCCTACAGGGAGATAGAACTCTGTGGGCAGGACCCTGCTGGGAGGGGAATATGATTGTGAGCTCAGCTGGGATCAGGAAGCCCCTGTGTCTCCAGGAGCAAGGAGCCCCTGACCCTCTCTGGAAGTTTGAGTTGTGACTGAACTCTCAAAGGCTGGACTAAAAGGCTGGAATCCACATGGTTCCTGCCCCAGCCCACAAGATTTCGCTCAGTCATCCTACAGTCAGGTTGCCAAGAAAAATGACTCTTTGGGCATACTCAATTTGCAAAGAGGCCAATGTATTAAAGTGTGCAAACACTTTCACAAACACATTAAGAGTACTTTTAGCGCTTGTTGATTAGCTCACAAGAATCTGAATGCAAAAACCGATGTTAGAGGTAATGAGATGCAAAACTATTCAAGACAGCTCATTACCTATTAGCACGTAGAAAAACAATGCATGAAGGGCAAAAGTGAATACAGACCAATCAATGCAGAAAACTTTGCTATGCCTCAGCGAGATGTAGCTAAGTTTTTGCAATTATGTCCACATTAATGCACTAAGTTTAAGGTTAGTAAATTAATGCAAAACTTAGTTGCATGTCATTAACATGAGTCATTTAACATAAGCTAATGCACATTAACAGCTGATATCAAGATTTTTAGTACATTAGCCTCATTGTGTTTGAGATTACAACAGGTTCCAGCAAACTTTGAAAGGCCAGGAGAAAAGTGAATTAGCCCAATAAACATCTTAATAAACTGTGGTGATGGGAATGTTAGATTGTGATAGTGCTGCAGGAATTGTGCAAAAGGCCGAGCAATCTTTAGTGCTAAAGATCACAAAATTGACTGATCATTGTTTGATGTTTTGAGTCAGAACATTAATGGAAGTTGTTATAGTAAAAGAGATGACTAACAGCTGTTACTCAGATGTCACTGAGCATGCACCCATGTGTAAAGATGTTTTATTTAGCGATGCTAGTAAATGAGACGGCGACGGGAATTCAATAAAATATTACATACAATTATTTTTGCCTATGATGGCTCTTTAAATCCATGGAGAGTTTAATTGGTTTTGTTTGGAGGCAGGGGGTATGGAGGTGGGGGATGCATACAGAGCAGAAGTTTCTCTGCAGAGTTAAATGGATGAAGTTATTGAACTCACAGGGGTAACACGACTGCAAGCAATGTCACTCTTATGGGCATTTTAACTGTGGAAGGGATTGATCGGCCTTGAAGGCAGGCTTTTCCCATCTTTGCTTTTGATCTTTATTGCAAGTGACATCTGGGCTGTTGCATGTTTATGTGCTGCAGGCATGACTTGAAAAAAGAAAAAAAAATGTTTCAAAACTGAAAGCTAAAGGTAACCGCAGAGGCAAAGATACAATGAAGGTAGCAAGCAAAAAACAATTCCCAAAATTGGGAACACAGAACTAAAAAAAGGGAATCAATCTATATATCTATATCAGTAAGATTGGTATGTATGTTTGGTGTGAGTGGTTTTTTAATTGAACCTTTGGTGACCTAATAGTTTGAGGCCTGAGGGTTGTGACAATTGCGTAGGTTTTTAGACCCTTTCAATTACTTTACATTGTTGAAAGTTTTGGGATAAGATGTCTTTAAAAAAAACCCTTTTTGATATATAATAAAAGTGTTGCATATATATAGATTGATTCCCTTTTTTAGTTCTGTGTTCAAAACTGAAAGCCTCAGGTAAAAACTCGTATGACAGAGCTCGGGTGAGATTCTGTCTGATAATGCTGCTCTACTTAAGTCTTCTTATTACATAGGAATTTACGGCCAATATTTTCTCTGACCAGACTTCACCACATAAATTTAATTGGGTAGCACTCAATATTGGTGCTATCTGGCTAAAATTAAGCTCCAAGCTCCCTGGAACACTCCCTCATCTTACCGAGATACAATTAAGCCAGTGAGAAGGGTGGAAATGTTCAATTAACTGAAAAGCTGTCCACAAAATGACTTGAATACTGATCCCTTTGTAATTTTAAAATTTGGCAGAAAACATGTCTCAGGATACTGCTACATTCTGTCTATGGGGGCAAGCTGCCTTGGTCCTTTTCTAGAATTTCTAAACTATGGGCCTGATGAATTAAATAGTTTTTCCCATGTTTTGTCTATGAAAAATATACTTCACTCATAATCCTGCATGAGTATTTTACTTTTCATGGAGCCACTACCATGTTATGACCTTCATGCCACACGTTATCATCAACATGGAGGTAATTTCCAGAGTTAAGTGTTGATGACTACAGAAGTCTAACCAAGAAGAAATTCTCTAACCGATATGGTACCTGTAGTTACTTTTGACAACTGAAAAATGGCTGAAGATGGAACAGAAATGTTATCCCTCACCACCCTGTTTCTGTTTGCTTTTTGAGCCTGTGCATAGTTTTACTAGTTGTGCTGGTGCCGGAGGAAACTGGATTCTTTGCAGTTTGCAATCGCTTTAGCCAGCTGAAGAAGGGGCCACTGTGGCCCTGGAAGCCCTGTGTAACTTTCATGTTGCTGCAATACAAAGTTTCAGCACCTGTCAAGAATCCAGTTCGTGCCAGGGTCCTACACAGCCAGAGCCCCTCGTCTGTACTGTGTCATACTCCAGTGTCAGATCAAGTGCTCCTCTGGCGGGATACTCGGGGTCTTGTTTGCCGTTTGCACTTCGGGTCCAGTTTTTTCCAGGTTGCTGGGATTGAATGCCCCTCCAGTCTGTTGATCTTCCAGTACTTTAACAATGAGCAGTACCATTACAATTCCTAGAATAATTGCACCTACGGTGAGACTGGGAGCAATAAAAGATGCCAAACCAACTGCCTTTCTTGGTGCTGTACTCTGTGGAGATAATGTGCACAGAAGTAAACTTTTACAAGACGTTTAATGTGGCACAACAACAAATTCAGACAGGCAAAGAATGAAAGATTGAAACGGAAGCCCTCGTTTAGAGCAATTTTCTTCCAATTCTGTGCCAGCAACACAAATCCCTCTGGAAACTAAGGACCAATAACTATCAATGCAGATTTTTCTTTTTACCACAAACATGTGCAAGTGAGAGATTTGGTGCACAGCACACAGTAGTTGGCATTTGGAGTCTGATTTTGAAAAGCCTTTGAGTAAAACTGGGTTTTACTTGAGTAAGTGGGCTTTTGAAAATTGTTACAATATATGCCATTGAATTGTTTATAGGATTTACTCGCATTAAGGTACACAAAGGTGAGATTTGTACAATGGACTCGCGACCTTGCTAGATGCACTCTTTACCTGCTATCAAGCTAGGTCGAGAGTACAATATACAAATCTCATCTTTGTGTCCCTTTCCTCTCTCCAAATCACATCAAATCTCCACTGATGTCTATCGTTCTGTTAGTACCTCTGTCTGTGCATGTAAAACTGCCCCCCAAAACCTAACCCATCACCAAAACCTCACCCTGAGTTACTAATTGCTCCTCTTACAATGGTATAAATATTTTACTTTTATGAGAGCCTTAAAAACAGTCTCTCTCTCCCTCCCTCCAATTTTATAGCAAAATAATAAATGTAGGGGTAAGTTACTGTTCTGAAGAGGAAATGAACAATTATTTCCCCCTTTTGATAACTGCTTGGGATCATTCTGAACTAGATAACAATTTATACTATAGAGGCAAAAGGCACTGACACAGTAACTACTCTTTCAGTGGTGACCAGCAGACAAATTACTGGAAGCAATGCAGTACAGGATCCCTCATTTAAATCAGTGATGGAAAAAGTGGGATAAACCATGGCGGATATTTCTGTGCTCGCCTCCTATGCCAGATCAGGATCACCCCAAAGTCTAGAAGTAAATTATCTGGTGAAGAGATTCATCATCTAAAAGGGGTGGCCAGTGGGTACAGAAGCCCTCTGCATTGTGAATGTGAGAGGGAGTGAAGAGATTCTGACAGAGAAATTTGGGGACAAATATAGGCATTGAACTTGATAAGAGAAATACTTTGCTAAACTCTTAATATTTGCCTTATTCAGTTTTACACATGCCTGCAAGACATTCTTTTCAGATCTATCCAGATTTTCCTGGTGGAAGTGAGCCTTTTTTTGACTGTTCTGCAATTTTCTTTGTATACAAGTGCGTGTGTTTCCACATGAAGTGATTAGATTACGTTGGCTGCATCTATCGGAATACCCCTGAATCCTGATGTGATTTACCCTCAGTGACCTAACACTATGACCAGCTATGAATGGCAACAATATAGAACCAATGTAAACAGAATAACTTTGCAGTAAATTCCCCATCTAGAATATCTGAGGTGCATTCTAGTCCACATCTACTCCGAAAACCAAGCACTGCCAAAGTAATATTGTAGCATGGTAAATAATGACAGAAAAAGACTAGCTGGTCCATCTAGTCTGCCCACACTGCCAAGGATATATTCCAGTTGGCAGCAGTAGAGATGAGTTGTTGATGTCATCCTTTGTATCCTGATGTCATCGTTTGTAATCCACCCCCCCCCCTGTAAGATCTTCTATTTAGTTTACCCCTCCCTTCCCATGCCTAACCAAGAAAGCTGAGCAATAATTTCAATAGCTTCCAGTATTAGTCTGGATGATACATCCATCCTCCTAGAGCCCTGTGGCCTTGTGGATGGTATGCCTTCATTAATCACAAAGCTAACCCAGCCTGCCAGTTACTGCCACACTTCCAGGTTCCCAAATTTTTCTGTTTGCCATGCCATTCACAACTGCTTTTCATGGTAAAAAGGGATCTTTTCTATTTAAACATTTGCACTCCTTCTGTTTTCTTTGATTCTCGGTGCTAAAAAGTGAAGTGCTTTTGGGTATCCCCACCGGCACTAATGATGGACTAATGTTGTACTCCTCAAAGGTCCTACAGTCTCATCCTATCAGGATAAAATGCTATTTCACTATTTGATTGATGAACATTAAAATGTAATCTTGAAGAAATGTTCTGATGTAAAAAAAAATCTGTCAGACACATCGTGAACTGCATGTCACAATATTTAATCCTGAGAGCAGTACTTACAAGGAATGTGTGAAACTAATACAGAATTGTTGTTATTTGTGTGAAACCCATCTCATGTTATTGAGGAACTAGAATATGATGCCATGTTGCATTTAGAGTTTAACCCTCTATCCTATTCTGATGAATACCGCTTGCCATACAATATATTTTCTAGCGTTAAAATAAAACAAATATTCAGAAGCTCAACAGGGACAAATACCATGAGATGCATTACTGGACTAGTTCCAAATAATGTGTAATTGTCATGTCTTAGAATTTTAAGTGGTGGTAATATTTATTTATTTATTTAACAGTTTTTTATACCGACCTTCATAGTAAATAACCATATCGGATCGGTTTACATTTAACAGAGGGTATAACTGAAGGAACAATTCAGGTAAACAATAAATAACCATAGATAGGAATAAGTCAAAGTTACAATCAACGGGAGTCAAGAACTTGGAAGCTTAAAAACAAGCTGGAAGGAAGGTAAAGGCAAGTATTAATTATGAAAGATACGATAGAGAGAACGGGTTAAAGCTTGAAAGTGCTTTAACCTGGAGGTACCAGAGTCCATAGTTCATGAAAATAAATGCCAAGGCCGGATGAGAGTGGAAGCCATTAGTGATTGTCTGGAGGATCGGAGAAGGCTTGGTGGAAGAGCCACGTCTTGAGTCTTTTTCTGAAAGTTAAGAGGCAGGGTTCCAATCTGAGGTTTGCAGGGATGTTATTCCAAATAGATGGGCCTGCTATCGAAAAAGCTCTGTCTTTGGTCGTGGAGAGACGTGTGGCCTTAGTCGGAGGAAATTGTAGAGAGCCTTTGAGAACCTCTCTAGTTGGTCTGTTAGAGGAGTGGAGTTTGAATGGGATTTCCAAGTCGAGTTGAAGTTGATGATGGATGGTTTTGTGAATTAGGGTGATTGATTTGTATAGGATTCTAAAATTTACTGGTAACCAATATAGGTTACTGAGGATGGGTGAGATGTGTTCACCGCGGCTGGTGCTGGTCAGCAGTCTCGCTGCCGCATTTTGTAACATCTGCAGTGGTTTGGTGGTAGATTTGGGGAGGCCTAGGAAGAGTGCACTGCAGTAGTCTATTTTGGCGAATAGTAGCGCTTGTAGGACTGTCCTGAAGTCCTGGAAAAATAGTAATGGTTTAAGACGTTTTAGAACCTGTAGTCTGTAGAAGCAATCCTTGGAGGTTGTGTTGACCATTTTCTTTAAGTTTAGTCGATTGTCTAGTATTGCCCCAAGGTCTCTAACATGCTTACAGGTAATGTGAGAATTGTGAGGTGATGGTGGTGGAAAATTGTTTTCATTTGAGGAGATGAGGAGTAGCTCTGTCTTTGAGGCATTGAGGACCAGGTTTAAGCTGTTAAGTAGATTGGTGATGGAAAGAAGGCAGTTATTCCAATGGGTAAGAGCTTTTGAGATAGATTCTGTTATAGGGATTAGAATCTGCACGTCATCTGCATACAGATAATGAATTAAGTTGAGATCCGATAACAGTTGGCAGAGGGGGAGAAGATAAATGTTGAAGAGGGTTGGAGATAAGGAGGATCCTTGTGGTACACCTACGGTTGAATTTGTTAGGGGAGACTCTTTGTTGTTGATTTTGACCTTAAAAGTTCTATTGCTGAGGAAGGACTTGAATCATTTTTGGGCTGATCCAGAGATGCCGATATCTGCTAGGCGATCTAGAAGGATGGAGTGGTTGACTGTATCAAATGCCGCCGAGATGTCCAACAGGACTAATAGAAAGGAATGTCCTTTGTCTAACCCCATTAGGATATGATCTGCAAGTGAGATGAGGAGGGTTTCCGTGTTGCGTGCTTTGCGGAAACCATATTGCGAAGGGAATAGGATATTATGGTCCTCTAGATATTCAGAAAGCTGGGTGTTTACCAGTTTCTCCGTAAGTTTGGCAACGAATGGGAGATTAGAAATGGGTCTGAAATTCGCCAGAACATTGGGGTCTAAATTATGTTTCTTGAGGAGGGGCTTGAGAGAAGCGTTTTTTAGACTGTCTGGGTAACTTCCTTGAGTTAGAAGGCCGTTGATGATGCTTGTCAGAGGTCCTGAGATCGTGTTCGGGATGAGAAGCAGGAGTTTCGATGGGATATTATCAGCCGGATGGCTAGAAGGTTTCTGTTTTTTTAGGAGGGATTCGATCTCTTTGGTGGAAATATATTCGAAACTGTCGAACTTGGGTCTACTAAGGGAGTTGGAATTCTCTCCTGACTTGAGAGGTGTAGTGTTTGGAGGGAGGAGGGCGAGGGTATTTAGAGTTTTCTGTTGAAAAAATGCAGCGAGCTCATTCACCTTGGTTAGAGCTTGTTCATCTGGAATAAATGGAGGGGTTGATTTAGTGATTTGTGTTACATAAGCAAATAGGGCCTGGGCATCGTACTGGAAGTGGTGTATTTTGTTAGCATAGTATTCCTTTTTTTTTGTAGAATAGAAGTCCTGTAGTGATGTAAGAATCCCTTAAATGTTGAGAGGGTAGATGTGTTAGGGGTTTTGCGCCATCTATTTTCTTTATGTCGCAATTCCTGCTTCATCTGTTTTAGTTCGGAGCTGAACCAGGGTTGATTTCCCTTTTTTGTTGGATTGATTGTTTTGGAGACTAATGGGCACCATTTGTTTGCAACTTGTTCAGTAATCTTGTGCCAGGAGGAAAGGGCTGAGTCAGGATTAGATTGGTCTAAGTTAGAGAGTTCTTTGGAAAGCTGCTCACTAAGTATCTCCGATGGACATGCTTTCCTGAATTGAATGGTAGAGAGGTGCGGAGAGGAGCGTGTCTGTTTGCATGTGGAGAAGGAAGATTCAATCAAGAAATGGTCAGACCAAGGGATAGGGGTACATGTGGGTTCTGTTGTGCAAGAGAAATTGGAGTTGATGAATATTAGATCCAGAGTGCGTCCAGCTTTGTGTGTGGGGCTGTTGATGGTCTGAGTGAATCCCATTGCACTGAGGGTGGTGAGGAGGGCTTCGCAGTTCGCAGAGCGGGGTATAGCGTCGGTATGGAGGTTGAAATCACCCATAATCATTGTTGGTAGGTCTCCGTTAATATGTTTCACAATTGATTCTATGAGGGGGGAGGGGTCCGTTTCTAGAATTCCCGGGGGAGCATAGACTAACAGTATTTGTAGATGTTTTGATTTGACTAACCCCAGTTCCAATTTGGAGTCAGTCTTGATTGTATGTGCGGTCAGTCTGAGTTCTTTCTTGGTGGCTAGAAGAAGTCCGCCTCCTCTTTTTTTGTGTCTGTGGAAGGTGAAAATGTCATATGTATGGATAGGTAGTTGGTTGGTTAAGGCGATGTCAGAATTTTTTAACCAGGTTTCTGTGATGGCACAGATGTCTGGGTTGGAATCCAGGAGGTAATCATTGAGGATGTGTGTCTTTTTAGTTAAGGATTGTGCATTGAAGAGGGTTACTGAGAGTAGCGTGAGGCCTAGCAGTTGGTTCAAAGGTGAAGTCATGATTGGGATAATTCTTTTTTGTATGACGTTGGTGAAGTTGGTTGAGGGGATTCTTCTTTGATTGTGGATGATTGGGATGTTGTAAGTGTACATAGTGAGTGGGATTCTGGAGGAGGTTTAGACTGGGAAGCACTTGGAATGAATTTGGTAGCAAACTGGTGAAAGTCTGCAGTAAATAGAGGAGATGTCTGAGGATGGATGAGGGAAAGGTGTTTGTCTGAATGATGAGAGTCCTGGATGAATGCTGAGGGTGGCTGGATGAATGATGAGAGTCCTGGATGAATGCTGAGGGTGGCTGGATGAATGCTGAGGGTGGCTGGATGAAGATGCTGACGGTGCTGGAAAGAAAGCTGTGGTGGCGTGATGAGTGCTGAGGATTTTGTATGAGTGCTGAAGGTGGGTGGAGGAATGGTAGGGAGGACCTAAGTTAGGAGTTGTAGAAAAAAAAATTTTTTTTTTTCCTTTATTTGGATCTATTCTGGAGCCTCGCGAGAGGCTAGTTCCGGGTCCTCCTTCTTTGGCCCCAAAAGATACCTGGCTCTAAAGTAAACAGAGCATTTGACAGTGCCTGTGCATAATTTTACAATCTGCAATCCTGTAAGAGGCCTTGAAAAAGATAAAGCATGGAGCTCATCAAGACTGAGCTCTCAGAATCCTCTTGAAGGGAGAAAACCTTGGGATCCCCGAAAGCATTCCCACATTGCTAAAGGTTACTTAAATGAGGGGCTTAAGGATCTCTGAATACTTTTTCTAGAAGAAAGGAAAAGTGGGGGGACAGGATGAAAAAAGGTTAAAATCTAGCAGGCTTCAATGAAGTGCAAGAGGGTAGCATTTTCCTTAGCAAGAGGCCTAAGGTCAAGGTGTCCTGAAATGCAGCTGGAAGGACAGAGCACTTCGAAGGACGTTCCTCTTTGCTGAGAGATAGTGGGTTCCAGTAATCGGTCCTGGTAGACGTAGCAATCAGAACAGTGACAGTTTAAGCATGCTGAGAGAAGATACAAAGGACAATGGCCAAAGCAAGGGAGGGAGGTGACCAGAGAATTAAGTAGGGTCTGTAGTGACGCAGCCACGGGCCTTTCATTTTCAGCCGCCGGCGGCCTGCAGCCTCTCTCCTTCTTTGGCTGCTGGCAGGATAGGCTGCACCAGTGGCCCCATGGCCTCTCCTGCTGTCGCCGGCCCACTGCCCCTCTGCCAGGGTGGGCCACCCTGTGCAAATGCATGGTATGTACACCTGGTCATGCTGGGCCTGGACGCAGTCAGGGAGGGAGGGTAACTGCACATATTGGTAAGGCCAAATAGTCTTTATCTGCCAATGATTACCATGGATATATTTGCCATGAGAAGTTTTGGCTCTGTATTTGTCTCTTGTCCATAAGTACGATTAAAAACTGGCTCTTTTATTTTCTGGCCAGGCTGATCCCATTTTGTTGTTACCCCACTGCATGCAGGGACGTGTAGTTCTGGTTTCCCCTTGCAAAAAGAGGAACCTCCAATTCATGAATATAAGGGAATAAATAAAAACAAACCTGAATCAGCCTATCTGGAAAAATAGTTGGTAACCTTTTATAACATTCAGGACATATCTGCTCTGTTTTCTGGTTAGAATCATTTTTTCATTCTGACAGTGACTGATCACTAAAACTGGATTGCTCAGCTTTTGAGTAACATCATTACGGGGCCTATGTTAAAATTAACATGTGCAGTGGCTAATGCCCATTTATTAAGTGTTTCTGTGCAATTTGCCAAATTAAAAAATATATATTTAAATCTTATTAGGAGTTAGGATGTACTATCCAGCATTAAAGCCAGGGAGGATAACTTTCAGACAGTACATGTGGCAGTATTTATGCGCGTATATGGCCATGTGTAGTTTTACCATAGTGTTTTATAACCCACATGTATGATATGCGTTTTATCAGATATGCACATCTCTACCCTGCAACCTAAGCACAAATCCATGCAATGCATTGAAACATGTATATCAATGTACTGAACAAACGTACTTTTCCTACTTATTTTAAAAGTATATGCACATATATTTTACGCACAAAAGTAAAGTAGGACTTACTTGTGTACGTCGGCCAGTTTTATAACACGCATGCATAAAGGGAATTAAAAGTTTTAACAATTAGTCCATCAGTTTGTCCAGTCATTGAGTCTTTCCTGCTTCTTCAGCCTGAACTCCCTCCCAACTCACCCAGACTTTCCACCCAGTACTACACATCTAATATCACATATGCCAAATAATTAGCAGGTGCAAAAATGTGTGACTAAGTTGGAAAATGTATGCTTGTTAAGTGTCTTTTAAAACAGCAACTTATGTGTGTTATGGCCCCACCCTGGAACGCTCCTAGATCGGCCCTTTTTATATATGCAATGTGTGCATGTGAAAGTGAAAATATGCGCCTACTATCAACATTTATAAAATAAGGAGTAAGGAAGTAGAGGCTATTTATGCACGCAAATGCTGTTTTCACATGTGAAACGTTTTGAAAATTCATCTTTAAGAGGGTTACCACAGTCTACTTAGGCTGCTAAAGTTAATTACATTTCTAGAGTTGGCCATTTAGTAGCCTTAGTAGGTTGCCTTAATTCTGTCTTTTGGACCCAAAAACATATACTCCTCCCCAAGCTAACAAGAGTCCACCCAACACTCCTCTCACCCACCTCCAAGCTGTCAAGGCTCTTCCAGTCTAGCCAACACAACTTCTCCAGGCCAAATTCAGCCCCAAAATAGTGCAAATCTTTGCTGGTAGGAGGAAGTCAGTTTTCATCCTACCATCTGCAGAGCAAAATCAAAGTAGCAGCACTGATACTATGACCTGTATCTGCTGTGTACAGATCATAGAGTTAGCAAACCCTTTGCAGGACAGCGTTAGCAAACCCTTTGCAGGACAGCGTCTTTCTGCCAGTGAAGAATTGCACACCTTTGAGGGTGAGTTTAGTCTGAGGTATGAGAAGACATATGTGGTCCCAGAAGCTCTTATCAGCTTGGGGATGGGGTGTCGGAGAGGTAGTGAGGGCCTATGGAAGCCCACATTTGATTCTTTGGGGGAGGGGAAGTCCCCTATGCTAACTGGCCCTTTCATTTTGAAGTTGGTTAGTATGGGGAACCTCAAGCTGTTGAGCAGGGCAGCATCAGAGTGACTGCACTATCTTTAACGTGCTTGTGTTGATGTTGTTGCATTCTGCATCTCCTTAGTTTAGTATATTGGGCGTTAAAGGCCAGTGTAGCCTTCTGCATCATGCAGGATTTATCAATGGTTAATACACAAGTCTCTAATTACAGTGACAGGTAAAGGCATGGGGGGGGGGGGGGGGGTGTAATGTGCATGGAGCAGCAGTTGCTATCCTAAAAAAATAACATGCTGGGCAGAGTGGATGGACTACTTGGGTCTTTTTCTGCCATCTTTTACTATGTTGTTATGATGTCATGAAAAGAGCACAGCCTACCACTATCACTACTAATTATCACTTCCACAGCTTTACTAGACCTTATACAATGCTGACTTCCCAGGCAAATTTCTCTGAGCCATAACCAAATAAGTGAATTTAAGCAGTGTAAGGATTCTCACCCAGGCTGAGGTGCCCGGGGAAGACCAGCAACAGTTTGTGTACCTCCTCTGGCAACAGAAGTAATCCTTTTAAGGACCTTCTTGTGGGAAATGATACTACCACAGAACTGGTCCCTCTGCCGTTAGTCAACTTGACAGATTTGGTATTCTTTTCTGCACTGTATCACCCAAGCTGGAAACACCCCCCTCCCCTCAGAAATCATTGGAGAGGAAGGGAGGCCAGCTGCCTCCCTGGATATCTCTCCTGGAGCTTCTCCATACCCTCTCACCTCTGGAAGTTAAGTGGGGGGCCTGCTACCTGTCTCCTACTGCCAGGCCTGCAGCAGTTGTATTAACAACTTCAAGGAAATTTTGCGTTCGACCTGTGAACCGGCATGCATGTTGGACCCTTCCTCTGCATGGCTTAGCATGAAACACGGGTGGGGCAGGGCTGCCGCAGGACAGCTGACACGTGCACTGGCTCAAAAGCTCAAGGAGAAGTTTCCTGGGGGTTAATACTGCTGCTGCAGGCTCAGCAGGAGAGTCAGCAGGTCCGGATAGCAGCATATTCTGATAGTATTTTACCCTAATTTATGTTTATTTTAGCAAGTTATGTTTAATACTGGTTTGCTATCGTACCTGTCTGCTGATTTTTTACTTTATCATCTTGCACATTTGTTTTTGTGATGGTACTATTATGTACTTTATATCTTTTGTAAACCATTTGGTTAACTCCCATTGACAGGAAGTGTATTGAGTTTAATTAATGAAATGAAAGGCAATGGTGATGCCCTGGTGCCTATTTAAATATGACAGTCGCCCACGCCCAGGGTCATTCATTTTCAGTTTAAACCGATTTTCACCCATAAATTCCCGGATTTTGCCAAAGGTGACAATCTGTTTAACAGATATTCGCCCTGATTTTAGGCTAATGAAAATGCTGCTCCAGAGCTATAGATGCAGCATTTCAGGACTCCAGCCACTGCTGGAAGCCAGTGTGGGCCAAAGCATAGGTTGCATTTCAGGTGCCGCCCATGCCACCTCCTCGTCCCCTAAGCAGACAAAGTGTCTGCTGTCTGGTGCCATGAATGCATTTGGAGCACTTCCCGGCAGGCTCCCTGGCCCTGCACAAAAGCAGACGTGCGGTGCTGCACGGCGCAGGAGCGTCAGTAAGCTGCTGCTGAAGACGAGGGGAGAAGCCCGGGCCTACCACCAGTAAAGATAAATGCTGTTGCAGTGCGGAGAGTCAGGGAGGGGAGAGAGGGAGATTCTTGGCAGGGAGAGCGGCATGCTAGGCCAGGGATGGGGTACAGATGGGCATGATGTTGAGTGGGTAAATCTGCTTAATTATATTTCATTGTCCTGGCTTCTGTCCACAAAATAAACCTCAGTATTTACCTGGAAAATTGAGTCAGTTTTTTCAATTGATGTCTCCTGTCTTTGTTCTTGTTATAATAAACCCTAATAAATTCCCAGGAAAAATAAACTAAAACAGAAAATGAAGATCTCTACCTATGGCTAAATTCTGGGCTGAGTATCAAAATATAAATAAAAATCCCTGTAACTGCTAATCCTTCTAGCAGTTCCTACCTTCTGTCACTAGAGGCAGATGAATTCTGCTTTGCTTATTATTCACAGCAAATAGTTAAGTTTGTGAAGGTGGCAGGAAGAAGATCGCATGAAATGGTAGATATGGCGTTCCTAACTGCAGATTTAACTATGCACTTGGGCTTCATTTGGGGAGGGTGAGAGTGGGGGAGGGGGGGGGAACACTGGCACTTACTGATGTCGTGTTTGGTGTTTGTGGATTTATGGCAGTTTCATTCAGTGCTGGAAAAAAAAAAAAAGAAAAAAGTGTGAAATTTGCCTAAAAATAGTGTCAGATTCAATACATTGCCCAACTAGAGAAGTCGTTTTGTTTGTTAAGAGAAACATAACTGCTGTTTCACCAACATATCCTGCAGCTCAGTGATCAATACAAAGGAGTGCATTCTATATAAATCAACATTTTCTAATTTTCTCTAAGAACTTTATTGCCTATTTGTGGAGCAATTAAATGCATAAAGTGAAGACTGTTGTCAACTAGCCCCATGTGAGGAAGGGTAACCATGTAGGAATTATTGTGGCAGCAGAATCTGCAGGTAATTAAGATAATTACTGCCAAAGTACTATTTGGTTTGATAAGTGAACGTCTGTCAGTGTTGCCGGTTAATGCTGACAGTAAATAAGATGTTCAGAAGTCACCTGCTTGCCTGCCAAGTGTACTCAGGGAAACAAAGGCCCTGATTTATTATGAAACAAAACAACCCAGCTTGACTTTCCCCACTGACTCTTCCTGAGCTGTTGGGTGCTTTGTACATGGACTTAAGTTGCCATCACAAGCCCTGATCTCCACAGATGTGATCAATCTGTGAAGAATAGTGTTCACAGGAGCACTGTACTAGGAAAAATGTATCAGACATTTCATTTTTAACTGCTAGAGGTGTCTCTATATATATATATTACTCTTTTGATCTTTTATGATCAAACATCTGTATGTACATATGTATACGTGTATATGTATATATACATGTATAGATATATGTTTGAAAATAAAAGATCACAGCAGAAGAATGTGCGGCAATCAATTAAACTGGACAATAGCACTATAAATGAAGCATAAACAATTTAATGAGTGCACACACCAATAGTGCACAAAATTTGAATACTAAGCGTAGAAACGTAGTTATACAAAGCCCCGACACGGCCGTGTTTCGCATCAGGGGGATGAATTCCAAAGTTCTTCAATGAAATAAGGGTGAAGCTCTGTTTGCAACGAGGATCACTAAATGTCAGATACTTCATATATAGAGTCCCAAATTATTTTATCAGTGACAAGCGTCTGAAAAGTAAATTGAGTCCACCGGGGACATCGCGACAGGTTGTGGAATCTTCAAAGAATGGACCCGAAGGTCTCAAACACATATAATTCTACGAGGTAAAAGTGTGGGTTGGAGACAAGCTTCTCGCACTGTGCTTGTGCCCGACATGATAGAAAGCAAGTTTACTTAAGGAGGTTGTCAATAGTGTAATCGCGATGTCCCAGAGCATCTGGGACAATAGTGTAATTACAATAGTGTAATCGCTCTGGGACATCGCGATTACACTATTGACAACCTCCTTAAGTAAACTTGCTTTCTATCATGTCGGGCACAAGCACAGTGTGAGAAGCTTGTCTCCAACCCACACTTTTACCTCGTAGAATTATATGTGTTTGAGACCTTCGGGTCCATTCTTTGAAGATTCCACAACCTGTCGCAATGTCCCCGGTGGACTCAATTTACTTTTCAGACGCTTGTCACTGATGTGTTTGCTCATAAAAGATGAAGAAAATCAATAATCTTCCTGAAAAACAGTATGGTTAAAAAGTCAGTTAACACAGATTAACATAATGTTGATCATTTCTGCCTTTATGGATGTATCAGCAGTGCTTTGCGTATGTATAGCATGATCCAAGTATTTTCAGTGATATCTTGAAATATTCTTTGCAGCACTAAAATATGCATGAAAAGGCCTTCGCAGGCTGATTTTCACAAGATAGATAACTGCACCTCAATGAGGTGTACGTAATCTCTCTTTACAAAACTGTCTATAAGAAAAATATCCTGGTCAAAATGTTCTGCCTCTAAAATCCCAACTGCTGCACAAATTTCAGTGCAGCTTAGTACGCTGGTCTCTAAGTCATGGAAAGATCAATAAGGTTCTGGCTGGAGTATGAAAGGAGGCTTTTAGAAGTTTGAACAGCTGTTGGCATGGAAGCCTTGCTGAAGACTCAGAGCACCCAAGTTTGTGGAAGGTCAGGCGGGTCCCATACCGCCTGGACAATGTAATATGGTGCCAGGCCAAATAGCTGGCACGCCGGGGGTTAAAGTTAGTGGGGGGAGGTGCAACGGCCCATATTCGGGCTCGAGTTGCGTGACTAGGTAGGAGGGGGGGGGGGGGGGGTGCTGAGGTTTATCTTTAAACCTCTGATTCTCTAGGAACCTATTGGTTCCCTCTGACTTAAGTGGATGGGAAGGGGAGGAGCTGAAGGAGGGACCTGGGGATTCGGCAGGCATTTTAGTTTTTCTGCCATGGCTCTTAGTCGCTGATAGCGTCCTTCGCCTATTTTTTTGCATTTGGGGGCCTGCTCAGCTGACTGGAATGTCGGAGGAGGCGCCAATGCCGGGTGATGATGATCCTGTGGCGGCTCCGGTTGAGCATCGAGGCGACGCAGGAGATGGGGCTGACTTGGTGAGCGGGGCGGTTGTGGCTGTGCCGGGGGTTGCAGCTGCCGGTTCGGGGGAGGGGACCGCGAGGCGGCCTGAGGTGTCTGGTGGCAGGAGGCGGGCTGCACGTCCCAGGACTCGCAGTGAGAAGGCTGCCCCGTGGCGAGGGAAGTTGGGGACTATGGTTCCTTCCCCGCGTTTGGTCCCACTGCCTGTCTGCGTTCCTGCTCCTCCTGCTCCCGCGAGGGTCGAGAGTTCCTGTGGGCCAGCTCCTCAAGCGGTTTCTCTGGCTGCCTCTACCGCTGTGCCGGCTTCAGCTCGGGGCTGTCCGGTACTGTAGTGGGAAAGCAGGGTGCACAAGGTGCTGGGTCAATGCAGCTGGAACGGGGGTTTGAATCTGAAGGGCTTCCGGTACCCAGGGAGCCGCAGGGGGTGACAGGGGGAGGATCCTGCACCATGGGGGATTTGGGGGATCAGACAGGTTTTGACAGACCACCTTGGTGGGCTTTTTTGAGGTACTGGAGGGACGGTCCCCCAGAGATGTATGATCCCAGACTTTACCTGGGTTCTGAGTCGGGAGGTGAATGGGCGGGACCGGGCGGTCCGCCCAAATATGTTTGGGGGTCTGAGGACAACTGGGGTTGGTGTATCCCGCCGTGGGGCGAGGGCTATGCCCCAGATTGGTACAGGTTTCCGCAGGGGAGGTTCAGGGGGAGGCAGGCTCATGCAAGGCCGTGTTGGAGAGGCGCATCCGGTGATTGGAGAGGGGAGCAGGCGCCACCATCTTTTGACATGGGTCCGCGCTGTGTGTCATACTGGTCTGGTGGTCCGTCGGGAAGTCCTGCAGCATCAGTGTTTTCTGGGTCCTCGGTTGTTGCTGCTCCTTCTTTTTCACAGGCTTATCCCGTCGGAGAGGCAGACGACGGTCCTGGTCATTTGCGGCGAGACTGCTGGTGTGCTGATCCAGCTGCGGCAGCGGCGTTTACATCCGGTTCCCTGAGTCAGGTCCCCAGCAAGATGGATCATACCAACAGATTCTGAGGCACAAACCCCGGTGAGTCAGGGCCTGCCAGCGGCTCCCGGATACCAACTCCATGTCCGGGTATGGATGGCGGTGCCGCAGACTCGAATATAGTCGGGATGAGCAAGGACAGGAGCCAGCCTGGTGAGTATGAAGTTGAAGGGGGGGTCTGGTTCCTTGCAGGGGGGGCTGCATTTCACCTCAGGGTTAGGAGACCCTGGTCCAACCGAGCCAGTGGTGGTGTCGCAGGAAGAAGTTGTGGAGCCTCCGGCTGTGCGTTCCTCGGACCCGAAGAAACACGAGAAATCATGGCGCAAGAGAAAATGCACTTGGCCTAGCTCTTCAGACTCTTCGTCTTTTTGATCTTCATCTTCGTCCTCCTCGTCTGGTTCCTCTTCGGCAGGGGCGGGTAAAAAAGGCCAGATGGGCGAGCTCGGTCAGTCAAGGGGGTCACCTGCATTGGTCAGCCTCTCTGAGTTGTTGGAGGATGTGCCCAAGTCACTGCGAAAAAAGATTAGGCAGCATAGGTACATCGATATTTTCCAGTTGTTGGAGGGTCGTAGAGGTAAGCATAGGGAGAAAAAGAAGAAGAGAAGTGTGGATAGATTTCAGGGTACGCAGCGGAGGGTGGCTCGCAACTCGCACAACTGGATCCGCGCATTCCTCCGTTTGGCTAGTGTTGTGGGTCATTGCGACCTGACTCAGAATGGTCCCCTGCTGGCGTATGCAGATACTATTCTGGCGGCCAGCTGGGCATACGAGGGTTGGTCATGGCTCAATTATGATGTGTGATTTAGAGACTAAATGGAGGAGAACAAATTCATGGTGTGGGGCAGTAGGGACGTGGGGCTGTGGTTGACACAGATGGGTGCCAAAGTAGGGTCGTCGGGCGTAGGGGACAATAGCGGAATGTCGGGGTCTCCCGGTGGGTGGCCATTTCGGGTGGGACCTGCCCCAGCAGGGGACGGTAGAGTCGGGTCCAGTTTCCTAGATGAGTGTTGAAAGTTCAACCGGGCGACATGTAACTTCCCAGACTGCAAGTTCTAACATGCTTGCTCCAACTGTGGGTTGGGACATCCTGCCACCAAATGCCCAAAACGAGCCAGTGTCGGGAGTGGCAGCGGATCTTTGGCGAAAGGCCCACAGAAGTGAGGTCCAGGAGTTGGCTCCTACTCCGGTTTGTTTAGTAGCTATGACGGGATGGCTGAGTGGGTATCCCAAGGTGGAGGCGGCATTACTTTTGTTTCAAGGTTTTAGGTATGGTTTCCATGTCCCCTTCAAGGGACCGATTGAGGTGGGGGAGGGGTCCATAATTGTCCTTCGGTTTGCAAGCTGACCCATGTGGTAGCCGCTAAACTGCAACAGGAGATCGACATGGGCAGGATTGCGGGTCCTTTTCAAGTTCCTCCTTTTGAGGATTTGGTCCTATCCCCACTGGCTGTGGTGCCCAAGAAAGAGGCAGGTAAGTTCCGTTTGATACATAATCTGTCATTCCCAGAGGGTCATTCAGTCAATGATTACATTCCCAGGGACTTGTGCACGGTGAGATATGCTTCTTTTCAGTCAGCAGAGTCGATGGTGCGGCACTGTGGTGTGGGTGCCCAGATGGTGAAGGTGGATATTGAATCCGCCTTCTGATTGCTGCCGATCCATCCTGAGTCGTTTCCGTTGCTGGGTTTCCGATTCCAGGATTCTTTCTATTTCGATAAATGCCTGCCCATGGGGTGCTCCATGGCCTGCGCCTATTTTGAAACATTCAGTTCTTTTGTCCATTAGGTGGTAGCAGAGCGGGCTGGAGTGGGTAACATCGTGCATTACTTGGACGATTTCCTTTTCGTGGGGGATTCATCTTCTCATACTTGTTCCCATCTATTGAATTGTTTCCATAGCACTGCAGCTGAATTCGGCATCCCTTTAGCAGAGGGCAAGACAGAAAGTCCTTGTACTCGCATTACTTTCTTGGGTATCGAGTTGGACTCGGTCGGGATGATCTCTCGCTTGCCATCCGATAAAGTGGAAGCGATGAGGGATTTGGTGGCCAGGGCATTGCGGGCTAGGAAGCTGACTTTACGTCAGATGCAATCCCTGGTGGGCAGCTTGAATTTCGCTTGTCGTGTGCTGCCTATGGCTAGGGTATTCCTGAGGAGGCTGAGTTCTAGTTTGGCTGGCTTGCGGAAGAGTGGTCACCGGATTCGCGTTACGAGACGGTTGAAGGAAGATTTGCTGATTTGGGATCGTTTGTTGTCAGATTTCAATGGTTCGCTATTGTGGCAAGATGATTCAGTTTCCAATCACGATTTAGAACTGTTTACAGATGCAGCTGGGTCCGTTGGTTTCGGCGCCTATTTTCAGGGGGCCTGGTGTGCTGCATCTTGGCCGGAGGAGTGGAAAAGGTTGGGGGTTACTAAGAACATTACATTCCTTGAATTGTTCCCCATTGTGGTTGCGGTGTTTCCATGGGGTGCACAGCTTTGAGACAGGAGAGTAGTGTTTTGGTGTGACAACTGAGGGGTGGTGGATGTCATTAACAAGCGGGCTGTGAAATGTATAGTGGTCTCTGATCTGCTGCGGGCGTTCGTGCTGCATTGTATGGAATTGAATATCACTGTATGGGCGAGGCATGTTCCTGGGGTTTCTAATGTTATTGCTGATTCTCTTTCTCATTGCAAGTGGTCCCTGTTTCGGGAGCTCGTACCGGAAGCGGATCAGCAGGGAGCATCAGTGCCGCATTTCCTTTGGAGTCTCGGTTCCCAGAAGCATGAAAGCTGCTCCAGGCGTCCCTAGCTCCGTCCACCTGGAGCAGTTATGTGGCATCGGCAAACAAGGTGGTGTCCTTCCTGGCCAGTTTGGGTTGGCAGGGGGGTCCTGTACTGGACGAGCACATGGTACAGTTTATTGAACACGCCAGGGAAAACGGGGTTTCCAGGGCATCAGTGGGCAGACAGTTGTCTGGATTCTCCTTCTTTATGAGGGCTCACGGCTGGGGATTCCCGGTCGGGAGATTCCTGATTCGTCGGGTGATGCTGGGATGGGCCCGAGGGTCAGTGGTGGTTCCGGATAAATGGCTTCCGATTACACACGAGATTTTGGGTAGGCTGTGGGAGATGCTGCTCGTGATCTATAATAGCAAATATGAGTGTTGTCTTTTTCGGCTTGCGTTTGTGTTGGCCTTTTTTGATGCATTTCACATCAGTGAGTTGGTAGCCTGTGCTTCCCAGGGGGCTGAGGATTCTGGCCTTTTGCTTAGGAATGTGAATATACGGGATGATTCAGTGTCCTTAGTCATTCACAGATCCAAAACTGATCAAGCGGGTAAGGGGTCGTTAGTGGTGCTTCATCCGGTTCCGGGGTCGCAGACTTGTCTGGTGACGAATGCACTGGCTTTTGCAAGAACTCGACCGGAGGGTGGAGTTCATTTGCTGGTACACCGCGATCTACGGCCCCTGACGACGTTTCAGTTCGGGGCAGTTCTGCGGATGGGTTTGACTACTTTGGGGTTGGACACCTCGTGGATCGGGACCCATTCCTTCCAGATCGGGGCCGCGACATTTGCAGCGAATGCGGGCTTGTCAGGGGTGGGGGGGGGGGGGCGTGATTCAGAGGATCGGCAGGTGGAAGTCAGATGCTTTCACTGGAGATGTGCAGCTGGGCAGTTAATGGTCCGAGATATTAATTCCTTTCTCTTTGAAGGTGCAGTTCAACAGGAGACAGTGGTGTGGTTTGTGGGACACTCTTATATTGCCTGGGCACATTCCCATGCTTGTGGGCATCCATACGGGCCACACTTGGACTTGGAGGGGCAGGGAGTGAACATTTGCTGGTTGGGTCGACAGGGCATGCACTGGTCTGAGTTGCTGCCTTGTCTGCAGGAGGAGTGCAGTCGTCTCTCCCCGCCGAATATCTTGATCGTTCATCTGGGAGGGAATGACTGGGGCAAAATGTCGGGGCGAAGGTTCATTGGCATGGTGCGAAGGGACCTGGCAACGGTCTCTGGTTTGTTCCCGAGTACTGTTCTTTGCTGGTCGGACATTATTCCAAGGCCTGCTTTGCTTGCGCATAAGGTTTGGCGCCAGTGTCGGACCAAGGCTAACCAGCAGATTGGTTCCTGGCTGGCGGGTGTGGGGGGTTTTCATATCTGCCATGACTGGGTTTGGGGTCTGGAGGTGGGGGTTTTCAGGGGGACGGGGTTCATTTATCTTTTATGGGTATGGATATGTTTTTTAACACGCTGCAGGAGGCCTTGGAATTCGTACTGAGTGGGGATCCGGGCCGCAGAAGCGACTGTCCTGGCTACCCATATTATATATCTGTCCCCTGAAAGCTGTTACCTTATGACAGGAGGGGGACTCTTTGGATACTGTCCAGAAGCAGGCCTAGTGCCACAATGCTACCATGTTCTGCTGGTGGTTTTCTCATGTAGACCAGGTCACACAGAGGTTATTAAATTCTATTCATTTCTTACAGTGCCAACATTACCCAGACCTTTGCATGTGTAATGGGTATTAAGATGGTAGGTTGGTTGCCTATTAAAAAAAAATGCAATAGGCACCTATTCATTTTAAATTGCGAAATGGGCAAGCTCACATTTCTTGGCTTTCCAAAGTTGGTCCTCAACTTTTTTTTTTTTTTTTTTTTGCAATGACATTTAAGTCTAGTGCAGTGAGCAAATGAGTGGCTTTAAACAAATATTTTTAAAGCTAAAAATATTTCTGTATAAATTGCAACAATCATGCAACATTAAATAATATAAAGCACGCTCCCTATTTAAAGCAAACAAAATGCAAGATTTGCAGTTGTATTTATATGCCAGATAAAATAGCCATATTTGTTTGCAGGATTTCAAATTATGACTTATGGATTTTTTGTATGCACTGCCATACTTTTTCGGCTACAGAGCACTCATGGCATGCTATTAATATTCTTTAATCTTCTGTTTCTTGAAACATGTTTTATTCTCATGTACACTGTCCCCCGGCTATTCTGCTACACTACTTCATAAAATTTTATCCTCGTGGGAATCTTACGTAGAAAGCGATGGCTATGCTATGGGCTTCACAAATGATTATTTTCTTCCCTCACTGCTCAAAAGAAGAAAATATGTCGTCAATACTCAATCCAAAGCCATTGTTTGTTTTTGCACAGAAAGCTTCGGTCAGGTTCTCAGTTGACAGGCAGCCATATTGCTAAAACCACTACCACATTTGGAACTACTTATCAGCTTTGGAGGAGAGGCGGTTAATATGGGACAGTGTGTATGAGGAAGACTGGGGAGGGGAAGGTATCAGACACTGCTGTTATCTCTGCTCTAGTTATTCCATAGTGGCTGTACTGAGTTTGTTAGTCACTAATCAGTAATTATGGCTAATTATTGTACTAAAAGATCAGGGAAATGTTGGGGGGGGGGGGGGGTTTATAAATGTAAGTAATAACTAAATAGCTTTTTTTTCATAGAAAAAAATGAGGAAACTCTTATTAAATTAAACTTTGCTCTCTTAATAAAGGCATGAAAATTTCATGACTGTCGGTGTTTCTCCTCACTTCCTTCAGATTCGCCACATTCTTTATATGCTTACCGGTTGACTGTCTGCTACAGGAAATTTCTCCTTGTTTGCTCAGTGCCTGTTTTACTAAAACTGGGGTGGATGAGAACCTAGTGGTTAGAGCAGCAGGCTGAGAGCCAGGGTTCAAATCCCACCAATGTCCCTTATGACCTTGGGCAAGTCACTTCACTTTCCATTGTTGCAGGTTCAACAGGCAAGATTATATATATAACAGCCCACATGAGGCTGAAGTCCACATATAGAAAACACACAAAGACTTTAGCCCAAATTTTCAAAGTGAGATAATTCCAAATACATTTTAAACAAACAAGACCTGTTGCTGGATTTTACCATGATTATCTGTAGGCCATTACTGCAAGCAGCTCCGACTGAATGCGCAGCTGCACTGTATATAAAAAGCCATTGTCTGAGATGTATTTAAATCATATTTTCAGATACAAGTTACCCATCTGCCGCTTTTCATGGAGCAGCTCAACTTCTGCATTTGTGCGCTGAGTAAATCTTTACTTCAGTAATGTAATAATTTTCAAGCATCTGTTATAGTTTAATGTATACAAAAACGTCTTCTAATTATTGTCTATTCATACAGAATTAAAGTCCCATACAGAATGGAGGTGCTGCTAAAGTCAGAAAGATGCATGGGTTCCTTATTCTTATCAGCTGGAAAGATGTTATGACTGAACTATGTCAGGAGAATTACGATTTTAAGGACCTGTGGCTACCTGAAGGACTGGACGTGCACTTCTCTGCAACATTGGCCTTTTAAACCCCCATCCTTTCACCAAGTACTGTATTTCTACAATTGGAGCATTTTTATATTAAAAGTCAAAGTATTTATTGGAATAGTTTTGCTGTATAAATTGTGACACCCCCCCCCCCAAATCCCAAATGCAAGAGGTGAACACTCTGATGATTTGGAGCCTGAAGAAAAGTTTTATTAAGAACGGATCTTTCTTTTTTGTTGTACAGATTTCATTTTCTGGCTCCCAGAATGTGCTCCCTTCTCTCTCTAGGGCACTCCAGTCTACAACCCTCAGTATTTGCCTACTATAAACATCATGTGCGGCAGGTAAGGCTGCAATATCTGTACAGTTTTACCTTTTGACCGAAGCGTGTCGATCTGGACCGTCAGTACTGTTAGCAGCAGCAAATGAATTCCAATGACTAATCTTCCACCCATGTTTCTCAGCAAGCTCGAAAAAGATTTGAAGGGGTTTTTTTTTTGCCAAAGGATGATGTTAAAGCAACTAAGCGTTGCTGGTTATGAGTTAAGTTTACAGATCCACACAAGATGGGACCTGAAAGATCCCTTAAAGTGCGCTCTTGCTGTGTGTTCACAGCACAAAAGACAGAAGCTAGAACTGATTTTCAGCGAGTGATTGTCCTCCTGAGCTGTGTTCCACGCAAACTCAGGGTCTTCCTGGCATGCCCTTCTGCTTTATATTTCTCTCTCATTTTCTTATCCTACAAATCTGCAACAAAAGCAAAGTTTCAGATTGCAAAATGTTCCAACCTGCAGCTACTGTAATATCTTTAAGTGGTGGACGAGAAATACATCAGAACCTGAACATTTTAATTCTAACTCAGAACTGAAATGTTTTGTAATAAAGGTTTTAATGCATGAAACTGATTTAAAAAAATGATGGCCCAAATCTGCTCCAGCACTGGGTAAACTTACTTTATGTAATAGCCTTGGGACTTTTTTTTTTTTTGTGGTTTCTGCAGTTTATTTATTTATTTATTTTATTTATTATTTTAATATACCGATATTTGATCTCAATTGAGATATCATACCGGTTTACATTCAGGTACTGCGGGTATTTCTCTATCCCCAGAGGGCTTACAATCTAAGTTTTTGTACCTGAGGCAATGTAGTTTCTTGGCTTTTCCCCCATACTTTTCCTTGGGGCCTAGTAATGGCTAAAATGAAATTAGAACGAATGACAGTGACATGTTAAAATATCACCACCAGTCATGTTCCCTCTTTCTCTCATCACTTGGGAGAAAATTAATGCATGACTAGACAAATGATATTAGTAACACCTGGTTAAGCTGTAGTGGTTGTGATTATTTCCTTGGATCTGATTCGGTTATCTCTGAAGGAGGAATTACAACTAATGCAGATAGGTTTGAATGAATAGGTTTTACTTCTTAGCCTGGCTCATAAAGGAGACTTCTAATAGGAAATCTTAATTACATAAGAGGAATTTAATGTAAGTTATGAATGATTTCTCTGGATTTTAATCTAAACTGTAGAGAGCGTACAAAAGAGGGTTGATAGACTGATTGTACCCTTCTGTCCAATTTAGCCTATAGTAGCAGATCAATACTTTTTGAAGTCATACACTACTATATTGCTTGTCAATATATTTATGAGAACAGAGACTAAAAGGCCATAAGAAGATACCTAAGATAAGGTCTTCAAGATTATTCAAGAATGTGTGTTCTTCTCATCAGTAACAGCATGTACTCTACTGGCTTGCAGAAATAACCAAAATCAAGGTTGGAGGCACATTTAAGCAACCAAATCCCTGGCATATTGTCTCCTTTGTGAAGAAATAGTATTTAAGTCTTGCTGAATGTAATGGGTTTCAAAATGCCCCCTGAGAGCTTACTCAAAGTGTGGCTTATTGTAATATTACTTGCAGAGTATAGATAAGAGTATTGTAATGAAAAGGAGTCCTATCCACTTTTTGGAAGTGAGCCAAGAGGGAATAAGCACAGCTCCCACAATGGCTTCTGAAAACTTTTGAAATATAAATTCATCTCGTAACACTGGATATTTAGATACCATCTACATAGAATATTTCTGTATTTTAAATTTAATTGGCACAAAGAGCATGCAAAGATACACCATCAGTGTTAAGTCACTTTCTAAGGAACCATTTCCACAATAAAGTAAGCAGATACTACCAAATGCCTGCAATTCAAGCTGGACATCCCAAGCTAAAGCCAGGTCAAGGGTAAGTTCTCTGGTACTGGAACCTTCTACCAAGAGGACAACTGCTTTTAGCAAATGGAATTGCAAAACAAGTGTAATAATGACTAACAAATATAGAAAAATGCTGATAGCAAGTCAGTTACAACACAAGTTAATGAAGTTAGTAACTGGGATTAAGTTATAACATTGAACTGACATTGACAGAATTAACAAAAAAAAAAAAAAAGTACCAATGGTCAACTTGTCATATTTCAGAACAATTAAAATATTAAATTTGAGTATGAAATTTTGTAGGACCGACACTGAGACACCTTATTAAATCCAAAAGCAGTTCAGCAGCAGCACACGGTGGTGTCCATCTCAGCAAACAGTATTGCAGTGTTGCACAATGTGCTGATGAAACAGAATTGAGATTTAATGAAAATCTTTTTCCACTCTTTATGTTTAAAGTCAGAGTTTATTCATAGTATTACATACAGCTCTTAAGTAGCATAATGACCAAGGCTGTGAGCTTCAGCATGATTTAATTTACTAGTCATTCAAATCATTTCTTGAAGCAGAATGACAGCTGCTTTTTAAAACTGTCTCACAGCCAGGGCCGGCGGAACCACTAGGCGAGCTAGGCCTGTGCCTAGGGCGTCGAGATTTAGGGGGCGCCGCGGCAGGCAGCAGAATTTTGAAAGGGCAAAATTCTGCCAGCCTTCGACTCGCCTAGATGGAGACCAAGCGTCGAGATTTAGGGGGCGCCGCGGCAGGCAGCCAGCTCCCGACTCGCCCTGCTGCCCCGCCAGTGTCACCCTACCGATCCCCCCACCTAGTGGTCAAGCGGAGGTCCCGGGAGCAATCTGCCGCTCCCGGGGCCTCGGCTGCCACTAAGCAAAATGGCGCCGGTTACCTTCAGCCCCTATCATGTGACAGGGGTCAACCAATGGCACCGGTAGCCCCTGTCACATGGTAGGGGCTGAAGGCCACCGGCGCCATTTTGCTTAGTGGCAGCCGAGGCCCTCCCGGGACCTCCGCTGGACCACTAGGGGATTGTCGGGAGGGTGGCACTGGCGGGGAGGCAGGGCGAGTCGGGAGCTGGCTGCCTGCCGCGGCGCCCCCTAAGTCTCGGCGCTGATCTTCTTTCTGTGAGTGTGTGTGAGAAAGGAATCTGCCAGTTTAAAAAAATGAAATATGATAATACATATAGCTGAACTTTTGAAAAGATGGATGAAAGATAAAATTACTACATTTTAAGCATCCCTCTTCTGGAAAATAAAATTTAACTTAAAGTGGGTAGAGACAAATACTAAAGCAAAAAAAATTAAAGTATTTAAAATGTTCATCTCAGCAAAATCACAAATTTAAGATACTGATGCCAGGTGGGGTTTTTGTTTTTTTTTTGAAGCATAATTTAAGCATGAAGACTAGAATAGAACCTGAAATGGTTTTGCTTTTTTTTTTTTTTAAGCCTTTAGAAAATGTATATTTTTTAATGACTAAGACTGGAATCTTCCCATTTAAAAGGGAAGCCGACTATAGATGTCTTTCTGTTCCATATCTCCCACATGAATAATCATACAACTGATAGTTTGAAGAAAGACACTTGCTTTATTGCCTGGAAGCGTAAAACAAGAGAAGCTGTACTGTGTGGGTGGCTGTCCCTTGGGAGGACAGAACCTGAAGGAAGGGTGTCATTTCGCCTTTTGATAGGAATGTGGTTTTCTTATTTAATGGTTGGGAGCATCAGTTTCACTTTTAGTAAAAGTAAAAAATGCTGCAAGTCTGAAAGCAAGGTGCTTCTGTGAGAGTGTAATATGTATGTGAGACAGGGAGGGTGCTTGTGTGTGTCAATGTGTGTGCGCAAGAGAGATGGAGCATGTTTTTGGCTGGCTTGTGGCTGTGAGAGAGGGCATGTGTGTGATTGAGCCTGTTTGTAAGTGAGAGAGAGCATGTGTGTGATTGAAAGCCTGTGTGTAAGTAAGAGAGAGACTGGCCAGAGAGGTGACATGTGTATGTGTGAGAACAGCTGATCAGGGAGATGACTGGTGTGTGTGTGTGTGTGTGTGTGTGTGTGTGTGTGTGTGTGTGTGTGAGAGAGAGAGAGAGAGACTGGTTGGGGAGAGATTGGTGTGTGAGAGACAGAAACTGGTCCTGAGGGTGTGACTGGTATGTGTGTGAGAGAGAGAAGAGACTGGTTGTGGTCCCTAAGGAAGAGGTCTGTGAGGACAGCTTCAGCAGCTACTGCTGCTTCTGGTATGGCCTGCAAGGGAAAGGAGTAGGAGAACTGCTGGAGAGGGTAAGTAAAGGTGGCTTTTTAAGTTCATTTTTCTTGATTGACTACCATTTTAATTATTGGGTAGTATATGATGTGTCTGCTGTTTGAAATATTTTATTGGTGTTTGGTAAAGCTTTCAAAATTTGCATGCATCTTTAATTATTGGATATTCTATTCATCAGCTGTTTTGAAATTATTTTATTTGTATGATTTTATAATTATGATTAATGATTTATATATCTTTATTTTATTGATTTGTTTCATGAGGAATGGTGACATTTTTGTTTTTCCATTGTTACACTGTGTAGAGTCTGGCGTGATGAGTTTTACAGTTCAGTTTTTGTCTGCACATTTCTATTTATACTTTATGTGGCTTTATTCTGTATTTGGTGAGGGTTTGTGTTCTGCATGCAAAGACTGAGATGAAGCATTCTTTTAGCATGTGGTTTCTCTGTAGGGATCTGTAGTAGCTTGGCCTGTTCTGTTTTCCTGATAGGAGGTGTATTGATATTTTAGATTCTGGTGTAATATTTTTGGTATTCTTTTTCATAGGTAGGGTTGTTATTCTTTGAGTGTTGGCAGATAGTACTGTGTTGATACGGGAGGACCATGCCGAAATATATCATAATAGGTATGATGCCATATGAATTCCAAGATGCAAAGTTTTCTTGTTGGCATCACAACAGTGCATGAAATTATCACAACAACTTGTATATTAATTTTACCTCAGAATGTCATTTTTCATGTAAAATATGTTATAAATGTATAATTTAAAATTGTGTATGGGGAGGGGGCGCCAGACTGTAAGGTTTGCCTAGGGTGCCAAATACCCTTGCACCGGCCCTGCTCACAGCTAGAAGATAATGCAAACCAGTTTGTACAAAAATATCACCAGAGAAGACTGAAGCTTCATTGTTGCTATTGTACTGTATACATTCTAGAGATGTGAATCGTGTGATCGATCGTCTTAACAATCGATTTCGGCTGGGAAGGGGAGGGAATCGGATCGTTGCCATTTGGGTTTTTTAAAAATCATGAAAATCGTGAAAATCGAAAACTGGCACACTAAAACATCCCTAAAACGCACCCGACCCTTTAAAATAAATCCCCCACCCTCCCGAAATGCCTTAAATTACCTGGGGTCCAGTGGGGGGGAGGGCGGGAAAACCGGCACACTAAAACAACCCTAAAACCCACCCCGACCCTTTAAAATAAATCCCCCACCCTCCCGAACCCCCCCAAAATGCCTTAAATTACCTGGGGTCCAGAGGAAGGGTCCCAGTGTGATCTTTTACTCTCGGACTTCCGGTGCTTGTAGAAATGGCGCCGGCGCTACCTTTGCCTTGTCATATGACAGGTCAAAGGTAGCGCCGGCGCCATTTTGTTTTTTGTTTGTGTGAGGGTGAGAATGGGAGCTTGAATGTGTGTATATATGGGTAAGAATAGGAGCCTGGGTTTGTGTGTGGGTGAGAATGAAAGCTTGAATATGTGGGTAAGAATGGGTGCTTGAATGTGTGTATATGTGGGTGAGAATGGGACCTTAAATGTGTGTATGTGTGGGTGAGAATGGGAGTCTGGGTTTGTGAATGGGTGAGAAAGGGAGCTTGAATATGTGTATGTGTGGGTGAGAATGGGAGTCTGGGTTTGTGTGTGTGGGTAAGAATGGGTGCTTGAATGTGTGTATGTGTGGGTGAGAATAGGAGCATCGGTTTGTGGGTGAGAATGGGAATCTGGGTTTGAGTGTGTGGGTGAGAATGGGTGCCTGGATGTGCATCTGTGTGTGCATAAGAATGTAAGCCTGGGGAGGGGTGAGAAAGTGAGAGCTTGTATGTGTGTCTGCAGAGAATGTGAGCTTGTGTGTGTGTGGGTGGGGGGGGAAAGCATATGAGAGTGAGGGAGTCTGTGAGAGAATGTGTGTGTGTGTGGAAGGGAAGAAGACAGTAGTAGAAGAAAGACACTGAAAAGGAATTAGGAAATGAGCGACAAGGGAAAAAAATAGGAAAAAGAGACCAGGACCAACTGATTAGAAAAATACAAAGATCAGACAACAAAGGTAGTAAAAAAATATATATATATATTTTGAGATGTTAGATATGCCATCTTTAGGGATGTACATTTCTTATATTTTTTTATTTTGCTCTTTCTTCAGTATTCCACTGTTCAGAGACTTTAGTTTCTCAGGCTTTCTATTTTGGTTTATCTGCATGTTTTGGTTTCTAATTTGTGGTCTCTTATTTCTATAGTAGGTAAAGATCGGTCTCTGTTTTGCCTGTGTATGTGACTGAAATGCAGTTTTTCTGCTCACGTGTAGTTTCTCTGTAGTAGTAGTCCAGCTTGTTCTGTTATTCCCGTAGGTGATGTATTAATGTTCTAGGGCCTGGTGTAGTATTTGCATTGCTGCTTTTTCATAAGGTTGCTGTTATTTGAATCCTGAGAGTCAATGCTGTGACTGTATAGCAAGGTTCTAGATGCCTCTTTCTTTGCAAGAGTTTGTGTTACTTCACAAAATAGCAGTGGAGGGTTATTTTTTTGCTGAGGTGACACCAGAATGTGAAATTTGTTTTTCATGTTAGTTGTAATGTGAATTGCCCTAGCTCTGCGCTGCACCTGTTCTGATGATTAATTATATTTTATTGTAGTTATGAAGATTTCTGGTTTTCTGCAAAGATGGTTTATGAAAGAATACATTAATTTTTGTTTTATTACATGATTGGATCTGATTGTTTTCTATACTTGTGCATTTATAAACTGCAATAAATATAAAATAAATTCTGATTAATAAGGAATTTTTAATGCTGGTAAGTGCTTGAAATAATTGAGGTAAAATGTTTTAAAGTTTCACCATTGATGCATAACGGCTGTTGCAAACTACTTAAGCCATTCTAGGGTACAGTATATGGCATTATTTATCAATAAGAATACAACTAGTCGGTCTCAGACCTGCATGCCTACAAGCCCACACATGTTAACCTTGTGCCCACCCAAAAAATCAGTTCTGGCTATGCCACTGAGTTAAAGTATTATCACTTGGCTGAACTGCTATAAAATTCCACTTGGAGAATATTGGGCACAGATAACCTGGTTGCCTTTGGCTCTGAAGTGCATGACACGTGTGTGATGGTGTTCCTGTGATACTGCTGTAGACTTGTCCTACCCTAAGTTAGCATCACTAGTGTAATCTCTTAGCAATAATGTAATATGGTTTCAGAAACAGTGTCCCCCCAATACTCTAATACAACACTCCTCAATTAGAGCTTAAATAGTCAAGGAGCTCGGAGTAAGTAACGAATGAAGCAATGTGCCAGTGGTTTGTATAGCACTGACATTTTTGTGTGTAAAAGACAAGACCGTTTCCCAGAACTTGGGCTCAGCAGATACACAGAACTGGTTTTCTTCTGCATTCCTTCAGCTGCTCTTGCAGGGTTTTCAAAAGAATCCTCAATTGCAACACAGGTGCTTTGCCTAATGAACCATAGTGCTGTCAGGATCCACTTAGACAATTAGACTGTGTATCCTCTTGAGCTTAATCTGTATTTAGATTGTCGGGCCATAAACAGCCATTCATCCTGCCGCACTGCAATACTAAGGCATCCATATAATAAATCTGTTTCAATAAAAGAGCATGTACTGCTGTGAATACCTAATTATTAAAACAAAAAAACAAAACTACTTAATTTCCCCTCTAGTTGTAAAGTTTATTGCTTCAAGACATGGGAATGGCAATAATGAAAGCCAGATCTCTCAGTAAAGAGCTGTTTTAACCATGGAAATGGGCGGTTGGGTTATTGCCCATTTTCTATGCAGATAAACACTTATGTCAGCACAGCACATACTTTTCCCTGTGTATTTTGTAAGCATTCCAAGGAGTGGGGTTAGGACATAGGAAGCAATTAACATACATACGGGCCGATACAGTAAAAATGCGGGAGAGCGGGCGAACGCCCAGGCCACTCTCCTGTGTGCGCGATTCAGTATTTTAATTTATTAAAATTAGGCCCGGTGGTAAAAAGAGACACGAGTACGTCCCTAGCGACTCTTTTTTGACAGGAGCGGCGGCTGTCAGCGGGTTTGACAGCCGACGCTCAATTTTGCCGGCATCGGTTCTCGAGCCCGCTGACAGCCACGGGTTCAGAAACCGGACGCCGGCAAAACTGAGCCGCCTAATTTCTGAAAGTAAAATGTGTGGCTTGGCTGCACATTTTACTTATTGAATCGCACGGGAATACCTAATAGGGCCATCAAAATGCATTTGCATGTTGCGGGTGCTATTAGGTTCGGGGGGGTTGGACGCGCGTTTTGGATGCCCTATTACCCCTTACTGAATAAGGGGTAAAGCTAGCGCATCCAAATGCCAGCTAACAGCACTGCCCCCCATGTCCCTCCGACGGAGCGCACTGTACTGTATCGGCCTGATAGTTTTGAATATTCAAAATGACAGTATCATTTTGCCTTTTAAAAATACTCTCACAATAAGACCGGCACAAATATTTGTGGGCACTTTTGGGGTAGAGGCAATAATCGAAGCAAAACTACTTGTGCAGTTTTCTTTGATTTTTGTGGCAAATCCGCAGGGAAAAACCCCCCCTGGGTACTTTGTGCTTTCAAAATGATGTACCTGACTATATTCCTATTTACCTGAACAAAATGGGTTTGGCTGAAGTTTACCTTCCTCTGCCTGGCTACAAGTTCTTGTTGGCTTGTTCAGTGTCTGTGTGTTTTGCCAGGTTCAAAAGAGGTTTTCTGGGGAAAGGGGGCTTAGGTTGGGGCATAAAACAGCGTGCATACATTTGACTTTCATAGGCCCATACGCAATTTTTCCCCCGCTTGACTCCCACACAAATAGGGGGTAAAAAGCGCACAGGTGTTTTTAGTGCGCACACTGGGGTAGATTTTCAAAGGGGTACGCGCGTACCCCCCGAAAACCTACCCCAAACTCCCCCTGCGCGTGCCGAGCGCAAGCCCCGGGATGCTCGTAAATCCCGGGGCTTGCATGGAGGGGTGTGTCGGGGGGCGTGTTGTGGCGTTTGGGGGGTGTGGGTTTGGCCTGGGGACGTTCCAGGGGCGTGGCCGCGGCCTCCGGACCAGCCCCCGGGACCGGAACTCGGAGCGGGGCAGCCGGCCGGCGCGCGCAAAGTTACGCCTGGAAGCAGGCGTAACTTTGCCGACAAAGGTAGGGGGGGTTAGATAGGGCCGGGGGGGTGGGTTAGGTAAGGGAAGGGAAGATGCGGGGGGGTGGAAGGAAAGTTTCCTCCGAGGCCGCTCCGATTTCGGAGCGGCCTCGGAGGGAACGGAGGCAGGCTGCGCGGCTCGGCGCGCTCAGGCTGCCGATTTTGGGCAGCCTTGCGTGCGCCGACCCCAGATTTTAATGGATACGCACGACTACGCGCGTATCTATTAAAATCCCGCGTACTCTTGTTCGCGCCTGGTGCGTGAACAAAAGTACGCGATCGCGCTAATTTATAAAATCCGGCCCACTGTGCAGCTGCTAATTTGCAAAGGCAAACAACCTGGGTGGTTTTCCATTGCAAATGAGCTGGAATGTATATAGACTAAAAGTGTACACACTCATTGCAAATGGGATAGGCTATTCAAAATTACTCCCAGCAGGTGTAAAGCCCCTCACCTCTAGTCCGAAGAGCCTCCAGGATTGTGCTGTAGAGATGTGAACCAGAATCTGATCGGTTCCGGTTCCGATCCAAATCTTAAAATTTTTATCGCCCAGCCCGATTTGATTTTTGATTATCGGCTGCGCCCGATCTGATAATCAAAAAACCCTCCCGAACCCCCAAAAAAGGTTTTTAAATGACCTGGTGGTCCAGCGGGAGTGCGGGGAGCGATCTCCCACTCTCAGGCCATCGGCTGCATTAATAAAAATGGCGCCGATGGCCCTTTGCCCTTACCATGTGACAGGGCAAAGGTAGCGCCGGCGCCATTTTGAATACTGGCAATACGGCCTGAGTGCAGGAGATCGCTCCCGGACCCCCGCTGGAACCCCAGGGACTTTTGGCCAGCTTGAAGGGGCCTCCTGACCCCCACAAGACTTGCCAAAAGTCCAGCAGGGGTCCGGGAGCGACCTCCTGCACTCAGGCCATTTTGCCAGTATTCAAAATGGCGCCGGCGCTACCTTTGCCCTCACTATGTCATAGGGGCCGATGGTTGGCCCCTGTGACATAGTGAGGGCAAAGGCTAGCGCCGGCGCCATTTTCAGTACTGGCAGCCGCTAGCCTTTTATTAGTGGCAGCCGATGGCCCGAGAGTGGGAGATCGCTCCCCGCGCCCCCGCTGGACCACCAGGTAATTTTAAAAGGTTTGGGGGGTGGGGGTCGGGAGGGTGGGGGAGGCTAAGGGGGTCATTTTAAAGGGTCGGGTGGGTTTTTTTATCGGGCCATCGGCGCCATTTATAATAGTGGCAGCCAAAATGGCGCCGATGGCCCGAGAGCGGGAAATCGCTCCGGGACCCCCCCACTGGACCACCAGATAATTTAAAACATTTTGGGGGGGTTCGGGAGGGTGGGGGATTTATTTTAAAGAGTCGGGTGGGTTTAGGGGTTGTTTTGGTGTGCCGGTTTTCCCACCCTCCCCCGATTTACGATTTTTCATGATAAATCGGGGGAATTTCTATTGTATCGCGACTCTAACGATTTTTGATGATTTAAAAAATATCTGACTATTTTTTTAAATCGTTAAAAAACGATTCACATCCCTATTGTGCTGTATCCCAGGAACGTAGCCGAACTTCCTGCAGTTCCTGAACCCCTTTTGTAGGGCCTGCTGGCTGGACTTCCTGTGGCATAGGTGACATCACATCCTGCCTCATATAAAAAGAAGCTCAGAACCATCTTCCAGTGCTTGCACAAGATAGGCAGTATCAACTTAACAGTGTTGCAAGGGCTCAGTATCCTCACTTAGTGACAGTAGGTTTAAGTCTTCAACTTTAAGGAGTTTGAGCTACTGGTGTCCACATGTGCTAGGCCTGTATCGATGGTGTGGAAATACAGATACAGTTATTTCTTGAGCAAAACTCTGTTTTCAAAACCACTTGGTCTAGGACTTGCGATACAAGTTTTCAGGTTAGAGGTGATTTTGTGCAAGAATATTTTGGCCTGGCCTGGAGAGGTATGCACATGTGAATTAGTGCAGCAGGATGGATTCACCACATAAGGAAGACCATAACATTCTGCAAAGTTATGTTAAGAAAGAAATGTTTTTGTTTATCTTAACCCTTGGAGTAAACTGAGTTGTTTTCCTCTTTACAATAATATTAGGTTTAAAATCCTCATTTACTCTTTCCATAGTAAATTTCAAAACCTCCATGGCAATAAATCCATGCTTACTTCAAGTAAAAGACAAATTTTCATGTAGGTTGTTTGAGACCTTGGCTGCTTGTATGGTCTACAATGGATGCCTAACACTTCAGTCGCATAGTCCCTGAAAAAGAGAATGAGAATTAAAGACCTGCACACTGGTTATGAACCGGTGTCCAAAAAGTACCACTCTGCCCTCCTCGAACAGAAAGCAGGCCTACATTGGGACCTTGTGCTACTCTTTGTGCAAATTATGAGGCCACTTGCATCTTCTGCCAGGCCGCTACTGAATTCAAAAGGTCCCAAAGCAGCAAGTTAAGGAGACAGATGTGCCCTGACTACTCAGGGTGGAGGGGAATGGACTCTGGTGAAGTGAACATAGCCGTGTCCCCTACTCAAGCCAGGCCTATGCTGCCGAGCAACTGGGGGTCAAGGAGCAACTGCCCCCCATGTCCCTCTACGACCACCTGAAAGAGCTTCTGCACCCTGGTCAGGGAGCCGGGGGCACCAAGTCCTTGTTACTGTTGTACTAGCAACGGTAACATGGAATAGACTTAGTTTTTGGGTACTTGCCAGGTTCTTATGGCCTGGATTGGCCACGGTTGGAAACAGGATGCTGGGCTTGATGGACCCTTGGTCTGACCCAGTATGGCATATTCTTATGTTCTTATGTTCTTACATCCGACTACCCCAATATCTGGGCTGCCTGCCAGACCAATGGGGTGGGGGAGGACAGTGGGAAAGGACCATACACGCCCTCAGGCCACCCCACACACACACAAACATAGAGCCCAGCAAAGACTCGCCCCCCGCCGATACAGCAGGCCATGTGCCCGCTCCCTGCTATACTGAGGCAATCCCCGGTCTCCATCCTCATCCCCCTGGTGTGTTCCCCCTTTCTCCAGTACCTGGTGCCAGAAGGATTGGCCAGCTGCTGGAGAAGAAGGGATCCCCCCTTTTGTGTGTGTGTGTGTCTGTGTTTTAACTCACCAGACCGTTGCCGCAACAGGGGGCTTCTAATCCTGCGCCACAAGCCGCCACAAACTAGGAGAGGCTGGCCTGCACTTCCCAACTGCCATCACCCTAATAGACATCACCAGTGCAGACCCACCATAGGCCCCAAAACTTGCTCTGCGCACATGGCGCAGCCGAGCACAATTAACAGGCCAACCAAAAAGAGGGGGAAAGGCCCGAGGAAGTTGACCTTAATGTTAGAAGTCAGAGGGCAAAAGATCTCTCCCCTGTCCAACGTGCTGGGCCTGGACTCCTACCCCAATGACCGCTCCCGGTCCAGGATCCCAATCCTTGCATCAGATTCCACCATGACTTGGAATGCAATACTTTTAGAGGGGCTCTTCCTTTCACGAGCAGTGCTCCCGATGATCCACTATCCGATATCCCAAGATGGAATACTGTTGGCCACACTTTGCTCACTTCGGCAGGGTCTGCATGAGGCCAATTCACCGGTAAGCCTTGCGGGCATTTGTTTTGTTTTAATTATAGCGATTACCAGCCAAGTACCTGAAGAAGGAGCTGTGAGGCAGCCATTGGTGGGGTTGTAATAGACTGCAGGACTCCATCAAGGCAGCAAAGGCAGGCCACGGTAGGAAGCATAACCACAAGCCCTTACCCTAGCTAGCAAAACCACCGAAAGAAGAGGCTGGGGGATAGGCCAGCCCACTTTTAAATTCTGTTTGCTGGGCCAACCCCCCCCCCCCCCCCCCCCCAGCCTCTGCCTTCTCCTTTGCTCCAGAAGCGCAGCACTTCGCTGGTTGTGGCCTCCCTTCCTTAGTTGGGGCAGGACGGCTCCCTTCTCTGAATCTCAACTAAGCCTAATTGAGAGTCCAAAACAATGTTTCTTATAGTCCTATGCTGCAAACACCTAAACTTCACTAGTCATGCACTTCTGACCTCCAGTAATGTATCCCAAGGGCTACCTGCCCCAGCTGCACTACAATACCCCAAACCTCTGATAACCCACAAATGTTTCCTGCCTTAATTACAGTGCAAATGTACCCATGTTACCTGTGTTGCTATCCTACCCATATGTGCCTCACTTGATGCTAGCCCCATTGAAGCTATTATCCCATCCCATGAATTGTATTCATTATTTATTCTTGGTTATTTGATTTTGTATTGATTCTATTTTATTATTATGATTGATTTATGTTTGAATTTTTTAATTGGATTTCATATGTTTTGTATTTTATTTTTTATAAATGATTTGTTTTTTATTTAGTAGATTGTATATTATTTATATTGAATTATGATTGATTTCGATTGTACTTCATTTGAAGATGTTTTATCAAAAGTAAATCATGAAATTTAAAAAAAATCCTATTCATTTTAATTTTGTTTTCAATTCTGTTACAACATACATTGATCTTTCAAGATGGAAAAGTATGTAATAAATGATGATGAAAATGACTCCTGACTAAATTCAATATTAAATATTTAGTACTGTAGAGTTATTATAATATAGCACCTCTACAACAGTCCTACATTTGTTGTGATTGTGTCAGGGGATTCTTTTCAAGATTCCTATTCCATTCAAACTTTGTTCAATGACTTTTCCTTTGCCGTTGACTTAACCTTAGTCCCATAGATACTCTCATTGTAATCCCCCTGCCAGTTTGTTTATAAAGACTTTGAGGCAATGTCAGTACTATAATGTCCATTATTATCATACAACTGTACTTCTACAGAATCCACAGTTATGTTGGCCTCCACAATGAGAGAAGACATTCAACTTTGATGAAAAGTATATACTGTAAAGCAGAGGGGGGGATTATTTTTAAATCAAAAGGTTTCTTTATATTTTCCACTTGGAAAAGGTCCCATACTACCATAGTATTGTATTGGGTATTATATACCCCTGGCCAGGAAAACCTGGAAAAGAACATAAGAAATTGCCATGCTGGGTCAGACCATGGGTCCATCAAGCCCAGCATCCTGTTTCCAACAGTGGCCAATCCAGGCCATAAGAACCTGGCAATTACCCAAACACTAAGAAGAACCCATGCTAATGATGCAATTAATAGCAGATGCTATTCCCTAATTGATTAATAGCCATTAATGGACGACTTCTCCAAGAACTTATCCAAACCCTTTTTGAACCCAGAATATAAAAGAGATCAGAATAGGAGGAAGATTCCAATTCCCATAAGACCTTGGGGCTCTGGATGGGGAGGAACCACACAGGCTTTACATCACCAAGGGGAGGAGGGAGCCAGATGTGTTGGGAGCAGGTTGAGAATTTTCCAGAAGGAGGGGTGGGATAAGAAAAGGAAGGTGCTCTATTAGAACCAGCAGAAGCAACAGAACAGATGGAGGTGGAGGTGAGCAACAGCCCTGAGGAAGAGGCTGAGCTTATGGACGTAGGAGACCAGTGGTGGAAACCTCTCTAGGAACAAGGAGCTTTGCATGATAGAAGCTTTGTAGGAACCCTGCCATGGATGGATGTTGCCACAGCTAGAGAGGAAAAGGAAAAAGAAAAAGTCTAAAGCTCAGCTGTAGGCTACAGTGGGAGGTGGCAGTAGGAGCTGGATCCTTCAAAACCAGGCCCTTAGAGCCTGAGTCGGCCACACGCTGCAGAGGAAACAGTTTCAGAGAGACTGTATAATGCTGAAAGAATGAGTGGCTGTAATATACCAGAAGCCGATGTTAGATTAAAGTTAAAGACTGGGATCTATCAGGATGACTTGGGATGGTATCTGCTTAATGGGGTAGCTCTGTCACATATAAGAGATGAAAAAGACAGAGGGACTAATGGAAAAGGGACTGCTCTAGTAGTGGAAGTAGAAAGACTACAGAATCTCATTCCGCTAGTCTAAGACTGTGATAGAGATTGTTTTGCCGGATGTTTGAACAGTGACACTATTGGAAAGAATGAGGTAAAATTGTTGGTTAAAGACTTTATGCTCCTAAGACACCACAGACTTTCTCCTGGACCTTTGCTGTGGGAGGGCATCCATTTCTTGCATTCCTGACCTGTGGCATTGCTGGAAGGAATAGGGTGCCTTAGATCTCTTGTTGAAAAAGCATTTGAAGTTTTGCATGGTTTCATCATAGCTTTTCAGCTAGTAACATCCAAAGAGAATATTTTTTCTTATTAGATTCAAATGACACAGTCATTGTATCTAGATACTTCGTTTACTATCAGGATTACGTCATTTGCTCTTTGATTCAGATTTCCATACTGTTGTGCGAGCTATCATCTTTCCACATGTTGATTATTATAACAACTTGTTATTAGGTTTACCTAAATCCACTCTACAACCTTTGCAGTTATTAATTAATTCAGCTGCTAGACTTGTTTCTAACATTAAGCGATTTGAGCATATCACACCAATTCTTTCTAATCTAAAGTGGTTATCTATCTCTGAGCGGATTTGGTATAAGATTGCTATGACAGTTTTCAAATTACTTAGTCCTGAGTCTCCTCCTTGGACAAATGCATTATTAAGAATTTATTAACCTACTCATGGGTTGAGATCCTCACAACTTGGTCTACTTGACATACCCTCTGTCCATCTTGCGCATCTTTCCTCAACTCGTGAAACATCTTTTTCTGTAGCTGCTCCTGCCTCATGGAATTCCCTTCCATATGAGTTACACACACAAGATAACTTTAAAAAATTCAGGCATCAATTAAAAAATGTTCTTCTTCAATATGCGTATGGTGTGCTCTAAATTTGATGATGGATTATTATTTGTTGATCAAAACAATTTGAACTTCCTCTGGTAAACATGTTCTGTTTTGTGCTTGTTATTTATTCTTTGTTGTTGCTAATGGTATGACTGTTTGTTGTACTTTCTGTTTTCAGATTATTTTATGTATGTTTTATTGTAAATCGCCTAGACCTATTTTGTGACAGGCGATTAATACATTTTAATAAATGAAATGAAATAAGAGTATCTTATTGAGGGAGGGAATGATCATGATCTTAAAGTTGCCTTGGACTAAATTGGCCCATATTATACCAGCAAAAATCACACAGGCATATACATTATCACATGCTATAATATTACTGCAAGTTATGCTACTATGCAATAAATTGTTATACCATGATATATTTAGAGGAATTGAAAAATGGTGAGAAGTTAAAGGCAAGAGATTTATTTCAACATATAAAGGTAAGAAAGATACACATACAATGAAACTAAGAATACATAAATGCAATACAGGGAAGGAAAAAGAACTGAATTTCTAAATTTAGAAGATGTTAAATGGAGACAGGCATGGAAGAAAAGACAGAAGCTACTTATAGCAAATTTAGAAATACATGAGTATGCAAAAACAAGATCATATACAAATGGACTTTTTCTCATTTCCTATACAAATCAAGCTATTTCACCAGCTTCACTTATAAATTATATACTGTAGATATATATTAATGTATTATATATACAGAATATGCATTATATAATCTGCTTCCAGCAGACCTGCAGTGAATAGCAGAAATCTTAGAGCCAATGGCAGTATGAAAGTGACTGGGTTATTTGTCTGAAATTCATACCTATTAAAATAGATTTGACTATTTATCCTTTACTTTATATACCAGTCATCTACTGAAAGCCAGGGTGCAGATTGCACAAAAGTTCTTATCTTCATTAAAGTATAGTAGTATATCAGATTGGCTGACAGTGTCATATTTTGCTTATTGATGGATGCATGGCAAGTGCATATTTTCTGAAAGGAGATATAGCATGAGTTTCACCATCACACATTTGTCATGATGAGCCGCCCAATTTTGCACTGCCATGTTCTCCAGATTTAAAGTGATAGCCCATTTTGTGAGATACCTAATGGGAACATATTGACATGAGTCTTCATGTCCTGTAGAGTAAGACATGGGTAATTCATGCATGCTGCAGATTTTATATTTTTTGTATTTTACATGATAAAATGAGATGCTTATTATAAATAGAAGTAAAGTATCCTAATATCAGGCCTGGTTTTACAGCAATGCACCTTATAAACAGATTGCACTATATACTTCTAAACTATACTTTGAGCAGGATAGCTAAAGATTCCGAAAATTCAAACAACATGTTACATACATGATGTGCTGTTTTAGGAGGCTGGGTATTAGCGTCTGAATTAAACATGCATGGAAAGTCCAGGGCTGACAGCAGAATGCATGAAGCTCCCAGTTCTCTTTCCTCTTGTCAGCATGCATTACAGGAATTTCAGGTGCAATCATTGATCACGTACAGTAAATTCCACATAGGGAGTGCATTTGAATACCCAAGAACACATAAGAGTCAATATTCAAACACCTCGGAGCGCATAAGATAACCAGTTAAATTTACCCTTTTATCTGTACAATGTTATTCAGTGCTTCTGACTGGCCCCTTTTTTACACAGCTAAATTTTGGGACTTGGAACTTTAACCACACATATTTAGCCAATTACAGGGATCAGATTTTTAAATGGGGAGATTTACCTGGATAAAACCTGATTCTAGCCAGGGAAATCTTTTGAATATCATTCCCATAGGTAAGAAATAACTTGGGATAAACCAAGTAGTAAAATGGCCACCAATATTTCCATAAATATATATACAAAATATGTATGTTTTAACTGTACATCACCTTGGGTGAGATGCATAGGCGATTAAAAAATATTAATAAACATAATAAACTGAAGAACAATTCTTGGTGCTGTTCACGTACAGTTACGTTACTCTGCCATCAGACCAAATAGCTCCTTAAGATATTCATGGCTTTGACATGTTACATGCTATATCATCCTTTTACATGTACATATCATGACAGTATTCTACTTGTTGGGAAAAAATCATCAAAAAGAAATCAAACCATTTGCCAGCTTCAGAACCTTTACAATTCAAAATATTCTCATATAAGGTCTAGTAGAGAAGATCAGTCAGGAGGTGTATCTAGTAGCATAGAAGTGCAGGTGCTATGTTTTCATGTTTTTAGAATTCATGCACATACCCATCAGTGCAGTCTGCTTTGGTCATTTAAGAAATGAACATGAAAGAAATGTGAGAAAAGTTTAACACAAAAGCAAATCTTAGATTAAAAAAAAACAACCAAATCTCAGTGTGAGCTTTCCACTTCCTGTATAAGAAAAAAATGTTGTGATTAATAAAGGGGATGCGTGCTCCTCGGAAAAAGTTCCCTTCACTTTTATTGCTCATAAAATATTTATATTCTCTACTGGTGAGTATTACGTATAACTTCTGGTGTGTCCGAACTTTTATGACATAGCAAGCAACAAATACATGTAAAATTCAGCTTTCAACATTTGGGCTTTTTTCATTATCAAGTCACATTATGATAATAAACTGATCTGATTCTAACTATAACCAGGGGAAGCAGTGTAACAGGTACAAAACTTACTGTGCTGACCTTAATTTCTAAACCATGCTCTTCAAATGAGAGACCCACTAACGTCTGGACACAATCTCCTTCTCCGGCTGCTCTCTGCTGCATGTTGGTACTATAGCTTTCACAAAATGACTATGCTCATCTTAACGGTCCTCTCTGTGTCTCGGAAGGTAGCTTTACCTCCACGTTAAGGCCCCTCTGCGATGGTATCTGATCAGGCATCTTTTACCCCTTTCCCAAAACCTCAGCTCAAATTCAGCTTCCTCTACCTTTTTTACACTGGTTCTTAAATACGATATAAACTCTCCTATACTCTTCATTAATTCTGATTTCATACTGGTCTCTTTTTTTCAGTAGCTATGACATCAGTTGTAGTTCTAAGTCACTGTATCCTTTCTTATTTATATCTGTCATATCTATGTAAAACTGCTCTCATAACTATTATTCTAATTATCCAGCTACTTGTCTCATTTTGCCTTTTTTTTTTTTTTTATAGAACTCTTCATGCAGAAATGTGGTTGTTTGATTTCATAATTAAATTACAGAATGGGTCCACACCTTTTCTATCCTGAGAAACCTCCCAGACTGTCCATCTCTGAAAGGATTAAATTCAAAGTTACTTAACTGTGCTTCAATCAATCGCTTAGTTGAAAATAGCATTTTAAACTCATTTCACCCTTTTCATTCCTCCCACTTTAAGAAACATTTAATTGTAAAAATCATTTGTCTCATTTTCTGTTAAGGAAACTGTTTGTAAAATACATTTGTATGAAAAATGCTATTTATAATAGGTTATATTATATTATAAAATAAATATTTGCTTTTAAAGCAGTATAAGAATTTATGCAAACCTACTATTAGCAAGTGTTCCAAAATACAGAATATATTTTTGGATTACTTTTCAGTGACTGTATTCATCAATATCTTTCACACTTATTCAATGCTCTCCCATAGTGCTTTCCCATTGAAAATGATGGGGAAATAGCAGAAATGTATATAACATGATGAATAGAGCCATTGTAACTCAGTTCAAAGCATCTCCTATTGCTCAATATTTCAAAGAATATAAACACTAGATTGGCCTAACTAGTAATTTTCCTGTTCCCCCCAGTCAACTGCTGGCTCATCATCCATTCGCAGAATGAGGTAGGAAAGAAGTTGAAAAAGATTCTGCCACAGTAACAAAGAGACATAAAAGGAGATGTCGCTTACATCTATCTCACAGCGGTCTCCGGCAAAACTGACATCACAGATGCACTGGAATCTGTTCGGTAGGTTCTGACACAGGCCTCCGTTCAGACAGGGGTCAGACTCACACTCATCGATGTCAACTTCACATCTGAAAAGCATGAAATAGTAAGCAAAACAATGTCATTAATGAAATTATATTCTATACCACAAATTTAGACTACCCCTTGATGCCTCAATCAGGAGAGAGTCTCCATTCTGAAAGCAAATTACTGCATGACTGGAATGTCCCATCATGCCACATTGCATGACTTGGCTTGTGATGCAACTCACTTCCTTAAGAGCCACCATGAATCATTCTCTGAATTGTTGATGTATCTGAAGTTTTTAATGCTGGTTTGAATACAGTTAGACATGCTTTTGTGAGGTATTAATTAATATGGGTATTTAAGCAATAATCACCAATGTAACAGGCTTGCTTTACTAGGTAGTGATTGGTACAAAAGTTATTAAAAAACAGAGTTCATTAGGCAAAATATAGATCAAAGTTTGCAAGATACTGTATTTAAAAAAAAATGTTATTCTTTGTTACCCATCATTTGAAATTGTGGGAATATGAGATACTTCTAATGGGTCTTTTCTTCTCCACTTTTAATGAAGTTGATTATATAAATAATAGTAAAAATGACTTTCTCTGAGCACTGCAGAGTGCATTCCAGATATTTAGAACTTACTTATTAATTATGTAAAAGACATTTTTTCATGTACTTTTGTTAAACTTCAAAAATTGTGTATTTATGGTTTATTATACTTAAAATGCTATACGTTTCTTCCCCCCACTCGATTCCTTCCTCTTCAATTTGTATTACAATTATTCCTTGAAAAGTCTTCTCTGTTTACTTTTGCCTTTTTACTAAGCACAACAATCTCACGGGGGAATTTAGTCGTCATTATTGGGGGAATAAGACCAAGCTACTATTTGAGATGATCACACCAGTGTATCAAAGGCAGGAGTGTTGGAAACGAAGACCTGTAAAGGGCAATAACATTCGTTATAGTCTTCCGTAATCGTCAATAATATAGTAACATAGTACATGATGGCAGATAAAGACCAAAAAGGCCCAATTAGTCTGCTAAGCAGCGATTTTATGCACATACCCAAAATAAATCAAATTTCACATGGAGCACAACTCCCATTCCTGTGTTGTCCACCTTTAGAGTTGCAACTGCCGCTGTCTGCAGGTTTCTCCAAGCATCCAGGAAGACCAATGCAGCCATATCACTGCTGCCCTGGGCTGCAACTGTCACTCAGTGACGGTTGCCCAGTGCTTCCTTACTGTTCGCTTGCCACCAGGGATCCTCTGTGCTTATCCCATGCTTTCTTGAAGCCTGTTACTATCTTTGTCATCACCACCTTCTCTAGGAGGACATTCCAGGCATCCACCACCCTCTCCTTGAACAAAAATACCTCCTGACCTTGTTGCTGAACCTACTCGCTTGGAGCTTCATATTGTGACCACAAGTTCTACAGCTTTCTATACATTTGTACCTTTCATGTATTTAAGTATCCGTATCATAGCCCATCTCACCTGGTTTTCTAGGGTATACATATTAATTTTCTTCAGTCTGATAGGGCTTCCGGTACAAATCCTGCAGCATTGTGGTTGCCCTTCTCTAGCATCTCTATATCCTTGCTAAGCTACAGCCTCCATAATGGAACACAGTACTCCAGGTGACGCCTTGTTAGCCACAGGTAGTTACGTACAATAATTGAAAGAAGGTCAGAGGTCAGCCTACCGCCATATGATAATCCAAAAAAGGTAAACCAATAACAGTCTGCAGCAAAGTGGAGAAAAATGCTTCCTGATCCACACATTTCCTTATGATCTAGTTACACTGTCAAACCCATCAATTCCTTTCTCCTTTAAAGGCCTGTCCTATTTTACCCGTTTTTGTATAATGACCATGACCTTTTCTGTTCATAAAATGTTCCAGACTTGCTGCAGTGAACTCTTTTGTCACTCAGCTTGGTGGTGAGGGTTTGTTTTTGTTCTGGTGGTAAAAAGATCCCCTGTAATATGCCTGTAAGATTCATTAATATATATTTATAATTTCCTGTTCAAGAAAAAATAAAGAAGCAAAAAATCCAAATCTGATTTCCTCACAGTCTTCTCTCTGCTCTGACAGAGACAATTCTTTGGAAACTAGCCTTACATAGAATCAAAAGTTTAGAAACATCCAGGCAAAATTATAGCAATCAAATTTCCTATATTAAATGTGGATCTCCCTTCCTTCAGAATCTAACTCGCTATGGTCGATCTGTTAATATGTGTTGGTTCTGAACACACACAGAGGCCAATACTCCGAAAACACTAAAATGGATGTTCTGTGGGATAAATGAACATTGAGGAATAAAGCTATTCAGGTATACACCCCTGGATAATTTTGAAACCTAATCAGTTATCCTTGAATATCAAAGTTATCTGGGAATGTGTTCCCGGATAATAATCTGACCAGCTATATTCCAAGCATATAGCCAGTTTAGCAATTCTAGTTGTAAAAAAAATTGACTGAGTGGATTTTCCAGACCGACCCCTCACCCCAGTGAAAGCAAAGCCAGCACTGCTGACCGAGTCCTCCTGAGCCCTAAGCCTTCCAAAAAATGTAACATAATGTTGTGGGCCATAGGCCCGGAAAGCTCCTTCTCCCCTAAAAGTCAATAATAGGGATGTGAATCGTTTTTGAACGATTACAATTATCGTCCGATAATTTTAAAATCGTTCTAAACCGTTAGAGTACATGATACAATACAAATGCCCACGATTTATCGTCAGGAGCATTTATATTGTATCGTTAAATAGGGCACGGGAATTATTTGGGGGAGGGTGGGAAAACCGGCACACCAACACAACCTCTAAACCCACCCCGACCTTTTAAAACAAATTCCTTACACTCCCCCACCCTCCCGAACCCCCCCAAAATGTTAAATTACCTGGTGGTCCAGTGGGGGGGGGGGATCCCCGGCGCGATCTCCCGCTCTCGGGCCATCGGCGCCATTTTGGCTACCACTGATAAAAAGGCGCCGATGGCCCGAAAAAAAAACCCCACCCCGACCCTTTTCAAATTACCCCTTTGCTTCTCCCACCCTCCCGACCCCCCCAAAAACCTTTTAGATGTACCTGGTGGTCTAGCGGGGGGTCCAGGAGCCATCCCTTCAATCGTGCCGGTGCTGGAGGTTTCAAAATGGCGCCGATCGCCTTTGCCCTTACCTTGTCACAGGGAGTGACCGTCGCTCCCTGTGACAAGGTAAGGGCAAAGGCGATCGGCGCCATTTTGAAACCTCCAGCACCGGCACGATTGAAGGGATGGCTCCTGGACCCCCCGCTAGACCACCAGGTACATCTAAAAGGTTTTTGGGGGGGTCGGGAGGGTGGGAGAAGCAAAGGGGTAATTTGAAAAGGGTCGGGGTGGGTTTTTTTTTTCAGGCCATCGGCGCCTTTTTATCAGTGGTAGCCAAAATGGCGCCGATGGCCCGATAGCAGGAGATCACGCCGGGGACACCCCCCCCCCCCCACTGGACCACCAGGTAATTTAACATTTTTTTTGGGGGGGGGGGTCGGTGGGGTTTTGTTTATCTGCTCAGGCCTCACTAAAAATTTAACAATGTGAATTGGAATCGGAACGATTCCAATTCACAATCTCTAACGATCCGATTTTTCCCTCCCACCATCCGAACCTGATCGTTAAGACGATCGGGCACACGATTCACATCTCTAGTCAATAATCAAATCATAAGCCTACAGCAGGAGGGACATATTCTCAGAGAACTTTAACCCTGCTCTTGTACATGTCTGGAGACAGTAACATAGTAAATGTCGGCAGAAAAAGACCCAAGTGGTCCATCCAATCTGACCAGCAATCTTTTTTGTGTGTGTTTTTTGTGGTTGTTTATTCATAGGACAATTGTTGCTCTATGCAGATTACCCCAATCAACAAGGGTTACTCTTTCTTCTCCATCATTTAGCCACCAAGAATCCGCTGTGTTTATCCCATGCCCTTTTGAATTCCATTACCATCCTTGTCCTCATTACCTCTACTGGGAGGGCATTTTATGCATCCATCACCCTTTCTGTAAAGAAATGCTTCCTGACATTGGTTCTGACTTGACCTTCTTAGAGCTTCATATTATGACCCCTTGTTCTACAGTTTTCTTTCCATCATAAAAGTTTTTGATTCCTGTGCATTAATACCTTTCAGGTACTTAAAAGACTATTATATCACTTCTGTCCCTCCTCTTCTCCAGTGTATACATATTTAGGTCTTTCAATCTCATCTCATATATCTTTTGGTGCAGACCCCACCCATTTTAGTTGCATTTTTCTGGACCGCTTCCATCCAGACTCCAATTTCTTTTTAGATATGGTCTCCAGAACTAAACACAGCACTTCAGATGTAGCCTCACCAATGACCTCTTTTGGATAATAGGGCTAGGGGGCACTCCATGAAGTTAGCAAGTAGCACATTTAAAACTAATCGGAGAAAATTCTTTTTCACTCAACACACAATTAAGCTCTGGACTTTGTTGCCAGAGGATGTGGTTAGTGCAGTTAGTGTAGCTGGGTTCAAAAAAGGTTTGGATAAGTTCTTGGAGGAGAAGTCCATCAACTGCTATTAATCAAGTTGACTTAGGGAATAGCCACTGCTATTAATTGCATCAGTAGCATGGGATCTGTTTAATGTTTGGGTATTTGTCAGGTACTTGTAGCCTGGATTGGCCACTGTTGGGTTTGATGGATCCATGCTCTGACCCAGTATGGCAATTTCTTATGTTCTTATGACCTGTGCAGGGGCATTATCATGTCCTTTTTCCTGCTGCTTATACCTCTCTCTATGCAGCCCAGCATTCTTCTGGCCTTAGCCACCAATTTGTCACATTGCTTCGCCACCTTCAGATCATCAGACATTATCAACCCGAGATCTCTCTCCCAGTCTGTGCACATCAGGTTTTGGTGCCCCCCCCCCCCCTTAACATACAGCTCCTTTGGATTTCTGTACTCCAAATGCATGACTCTGCCCTTCTTGGCATTGAATCTCAACTACCAAACCTTCATCTGCTCCTCACGTGTTCTTATATTTTAGTTCATGCTCTCTACTCTTTCAGGTGTGTCCATTCTGTTGCAGATCTTAGTGTCATCAGCAAAAAGACAAACTTTTCCTTCTAACCCTTCCACAATATCACTTACAAAGATATTGTACAGAACTGGTCCGAGAACCGATCCCTAAGGCACATCACTTATCACTTTTCTGTCCTCAGAGCAGGCTCCATTTATGACCACTGCTATCATCTGTCAGTCAAACAATTTATGAGCCATTCCACCACCTTAGGATCTATTCCCAGGCTTTTCAATGTGTTCATCAGCCTCCTATGTGGGACTGTATCAAAAGCTTTGGTACAATCCAGTTAAATCACATCAAGTCTCATCCTTGATCTAATTCTCTAGTCACCCAATCAAAAAAGTCAATCAGATTTGTCTGATATGATCTTCCTCTGATGAAACATATTGTCGCAGATCATTCAACCCACTCATTTCAGATAGTTCACTAGCTTTTCCTTCAAAAGCATCTCCATTAGATTTTTCCACCACCAAGGTAAGGTTAACCATTCTGAAGATTCTAGGCTCCTTCCTGCTACCATTTTTGTGAAATAGGACCAGCACCACTCCAGTTTGCAAGCAGGTCTTTCAGCTGACCTCCCAGCCTCTCTCTCAGTTCCTTCGGTATCCTGGGATGTATCTCATCTGGTCCCATGGTCTTGTGCAATTCTAGTTTTGCTAGTTCCATGCAAACACTCTCTTCCATAAATGGAGTGATATCTACCCCACTTCCATTGGTGTGATGGTCCTTCTCCAAGGTCTTCTTTAGTGAACACCGAAATGAGGTGTTTGTTTAATGCTTCTTCTTTTTCCTCATATTTCTCCACACAATGACTTTTGTCTCCTTTCAGTCTTACAATAACACCTCTGGCCTTACTCCTTTCTCTTATATATCTGAAAAATGTTTTGTCTCCTCACTTTACCCCTTTGGCAGCCCTTTCCTCCATTCAAGCTTTTGCTATCCCAATTACTTTTCTCATCTCTTTCAGCTTCACCAGATATTTTTCCATGTGAGTCTTTTTGTATTCTTTTGTACTTTTTGAACGCTGATCTTTTTGCCTTTAGTTTTTCCCCCACCTCTTTAGATAACCTTATCGGGTTTCTTTTTTTCTTACTTGTATCCACTTTTCTTACATAAAGATTTGTTGTCTTTGTTATAGCTTCTTTTAATTTAGCCCACTATTGTTCCACTTCTCCCTCTTCCCCCACCTCCCCCAGCCTTGTAGCTCCTTCTCAAGGTACTTCCCCTTTTTAACAAAGTCTGTATTTCTGAAATCCATGACTTTGATCGTCATGTGACTTCTCTCCGTCAGCTTTTTTCCCTTGGCTTCCTGCTTTTTCCAGAACCTTTTCTTTGCTTCTGCCTAAAAGTAGACTAATTTTGTTCTTTTCTCCAACCAATTCCTGTATTTGTATGTGTCGGGGTGAAATTTTGTTTGCATTGACTTCCTGTTCTTTAGTTTAAACATTTGATGAGATATGCTCTGAGTTTCTCACATGGGATCCTTCACTCCTGCCACAGACAGATGCAGACGGTCATTCCTTACATTTCCTCAACCCTTAATGTTTCCAAATCTTCCTTTACACCAGATTTTGAGACATGAATTGACGTCGTCTATATGACATAATCTTTGCTTTCCCTTTCCATGGACAGGTAATACTTCTGAAAAGGTAATAGGGTGTGAGGAGAACCTAAACTTCTTCCCCAGATTCTGCTGATCTCTCTTTACTTCTTGGACTCGGTTTCTAGCAAGGTTATTGGTCCCCAGATAGATGATAACATCAGTTTTATATTCCTTACTTTCTTCCTTAATGGCATTGACAATCTGGTTTGCATTTCTGCCAGGTGAGGATCCTGGAAGGCATTCCCTCAAACTGATTCCCTGAGTTTGTGCCTCTGCTGACAGCCTCCCAGCAGAGGGGACACTCTGTCTTGATGCAGGCCTTGAGTGTCTCCCTTTCCAGATACCACTTCAATTTCCAGTTTTGGAGCATCTTCATTTACCAGTGCAGAAAAGGAATTTTGTATGGGTATCATTTGGAAGGGTGGGTATCTCCTTGCCACAGATCGTACCCTTCCAGAGCCCAATGGAATCCATTCATTCATGGGTTTCTGAATCCTTTGTGGGAGTCAGGGCACACATTTTGGATGCTGCACAATTGGAGAATTGCTTGTTTGTTTTTTTAAATAGACAATTCCTCTTTCAGTTGAGTCAACTTTTTTTTATTGCAGACAGCTGAAGGCAAATGGTCTGCCTTAAGACCAAGGCACCACAATTATTATACAGAATAGCAGCCATGTGTAGATTTGTTTTACTACAATACCTGTATAAGGAGTTTCTAAGTATGTTATTTAGCACTCCATTTTTATTTACACCCTTGTACATGTGCTCTAATGCTATACAAAATAAACAATGTCAACGGTAGGTGGGAAAAGGGGTAAGATGGAAAAGTTTTAAGTGTCTGGGACCTTTAAATCCACAAATAACTTTCTTAAATGCTGCTCAAACATAGTTAAGAACATAAGAACATGCCATACTGGGTCAGACCAAGGGTCCATCAAGCCCAGCATCCTGTTTCCAACAGTGGCCAATCCAGGCCATAAGAACCTGGCAAGTACTCAAAAACTAAGTCTATTCCATGTTACCATTGCTAATGGCAGTGGCTATTCTCTAAGTGAACTTAATAGCAGGTAATGGACTTCTCCTCCAAGAACTTATCCAATCCTTTTTTAAACACCGCTATACTAACTGCACTAACCACATCCTCTGGCAACAAATTCCAGAGTTTAATTGTGCGTTGAGTAAAAAAGAACTTTCTCCAACGGAGAAAAGCTCCCAAAGCTTCCTTCCTCCAGTTTTAACCAATTCCCCCTCCTCCTGGAGAAAGGCGTTTTTCCCCTCTTTATTTTAACAGTACTCAGGTAAGACCACTCTAGTTTATTTCAATAGTCTATTCCTTGTGAAAGTAGTCCTATGATTTCTAATGCACTTATTTAAATTTAAACAGGGAGCAGAGCAAAACTTATTCAATCACTCAAAAGCAGATTAAAAAAAGGAAAGCAGCCAACAGTTTTATCAGCAATGTTTCCTCAAGCAAACCCAGATTAGAATTCAGCTAATTCCTGATATTTGGCTATCTCGACTCCATCCTGGAATACCTCTGAAATGCCTACCATTTAATCAGATACATTTTATCCTAATAAAATTTAGCCGGATATTGGTGCCAATATTCAAACATCGGCATTTATTAATTATTCCCTTCCCCCCCCCCCCCCCCCAATCCCATCTTTATTTTCTACAGAATTGGCATTTGATTTGCCAGTTTGGTTCTAATTTGTACACCAACAAAGGACATAGTTAAACAGAGATTTGATTACTAAGTAGAAGCGTCTGGCCCATGGTCCTCGCTCGTCTCTCTCGCTTCTGTAATGAAGGGTGCTCTGTTTCTTGTTTTCATACCCTGCCCTCCTCTACTCTGGCCATATATGTTTTTGCTTTTTCTTGGCACTAGAATAAGGGATGTATATATACTTTCATTTCAAAAAGTACATGAAGAAACTGGCACCGCACAGTTTATAAAAAGAGATCTAGCACACATAATTGAAAACCAAAGGGGGGTGAAATAGCTCGAAAAAGAACACAATTGAAAGAAAAGGTTAGTAAGAGCATGTTCTTTAATGCTGTGTCTCACCGTTCTCCTGTAAAGCCTGGCAGGCAATTGCATTTTAATTCCTTCCTGCTTTCGGTGCAGTTGCCGTGGTTGTAGCAGGTGAGGTTTCTCTTTTCATTTCCACAAATCGTAGACGGCAATCTACTGTATCTGGACGAACGATAGTAACACCAGGAGGAAACATTGCAATCTCACATTCCATTTAATACAACATGCCAATTCTGTGTTTGAATTAATAAGTAGTATTAAGCATTGATTAACATCAAAATGAAGAGGCGTCTGGCCCTCTAATATTTTGCTGTTCTATGTTACAAGATGACCTCAAATTTTACTTCGTGATTGGCTATAAGGGATGCAGATGTGTTCCTTTATTTATTTTTTTTTAATTAGATTACAAGAGTTGTGTATATAAAATAACTTGAAATAATATATCACAAAATAATAACTCAAAATAGTAAACTTAGTAGCAAAACATTTCTTTAAATGGGCCTCTCTTTTCAGTTATTAAATTTATCATATACAATGTAAGCAGTTAGCTATAGATTTTATATTGTAATACACTATTTTAGCTTAGGGATGTGACTAGATTGACATTTTATCTACATCCAGTGTTAGAAGGCAGAGTACAGAGCCCTCTCCCCACCCTCTCTGCTACATGACTATATTTCCTGTCCAAGACTAGTCTTAGGCTTATTCCTGTTTCATGGACCCAACCTCATACTCTTCGTTATTCCTGAAATTCCCATATAACCACAACAAAGCACCATTAGTTTGTTGTGGGTACCTTTGGTTTCCTATCATTTTGTTTTGCATGGATACATTATTTCCATATCTATTTATTTGTCTACTTGCAAGGACTTTGCAGGTTGTGATAGTTTTTCAAGGGACCAACAAAAAAGGTATTGTTGCTATGTAAGCTTTTCAGCCCTCAAAGGGCCCTGCCTTCAGTTTTCTCTAGGGCCAGTGCAGTCACTAGAATTCTGCATGCATTTAAAAGACAGAAGGTTAGCCTGCATTAATGATCATGGCTAGATATTATGGTAACTACGAACTAAAAGACCTCAATTCCCCTACCCAACAATATAATCAACCCACAATTAGGGGAAATTTTGTGATGAGTTTTTATGTATGATAGCTCTATATGTGTGATAACCACTTTATAGTTAAAACCGATTATATTGCATAACGTCTTTGATCTCCAAAAGATCTTCCAAACATTCTTATATATTTTTGTTTTACCTTTTTTTTATTTTTTATTTTTTATTTAATATGTTCAAATAATGCTTTCATTATGATATGATTCTTCTTGATAATTGCTCTCCCTAGTGGTCAACCCGACTCCTGTCTGTTTTGGAAAACCAATATTACTGTACTTATCTCTTTCAATAATGTCATCCAAAGTCCACCTGTTCACAGTTATCTTCCTGGGGGTCGGGGCTGCCTGCCCGACATCGGCCGTGTTTCACATAAATTGTCTGCTTCAGGGACTTCCGAGAGCACTGAATAAAGCAAAACAATAACTACTTAAGCTACCGTCCTCATATACCCATCCAAAAGGTTTTTTACTTACTTACTTGACCAAGTTCAAAAGATTTTTTCCATATGACGCCGTCAAAAATGTCTCCATTTTTAACCTTTCCCAGGCCAATCCCCATATCACGTTCAAAAGGAGGCTACAGCTTAATGTGATGTCTTCAGTTAGTTCTCAATTACATCCGTTCTTAAACAGATAGCCAAAGCTAGCTTGTCCATAAAAAGACCTGTTAAGGACTGTCAGTTCCCAACTGCGTCCATGTTGAATATGTGACTATTGTGTACCCTACAGTTTTCTTCTCACAGAAAAGAGGACCTAGTTGCTTTATTCAGTGCTCTCGGAAGTCCCTGAAGCAGACAATTTATGTCGAAACTCAGCCGATGTCAGGCAGGTGGCCCCCGACCCCCAGGAAGATAACTGTGAACAGGTGGACTTTGGATGACATTATTGAAAGAGAGAAGTACAGTAATATTTATCAAGAAGAATCACATCATAATGAAAGCATTATTTGAACATATAAAATAAAAAAAAAAAGGGTAAAGCAAAAATATATAAGAATGTTTAGAAGATCTTTTGGAGATCAAAGACGTTATGCAATATAAACGGTTTTAACCATAACGTGGTTATCACACATATAGAGCTACCGCATATAAAAACTCATCACAAAATTTCCCCTAAGTAATTGTTGGTTGATGATATTATGGTAGGCAGCCAGTGGATAGTAGACTACTACATCTGCATATGAACACAAGAAAAAGATTCAATGTAAAACATTCATAGCAGCTATTTAAAAACAAAAAAATAAAGCAAAAACATTTTCAAGCTAAAACTGGCAAGCTGGATAACCTATTCCCTCCTTCTAATCATTTTATACAAACATACAGGTTGTAAAATGAAGAAGCGAACAGGCTTTTCTTACAACTGTTTTGCCATCAGCTATAGCCAGACCTGCTGTGGCAGATGCGGAATGCCTTATGCACTACATGCAGGGCGTTTCCACTAATTTACAGCAGTCCTGGGGCTTAGAAGGTTCTAAATGGGAGTGAAAACCTCACAGTGGCTAGCAGGCTTGAAAAGAATGGCTGGACAATGGTACATACATTCTTACCACATTGAGAGGAGAGGCTTCAGGCAAGGAGTTTAGACTGTGAAGGACAATGAAAAATGAACCACAAAAGGAACAGTGCATTAGTACAATAAAGATGGATAATAAAGGCTTGATAGATATTATACATGAATATATATATATATATATTTTTTTTTTTCCACAAAGCATTGTAATGTTCGACTAGTGAGATGGTTGCATGAAAGGTATTATGAAATGGGCCTTTGCAAATCTCAACAGGCAAACGGATTACGATGGCCAGAAATAGGATTCTGACCTTGGTATGTAATCTGGGAAGCAGAACAAAAGGATTACATGCACACACAGATACAAAAGGGAGCAGGGACGAGAAGAGAGAGCATGAGATGTGTTTTCATAGAAGCGCAGCAATTTATTTTATTTTATTTTTTTACTGTTTCACAATGGTAAAAAGGGAACTGCAGAAGAATAACAGGGACATTTTTAATATTTCTACAAATGTGTTTCCACTTTAAAGATTTTCCTTCAGAGACATAAAGGCACAGGGGAACAGTAACAGGTTCAATACAATAAAAGGAACATATTCTAGAAAAGAGAAGGATGAAAAGCCTTTAGATCCTTATGAGCTGAGGCTATGGGTAATTTTGTGAAGATGTGATGAAATATGTTGGAGGGGAGAACAGAAGGGTTGCTTTGTTTTATGGAAAGCTGAGGGGCTGGGCTGTAGACCTCAAACCTGTCTCCTTTGAGGCTCCATTGAAAAGGAAGGACTGACCCAAATTAACGAGTGTGGTTGCTAAACCTTGTAGTTCTGTTGTGTTTTAACTACCATTCACATCTTTGTGCTTATTTAACGTTTATTTTATTTACAAGTGCTTGTAGTCCGCATTCATTACCCAAATAATTGTTCAAAGTGGATCACAACAGGTCAAAAGCAAACAATCAAATCTTTTGTGCAACTTCTAGCGGCCAGCGTAACAACCGGTTTGCATGCAGAAATGTTCCCCAAGAATTGGCTGTTCATAATTTTATTTGATTTATATTCCACTTTTCAGGCACTTCAAGGTGGATTATATTCAGGTTCTGTAAGTATTTCCCAATAATCCCCAGAGGACTCACAATCCAAGAGGTACATTTTCAAAGAGATTTTGTGTTAAAAGAGCATTTACACCCATAAGTAGTATGTATGCATATAAGAACATAGGATATGCCATACTGGGTCAGACCAAGGATCCATCAATTATCCTGTCTCCAACAGCAGCCAATCCAAGTCACCATTACCTGGCAAGTACCCAAACATTAAATAAATCCCATGCTACTAATGCCGGCAATTATTCAGGCATTTTCACTTTCTTGCATACATATACACGTGTAAAAAATGGGGCATTCTGAGGCAGGACAAGCACTTACATGCCTAAGTTGCTATTTTAAAAGACGTGCATGTACATTTGCCATCATACCTGCTAATTATCTGGCATAAGTGATATTAAATGTGTTTATTAGTGTAGTACTGTCTGGGTGGGAGGTTTGGATGAACTGGGGGGAGTTTAGGCTGAAGAACAAGGAAGGTCTTGATGACCTGGAGAAGGACTGGGGAAATTGGTAGACTAATTGGTAAACTGTTAATTTCATTTATACATGCATTTTTTAAAAATTGGCCAACTTAGGCAAATAAGTCTTACTTTACTTTCGTGCATCAAATACCATGTTTCTCCAATAATAAGACAGGTCTTATATTTAATTTTGGCTCCAAAAAACAGGTTAGGGCTATTTTCGGGGATGTCTTATTTTTTTTCCCATGATTGGTGAATGAGGACAAGGCTCAGCCCGCCTCCTCTTTCATTCACCAATTAGATTCAATTTTCAGCCGAACCTTTCGGTTCAGTCTTCATTATCAGCCCGCCACGGGAAATCTCGTTTTCCCGCAGTTCGTGCCGATTTTATTTTGGCTGCTCCCGAAACGATACCCGAAACACACCCCAACCCTTCCAATTTGAAAACCAAACACTCCCTCTCTTCATATCTGGCAAGATCCAGTTGTTTAAGATGATGGAACTGCCTAGGTGGCTATACATTTTGCAAATGTTACCAGTGTGGATTAAGAGGAGACATATTGTGGATCTGCATAGAGCTTTGGGGAAATCTCTGTGGGGGAACAAAAGTGTGATTATGTTTACATAAGATGTTACCACTGCACAATGGAGGGTTGGGTTATCCTAACCTGCAGAATTATAATTTAGCATGTTTATTAAGGCTTGTGACAGATTGGCTCCTTGGACAGCTACTTACTCTCCCATTAGCTTTCTGCAAAAATGAAGTAAACTGTTTCAACTGAGTAACTGTTGCATGTTCAAAGACCTGATTGCTCAAAGTAATCCAATTCTTATTGCTTGTTGTCATGCCTGGAAGCAGCTTTATACCAAGCTACAGATGTCTTGGGAGGTCTCTCCTTTTCTCTCCATTATCGGACACCCACGGTTCATACTGGGCCGGATTTTAAAAGGGTTACGAGCGCAAAGCCCCAGGATGCGCGTAAGTCCCGGGGCTTTCTTGGGGTGGGCGTGTCGGGGCGTGACTCGGTCGGCGTGTCATCCAGGGGCGGTGCTGCGGGCGTGGTTTTGGCCTGGGGCATTCTGGGGGCGTGGCCGCGGCCTCCAGACCAGCCCCCGGACTGGAACATGGAGCGTGGCAGCCGGCCCGGCGCGCACAAAATTACGCCTGCTCGAAGAAGTGTAATGGGGGGTGTGTGAGTGACAGAGCTCACAACATATACACACATACGGACATGCATCCATCCTGCCCCATACTTCCCTAGGCAGCCGTTATTGGGGAAGACGGGAGGGCAGGTGGCAAGGTTGCCAACTTTAGAAAAATCTAGAAATATTATTATTGACACTATCTGCCTCACCCTGTCTGCCCTCTTCCTCAACATTTTAAATCACTGAAAAGGTCAGATATATGGGTCTCCTCATAAACCCTTCTCAAGAACAACTCTGAAGTGCTCTCTCCATCTCTCCCTCTCCCTCCTGTCCAGCTCAGTAAACTCTGAGGAGGACCCTCCAGCCCGGCCCTCTCAGTGATTTGAAATGCCCTGTGTGGCCCTTCTCTTGAATAGTATGGAGACCCCTGTTTTATGTTAACCAGTTACAAATAATATCTCATGTCCTTTAACCATCCATCTTACACCTATGATAGAGGACTAGCTGGCTCTTACCATCATTATATATATAATGTTATATATTTATTTTTAAAAGAATACAGTTCCTGGTAAGGACTAGAAAGCTCAGTCGACTGCTGCAGGGTTATAGATCTTTTCACCTTTAGGACAATACTCAAACCTATCTCAAGTAAACAGTGATCAAAAGACATTGCTACCGGAAAGCTTTCACTCCACTTCTCTACTAGGCAGCTGTTGAAATAACTACCAAACCACCGTCACTATTTGATACTAGCTGGAAATCTTTTTGACAGTCTCAGGAAAGAGGTCAAAACTTGCCAAGGCATTGATGCTCCCTCCAGTGTAGGGATGAGGCATGCTGGAGGGGAAGCTTGAGCTGCCACTGCAATACCTCACCGTGAGAACTTCAGCTTCCAGCAAGTTAATCTGGCACCTTTCACAAGCAATTCACTTACTGATGATTTTTCAGCCTTGGAGTCATATTCCATAGAAATGCAATCTTTTTTTTTTTCTACCTAATGCAATCTATATGCTTGGATGCATAGAAAACGATCAGAAGACATTGTGTCTTCTCAAACATATTCACAATATCCTTGAACGGGAGTCAAAAATGTCAAATTTTGACAGTTTAAAAAAAAAAAGAGAGGGAAAATCATAAATACAGTGGAAAGGGTGAATTTCACAGTTTATTTCATCAGAAAATTTTAGAGAATTTGTTCACAATGGTAAAGAGAGCAATAATAAAGTATTTTTCATTGGGTAAACATTGGTTTGATTATTGCCCACTCCTTTGTTGGATAAAGTGAGTAGGGCGAAGCTGGGGGAGGGACAGTACATGCAGGGACTGCATTTTCAAATCACCGTGTGTAATTTCCAGGGCGTTCTTTGCAGCCATAGGGGTGCAAGAAGTCATCCTCATTTTCAAAAGGGAACTTCTACAGGAGGTATCCCTTCACTTGAGCTTGCGGGCTTGCAGACACAAGATCTCCCACACATAGGGATCTTCATTATCAGTTTCGATTTTATTTTTTCCTGGAATCCATCAGTTTATTATATTGTTGAGCAAAAGCGGGAGAACTTCAGTGCACAAAGGTGCCATTTGTTTCTGCTGATTTTACCCCCATTTTTCATTGTTAGAATAAACCCTGATAAATTCCAGGACAAAATAAAATTCAAACTGATAATGCAGGTCCCTAACCGCACCGTATCGTTATGGCCCTCCCCAAGTCTAATTTTTTTTTGCTGCATCTCTGTGTGTGTTGAGCCTACGAGAACAAGAAACTGGGAGAGGCTGAATAAGCAGTGATTGGACATCCTCCGTAGTAAAATGCAAGTATATTACATGCCTTACCTGCAGAGCTTCCCAGTGACATTACCAGGACACAGACAGGAATAGGCACTGATTCCGTCAATGCAGGTGGCCCCATTGGCACAGTTATGGCCTAGGCAGTCGTCTACGTTCACATCGCAGTGCACGCCCGTGTAACCAGGCTTACATTCACACATATAGGATGGAGTCCTGTCCAAGCAATTCCCGTGAATGCAGGGGTTAGAGGAACAGGTGTCCATGATGATTTCACACTGTGTGCCGTTCCATCCCTCAGGACAGGTGCAATGATACGTGCTGTAAATGTCCTCACAGCTGCCACCATGCATGCAAGGGTCAGAGCTGCAGGCGTCTACATGCAAGCAGCCAGTCACAACAGGATTGGGAGATATTTTGATGAATTGCTCTTTTTGAGTTTTTTTAGCATGGATTTCAGCATTCTGAAAGTAAGGGAGATAAATGCCACTTATTTCCACAGAGCTCAAGCAACCTGTTAGGACAACATTATTCTCAAAGGCCTTGTCACCCAGATAAATGTCTGTTTCTTCTCTGAGAAAGTTCAGATTCCCAGTGGTGACGGAGCTGGTGACAGTGTCCTTTTGGTTGTCTATCTCCATGTGCCATCTTGAGGACTGAGACAAGGGATCTGTCATAGAGAGAGTCACTTTGTGCCATTTGCCATCATTCACTGGCTGGGAGCTAGCTAGGCTCAGCACATAAAAACTGTTGCCACTTTGAAGTTGAAATATTAAATTAGATTTGCAAATCTCAATAGTAATAAATTCAGGCTCTTTCTCAGCATGTAGTAACACCACTTCTGTGTCTCTGGTTCGAAATCCAAATGTGACGTTAGTCAGGTCTCTTGTGATTTTCCCGTTGCTTCTGTAGGATATCACCCTGCTTTTCCTGCTAAAAAGTGCACTGACAATGCCTACGCAAAGACAAAAAAAAAAATCACTTGCCTTTCCAGCACCTTGGAGAGCACCTCTAATTCACCCTGAAATATATTTCAAAGAATAAATTGGTCCATCCTAGAAACCTACTGTTCTCTTACAGGAAAAACTATACAACAAAAATAACTCGCAGGGAATTTTAACATCATTGCGCAGCATTTCTGGATTGCAAGAATTACATTACTAACTGCAAAAAAACATAAAGGTAAATCAGAATAGTTGCAATAGTTTCTGTTTCAAAGTTTACATTTATTGTGAAGAACATACATTTGGCTAGAAATGTTTGCCCTCTTCTCTTGCTTTTTGTGTAGCCAGCGGACTAATGATTCAAGTTACTAAAACCAAAGCAGATCTCCTCAACTTGGCTTCTTCAACCTGTTATTGCATCATGTGACTCAAGTATGCTTCAGAGCCCTAGATTAGAGTCAATAGATCACAGGAGAGGATTTGACCAATGACAATGCTGAGAGGAGGAGGATTTCAAATGTGCCCAGGCTTTGGGAGAAATAGTTAAAGTGAGAGAGAGAGATAACAGCAGACATGCTAACTTGGCATTGTACTCAAGGCCTGCTGTGTCCTGCAGGGATATCCACCGTGAATATCCCAGTTAGAATGGGCAGTGAGAAAGATAAGCAGACAGTTTGGAAGGAGACCAACTGCAACTTACTAGATTTTGCAGTGCTTTTGCTTTGTTAAACATTTTGCTTTGTTAAACATTGAATTGCTGCTGTTACCTGCTGCCCTGTGATTGTCATGTCTGGTTGTCAGGCTGTTTGCTGGAATGTTTGTGGAGGATGAAAGCTTCTTGGGGCACAGATTAGGATGCTGTCTTGTGGCCCTTTGGGAGTGTAAATATTAATATTCTTCTTAGACACACATGGGGGAAAAAGGCTTTGGGTACTGGGCTGTGTACCAACTGGTGAATGGCAGATTCACTTCACTGACATTCACCACCACTTTAAAAATAATTATTCATCTGCACCACATGTAAGCCTTTGGATTACAAATAAACGTATGTTCTATGTTGTTTCAACATTAATCCCATTACTGTACACTACGAGTGGACAAGGTACCTCTTTACACTTCTCAATGGAACTTGTGGTGTGCTTCACTATTGTCTGCCACCCTCAGAAGGCTAAGGTCACTATGTGGCTGCTGACCCCTGTGGGTTAAGGAACAATAAGCAACAATAAGCCACAGTGGTGGTGGGGGCACAACTGTATTGGTTAATGTATGTGTAATACCATGGAGTTATACCCTCAAGGATTATGGTGATCTCACTGGTAATTTAATGGAATCCCAGGCCCTGGTACCAGTAAATACAAGGTCGTACCCCAGGGCCAGTGGAAGAATAGGCTATGCCCTAGGCAAACCTTCAGTCATGCACCCTTCCCCCCCCAACTTACCAAGGCAGTGGATCCAGCACCGCGCTCCCTTCTTGGGTGTATTGGCTGGCTCAGCATCCCTCTGGGCCTTGCACTGGCTACATTTTGCTGCCCCCAAAATTCTAGCGCTCTAGGAAACCACCTAACTTGACTAATGGAAGCACCGGCCCTGTCATACCCTATTCATATTTTATTATACAAGAATAACTTTCAAACAAATGCTCGCGGCAGCATATGGCAGTGCATAGTGCTGTTTTATAAAATACATATTTATCCCTCAACATACACATGGATGTAGGCTTATGCCTGAATACATTCAAAGCAGTAAAAAAAACATATATTAATGTATTGAACGTGCATACTTTTCCTGCCTATTTTATAGATATTAGAGATGTGATTTGGCTGAAGCTTTCGGTTCGGCCTTCGTTATTGGCCCGCAGTAGGAAATTTTGTTTTCCCGCTGTTCGGGCCGATTTTTTTCGGCTGCTCCAAAAAAAACCCCCAAACCCACCCAACCCTTCAAATTTAATTAATTGCAAACCCCCACCGTCCCGACCACCCAAGACTTGCCAGACCCCCCAAGACTTGCCGAAAGCCCCTGGTGGTCCAGCAGGGACCTGGGAACGATCTCCCCCTCTCAGGCCGTCAGCTGTCAGTAATCAAAATGGTGCCAGTGGCTCTTTGCCCTTACCATGTGACAGGGGCTACCGGTGCCATTGGTCAGCCCCTGTCACAGGGTAGGAGCAATGGATGGCCCACTCCTACCATGTGATAGGGGCTGACTAATGGCACCGGTAGCCCCTGTCACATGGTAAGGGCAAAGAGCCACCGGCGCCATTTTGATTACTGGCAGCCAATGGCCTGAGAGGGGGAGATGGCTCCAGGGACCCCGCTGGACCACCAGGGACTTTTGGCAAGTTTGGGGGGGGGGGGCGGGATGGGGGGGGTTTGCAATTAATTAAATTTAAAGGGTTGGGGTGGGTTTGGGATTTTTTTTAATGTGCCCTTTCTTCCCCCCCAAAAAAACAACAATAGGAAAACCACACAAAATTTCGTGGGTTTTCCTTTCGTTTCATCAGCCCCCCAAAATGCAATGAAATAGGAAATATCGTCTTTATTTCCTATTTCATTGCACATGAATGCACAACCCTAATAGATATAAGTGTGTAAGGGGCAGGGGGGAGAACCTAAGATGGCGGCTTGAGGCAGACGTGCTTCACTTCAGCTCTGGCTACCTGATTTCTCTGTTGGATTTCCATGATAAATTATGCTCCATAAGAGGAAGGGTAAAGTAAGGATCTTTCCCTCTGAATCCTCACTTCCCTCGGATCAACGTGTCATCAGGGACTTCATTGCCTCTATCCCAGAAACTATGCAGGTAAGCCTCGCTGGTGGAACGGAGAAAGGAGGTGCTCAGTTCTCACCTGGGGAAGTCTCTCTTATGCCGCCGGATCCTAAGATGCCACTGTTAACTGCTTCCCTGTGTGAGACCAATGTCCTGGGAATATTGAAGGCTATTGCTGACTGTCCCAGTCTGAAGGAGACAACAGCCCACTGAAGACTAGAGGGTCTTATGGAATCTCACCATGGGAAGTTGTACCTGTGAGTGAAGGTGCAGTCGGTGGAGCCCAACCATTAGCCTTCCCTCATGAAGGGGAAGTTACTTCTGGATATGTATCAACTGGCGACTGATTAGCACTCAGACCATCTGTAGCTATTACCAAACCAGCGGTAGTAATTTTAGACTCACTTTGGGATTTGATTGCGGGTCTCTCACAGGTCTTCCAAGAATAGTTCCAGTGTCTGGACAATCTTTCACCAAAATTGGAATCTGTAGCTCGAGATCATCAGTAGATATTACAAGAACATTCTTTGTCTATTCAATCATTGGGAAATGATATTAAGAATCTGCAATCTATGAATGCCTCTATGATACGTGAATATCTGTCCACCCTTAGAAGGATGGAATCGCTGGAAAACGACTCTTGGAGAACTTTTAGTTGCTACAGTGAGGAAATATTTTTTGGATATATTACAAATCCCATCTGAAAAAGTTTCAGCTTTATCTAAATATATGTTTCTTCCATATAAGCAGAAGATGGATCAATCTTTTATTTCCCCAAATGTAGCAGATTTGTCTAACCTTACTGCTTTTTTGGAGAATTCAGTGGAAAAGGTGACTGATAGATCCTCACTCCTGATTTCTTTCTATTCTCAACAGGAATTGATCCTAGTCATGAAATACTATTTTCAGCATTTTAATGTTTCTTTTCTTGGGGGCCTAGTATGGATTTTTCCTGATCTGGCTAAAATTACTCAACAGCGTAAAGTTTTTTTGACTATGCAACAAGATGCTTTGGCTATTGGTGCAAATTTTCTCCTTCGATATCCATGTAAATGTGTCCTTAAGATAAATGCTATTACTTTTATTTTTTTTAGCCCTGATCAGCTATGGGACTTCCTGGAGGCCAAGAAGAACTATCTTAGGCTGTAATATATGGGGTTCTAATTTGCTGCCTTTACCTTCGTGAATTATTGTATTGAAATTCTCCTCCTTATATTGTTTCTAATCCTTCCCCTCTCCATTCCCCGGATTAATGTTTCCATTTTGGAGATTATCAGGTTTCCTGATTGTGAAATCATGTTTCTTTTTTTTTTTTTTCTTCTTCTTCTTTTCTCCAATATTGCTGAACAAAGATTATTTGTTTTGTATTATTTTTAAAATGCATAAATAAATAATAATAATAAAAAATATGAGTGTATATTTTACATGTGAAAGTAAAGTAGGACATATATCAGGGCTTATACACATAAATCAAACAATTTAAAAACATGCATGCATCAAGGAAAGTACCAGTTTTACCAATTTTAGTCCACTAGTTTGCCCAGTCCTTCTCCAAGTCATTGAGACTCTCCTGACTCTTTAGCCTGAACTCCTCCCAGTTCACCCAGACCTCCCACCCAGGCAATAGTACACAGTAAACACGTTTAATATTGCTTATGCCAGAAAATTTGCAGGTGTAAAAATACACGCGTAGAATGGCCAATATATGCGCATAAGGAACTTACATGCATAACTTGGCCATGCCCTAGACAGCCCTTTTTGATGTGTGTATATGTGTGCATGAAATGAATATACATGTGGATTTTCTACTTCTATAAAGTATAGAATACATGAGCAGAAGCTATTTACATGTATATAGACTATTTTTTATGAGTACATTTCTGAAAATTCACCTGTTAGGGTAGAGTATTTGTGGAAGATGGTGCATTTCACTGTTTACTGATGTTTGCACCTGTCTATTTCTGTACTGGATCCTACAATAATAAAAGCAGTGTTTTGTTGGCTGACAGTAAAATAGAGTTGGATGCCCTTTTGAGATACTCATTTCATGGACAGTTCCCCCCAGAAGTCTATTCACAGAGAGGCAATCCATCATTATACAGGCTACACCCCTGGGTGGGGCTACAATAGTGTGTGAATAAATTCCAATAAGAAAGAAAAGAGAATACAAATACCTAACATTAACATCTTGCCTTCAAAATTAGGGAGAGGCATGCAAAATTACAATACAAATTAGGAAAAAACAAAAGTTGAACTGATGGCTGATGCCAAGTTCTTGTTCAAAGAGAATCAGTGATGTATTTTAAAGACAGCATCTCTGTCCCCAAGATCCCATTAAACTATTGAAGTCAACCCCAAAACTAAAAATGGAAATACAAAATACGTCCTTATAGAAACATTTTTAAGGAGAGTGGCTGATCCATTATGAATTTCCCCGTGTGTGAGTTGGAGTAAAAAGAACAACAACAAAAAACAAGAAAGAAATCCATAGCCATTAGGACACCCCTAGGTCTGACCTTCCAAAAACTCCCCTACATTTGGTCTGAGTAGACCTACAAAAGTCAAGAAAACCCTTTTGGTCATAAAACAGTGTTCTTGTTGCAAGTAAGGACCCTCAAAACCCGGTTCCTATCAGGCTCCAAAATGATCATGGCCAGTACAGTAACTCTTGAAACAAGATCCAAGTCCTATGAATACTTTGCAGTGCTCAGAAAATGAAGCGGCTCTCCTCCATTCTCCTTTACACTTGAAGAATTGATGTTAGCACTTCTCTTTCCCTGCTGTATTTTGGTGACAGATGCTCCTTTTTCTCCTGATTCTGAAATTCAGTTGCTGATTGGTTTCCTAAGAGTTTGATTTCACCCCATCCCACCAGCAGTTTTGGTTTCCAGGAGGCAAATGGTAGCTGAATATCAGGTTTTTATGAACATCTACCATTGCAAAATGGGATATTCAGCTGCCATTTGATGTCTTTTCACAAAGATATTCAGAACAGCCCTGAGGGAGTGTACAGGAAACTCCTTCAAACCACCTTAAGGGACCAGCTACAGCTATCCAGTCCGGGCCTCCTTAAGGATCAGCCCCACAAGGGATTCTGGGTGAAGGGAGGCTCCCCTCACCCTACTATAAGGAGTCAAGGCCCAGAAGGGTTAGAGAGACCCCAGGGAGCAGGTAGGAACCAAATGTATGCAAAGACCTATTACGTTTAATGTTTGAGTGCTATCAGAACTGCAAGGTGCATTATTTTTCTGTTTTGCTGATTCGCTGTAAATAACAACACCTAAGGAAAGAGCCAGAGTCTGCCTTCTTTTCTCCCACTGACTGTTTCCTAAGCCACGACCGCCTAAGTTACCACACAAATCCTAACAATGCGTTTCGTTATCGGGTTCTGCTCTGCCTCCAGTCCTGTCAACAAGTGGCCATTCACGCACCTAGATACGTGGCTTTTAATTACCTTCTCATAGGCCTCTACTCCAAATAGATTTATCCTGCATAAATCCCATTATTTTATTGGGGAATAAATGTTTCTTTTTACTTTTCTGTTCTTCCCATGGAAAATAATGGGAGCCTGCCTGTGCCAAATATTTTATTTTACTCTGATTCTCTTGAAAAATAAATCTCAAGAAAATATGGCAAAAGAGTACTTTTTGGAGCTGTTTTAAAGAGACAGTAGCATGAGCCCCAGCAGTTTTGGTCTGAGAAGACCAGCTGGAGGAAGGTGGGGAGTAGGGGGTTGTGGTTGGTTATTGGCACAGTTGAAAGACATCCTGTCCTCATTTGTCACAAAGAACAGCAGCCTGTATAAAAGAGGTCTGAAGGGGCTGGCACTTCCCTAGCTAACTATGGGGGTTATTTTCTAAGGGCCTAATGCACGCGATAAGGGCCTTTTCGCGGCAGTAACATTAAAATTAGGGGGAGGGGAGGAGTCGGGGAGGAGTTAGGGAGGAGTTGGCGGCAGCACCACTGCCAGCGATAATGTTTTGAACATTAATCGCCGGCAGTAGCACAGGGAATAGCACTACCTTTTATGGTGGCACTATGCCCGCGATAGCCTGCAGCTGGCCACACCGCAGCAGGCAAAATTGCACTGCCGTGGGGTGATTGACTGCGGGCTATCGCCTGCGCCCTCCTTCACCCCTCGCCCCTTTTAGCGCTGGCTTCATCATTCTGCACGGAATGATAAATCCTGGCCTATGATGGATATATATTTGAAGTGCATTTCAGTGGCTCTAAGAGTGCATCTAGTTTTTCATGCATATTACCGGAGATTCCAAATCTTCCCACAGCAGAATATTTTGCTCTAGGGCAGACTTAGAGGAGCTGTCAGAGAGAAAATACCTCTGGAGATTCAGGCTTACCAGAGCTCTCATCTCCCATCTCTGGAAGATCTTGCATCTGGGGTGTCTGGCCTCCCATATAGGGCATCCTCACTATTTGTATGTTGTAGTGAGAGTGATGACCATTCCCCATTATTTGGCTACTTGCTCCTTTCAGGTTGTGGCAGGAGATCTGACTCTTCTGGTGCCCATTATTTGCCTACCAACCTGACTATATCCACTATCAGTGCATTAAGCACAAGAGAAAGGAGGTACAACCGGGCTTATTTGACATGGTCTATTTTCTTAATTTCACTGGGGGTTATTGATTGTACTCTCATGGGTTTGGTTAAGCAATATCACAGTCTGGACATCTGAGTTGGGGGGTGAGAGACAATGAATGGAGGAGAGGTCTGACCTAGAGGGTTGGAGGAAGAGATATCATGGAAGGAACACCGTTTGGGGAGCAGATGAAGAAAGAGATTGCAAAGGGGACTGGGCTTTGGGAAGGATAGAAATAGAAAGAGAGAGCAGAAGGATTTATACCTGATGTTGGGCCCTGGATAAAGGGAGAGAGAGAGATTTAGAACAGAGGGAGACAGGGTAAGGTGAGAGATAGATCAGAAGGGTATGTATTTGGGAGAGGTGAGGGGAGATAGAGAAAAGGAGGTCATGCTTGGGGGGCATCAGAAGAGAGGGGACTGGACCATGGGAATGTGGAGACAGTCAAAAGGGACAGCCTTATAATGTACCATTACAAAAATCCTGGTGGAGGTCTGCACATCCTAATATTTCAGTTATTTGATCTGGGAGTAAGTGGTGCTACCTAACAATATTTTCCATTCATCCAACACACTCTTCAAGGAACTGTGGTAAATAATGGTCATTGTGCATCTTTTCTTTCACTCAGAAATAGTTTAAATTACTGGATTGCTTTTATTTAGAAAAAGTAGCCAGTATGTCATCTGGTAGCTCCCTGCAGCAGGTGATATTAATCCAGACCCACACAGAAGGATCATCTTAACTCTGTACAATACAAAACTGAGGGGCAGATTGGGAGTGCCGGAAGCAGAGCATTTACCACGCAGGCTCATTGAGGCATAGAAGATTAAATACACTTAGGCCAATATAATTGGAAACAGCATCCTTGGTGCATTTTTTTGTGCTGAGGTGGAGTTCCAGAAAGAATCAAGAAATGCCAGATGTTAACTAGGGAATAAAACCAGCGGGACATACTCTTCTGGGGGATTATTTTATGCCATTGGTGAAGTGTGCGAGGAATGAGTTCATCTACCCAAAATGTACAAGAATCCTGTCCTAGAGCAGGTTATAACTATTATGAATTGCTAGAGGAAAGGAAACATTTGAAAAATCATAAAATCCCGAAGTATTATTGATAATATCAGAATATCACCAGTCAAATTAGCCAAATCTTTTCATTCATGAAGAGGCCCTGAAGCTTTTTCATAATCATTGCTAGGGCATACTGTACATACGGTAGTCTAAAAGCACGGTGTCCTTACTGATTTCTGACAGCAGTGAGTTGAGATTGTATTACTGTTATAGGTCATTTGATTTTTCATGTCATAATACAGACATGCAGTATATGTTGTGAGATTGGTCTCAGAATACTTTGAATGGTTTATGAGTTTTATAAAAATTAATATTAATTAAGCTTAGAACTGGAAAGAATTTGGTGCCGGATCCAATTTATGTTATCATTAGCTGTTTTTTTTCATTTGGTAATGGAAAACTGAATGTCTTTCATTTAGGAAAAGTCTGTAATGTAAAAGGTTGAATGAGAATTTAAGGACATTTTTCACTTGAGAATTTTACCAAAGATAGGTGAAAGCAATTGCTAAGAGGCATCTGAAAGAGATCCGTGGAGTGAATTATCATCATAGACTCGTGTATGCTGCAGGGAATATTGCAATCTATTGACACTAGAATCTGACGTACTGCCATGGACTTACACTCAAATCCTTGGTGAACTGGCTGACACTGGGCTTTGGGTGGACACGGATTGAGTTCACACCATCTGACATCTTCACATGCTCTTCCTTCTGTGTTTGGGGGACAGGTGCAGGTGAAGTCATCCCAGATAGAATAGCAAACACCACCATTTTGGCATGGATCAGACTAAACAGGGAAAAACATCAAAGAAAATATGAGGTTCTATCTTAGGACAATTGTAAACAAGAAAGCTTGGGGGGGGGGGGTGGGGGGCAATTCAGTAATTAAAGGAGGGCTCCCATCTTCCTTCCACAATCCTCTATCCTACCCAGCATAATCCTCTCTCCTCCGATTTGATCCTCTATCTCTTCTCCCCTCCCCCAACATGAATCTCTCTTTTGCCCCCAATCCCCAGCAATCCCCTCTCTCATCAATTCTGTCATAGTAAAATAGTAATGATGGCAGATGAAGACCAGATGGTCCCACCCAATCTGCCCAGCAATTTGCTTATGGTAGTAATTGCCACTCCATGCAGGTTACTCCTATGTGTTCTATTAAGGATATAGTAACTGCTGCTCCAGGCAGAAATGTTACACCATCCTTTTCTTTATGCCATTCAGGGATACACAGTGTTTGTTCCATGTTCCCAGAATGTTAGGAATTATTAGGAAGGGAATGGAAAATAAAACGGTGGATGTCATAATGCCTCTGTATCGCTCCATGTTGAGACCACACCTTGAATACTGTGTGCAATTCTGGTCGCCGCATCTCAAAAAGGATATAGCTGCACTGGAGAAAGAGCAGAGAAGAGTGACTAAAATGATAAGAGTGATGGAATGGCTACCCTACAAGGAAAGGCTAAAGAGGTTAAGGCTGTTCAGTTTGGAGAAGAGATCACTGAGGGGGAATATGATAGAGGTCTACAAAATCATGAAAGGACTTGAACACTCCATGAAGTTAGTAAGTAGCTCATTTAAAACAAATCAAAGAAAATTCTTTTTCACTCAGCGCATAGTTAAGTTCTGGAATTCATTATAAGAGGATGTGGTTATGGCAGTTAGAGTAACTGGGCTTAAAAAAGGTTTGATAAGTTCCTAGAGGAAAAACCCATAAATTGCTATTTAATCAATAAGGAATAGTAGCTTGAGATTTATTTAAAGTTTGGAATCATGCCAAATACTTGTGACTTGGATTGGCCATTGTTGGAAACAGGATACTGGATTTGATGGACCTTTGGTCTGACCCAGTATGACATATCTTATGTTCTTATGTTTTGAATTTATTAACAGTTCTTGTCTTCACCACCTCTTCTGAGAGAGCATTCCAGGCATCCATCACCCTCTTCATGAAGAAATATTTCCTGATATTGGTTCTCAGTCTTCCCCCTGGAGTTTGATATCATGATGCCTAGTTCTACTCTTTCCTTTCCAGTGGAAAAGGTTTGAAGTTTGTGCATTGTTAATACATATCAGGTATCTAAAGGTCAGTATCATATCTCCCCTGCACCTCCTCTCTTCCCAGGGTATACATATTTAGATCCTTCAGCCTCTCTCCCCACCATTTTGGTCACCTTCCTCTGGACTGTTTCCATTCTGTGTCTATCCTTTTTGAGATATGGTCTCCAGAACTGAACACAGTACTCCAGGTGAGGGCTCATCAAGGATCTGTACAAGGGCATTATCACTTCCCTTTTCCTGCTAGTTATACCTTTCTCTACGCAGCCCAGCATCTGTCTGGCTTTAGCTACCACCTTATCAAATTGCTTTGCTGCCTTCAGATCACCAGACATAATCACCCCAAGGTCCTTCTCCTGCTCCGTGCGCAATAGTCTTTTGCCCCTTCACATAAAGCTCTTTTGGATTTCTGCACCCCAGGTACACGACTCCGTACTTCTTCACCCACTCTTCAAGCTTTCTTAAATCTCTTTTCATTCTCTCTACTCCTTCAGAAATGTCCACTCTGTTGCAAATCTTAGTATTATCTACAAAAAGACAAACATTTTCTTCTAACCCCTCCACAATGTCGCTCACAAAGATTTTGAACAGAGTTGGTCCCAAAACCAATCCTTGAGGTACTCCATTTAGCACTGTTTTCTCATCAGAGCAGGTTCCATTTACCATGACTCTTGTTTCCTGTTAGTCAACCACTCCACCATCTTGGTGCCCACTCCCAAGCTTCTTGATTTATTTATGAGCCTTCTATGCAGTACTGTATCAAAAGCTTTGCTGAAATCTAAGTGAATCACATTAAGTGCCCTGTCTTGTTCCATTTCTTCTAGTCACCCAATGAAAAATGTCAATCAGATTTTTCTGACAGGACCTTCTCCTGGTGAATCTATGCTGTCTCTGGTCCAGCAACCCACTGGATTGTAGATTGTTCACTATCATTTCCTTCAGCAGAGTCTCCATTAATTATCCCACCACAGAAGTGAGGCTAATTGGCCTGTAGTTTCCAGCCTGCTCCCTGCTACCACTAGTGAAATGGGACCACAACCACTCTTTTCCAATCACACAGCACCATTTCTGTTTCCAGGGATCTATTAAAGAGGTCTTTCAGTGTACCCACTAGCATATCTCTAAACTCCTTTTGTATCCTAGGATGTACCTTGTCTGGCCCCCCATGGCTTTGTCCACGTTCAGGTTTCCGACCTCTTCCCAAGCATTCTTTTCTGCAAATGGGGTTGCATCCATGGTCTTATTAATCAACAATAGTCCTTCTCCAGGGTCTTCTTTAGTGAACACCAAACTGAAGCATTTGTTTAATACTTCTGTTATTTCTTGATCTTTCTCCACACATTGCTCCCAGTCACCTTTCAATTTCACTATACTATTATGGGCCTCCCTTCTTTTTCTGATATATCGGAAAAATGTTTTGTCACCTCGCTTTATCTCTGGCTATCCTTTCTTCCGCTTGACCTTTTGCTTTCCTGATTTCTTTCTTCGTCTCCCTCAGTTTCTCCAGGTATTCTTCCCTGTCTACCTGCGATCCTCTGTCTCTCGCTTTTTTTCTCTCTCCTCTGGCTGGCAGGAGCAGAGCAGCATTTCATACCTGTGTCTGCCCCCCCTCTGCCAGGCAGCTTTGGTCTGCAATCTGAATGAGCAGTGCCAGCAGGTCTCCTACAAGGCCCTGCATATTCAAACTGCTGAAGTGAACCTGCCACAGAAGGCAGAGGTGGCATGAAGTGTGGCTCACTTCCTGCCAGGGAAAGGGGAGGAGATCACGGGGATGAAGGGAACTGAGGGAAAGAGAGGATTGCAAAGATCATGGTGGGGGCCAGAAGAGAAAATGATTGTGTGGGGAGGTGGCCATAATGTCAACGCTGGGTGGCGGGGTGGGAGGGAGGACACTGGGGCCTTGTAGGGTTGAGTAATTCCTCTCACTCAGTTCCAGTGCAGGTTCAGATCTGCCAATATTAGACTCAGGTTTACTTGGATAATCAGGATCAACTTTAACATGATTCAGATCTAACTCAGATTTTTTTTAATGTGGATATACTCATATTTGTTCAGAATTATGTGCATATTCACAGATTCAAAGTACTCAAAGACAAAGTAAATGTTAAAATAATTAAAAAAAACAAACCTAAAAATCTGAGGCGTATCTGAATCTAAAGTGGATCAAAGGAATCCAAACTGAGGTAATACAGAGATAAGTCGTGAATGGTCTGGATTTATCTGAACCAATTCATGGACTGCCCCCAGTCCTTCTCTGGTTATCTAAACTCCCCTGGATCACATGGAGGTTTGGATTTAATATAAACCACCCTTTCCTCCTCTTATCTACTAAGAGAAGACCAGTGCTTTATTCCCCAGATTTATCCTTCCGTGTCTGCAGAATTCAGCCCCTTTATTTTATACATTAAAAAGCATAATGTAGTTGTAAATCCAATGAATAAAATTTGCTACAACTAGCATAAAATGAATATTATTAAAACCAGAGAAGTTAACATTGCTTTCACAGCATGGGCATTATTAGGTTTCATAGTGGTCTATTTATCAAAGCACATTGAAACTGGAGCATTAACATATGATTTTAACGCATGCATTAGTGTTGGCATTAATATAGAATTGTGGTGCATAGAGTTTTGAAACAGATTTGGACCACTTGTAGGATAATTTCAGAATGTGCTTTAATGTAGACTTAAACCATTTCTGGTCTGTCTTGATAGTATAATTGTCAGTGGTCCTTTGTAGATCAGAGTCTCTTCAGTTCAATACTTTGTCCCTCCCGATGCAGCAAAACACGATTGTGTCAGAGGACTGATCTCTGCAGTTAATAACACTTTGAATATGGACTGTTGAGGAGAAATGTTTTAAGTCTATATTAAAGCACACACTGAAATTACCCTACAAGTGAGTAGAGCTATGTTTTCAAAACTGTATGCACCTCACTATTTTCAGTTTGACCTTTGAATGTGAGGTTGCCTGATTCTACTTCCTTTTATAAGAACATAAGAAGTTGCCATGCTGGATCAGACCAAGGTTCCATAAGAACCTGGCAAGTACCCAAACATCAAGAAGATTCCATGCTACTGATGCAATTAATTATTGACCAACTAACCTCTTTTCCTTTATAGAATTATTCTACAACCCCCACTTATTCAAAGGAAATCCTTGTTTGGTGGTTTTTTGTACAGTAGCTATATGCAGGGACAACCATTTTTTAGTTGTCCCTCTTACTAGCCCCGTATATTACTCTTTATTATTCACACTTTATGTCCAGTCTTCTTTTCTTTTTTACTTTTTTTCTTTTTTCTTTTTTACTTTTACATTTATTGTCACTTCTCCCTGGCTGCTTATCTGACCCAACTATTAATTCTTGTGGGTTCGACGAATCCGAACCCACAAGAAGCAATGAGGGCGGCAGCCTAGATAAGTATATGAGAGAGAGAATTAATAGTTTTCTATTATCTGAAAGAGTAAATAACTGATTCACATCTACCCATTCTAGACCTCTCATCATTTTAAACACCTATCATATCCCCCCTCAGCCGTCTCTTCTCCAAGCTGAAAAGTCCTAACCTCTTTAGTCTTTCCTCATAGGGGAGCTGTTTCATTCCTCTTATCATTTTGGTCGCCCTTCTCTGTACCTTCTCCATAGCAAGTATATCTTTTTTGAGATGTGGCGACCAGAATTGTACACAGTATTCAAGGTGTGGTCTCACCATGGAGCGATACAGAGGCATTATGACATTTTCCGTTTTATTCACCATTCCCTTTCTAATAATTCCCAACATTCTGTTTGCTTTTTTGACTGCCGCAGCACACTGCACCGACGATTTCAATGTGTTATCCACTATGACACCTAGATCTCTTTCTTGGGTAGTAGCACCTAATATGGAACCTAACATTGTGTAACTATAGCATGGGTTATTTTTCCCTATATATATTAGAGATGTGCATTCGTTTTTGCCGAATTGGAAAATTGCAATGAAATTGTCCAATTCGGCATGTTTCAGGGAGCCCGAAAAAAATCAGGATTTTCCTGTTTTTTCGCAAAAATTTGTTTTTCCGGTTAGTGCGCACTAACAGGAGTCAGTGCACGCTAACTCCCCGTTAGTGCGCGCTAACTCCTGTTAGCGCGCACTAACAAAAAGTAACAAAAAGTAACAAAATCTAACGGTTTTTGTTAGTGCGCGCTAATGGGGAGTTAGCGCGCACTAACTAAAAATCGATTTTTCGCGAAAAAAAAGACCCGAACCGAAAAAAAACTACATTTTCCATGGCGGCCAAAAAACGAAGAACGACACGAACACAAAAAACGATGCACATCTCTAATATATATCACCTTGCACTTATCCACATTCAAGACCTCTCATGATCTTAAAGACCTCTATCATATCCCCACCTCAGCCGTCTCTTCTCCAAACTGAACAGCCCTAACCTCTTTAGTCTTTCCTCATAGGGGAGCTGTTCCATCCCTTTATCATTTTGGTTGCCCTTCTTTGTACCTTCTCCATCGCAATTATATCTTTTTTTGAGATGTTGCGACCAGAATTGTACACAGTATTCAAGGTGTGGTCTCACCATGGAGCGATACAGAGGCATTATGACATTTTCCGTTTTATTCACCATTCCCTTCCTAATAATTCCTAACATTCTGTTTGCTTTTTTGACTGCTGCAGCACACTGAGCCGATAATTGCAAAGTATTATCCACTATGATGCCTAGATCTCTTTCCTGGGTGGTAGCTCCTAATATGGAACCTAACATTGTGTAACTACAGCAAGTTATTTTTCCCTATATGCAACACCTTGCACTTGTCCACATTAAATTTCATCTGCCATTTAGATGCCCAATCTTCCTGTATTGCAAGGTCCTCCTGTAATGTATCACAATCCGCTTGTGATTTAACTACTCTGAATAATTTTGTATCATCCGCATATTTGATAACCTCACTTGTCGTATTCCTTTCCATATCATTTATAAATATATGGAAAAGCACCGCTCCAAGTACAGATCCCTGAGGCACTCTACCCTTTTCCACTGAGAAAATTGACCATTTAATCCTACTCTCTGTTTCCTGTCTTTTAACCAGTTTGTAATCCACGAAAGGACATCGCCTCCTATCCCATGACTTTTTAGTTTTCTTAGAAGCCTCTCATGAGGGACTTTGTCATACGCCTTCTGAAAATCCAAATACACTATATCTACCAGTTTACCAATATCCACATGTTTATTAACCCCTTCAAAAAAATGAAGCAGATTTTTGGAGAATAATGTAGTATTTACAAAACAATGCACATATTAATACTGGCATTAATGCAAAAATGTAAACATCTCCCTAGATGTAGTTAAATTTTTGGCATTAACGTATGCCTGGTTTAACCATAGTAATAGATAAGGTAATTTACATAGTTTTTCATCTCATTACCTCATTATCATAAAAATTTGTGTTTATATTAACGAAAGCAAGCTAATGCCAATTTAATGTACTTTAATGCTTGTGTTAATGCTACTACACTTCAGTAAATAGACTCCACAGAACTCACTGTATTAAAGAAGGATCCATTTTCCAAGCATAAACTTTTACCTTGCAGAAGTTGTCACCAGCACAGCCAGGTGTCACGTTGACAAGCTCTTGATGGCTCACATTGTGTTTCCAAGAAATGATAGGAAAAAACTCCAAATGCTGACTGTTCAGTCTGATATCTTGGATACAGCCTTTGAAATAACCACCATTTATATTGGTCTCTTGCTGATCTGGTAGGCCCCCAACATGGATTATGTCTGTACTTTGAACTTTTAGTGATGGGACTGAAATGTGACCAAGACTTTGAGAAGACTGGAATAATTCAACCTTAGGTTGCTCAACTTTTAAAGATATGAAGTGAAAATTTCCATCATTAACAATCTGCTTGCCAAGTAATTTAAGGTTATTATGAGTCAGCAGAGCCAATCTTCCATTTTCCAGCAAGAGTCTAATATATTGAGATGTACTATTCTTCAGAGCCAGTAATAAGCCAGATGATTTGCGCGTTCTGACAAACATTGATATGGAAACATTTTCATCTAGGCTCTCATGAACTGGAAAAGCAGCATATCCTCTTGAATTTTCATGTCCAAATCTGCCTGCTATGTATTCTTATTGAATGGGGTGAGGAGGAAGAGAAATATGATATTGTTTATTTATTTTGGTTTTTATAGGACACCTAAGCCAGAGTACCTCACCAAGATAAGAAATACAAAATGAAGTAACAAGCAGTGCATAGTTAAACAATAAATATAGAGCAGTAAAACATAGGAATTAGATATTCAAACAAACAAACTGGAAGTAGTGAGCTCAGTGTGAACCTAAAGCAGGTGGAGAGATAGCATTTTGGATATGGGGTGGTATTAGAAAAAGCACAAAGCAGGAAATTGTCTATGCAAAGAATACAATATACACTGTGCGACTCTGAACAGAGATGGTGCGGTGGATAAGAACGAGTGAGAAGCAAGACTGTGGATAGGTGTTTAGACAGCAGAGGGACACTGGAATGACAAGGAAGAGAAGAGAGTAGATATGCAGCAGAGCTCAGTAAAAGCCAAAATGGATGAAAAGTATAATCAGGAAGACCAGTGAACAGATTATTACAATAATCAAGGTGAGAAAAGAAGGCAGCATCTAGTAAAATAAAAAAAGCAGGATGATGCCAAAAACCCCAATGAATCCTCCTGAGTAAATCAGAAAAAAAGAGAAAAAAAAAGCAGGAAATGGCATTCATTTAACAAAACTCCGGTTGGAGAAGCTTTTGGGGAAGGATGTTGGTTGATCAGGTACAAAATTATGATAGGTTTCCCAAAATATGATTATAGAAAATTATTAAGTGCTATTTCACAGTAAATATTTGAAAATTACAGATGCTATTATAAACTGAGCAACTCTTATAATGACACACAATTGTGGTATAAATACAGTTTATAAAATGTGTCCATTAGATACAGGGTGTAAGCTTTCCATTTACTGATGTGGGGAAAGGTGTGCCCAGTGCTCTCAGCCTCCTGCGATTCTAGGGTCACAGGGGAACCACATAATTAGCCTATTGCTGCATAATTTACAACCTGCCACACATTCAGTAATCCTGACACTCCTCCACCACATAATTCAATCATCTGAAGGAAGTTACACAGTAGGGATGTCTGCCTAAAACAAATGAGCAAAAGGGGATGAATGAGGCCATTTGCAGTTTGTTCCAGAAGGAACAAACCAAACGTGCTCTAACATGGCAATACCTGAAAATTTTCAGGTATTTTTTTTTTCTGTAAAAAAAATTGTAAAAACATCCCCAAACAAACCAAGCCTCCCCTCCAAGACATCCAGGGGCTGAGTTGATGCAGCTAGGGCCTCCCCAGGCCCTCATGATCCCCTTTCATCCCTTGAAAGAAACCTTGGGTCCTGGGCCTACCTCACTGGACTGAACCAGGACCCGAACTTTGCCACTGAAGTGACATCACTGTCTCAGATGTAGCTGGCGTCAAAGTTTCAAAGTTTATCTGGCTACAGATACTCGGAAAACTGTATTTGGAGATATTCAGCAGGATGTTTATCTGGTTAACTTTATCCCAAGTTATCCATTTTTCTTTTTTTTTTCTATATATGTGAACCTCTTAATTTTTACAAAAGGAAGGTAAAGCTTTGTTGTCCTTTTCTATTGTTTGTCTAAAGCACAGCATCATCTGGGATTTCATGCATCGGAGCCATGGAGAGCTGTGATTTACAGGGGACACTGTGCTTAGCAAAGAAACAATGAAGTACCAAACTTTATCCAGTCACTCTCTCAGTCTAAATGTAAGGGAAACAGCGTTTCACTGATGTTGTGCTATTATCGGCCAATGCTTTTCAACCAGTTGGGGGAAGTTGCAGCTGGACTTCAAAAGCTTCGGTTAAAGTTGCCTTCATAGTTTTTAAATTTTACAATAATAAAAAAAAAAAAAATAAGAGATGAGTGATTACAGAATCAGAAATGATATAATGTGCAAATATTTCGAAATCTTTCATGCTAGGGGCTTGAAAAAAATGCTACCGGTAAACTCTTCAACATTACAAGGAAACACTTTGCCATGTTTCAAACCTGCTTTTATTTCCTTCTCCTCATCGAACTGCTAATCTTTCATGTATATATTTAAAAGCTGATCTTTAGCAACGAATGCCTAAAAGGAGTGGAGCACAAATGCATTCTCTAAGCATGCAAGCCACAGCCTAATCTTACTTCAAACTGCGCTTTATCTAAGTATCATCTACACCAGGGATGGGCAAACTGCAGCCCACAGAGGCCAGAACCCTCCCTTCTCCCCCTCCTTTTCGGCCTTCCTACCTTGCATGTATTTGAAATTGTATCTGGCCTGCTGTGCCTCTGCCATCCTCCAGCAAGTCTGCCTGACCGCATCAGCAATGACCCATAGTAAAGTGCAAACATGAGCAAAGAGCCATTGCTGATGACACTGGGCAGCTGCTGGAGGATGGCAGCATGGGGGGGGAATGGGCAGGGTCAGCTTTGGTGATATCATCTCTGATTGGAGCCTTTGATTCGGTGTGGGTACCAATCGGAGGAAGGAGCTCCAGTGCTGTCCTGTGAGGGGGGGAGGGGGGGTGTGACATTTTTCTAAATATGAAAGTGGAATAATTGGTGCCCTTTGCGCTATGGCATAGTTGACACAGCCTTGAGGGTGAATTTACGAGCCCTATACCTGCAGCTGGCAAATGCGCCTTGTAGCGGAGAGTCTGGAGCTTCACCTATACCAGTCACCTGCCCCGCAGGTTGAGCCCTTGGGTTCTGGTGGCTGGCAGGACGTAGGTGGGTCCCTAGGGTGGTGGAGAGAGCAAGCGTTCAAGGGCATACCGGGGTCCGGACAGGCAACAAGCTGGAGATACAGAGATGGGCCAAGGGTCAGGGCAGGCAGCGGGCAAACAAGGTCAGGTCCAAAGCAAGAGATCAATACCAGGAGGTCAGGCTGCAATGGATGAAGACACATGAAGGCACTGGACAAGACAAGGAGAAGTGGATGAGGCTGGATGAGACAAACTGAACATGACAAGGCTGGAGAAAGTGAGGCAGGAACAACAAGAATGCGGAGAAACCAAGAACATAGGAGCAACATGTACTATGAAGGCAGGAGATCCGAGGCTGAAGCGTCATGGCAGCGTTCTGGAGGTTCTTATATACAAAGAGCCAACGATGTCATTAGAGGGTGCTGCAGGGTCTATTTCCACCATGGGCCCTTTAGAGCTCTGAGCACAACCCGCTGAACTCAGCGGCATTCCCTTGCTGGCGGTGTCCGCACCACGGAAAGAGGACAGCACTGTCCAGGATGAGTATGACGGCTCAGGAGGCTGACCTGTGGGCTGCCAAACTTAACAGGGTGAGATCTGGGCGTGATCATATCTGATGAACCTAAGGCAGCCAAACAGGTGGATAAACCAACAGTAAAAGCCAGAAAGATTCTTGGATGTCCAGGGAGAGGAATGGTCAGCAGAAAAAGGGAGGTGACAGTGCCCCTGTAGAGGTCTCTGTGAGACCTCACTTGGATTGCTGTGTACAATTCTGGAGACCGCACCTTCAAAAGGAAATAAACAGGATGGAGTCGGTCCAGGGGGTGGCTCCTAAAATGACCAGTGGACTTTATTCTAAAGCATATGGGGATAGACTTAAAGATCTAAAGATGTATACCTTAGGGGAGATATAATTTCAATATTTCCAATGTTTTCATGCACAGGAGTTGAGCCTCTATCAGTGAGAAGGAGGCTCCAGATGGAGGGTTCATGGGATAAAGGTGAAAAGGGGATAGACTCAGGAGTAATCTTAGGACATATTTCTTTATAGAGAAGGTAGTGGATGCATGGAAAAGCCTCCCTATGAAAGGCTTGGGATAAATACAGAGAATCACTGAGGGGAGTGGTAGGGATCGTAAAACTGAGTAGTTGGTGTGGACGGGTAGACTGGATAAGCCATACTGGTCTTTTTTTGCAATCGTGTTTCAATATGTCTATGCTTCTCTCTGCATTATTGGAAGGAGGATCCTGCGCTTCAATCCTGATGTAGCTTTGGTCTTGCCACTGTGCTAGGGGGACGTTTTCTATTGCTGTTGCTGTTTTGATTCTCTCATTGTGCCTTGGGGTGTTTTTCAGAAACAGTGTATTTCTTCTTTAAGGGTCCCCCTCTTCCCCCCCACCCCCCAACCCCACCGAGCTTAAGGAGCTCCTAGAGACCACCCCTCCCCCCCCAGCTCCCAGTGTAGATGAGAGCCAGTAATGTAGCCTTGGTCATGAAAAGTTTGCCCACCCTTGCCTTATAACTTGTCCTTATCTCTTCAGTTATATGAAATGCAGTGCTGGAGTGCTACTCACTCAGTCCATGCCCAGTAGGATTAGGGCTTCCCAAACCCCCAGCAGAGCTCTGCATGCTTGAGTGAGAGGCCCTTCCTTTATTGCACCCCATTAGTGAAGACTATCAAGGTTCAAGGGTCTATATATATGGCACTTGGGTGACAGGCAAACAAATATTTTAATGATTATTATAGATTAATTGGCACATTTTTGGTTTATGTCAGGTTAACATGCAAGGGGTATTTATGCTTGGGAGTGTTTATTCTCTCCCATTCGGATTGCTCTGGAATCCCACCACAGCACCCTCAGAGGTCAGCGTCAGCTCTGTTTCCTTGAAAAGGAGTTAGAAATGAGTGTCCTTTCCAGTTTCAAGGACTCATTATTGTGAAATGCAATCGTGATTCAACAGATCACCAATAGCAGGAAAGTTCCTGGATTATGGGAAAGGTTTACGACTGCAATCATGGATCACGATTTTTCAGCCCATCTCAACATGTATCATTCAGCGCCTGATTCACTGAGAGGTCCCTATTCCAAGGGGATTGTCTGAGTAAACTTTTCAGATACCTGAACAAAAATCTTAATTTTAATCTTTCCCCCCTCTCACTGGCTAAATGGTCCCGGGTAAAAAGCAGAAAGGTGGGGAGTGTTTTGGGGGCAGAGTTTGTTTACCTGGCTACATTTATGCAGGTAAAGCTGTGCTAAAGGTACCCGGGAGAGTCTACTCAGTTAACTTTAGCAGAGTATATTCAGTGATTGATGGATCTGGGCATGTCTAGCTGAACCTCCCCCTCCTCTCGCTACTGAATATGAAATGCAGTGCTGGAGTCTTGGGGTTTTCTCCTATTCTCTTGGTGAATCAGGCCCCCATCACCACCCCTTCTCAAATGTCTGTTGGATTTCTGTAAGTGAACCATGCAACTTAAATGCTCTCATGTGTGCAGTGCCAAAAGCCAGAATATTCTTCCCATCGGTCTCTGACAGATTGTCTTGACTTCACAAATAGCTAGGATTGGGCTTAATTCACAAATAGCTAGGACTAGGAGATAACTAACAACATCTGTTTATTCCCCAGTTGGCAATAATAACCATCACCTATTGCTCGAAAATCAGTGCACTTCGTAACTAATACAGAAGTATTTTTGCATCTAGGCTTTGAGCTGAAATGAAATATTGTTAATCCTTGTAGCACTTTCTTACCTCTCAAACAATCTGGTCCCACATAGGGCCGGTAGCAGTCACACTGATAACTCAGCCATAAGTTGATACATCTTCCCCTATTCTGACAAGGATGGCTTTCACACCAATCCTTTTTATTGCATCCTGCCTTGACATTTAACGACATTTCAGATGATATGTCCTCAGGGGTAATAATGTTTGAGTCTATTTGAATGTCCTGAAGACAGCCTACAAATGAAGTTTCAGAATGGATATTATAGATGTTATGGAACGAGTCACTACTTATCTCCCCAGCAGGTAAACCACCCAAAAATGTGCTTTGAAACGCAAGAGCCAGTTGATTACTACGTATTGTAGCAGTGGTTGAATTTACACATTTCTCTACACAAGAGCTGTCAAGTAATTTAAGACTAACAGCTCTGGCTAAGGTTACCTCTACTGAATGCCATTCTCCATCACTGACATTCGATGAGACATGTAAGAGCGCCTTTGACTGGTTATTGATGTGCAGGGACAAATATAAATAGCCATTCAGCAATTCCAGCTCCACAAATGTATCTTTATTCCCTCTGTGAAATATAAGAGTTGTAGGTTGCACGGTTTGAAAGTGTAGAGTTATGTTGTAAAATGATTCTTTTTCAGGGGTTGCAACCCTGGAAATGTGAAGGAAGCTGTTTCCCTGGAAAGAAAACGTCGTTATTGTTTCACAGTGTGATCCTGTGTAGCCCAAAGGACATGTACAGTTGTATCCATGTTGCTCATTTTTTAAATGAGGGATGCATAATCCCCCATTCTGGCACATATGTTCCCTGCAGCCAATGAGGATATCTGTGCAGTTCCAGCCACCATAAAAATTCCCCTCCATGTCTTCCACTGGGCAATGGCAGAGATAACGTCCAGGAATATTCTCACAGATGCCACCATTTTGGCATGGGTTCACATAACATTCATCGATATCTTGATCACAATGGACGCCTAGAAAATAACAAAAGAAAAATGGATTCATGAGTTGAAATGGGCTAGTTTTCACCAAATACTTGCCTTATTATTTACGCAGGATGATATTTAAGGAGGAACCTTCTTTTTTGAACCTGTGCAGTATCAATGCAAGAATTTTGAATAAGTTCCTTAAAAGCATATGATTAGAAGAACAAGTCCATCTCTAAACTTGCCTCAAAGGAATGAAATGGAATTAGAGACCTTATTTTACTCTGTTTCTTCTTATTCCCTCAACATCTCATTTGAGATGTGAGGAAGATCCTTCTATTTACTGTGGATTAAGACATGTAACCACTGCTAGGGTCCACCCACTTTGGGTGAATTCCCTATTCAAAAAGGCAGGTAATAAATTAAAAACAAAAAACAAAAAAAACCAAATTTCCTTCCATCCTTGGCACTGAGGAGTGCATTCAAAACTGATGGAGTAGCTGGTGAAATGGACTATGTTTAGAAGGAGTACAGGGCTCCTATTGCACAGGGAAACAGTAAAACAAGCCTAATTTTCCCAATGTAACCTTTGCCTGCCTCCCCTAAGTAGGTCTGGCCAGTCTTCAAACTTCCCTTGTCAGGATCTCAAACCGACATCCTGTGATCCAATAATACTCATTCATATCCAGTTTTTGTGGCACCCTACTAGCAAACAATATATATATTCTGGAGTGGCCATCACAGTCTCCTGACCTCAGTATCATTGAGCCACTTTGGGGAGAACTCAAACATGGAGTTCATCCTAGACAACCAAAGAATGTCCAGGATCTGTAGGATTTTTGCCAAAAGGAATGGGCAGCTTTACCATATGAGAAAATAAAGGGTCTCACTCACAACTATCACAAAAGACTGCAAGCTGTCGTTGATACAAAAGGGGGTAGTACATGATATTAAGAACTAAGGGTATGTAAACTTTGAAATAGGACCATGTTTTTTATTTCTTTTCTTGCTATGGTTTGTTTAATGTTTAATTATGGCATGGTTTGTTTAATCAGTGCATTTTATTTTTGTAATTCATTTTTATCTTTTTAGTTGCTATTATTTTATTGTTGGCTATGTAAACCGCTTTGATCAATTATATAATTGTAAAAGCGGTATAGAAATAATTTAAATAAATAAATATATATCATCTGGGAAATCAACAGCAACAACACAAAACACTGAATCACAGGATTCTACAGCAAAGATAACAGTACCAACAGCCAGGGTAACAAAAATAATAGCAAGATAAACAAAACAACTTTAAGTCCTGATACTAGACATCCAGTCTGCCATCCCAGATAACCCCTGAATTACTCACTCAATTTATAATGGATTCCATCAACTGTAGGATTATTCCAGATAGGAAAAATTCTTATTGCTGGTGTCTGTGTCCATTTCTCCTCCTAGGGCTCCTTGAGGAAAAACTAGGCATTTGCACTTAGGAGTAGTATCTCAGAATTTCATCATCCATGGTAAGACCATTGAGGCCACTTCTGGACTAGGAGAACCAGAAGGCTTGTTGGAAAATTAGCAACACCCTGGGGCAGGTCCTGTTCCAATAAGTTCCAAAAGTAGACTTTTCTCTTTTTCAGACTTCTCCTTCCCTTTTGAATACCAGTAATTCACACCTCAACTAGAGATATTCTGTTATACAACACTCACTTAAAGGCAGCGCGACATAACTATAACCCTCTACTGCAGAACCAACCTCTCAAAAACATTAATGGTAGAGATTAAGTAGTAGAGGTTAAGCACGTATTTTTCATAACCTTAAGGACTCCCTTATGGGACCAGGGTCACACACATTTTATATTTAGACATATTTCTCCACGAAATAAGAAAAACCTTTTGAGGTGCAGTGCTAGGGTTTCAAGAAAGGTAGGACAATGTTTTTCAGATTCATGTATATTACAGAAAATGTTATGAATAAATGTGATTAAATTGGATAGTTTGCACAACTAGAGGGTGATTTTCATGGGATAAAACATTGCTCTACCCCAAGATGGGGTGAGTCTTAGTTGATGTATTTGGGTGGAGGCAGAATTATGAACAAAGGATATTGATACAGGCAAAGTGTCTCTTTAGGGGATAAGGAGGGTTCTCTCGGGGAGTTATGCAGGCGAGGTAAATTCCATAAGATGGTTTATTTTTGGGAGAAGTAATTGGTGCTTGGGAGTGTGGGGGTATCTTCACTTGAGACTAGTGCTCTTTAAAGTTCTCAGCTCGGGTTGTGATCACGCCTTGCTGCTGCTGGGAGCATATGCTGTCACAGTCAAAGGCATGAATACTTTCCTAGGCCGCAGCAATGCACATTCCAGGCTCAGTCGTGGGGTTTACTGAACTGTGGTACCATTGTACCAACTCATGAGATGTCAAAAACCAAAAAAATCAGGACTGAATTGGTATCATTGTTCCTAACACTTGAAAATTAAATACATTGCTCCAATTTTTACCATCTCAGACATTTTGTATATCTTGTATTATAACTCCATGATAGACAGACCCAAGTCTAGTTGAGAAGGAAAGAGGTTTGGCATTGAGTATGCAACTGGCCATAGAACCCATCCCAACAAATCAACGTTTAAGATACGAGAGATCCAGAAATTGATCCTCTTGGATAATGAGACAAAAGCAAGAAGATAAACATATATTTTATTTTCTTCTTTTAAAATACAAATGTATATGCTGAAAAGTATTAGTAGAAAATAGCAATCTGTTGTGCAGTGGTGACATCAGAGTATGTTCTTCTGTATTGGTTTCAATGTGTTAAAAAAAGATAATTTATTTAAAATAATTTTAATTCTTTTATTTCTGAAAAATCCTGGAACACTTAAGGCTCAGTTCAGATTTTCTGCCTAGCCAACATTGAATTGTGTTTTAGGGATAAATGCATTGGGAGGGGAGGGGGAGCATTAATCATTCAATTGGATTTAGAAGTTTAAACTAAGTTTTCCTAATATTATGGTTAATTAAATACAAGGGCTCCAATGCATTTGCAATCAAAAGGCATTCACAAGCATAAACTCACATCAATTTATGCAGAATAATAGTCTGCAAAATAAATATTTTATAAAATATTTTATCATTTACTCATATCCTTTACTATATGATAAATTTATATATATAAATCTATCTATAGATGTAGATAGATATAAAACAGAGATTGATTGAACCCCAATGTTTATCTCACATTTTCTCCTTTATTACAAAATACTTTCTTGCAATATGATTACAAAACATATAAAAAAAATCAATAAAATAACGTATTAGGTTGTGGGGTTGATATCTGAATTACAATGAGAACAATGGGATTACAGTTCACAATAGTGTCAGCCATTAAGGGTTCTGCTGACTTATGATACTAAGGGGGTCATTTTGTAAAGCTTATCGTGCGTGATAGCTTGCTAGGGGCGAAGTCGGGGCGGACTCCGTGATGTCTTCGCTGGTGGTGATAAGGTAAACCACATTATCGTCGCCAGTAGCACACCCAATGGCACCACCTTTCACGGCAGCCGGCAGCGATAACACCGCGGTGGTGCGATGGCTGCTGGCTTTCGCAGGCCCACTCCCCCCTTCGGCCCCCCACCCCCCATTTTCATTGGATTCACCATTCTGTGATAGATAAATAGGCCTACGACTTTGTATAGGCTATGAATATGAAATCTGTATGTCAAATGTTTGCTCTTATATTTTGATTTGCTGGATAAAGATGTTTAAACATAAAAATATCAATAAAATAAACTCCACCATTCATTCTGCATACATATCACATTCATCCATATCACACATCCCTTTAAGATATAATGCATACATAGTTAGGTATTAACGTTACAAACCAAGGGGGTCATTTTCTATGCGGATCGCACGCGATAAGGGACGTTTCGCACGCGAAAAATCCCTTATCGCGTGCGACACCAAGATCAGGGTGGAGTCGGGGCGGTGTCAGCCCTGGAAGAGGAGACTTCGCTGACAGCGAAAGGTACGCTTCTTTTTCGCTGCCAGTTTGGCGCGACACCAGCAGCAATCACAGGACCGACACCCCCCCCCCCCCCCCCCCGTTTCACCCCCTCCGGCCCCCCGTTACCACTGAATTCACTATGCCTTGCGGCATTAGAAAATCCAGCCCCAAATCTTAGTTGAAAAGATTGCATATTGAGCAGGAAGATGTTACAACAGAGTTTTATAGAGTCCCATATATATCATATAGATTCCACTTCTCTTGTCAAAAGACAACCACCTCTATAAAGACCAGTAGTTTCTTAGAACAGGATCTCTTTCAAACAACTAAAGTCAGCCCTTGATGTAGTCGTTAGTGCAAACCAAAGACTCAGTCACTCTTTTCTGTAAAGGACCCAACCTCTTAAAACAACCCCATATATACATTTACGGGCACATTTTCAAAGGTTGATGCGCGTTAAAACCCGGAGCTGTGTGTGTGGCCATGCCGCGGGCACGCGCCGCAGGGGTTTTTAAAGGGCACCAGCCATGCGCGTATCTCCTGGTATGTGCTGAAGACCAGCTCAATTCAAAAGGGGCAGGGGCAGGCCAGGACTGCACCATTAGGCATTGACCTGCTGAAGCGCGCGCTGGCAGCCGGCCGGTCTGTGCAACTTACTACTGCTCGGGAGAGCAGGTAAGTTTTGAACCAAAGAAAAAAAACCTAGTTAGAGGGGTTTTAGAGGTCAGGCAGGGTAGGTAGGAGGTTTAAGAAGTTCCCTCCCAGTCCGCTCCTTTGTGCGTGCCAATATAAATTCAGGTGCGTTTGTGCAAGCGGGTAGCGGATTTTATAACATGCTCACGTCGACGCGCACATGCTATGAAATTGGCGCATCCATGTGTGCGCACACATGGACGCTCGTGCAGTTGTTTTTAAAATGTACCTTTTCATTACTAACTACTACTGAATTTCACATATTTGATATACCGAAGGATTATTCCTGTTTTGCATCTGATTCTTAGTTATTAGTTCTGCTTATAAAAGCAGATTATCTAGTAACAGCAGTGGAACAAAACTTAGTAAAATAGACATTTACAAAGAATTGATCATTCTCCGCTTGTTGCCAAGGTTACTGTCATCTAGACAGTTAAATAAAACTCCTCTTTCCCAAGAAAGCACAGTTACTCTGAATTGATATTGAATTTAACCAAATTTTCCAAAGGAAATCCCCCCGATCTTTTGCTGCAGTTCCTCAATCCCCTTCGTCACTGACACTCCTGCTGCAGTAGTGGAGGTCAGGCATTACAGTATACAGCCATTCATGCAGGACCTTGCACTTAGCACAGCAAAGGTTTTTGCCATAGGTACAAAAATGCGAGAAATCCCTTTCCATATTAGGATCCCTGTCTTTCTGCCAAACCCAACGCTCATTAAAAATGTTTAACACCCCATCCCTCCCCCAACCATGCCTTTTAACTTACTTTTAGCTTTGCTATAGCTATCAACATACATTACAGCCTATTGCATTAACATCAACAGTGCTGTTTCATTCACAGTCAATGACAAATCATATCAATTGGAAACTAACAAAATCCCAGTTGGGTTTAATTGTGTCATTGACGCCATCTAGTTAGCTCAGTTTCACACTGTTGCAGTAATTAGACTGCAGGAGCCGTGCAAGTATCTTCATTTTTCATCAGCCTGTAATAATTAGCCCGACAAAAAAGATTGCGAATATGCTTGAAGCATGATGTAAGTATAGCCTTTGTATACAAGACTGTAATGTTTAAAGACAAAAAATAATGCAACCTTTCCCCCTTTCAAGTTACCTGTAGATGCGACCATAAAAATTAGGTACGTCCATGTCCTTACTGCAGACATTTTTAGTGCAGCCACACTGTTGCAGTAACAGCTATATGGCCCAGGAGGCAAATTTAGAAACCTTTCCAAACAACAGGGCTTCTTGTCCCAGATTAGCTCGTTCCACATATGCTCGGTTGACGATTTAGATTTGCAGTGTTTTCTCTACAAGCCAGATCAAATGGGCTTATCAAAAGACTCATCATGCAGCTTATGTAATGGTTACAGAGTCTTATTTTAACTCAGATGCTCTGACAGACCAAGAATTTGTAGATCCCTTCCAAGTGTATTTAAGTGTCAGTAAGTAAACATGCAAAAAAAATGCTATCACACACACACTATTTTTTTAAAGTCTCTTTTTTCAATTTTGAATGCTATCCTGCATTAATCTATGAGGGCCAAAGCATGTCCTAGCATTTAGTTCTCAGGCTGGAAAGCTGAGGCCATCCTTAAACAAAGCTGAGGGTCCTTAATGAATATATTAGCTAGAAGTAAATATCCTGACTTAAAAGCCAAGATGTCTTACGTTTTTAGAAAGGCAGTTAGATGCTTGTGAAATAGTGTTCCTGAAGATCTTTTCTGTAAAGGACCCATGTCCTGTGTTTGGGGGAAAAAGCTGAATATTTTAGTAAGCTTATTTCACACCAGAAATTATTAAATCATTTGGGACTATATCACAAAGTCAGGGTATTTTGCAAGAGCAGAGCTTTGAATCTTGTTTTGACAGGGATGGCAATATAACTCAGTACTTACTATACAGAGCTGCAAAATTGGAGGGCCCTGGTTCCATTTCCTTAAGTCAGTGAGATACAGGGCTGTGTATTTTTATGGTGCTGAATAAGTAAAATATATTCACATGCATTATTGAGGTACTGCTCTTAGATCAAATGATCTACTGATCTTTCAATAAAAGAATATCATTCTTCTCATCCTTCCAAATTTATGAGGTACCAAATATTTTCTATTTTATTTCACAAGCAAATTGAAAACACCTTAGTTTAAAATGGATCATGCCCAAGGGTCTTTTCAGGCATAATGATATGGGCAATGTATTTTAGATTAATGACTGAATGAGGAGGAAAGAGATACATAAGTAATACAGTTTTCAAATATTGTTTAGTAATCCAGAGTAATCCAAAGGTCAAATATTGTTTAGTAATCCAGTAATTCAGTAGAGTACATAAGTCAGTACACACATTCATAATTTGGCGTTCCTAAAATTGTGCCCCATATTTTATAAATTGTGCAGCAGGAGCCATACATATGTTTCAGAACATTCAAATCATTTTTTAGTACACACACATATTTTATGCTAGGCCCTGCAGGAGTGAGTGAGGAAAGAGTAAGAATGTATGTGGGAGAATGAGAGGGAACAGTGAAGGAGAAAATAAGAATGTGTGGGACAAGAAGGGAGAGTGAGGATTGGAAGAAAGGGAGGAAACAAGAGTATAGGGGGAATGAGAAGGGATAATGAAAGTAGAGAACAAGAGGGAGAGAGAAGAGCAAGAGTGTGTAGGGTGGAGAGAGTGGGGATGAGCAAGAATGGGGGAAAGAGAAATAATAGGAAGAGATAAGATGTGGGATGGAGAAATAGGGAAAAGAGATGGAACAGATAGAAGACAAAGGAATAGGAGAGTAGAGGAAGATGGACTGGTGGGGTAGGGTAGGTGAGAACTAAAAGATGTGAGAAGAAATGCTAATGAAGAGAAGGGATGGAAGCTGAGAAGAGAATGAAGGAGAGAGCGAGTTTGGGTTCCCGTAATAGACTGGGAGCAGCAATAGTGGTAGCACCACAGTAGAAACCACTCACAGGGAGAGTGGGGAGAGGGAGAGGCATCACCTCCCACAGCTGCTCCGTTACAACAATTATGTGCCAACAGTAGGGAACCCCACACATGCTCCTGAAAAAATTAGAGGGAACACTGCCAGGCCCGGCGCCACTGGGTGTGCAAACTGTGCAATTGCACGGGGTGTCACACCTGGTGGGGCAGCATCAGGAGCAGGGAGAGGCTGTGCTGCCGCCAGTGGACCTGATCCCACCGGCGGCAGAAGAGGAGGCCCGTGTTTCCGCCAGTGGACCCAATCCCAATGGCGGCAGAAGAAGCAGAGGCCCATGCTGCCGCCGGTAGACCCGATCCCACCTTGGCAGAAGAAGGAGGCCCATGTTGCCACCGGTGGACACGATCCCACCAGCAGCAGAAGCAGGATATCACAGCAAAGGAAGCCCGTCCTTCACTTCCTCTTCCAGTGCTGGCCCCACGGTAGTGAACACTTGCAGTGTTACATCTTCCTGTATTTTCATGAGATGAGAATACAGGACGTGCTAGCACTCTGAGTGCTGAATTACTGTGGTGCTAGCACAGGAAGAGGAGCTGCAGAACGGCTTTCCTCCACAAAGGAAAAGGCTGTATGGCAGGACATTAAAATGACACCTGCCTTGGATCGGCCAGCACCATTTTAAAAACAATAGTGGGGGGAGGGGGCAAGAGCAATTGGAGATTTCTCCTATGCAATTTAAACCCCATAGATGGAGTAGGAGAGTGCCCTATTAGAGGACTTTGTGTTTTGTCAACAATGGGGTTTTGAAAGGGAGAAAGGGGGGCTGGCTTTACCTACACATTTTGTTTTGTTTTTTTTTTTTGTTTTTTTTTTTAATTATTTATTTATAAATTTTTCCAATAAATCACATAACATAAATTTATAAGAAATCCCAAAAACAGAGTGGTTTTACAATAAATTTAAACTCCTCACAAGGAAAAGAGAAACAATCTTAACAAAAAATTTGTCTTATTGTTACCACTCAATTCCATTTCAAAACAACAAATGAGAGATTGCATGATATCAGGAAATATAAATTTTACATATACAAACAATACTAATTGCATAATTTATTTCTTTTTTAAACCTATGGCAAAGGAGATGAGGTAGTTAGTTTTTTCTGTTCTAAAAAAATTTTTAAATGGTCAGGAGTAAAGAAAATATAAATTTCATCTGATTTCTTAATCAAACATTTACATGGGAACTTTAGGGTGAAGGAAAAACCGATTGCTATAACCTCTTGGCGAAGTTCTAAGAAAGCTTTCCGCCTTACTTGGGTGGTAGCGGATAGGTCTGGAAATATTTTAATCATTTTTTCTTGATACTGTATAGGATATTTATTAAAATATTTCTTCATAATTAAGCTGATATCATTAACAGAAGAGAACATTGCCATCAGTGTACCCCAATCAATGATTTGTGCATTAGAATCTTGTAAGAAATTTGTTAGGTTACCTTGAAACATTTGTTCTGGTTCTTGTAAAGCTTGATTTTTAGGTTTAGGAAGAAAATAACAATTCATTATAGTAAAAGAGTGATCTTCAACACCAAGTTTATCTATCAGAAACTTTTTCAATGAAATCAATGGACTTTCACCTATTATTCTAGGAAAATTTAAGAATCTCAAATTTAATCGCTTAGCATTATTTTCTAAGTTTTCAAGTCTACTTGCTACGTTATTGCCATCTTTAACTACCGCCAGGTGGAATTCTTGGTGTTTCTTTTCATTCTTTTCAAGTACTTTTAGTCTTTCAGATGAATCTTTAATTTGCTTATTAACCAAATATAATTCTTTTTGATTTCCAGCAGCTAACCCGTCCACTTTATCTTCTAACCCTTTAATCTTTTCTAATACTCCGGCCATTATCTCCCAAAGATTTTCTAGGGTAACTACTGCGGGTCTTACTAAGGGGATAGAGGGAGTCCCGATATTTATTTGTTTTTCATAACTAGGGGGATATGTTGGAGATATCCCTCCTTCTGCTCCTTGTACACCCAATAATTCTTGAACCTCTAAGCCTTTATCGCGGGTTGAAGATACTCCCGCTTCCAGGCTAGAAGGAGAAGCATTTTGATCTAGAGAATCTCCTATATTCCCTTCCCCATTTCTCTTTGCAGGTGGTAGTCCTACATGAGGACTAAGGGAGGCCTCCTCTGTCGGCATGGAGAGTCCTCCCCGACTCTCCAGCACACCAGGTTCTTCGGTCCCTACCCTTCCGAATGCAGAAGTAGTCAAGAATTGAGTAATTTCAGATTGGATTGGTGAGGGTAAGGGGAGAGAAGGAAATACTCTCACCCGTCCCTTCCTTTTTGGAGGCATCAATCATCAATTACAACAGATCACTAAATCACTCTCACCTTGACTAAGTATTGTTAATTCGATATCACGCAAGATGGATTGTAAAGGCAGGTAAAAAAAGAGTAAAAATAACAACAAAGAAATACCTCAAGTCCGTTATACTCTGTGAGCAACACTCAGGCGAAATCAGGCGAAGCCAGGCAAAGCCTATATGCGCGCGCCCCTTAGGCGACGCGCCGGCGACTGCTACGCGCCGCACAAGTCCCGGTTTTATAGGGCTTCCTGTTTCTCTCCGGGTCCGCCCTCTGACGTCACTGGAGGCTCAGCTGGCAAGGATCACCGTCGGGCAATACGGACAGCACGCCCCGGGTTTCTCAGCTGGAACGGCAAGTTTTTTCTCTCCTGAACCGCCTCTCTCCCTCAGGGTTCACCGCACAAGTCCCGGTTTTATAGGGCTTCCTGTTTCTCTCCGGGTCCGCCCTCTGACGTCACTGGAGGCTCAGCTGGCAAGGATCACCGTCGGGCAATGCGGACAGCACGCCCCGGGTTTCTCAGCTGGAACGGCAAGTTTTTTCTCTCCTGAACCGTCTCTCTCCCTCAGGGTTCACCGCACAAGTCCCGGTTTTATAGGGCTTCCTGTTTCTCTCCGGGTCCGCCCTCTGACGTCACTGGAGGCTCAGCTGGCAAGGATCACCGTCGGGCAATGCGGACAGCACGCCCCGGGTTTCTCAGCTGGAACGGCAAGTTTTTTCTCTCCTGAACCGCCTCTCTCCCTCAGGGTTCGCCGCACAAGTCCCGGTTTTATAGGGCTTCCTGTTTCTCTCCGGGTCCGCCCTCTGACGTCACTGGAGGCTCAGCTGGCAAGGATCACCGTCGGGCAATGTGGACAGCACGCCCCGGGTTTCTCAGCTGGAACGGCAAGTTTTTCTCTCCTGAACCGCCTCTCTCCCTCAGGGTTCGCCGCACAAGTCCCGGTTTTATAGGGCTTCCTGTTTCTCTCCGGGTCCGCCCTCTGACGTCACTGGAGGCTCAGCTGGCAAGGATCACCGTCGGGCAATGCGGACAGCACGCCCCGGGTTTCTCAGCTGGAACGGCAAGTTTTTTCTCTCCTGAACCGCCTCTCTCCCTCAGGGTTTGCCGCACAAGTCCCGGTTTTATAGGGCTTCCTGTTTCTCTCCGGGTCCGCCCTCTGACGTCACTGGAGGCTCAGCTGCCAAGGATCACCGTCGGGCAATGCGGACAGCACGCCCCGGGTTTCTCAGCTGGAACGGCAAGTTTTTTCTCTCCTGAACCGCCTCTCTCCCTCAGGGTTCGCCGCACAAGTCCCGGTTTTATAGGGCTTCCTGTTTCTCTCCGGGTCCGCCCTCTGACGTCACTGGAGGCTCAGCTGGCAAGGATCACCGTCGGGCAATGCGGACAGCACGCCCCGGGTTTCTCAGCTGGAACGGCAAGTTTTTTCTCTCCTGAACCGCGGTTCAGGAGAGAAAAAACTTGTTTTGTTTTTTTTAAATGTTGGGTGTATACCCCTGGATTTGAGAGGTGGGGTTGACAGCAGGAGAGAGAAATAAAAGTGGGTGGGGGCAGGGAGAGAGAGTGGATGGGAGCTCAGGTTGGTTGGTTGGGCCACCAACCAAAAAGACATTCCGCTGCCCCTGGATTTTTCTATTATGATTGATGTTTTATATTTCTTATTTTTATTGTTTGATGTTTTGAGGGTGATGTTTCTGTTTTTTCATTGTTGCACTCCATATAGATTCTGGCTTGTTGCCGTTTCCAGTTCAGTTTTTGTCTGTAGGTTTCTATTTATTTTTTATGGTGTCTTTATTCTGTATTTGCTGAGGATCTGCTTGTGTTCTGCATATGTGACCAAGATAAGGTATTCCACTAGTGTGTAGTTTCTGTGTAGGAATCTATAGCAACCTGGTTTGTTCAGTTTTCCTAATAGGAGATATATTGGTATTTAGGGCCTGGTGTAATATTTGCAGTGTTGCCTTTTCATAGGTAGGGTTGTTACTTTTGAGTGCTATTTTCATATGGGTGGTTTACTATATTGTAAATGTAATTCAGTTTACTCACAGCTCTTTGAGGGCCAAACCTACACCCAAAATGAGTTAAAGTAGGCTTAATACCATGGGTTCCAAATGTCTTTTTTGCTTTTGCAGGGTTTTCTGGTTGGCACCAGAGCAGTGAATGTAAATATAATGTACATGTTGTAAATGATGTTTTTACTTCAGAAGACTATACTTTGAATGTCTTTTTTCATGTAAATGTTTGCACATTTATTTATAAAATGTATGAATTGCTTTGTAGGTCTTACCAAAAGATCTTTCCAAGCAATGAACAAGAGAGTAGGACATACATTAGATCTGGTTTTTCTAAATGCCTCCGTTTTGCATTCTCATTTGTTTAATTTTGTTATCAAAATGGTCCCTTGGTCAAACCATTCTCAAATCCATATTTGGGGAAAATTTCCTTTTCAAGGCCTATGAAGCAACCTTTGTTGAGGAGAGGCCATTTTGATATTGAACATCTTGGGGAGATTTTAAGACATGCGTTTGCTAACATTAATCCTCCCATTAGTGATTCTACTATCAAGGTGTGGGCTTCAGTTTTCAATTCCGCTCTTAGCAGTTCAGCAACCACAAACTCAGTAATCTATTCCTTATGAAAAAGGTTGGTTTGTTGACTCTAGAACTTTGCTCCCAGCGTAGACAAGAATATTGCTGGTGTCCTTTGAAGCGCATAAGGTTTATAGAGTTAAGTTTTCCCAACATAGAAAGCTGGTCAATGAGACAAAGAAATATTTTTTTGCATTGAAGTTTCATCAAGTTGGTAATAACCAGAAAGAGTTATTTAGAATGGTTCAAAATCTGACGATCTACTGAGGATCCCCAAGATTTTATTACTATGAGCTAGCAACAAACTGTGATCGATTTTATGGAGTTTTGTTTTTTGTTTTGTTTTTTTAAAAAACTTGTTGATTTTAAAACCCTTATGCATGCCAAAGCCAGGAGATATGCACATGATTCAGTCTGGTACGCACGTATCTCCCGCTATGCGCACAAATCACAAATAGCAAAAAAAGGGTGGAGCGGGGTGGATTTTGGGCATGGTATGGGCAGGCCAAGTCTGTGGCGTGAAGTCTACGCTAAGTATTTACATGCACAAGCACGTGCCAGGATCCCCTACTGCATTACTTTACTTCTGCTATGGGCGATGTATAAGTAATAAAATAACAAAAACTAGGTTAGTCAGCAGGGTTTTAAGGGTTGGAGCTAATAGGGTAAAAGGGAGGAAAGTTAGCTAGGGGTTTAAGAAGTCTTCTCCTTTACTGCGGTGAACTGGGAACAAACTGGGAAATAGGTAATTGCATCAGCACATGTATCTACTAAAATTCCCCCACTTAAACTCTCGAGTCAACATTTGCCTGCACATGTACGCGTTAATATAAAGTCATGCACATATGTACATGCGTATAGTCGATTTTATAACACACGTGCGTATATGTGCGTATGTTATAAAATTGCCGTGTCTATGTGCACACACTGGTATACACGTGTACATGTGTGCTTGAGTGCGGGTCTTAAAATTTACCTCAAAGTTTCTAACATTTCAGCTAAATTTGCCTCTGTGACCTCTTGGTTTAATGCTCTAGTGGTCTTGGTTTGAAACGGATTCTGAGCATGAAGTGACTTAAGTGGTCTCATTACATTTCTTCTTCTGTTATCTGAATCCTTGAAATGTGGCTGTTTTGAAGGCCTTGAAGGATATCATCTCTGTGAAACTAGTTACCATAATTAATCTCTCTTTGAATGAAGGGATTTTTCCAAAATCATTGAAGTAGGCCTCTTTAAAGTTTTTGCTAAAAAAAAAAAAAAAAAAATCTGGCTTAGATGCTGCAAGTTTTGGAAGCTATTGAGCAATCTCTTCCTTGTTCCTTATTTCAAAAGTCCTATGACAACTCAATGTGTTTATGCAAGACTATCAGGTACTTGACCAATTTTTATTTGGCTTTAGAAAATCTCTGTTGCTTTTGTAGCTTGGATGTAGTTGAGAGGTTTCGATGGTGGACAGAGATATTTACTTGCATTGTTGGATATTTCCACTGCATTCAGCATAACAGACCATGAAATTCTCCTCTACCATCCAAGGGAATGTGGAATATCAGGCACAGTGTTGAACTGGTTCAAATCATATGATAGATCTCAGCAGGCTAGAATAGGGGACAAATGTTCTCCATTTGTTTATTTATTTAAAAATTCTATACTGTTGTCCCAAATCAAGATCACAACGGTTTACAAAATAACATTCATAATATTTAAAACAAATGTGACATATAAAAGATGCAATCTTCTAGTACAAGTCAATAGCATGGGCTGGGTGAAGTGCTCACAGAGTGGACTATGTAAAATGACTCCTGAGGTTGGGAGACTGCGCTAAGAATGTGACCAAAGTGCCATTTCTGTCTTGTTTGGTCTATTGCTCTCTTATAGGAACAAAGCTTAGCTTGGTAAAGAGAAAGAGCGGTGTCGCTCTTATTTTCTGCCATTTCCATTTGGTTCTTCAAAACTCCCTTTTGTGGCTACGCAAAGGAACTGAGAACCAAGGGGCTTCAAACAAAAGTGACTGATTTCAAAGGGGCCGTCGTGTTTAAGGAGGAGTGCAATGAATTTATCCAGTGGTCCACTAAACTCATAGAGCTCGATTTTAAAAGGGCCACACGGGTAAAAACCAGGGGTTACGCGCCGCATGTGTTTTAGAACGGGCCCGGCCATGCACGTAACCCTCATTACGTGCCGAAGTGCCAGGCCCTGCAAAAAGGGCGGGCTGGGGCGGGCCAGGACAGTGCAATTTTATGCTATCCCGATGACTCACAAGCTGGCAACCAGTCGGTGTGCACAACTTACTTCAACTTGGGGCATGAAGTAAGTTACAAAACAAAAAAAGGGGATAGGATAGATTTAGGGATCAGGGTGGAGAGGGGAAGAGGTAGGAAGAGTAGGGTTTAGGGATAGGAAAGTTCCTTCCTCCAGTTCCCTTCCAGTCCGTTCCTTAATTTGAACGGACTGGGAGGGAACTGGGGGAGGCCCGCACATGCGCGATTGCACGTATGGATTTTAAAATCCAGCACGCATGTGTGCGAGGCCATTGGTTTTTATAGCATGCGCACAACGGTGGGCACATGTTATAAAATCGGTGCACATGGATGCGAGTGCACTGCTTTTAAAATCGACCCCATAACATCTTGAGCATTGGTCTCCAAAAGTTCAGGTACCCAATTATTGATGATAAAAAAAAATGTTAAATGTACAATTTAGGCTAGTGGATAATTTATTTTAATTTTAAAGCAAATTACAGTGGAAAATGAATGCAGTGAAGCTAATGAGAATGGTGGGATAATGGGAGATGGAAAATGTTTCCTTATGTTTTAATGTTTTGGTGTGTTTGTTTTGTCTAGTTTAGTTTTGTTTTTAGTTTGTATAATTTGTATAATAGATTTTATGAATGTTTTACTGTTCACAACTTAGAAATTATGATTTGTGGTATATAAAATTTAAATAAATAAATAGATATAAATAAGTGACTCAGTGCTCCTAGAAGATTGTAACACCAATAGTGCTTTTAAGAAATTGTTACTAGCTGTTCTAACTTTTATAAATCTGGTTTGATCCTGAGACACTAGCCCTTGAATTACATGACTCAGCCTGGAAGTCAGGATTTTAGCCAAAATTTTAACATCTTGAATAGTCGATATGCCTCAGGATATTTCAAATCCCTTCCTGGCTTAGGTGGCAATATTGCTGTTGTTAGGTTATGCCCTTGTTCAAACATTCTATAAGCATATTATGCTTCAAACATGGCCTTGAGGGAGGTGCGAGTGAGTTTGCCCAAAACTTTATAAAATTCTGATCCTAAGCCATCCAGACCCAGTGTTTTTGCTAGTTTAAACTGTTTTATAACAGAAAATATTTCATTTCCATGAATGGGTGCTGTTAAACTTAATTCAACTGAGGAAGAGATAAATCCCCAAATGTTCAGAAGGATCACCTGCTGAATACAAATTTTTATATTTTCCAAATGCCTCTAATATCGATGCAGAACTTGTGTGAAATTGAGAGTCATATATTAGATGTGTTTAGACCCTACGTCTTGGAGCTAGATTTCACCAATCGTGCCAGCAGTCTCCCTGATTTATTCTCCCATTGATATAATTTATATTTGTAATAGGTCAAATTCTGCTGTACTTTGTTAGTCAAAAGTGAATCCAATTCTCTTCTTACTGACAACAGGCTCTCTTTGGAGGTCTACGACTGTCTCTAATGTGTACTCTTTAAAACTGCAGACCCTTTGTAAAGATCCAGGCTTTCCTCTCTTTCTTTTTTTTGATTGGTAAGCTATCACTGCATTCCAAAAAGTTACAGAATTAATTTCAGGCAATGAGTTAAAGTTCAACATAATGACTCTATGCTATAACCCCCCTCACTCCCACCACATATAAACATTTAGATCCAATCCAAAGCACATATTTTAACCTCTGCAATCTATTAACTGAACCATGTTAATAACGCCTCCAGTAACTATTTTAACAAGCAAATGAAGGTTTGATCACTCTGTTAAACATCGAAACTTTGTAAACCATTGTGATGGCAAAACCGAATGACGATATATAAAACTCGATAAATAAATAAATAAATTGATTATCTTCATAGAGCCAGAGTGACATCCTACACTGCAGAGGTCTACTTCCTCCTGACATAAAATTTAATGTTGTAATAAAAAGGGCAGGATCTAAGAAAGGGATATCACATATACAGCTGGAAGTGACCTTTGCAAAAAAAAAAAAAAAACAACCATTCCACAACTAAGATGTAGTCAGTTCAGGTATATACATTATGCACATGGGAAAAGAATTCTTTATCCTCTGTATGCATAGTGCGCCATGAATCAATTACTTGAAGTTCCTGACAGAAAACCTACACCCACATTTGCTTGATTTTTCTTTGATGTCTTAGAAGACATGCAATCCACTATCAGATTGTCTATAATATTAAAGTCTCCTCCCATTATAATAGAATACCCCCTCCCATTGAGAGATTTTAACCATCGGGCTTGTAAAAAACCAAAACAAAACTATATGAGTACTGGTTAGGAGCGTACACAATGACCCAAAGCATCTTTTCCCCCTGGAGAATGCCACCTACAAGCAATGTTCCCTCTAAGGTTTGCTGGTTTGTGTGCAAAATCGTAAACTTGTGTGCAAAGATTTACAGTGTCAATTTTTTAATGCAAAATTCTGCGGCAGAAATAAAGCTATCAAACAAACACAAATTCAAGACAGAAGAATACTTTTCAAGAAACTGGTTTTTATTAATGAATAATTTTGTCATTATTTATGTCTTACTACTAGTCATCAAATAACAGTTGTAGAATATTCGTCGTCCTTTGCAGCTCTTCCAGAAAGAATAAACTTCGTCCAGATTAACTGTATGCCCTGATGTTAAATAACGTTTGATCCTGATAAAGTTATCCAGATGGTTGACTTCTAAATGATTTCTGGTCTTTGTTTTACTCTGATTCATCAAACTAAACACTCTCTCACAATCAGCACTGGATGCCTGGAAGGTAGCACAAATGTCCAGCAGCTGAGATAAGTCAGGAAACTGCTCCTGCTGCCTAGAATAAGTAATCATGTCTTCAAAATTCTTCAGTGCACCTGTTGCCAGCTACTCACTAACAAGCAATTTAAAGTCCACATAGTGAGCAACAGATTCTTCTTAAAAACTGCTTCTTGCTTGTTTAGCAAGGTGGTATATCTTGCTGCCAATATTTCATGCAAAATCTTATTCCCATCATACAGCAACTCTTTTTGTTTGCAATATGCATCCAATATCTTAGTTTTGTCAATAAAATTGAGAAATTTAGCGATGGCTTACCTGGGTTATTGGCATTTGCAGCATTATGACCCAACTGATGCACATGCTTTATGAGTATTGGCTTGCTCATTCCTGTCACTCCTAGGGTTTCTAGTAGCCAAGTTTCGAACTATCGGAGTACAGCTTCTGCCTGCAGCAATTCAGAAAGCTCCACGGCTCTTATATTTTGTCTATTGCAGTTTTCCAGCTCATCAAGTTTAGATTCCAAATTATGTTTTTTTCTTTTGTAGTTGCATCATCACCGCATCCATGCCATTGAGCTGTTCTTCTTGGTGATTAACTTTCTGGTCTACAGCACCAAGAGCCAGCTGATTATTCTCCAACTTCTCATGAAGTTCGAGGGACAAATGTAACTTTTGCAGTTGATCGTTCAGGGCCATTGATACCGCTTTTGTTAAATCATGTGGCAAGGCCTCTGATGTCCCTTGCGTCCACCGCCATTTTTTCTTCCCGCAGAGTCACTTTCTCTGTTGCAGTTTTGTCTCTCAACATTTCGGCAGTTTTCATGTATACAAAATTGTCCATCAAGATTTGTGTGCTATCCGGATGCAATCGTGTACAGCTGTTCCATACTGTTTGTAGCGATAGGGCAAGATGTTCGCTGATTCCCTAGGAGCAAGGAGAGGTGACATCTGCTCAGGTCTGCCTCATTGCCAGAAGTCCAAGTGTCCATTAATGGTAGTTTTAAAAATGTTTTATTATGAGTGTTTCTGATGTACGCCACCTAGAGCTTTGGCAGTAAACCACTTATAAATGTTCAAATAAATAAAAATGAGGGAGTCAGATACCCCAAGGGCCGGTTTTGAAAAAAAATCCTCTGGACTGATATTTTCCTACAATCTGTCCTTATCTTATTGCAAAACATCTACTGTAAAAACCAATAATGTCTGAAATTTCTTCATAACACATCTAACATCCATTTTTCCAACTTTGTCTACTTTTATAAAGCTGCTGTCACTAAAAACTGATTGTAGACCACAGTCACTAAGGGGCATTTCCATTAGTGCTAACACCTTTGTTTAGCTTTCTGCTGTACCTTGCTTATGGTTTAGCTATGCGCTGAGCATATCAATTAGTTCTTTCCAGGGCTAGCAGTAGTGCTCAGAACTAGTGCAAGGGTAAACCTTTAATCGTATGCCCATCCCCTTGCCTATCAGCAGCAGCTCTTGAACAGCATCCTTCTCTTGCCAAATTAGGTATCCACGCTCACTATTCTCCTACCCTCTTTGCCTATCCACAGTACTCAACATGCCTTCTCTCAATCCCCCTAGCTGGATTCCTCCTCTTTTGCCCTTTCACTTCCTTCTCAGCACAGCAGCATCGCCTCAATCTGCCTTTTTTGCAGGGCCCAACATCCTCTCCTTCCATTCCTACCTGACAGAATCCTTTCTCTTTTCACCCTTACCTGCCCAGAACCCTCTCTCTCTCCACTGATCACATCTACCCAGCATCCATTCCCTTCTCTCTTGTGCTGCCATGCCTTAAAAGTGGGTAAGTGGCACTTGGAGATTTTTACCATCCACTAAAATGTTGGTGACCTAAGCAACCATGAGGTTTTCCCAATGGAACAAGCAGCCCTGTCGGTAGAGAGGTTGGGTATTTTACAGCCTGCCATCTTCTGAGAAGAAAACAGTCCATGCACTAAGAATGTTGCAATAGGCAGAACAAGAGAAAAAAATGACTCAGACATTGAATTCGTTACTGTTATATATTCCCAGTACTTAGTGATCTGCCTATGAACCCAAGACCAGTACAATCTTGGGACACCCACATAGCAATTTAACACTCAGTAGATACATATTAAGGCCTTACATGACATCTGTAAAATGGATTTTGGTTCTTCTCTGAGAAGCAATATTTCATTTGTTAAAATCTATTTGCATTTGTGTTAACATAACGTGCTTCAGCTTAATTATGATCACAAGGGTCTAGTTAATCCCCAAAACATTAATGCTATGAAATCATTAGCTTTCCTTAATTGGCAAAGGTAGAAAACCCATGAAGGTAATGCTGTAAATTTGATGAGATCCTATTACAGAATAGAAATGGTGTATGCCATTTTGACTATTCCTGCCTTAGTGTATTAATTCTTGAATATTCATAGCAATTTTAACTTTGCTACATCTCAGCTGAAATTTGTAATGCAGATTTTCATAATTGTCAAGGGAAATGTTGCTACAAGGTATCTAACTCATGAAATCACTTTAAGAAAATGAAGCCACTGAGTGTTAGTCCTGGCACTATCAAAAAACATGACTTTCTTCAGTCCAAAATAGCATTAAAATTCTGCTTTTGGTGAATATTAAGCCTATAGATGACTGATGGGCAATAGGATGGAATTGATAACTGCATGCACAATGTGAATGGAAATGTGTAATATTTTAGTATTTCTCGAAGGATTTCTGTCTCTTTTTATTCTTAGCATGGCTTTTCAGAGATGGGGGAAGCCATGCTGTCTCACAAAACGCATATCAATCTAAACACAAACATGCAAAGTACAAATTTGTGAAAGAGACTCCAGAACACCCTCCTATGGAATTAACAACAGCAAAAAAAAAACAAAAAAAAAACAACGTACAAACCCCTTAAGTCATAGCTGACCTGGATCACCAGCCCTGATAGCAGTCAAGTGAAAATCTGATTCTCCACAGATTTGACCTTATTTTGACCTGTTTCATACATTGCTGGCGTGGGAGCCAGAATTTGAGGATGAGTGGATTTTACTGTATCTTACATGCCACAGTCAGCAGTGCATGTGAACAAGCACACTGAAAGGCATGTGTGCAGTACCTAGAGATTGTCAAGTCAAACATGAATATGGACATGGGCGATGCGCATGCTATCATCTCAGTGTCCCATTCAAATGAGGCGAATCGGTATCGCATCTGGAGATGCTTTTTTCTGAAAAATGTATGACGAGCTCGATATGAGACATTTGGCACGGGTGAACTGCATCTCAAGTGCATGGCTCATGCTGGTGGAAAAAAATAATGTTCACAACACAAAACTGCAGAAGAAAGAAAGCATTTTGCAGTGTTCGGAAAACCTTTTTGCGCATGAATAAAACTGGAGAATGCTGCACTTAGGACTAACAGGTTTGCTGAGCTCTTGCAGGTCCTTGTCCCCTGCACAAAGGAGAGATGTGAGTGATATTCGGCCATCAGAGCCTTCTCCTTTTGTTCACTTATAAATTTTAATGGTACCAACAAGGTTTAAAGATTATGAAAGTCAGTAGAAGGAGAATGAAACAGAATTCATGGCTATACAGGTCCATACGGACCAAGAACTATTTATAGACAAATGAATATCATGGCCTTCTTCTTTGCTAGCTCGTATTATTTGCGAGGAGATTATTCTATTCCAGTGGTGCACCGCTCTGGTCTTAGGGCTGCAAATCAGTCTGTCTAGTTTTCAGGATATTCATGAGATGTTATTGCATATGGTTGATCTAAAGAACGGATTCATTTGTATATTTTGGCTATCCTGAAAATCAGATTGGTTTGCAGCCCTCAAGGACTGCACACCCTGAACTATATGTATTTTAATTAAACAATACAAGAGTTTTTGAATTCAAACTTCTCATTGACCCACATTTGTTTACTCAAATAAACTGTTTTAACTCTTGCTATTAGTCTGAGCATGAGAAGCAGGTGAATGCAGTGCCCTGGTAAAACTGATTGCCCTGCAGGCATTTTCACTCTTGGCCTCTGACAACATTTTGCCATGGGAGCTACAGAGATGAGGAGGTGTTTTGCAAGTTAGAATCCGAAAGATCACAGTTTGAGAGAAGAGGCAGGGGCTGCATTAATAAGAGCACTAGAGGGAAATAACAGTAATGGAAGAGCCTGGGTGTGTGAGAGAGAGAGAGAGAGAGAAGCAATAGAACAGAACAGAAAGTCTGAGTCAGATCAGTAAACAGCCAGGAGTGCTATTCAAGATTCAACACTTACCACATGCCATGGTGGTAGGATGACCAATAAAGGTAGCCTAATTCCCCACTTTCTTGGTTATGGTTTCCAAACTCTCTCCTGGAGGCAAACTTACCCAATCAGATTTCAGGATTGCCATAATGACTATGCATGAGATACATTTGTACACACTGAGGGGCGGATTTTAAAAGGGTTATGCGCGTAACCCTTTAAAACCCCTCCTGCACATGCCAAACCTATTTTGCATAAGCTCGGTGATGCACGCAAGCCCCGGGTCGCGCATATGTCCCAGGGTTTGAAAAATGGGCAGGGAGTGGGCGGGTAGGGGTGGGGCGTGGGCGTGGCCAGAGGCCTCACCACTGCCGCTGGGCCCAGGGATCGCGTGCCGGCACTCAGCCGGCGCACGCAACCTCCGCCTGCCCAGAGGCAGGCATAAATAATAAAACAAAGGTGGGGGGGTTAGATAGGGCTGGGGGATGGGTTAGATAGGGGAAGGGAGGGGAAGGTGGGGGGTCGGAAGGAAAGTTCCCTCTGAGGCCGCTCCGATAGGCAAAGAGGGTAGGAGAATAGTGAGCGTGGATACTTAATTTGGCAAGAGAAGGATGCTGTTCAAGAGCTGCTGCTGATAGGCAAGTAAGGGGATGGCATAAGATTAAAGGTTTACCCTTGCACCTGCTTCTCATGCTCAGACTAATAGCAAGAGTTAAAACAGTTTATTTCAGTAAACAAATTGGGTTAATGAGAAGCTTGAATTCAAAAACTCTTGTATTATTTAATTAAAATACATATAGATTTTGGAGCGGCCTCGGAGGGAACGGGGAAAGCCATCGGGGCTCCCCTAGGGCTCGGCGCACGCAAGGTGCACAAGTGTGCAACCCCTCGCACGCTCCGACCTCGGACTTTTTTTTTTTTAATTCTTTATTTATTGCTTTCCATTTAATTACAATAAACAAAATACAATGAAACATCATAATGACTGAATTGAATTATAACCAATCAGGCAATAACATAACTTAATCATTTGCATTCTTTTCCTTATCAAGCCTCTATCATTTATAATAATATAAGGAAATACCAGTGAAATCCTCTCATTCTGAACGGTAATCAGGTAAAAATAAAATCGAGGAGAATATACATTATCTAAGACCTAATTCTATTTTACAGCCAGTCATTTTATTGCAAGGAGATCTTTAAGACCATCTGGGTCTATAAATGAGTAGTTCTTACCTTCCAATTTGATAATACACTTACATGGGTATTTTAAATTAACATATCCCCCTTTATCTAATACTACCTTCCTGTGTTGCAAAAAATTTCTTCTACGGATCTGGGTAGATTTTATAAGGTCAGGAAAGATCCATACTTTTTGACCGTAGAAAGTATTTGATCTATTACGGCAAAAAGACTTCATTATATTATCCCTGTCTGAGGAAAACGCAAATTGAACTAATAAAGTCCCCCTTGTTTTTATTTCTAGTTCTTCCTGAGACTTTTGTAACAAATCAGATAGATCTACAGAGTTATTTTCCATTTCTTTACCTTTACCATTCTTTGTTATATAATCTAATTCAGTCTCATTTTTCTTGCCCCCTAAATAGAAGGCTTTAACTATCACTGGTAAGCATTTTTCAGGGATTTTCAAGATTTGCATTGTATAATTCCTGAATAATTCCAGAGGATCTATTTTTTTTTATAAGTGGAAAATTATTGACTCTTAAATTCAATGATCTTACTACATTTTCTAAATTTTCTAATCTTTTGTTTTCTTCTTCTACACTTATCTGATGACTCTGAATTTTTTCAATCTGCAATACACACTTATCTATTACATTCATATCCTCTTTTTGCTTTACCAGCTCGGCAGTATTTTGTACTGATGAGTTGCAGGTTTTCATCACAGCTTCAGTTAGCTTATTTATTGAAACATCTAATTTTACCATATAATTCCACCGACTTTCCAAAGTTATATTTACAGGTTTCATTGACAAAATATCCGATTTAATTGTTACATCGATATTATCTTGTTTCCCTTTGATAGGATTAATTGATCTTGGTGTACTAAGTCTCTTTCGGTAAAACAGTGGAGCTTTCCAACATACTCAGTTGTATTACTTCTTGCTTTCTCTGTTCAAAGGGTTCCATGTTTCTATTAGATTGCTCTAATTTATCTTGAAGATCCAGAGGGTTTAAATGTTCCTCATGCAAACCACCTGGGCTCACCGGGGAGAAACTCCTTTCTCTTCCAGGTGGTGATGGTGGAGCTGGCGCCCCGAGGCTCAATGATGTTTCAATGACCTGGAGAGAGGCACTCCGTTCTAATACTTCTCTCACAGCGGTCTGCCCTTGCGGGGAATTCTGAGGGTCTAACCATTCCAGTACAGTTTTTTGTCCAGTTTCTACCGTAGCCACATCACTAGAGGGCCTTAACTTGGCCTTCCTTTTAGTGTGTGGCATAATTACAAGGAAAAAAATATTCTGTTATCAAAACACTAAACTTGGATGGTATAATAATGTATAAGTACAAAAACAAGGATGTCACTTTGGAGGCCTTTGAGGAGAGAGGGCATAGGTAAATCCTACCTGAAGATGTTAATCAGGTCCAAGTCTGGCAATCCATAGTCCAGGAAGGCGAAACTGGCGAAGCCCGGCAAAGCCCTGACTGACTGCAACGCAGACAATTCAAACTTTATAGTTCCTTCCGGGTCCCGCGCGCGCATGTTACAAAATTGGGCGTAGATTTGTGCGCGCCGGGTTGCGTGTAACCTACACCCGCGTGTAGGTTACAAAATCTGGCCCTGGATCTCCAATGGATGTAAAATTATCACCTGCATATTTATTACTGATGTACTGAAAACCTGAATAGTTAGGTGTTCCTTCAGGAGAGGGTTGGGAAAATATGGTCCTAGTTCATAATAAAAACAGTTTGAGTATGCATCCATCCAAAGTGCTATCTAGGCTGCTTGAATATTTTCACCATGTACTTACATTGTATTTTGCTTTGCATTATGTATATTTTTTATTGTTGTAAGCCACCTTGGGCAACCTTCCATGATTGGATTTGTTCATCTATAATAATAAATGGAAATGGAAATTATCCTATTATTATATTTATACTAAAGAGATTCATCAGTCTTGAGAGAGACATAAGCACTAGACACTTCCCCTAGCCCTAGAGATATAATTCAGGTGTCTTCTAAAACGGTGAATGCTGTAGTTTCACCAACTAAATTTCTTGGGAGGCAAAACTACAGTGCTTACTCTAAGAAGAAAGTTATCTGGAATTTTACATTCATTAGCTTGCCTAGTAAAAGCTCTAAAGGGCATATCATAGTTGTTTGTTTGCCTGATGTATGCTAATGTCAGGCCAGTACTAAGGGACTGAACTGGATATTGCCCATTGTGCTGGCTGCGCTGAATGCCAAGGCTGCTGGGAAGCCCAGCCCCAGCCCCTCAGCTGAAGAAGCTAGGGCGATGGTGAACAAAGGTGATGGGGTTGGGGTGAATCCCAGACCCCCACAGCCAAGGAGCATCACAGCCAACAGGGAGGTCGGGCCCCTCATGTGTCACCAGTGGTATGGCTCGCGGATTTGCCCAGGTCCCACACCCCCAACTCTCACATATGCACCCACCACCTCCCTGCACAAACCCCAACACACACACACACATGCACATTCCCACCTCCCCCCCCCCCCACACACAAACATGTATTCCATACCACCCCACACACAGACATGCATGCATATCCACTCCAAGCCTCCCACCCCACTACCCTATTACAACAACACATATAACCCACCAGCACAGCCCTACCACCCAATAAGCCCCAGCTAGGGGTGTAGTAAGGTTTAGGGCCCTATAGTGTGCCTGAAATAGGAGGATGGGAGGTGAATGGGAGTCTGAATTTATAACCCCCCCCCCCCCCATCCAGGTTTCTCATCCTTCAATGACGGGCTCTTCAACTAGTTTAACTAATTAAAATGCTTTATGAAATTAGGTTTTTAAAACACTTGAGCAATATACAGGGAGAGATTTTTCAAGGCAATTTCTGTGAGTAAAAAAGCAAAAAACCATTTTCCCTTGTTAGTGGGGAATCTGAGAATCGCCTGCCCTCAATATGACAAAAGGTTTGCAGGTTGTCCCACAGTGCCGGACCTTGAGCCACACGGAGAGGAGAGGAGAGGAGTTGTTCCCAGGAAAGGAGGGGGGTTAGGTCAGGAGAAAGAACAGTATGCACATTAGATGCCATTTTCAAATCTTTGGGGCGGATTTTAAGAGCCCTGCTCGCATAAATTCGCCCGGATTTACGCGAGCAGGGCCCTGCGCGCCGGTGCGCCTATTTTACATAGGCCTACCGGCGCGCACAGAGCCCCGGGACTCGCGTAAGTCCCGGGGTTTTCCGAGGGGGGCGTGTCGGGGGCGGGCCCGATCCGCGTGGCGTTTTCGGGGCGGGACGTAGCATTTCGGGGGCGGGTCCGAGGGCGTGGTTACGGCCCGGGGCGGTCTGGGGGCGTGGCCGTGCCCTCCGGGAGGCGTAAATCCCCCAACAAAGGTAAGGGGGGGGTTTAGACAGGGCTGGGGGGGTGGGTTAGGTAGGGGAAGAGAGGGGAAGGTGAGGGGAGGGCAAAAGAAAGTTCCCTCCGAGGCCGCTCCGATTTCGGAGCGGCCTCGGAGGGAACGGAGGTAGGCTGCGAGGCTCGGCGCGCGCCGGCTATACGGAATCGGTAGCCTTGCGCGCGCCGATCCAGGATTTTAGCGGATACGCGCGGCTACGCGCTTATCTACTAAAATCCAGCGTACTTTTGTTTGCGCCTGATGCGCCAACAAAAGTACGCCAAATCGCGCTTTTTGAAAATCTACCCGTTTGCGCATAATTTTCCAGCCAAACTCTACCCCTAAAAAAAGCAGAGGCAAGTGACTGTGAACGTCGTAGTCGCAGCAAGCGTCAACCTGAAAGTGTGTGCATTTGTCTCTTTCAGAACTAGGGCAAAGCCTGCAGACTAAAAGCATGCGAAGGTCTTTGTCCCAATGGGGAGAGATTGAAGATTGCTCTCCCAGCGTATTGTAAATTAAATTTTTGGTCTTGTAGCTGCTTGACTGCTTCTAGCTCATTTCAGTAGAGAGAGAGATTTACAGCTATTGTGTGCTGTCCTTGGTAAAACTATTCCTACCCCTGCCTCTGCCTGGGGAGAAGCGGCTTACAAAAGGATTCCAGGGATTTGCAGAAATTTTCTGCACAGCGTGTATTGTAAAAATGATTGTGTTTGCATGAGCCTAGTCTCAGTTTGTATTACAGTGAATGGTGAAAGCCAAGTGGCTAGAAAGTGGCAACCTGGTGTTAAGCAATGGTTTAGCTCTATATGCAAAGTGGGAATATGCATTTTAAAATTAGCATTTATGTTATTTTCTGCCCTTTGCTTCTCTTTTCCTCAATCTTTCCTTCCATTCATTTTCTACCATTTTTGGGAGAAAGTTATTGGAGGACTGGTGAAATATATACTGAGTTGCACTGAATCTGTTTAGCCCTGTTATGCAGAAGGAGATTTTGACGGGGGTAATTTTCAAAAGAATTTGCGTGAATAAACACCAGTTTATGCGTGTAAACCGGCTTTTGAAAATTATCTGGAGGGGTTCTGTGGGAAAGTGAACCTGCGTAACTTGATGATGTAGGCTTTTTTTCCCTGCAGGGGGGCAGATTTGGGGTGGGGAAATCCTTTGCATGCATGCTTTTTGATTTTCAATAGCCTGCGCGTGAATGTGCGCACAGAAAGGTACACGCCCTCAGCAGCAGGCGTCCTGTACGTATGTGTGCGCATGTACTGAGGACACCTGAGAATTATCAAAGCAGGAGAAGAGAAAAACGATGCCAAGGATGTAATAAACACATTCACAGAGAAGGTGAGACCAAATTATGTCATGAACAATTCTGTTAAAGCACACTGGCAGTGATAAAAACTACGGAGTTAGTAAGAAGCTGTAAAGTCATCTACGAGTGGCTGCTCTGTGACTTCCAGCCAAATCTGCTCAGTTAAATTGAAATTTGCACAAGCCGCGGCTGGGAGGTAAAATTAGTTTGTGTGTTATAGATTTTACCCATCTAGTCAAGGACTAGATGGGTAAAATCAGGAATTACGCAGGCAAAATGGCTGAGTGCACTTGAGTGTATTCTCAGCCAACTAAACGTATGCTCGTAGTTTCGCAATGCACTTACTTTAGGCCACAGCAAAATAAAAAGATTTTAAAAAAGTGTTCCCAGGGGGTGTAACTTGGTTGAGGAGAGAAAAAATGCACGTTCGCTAAAATGTAAAATTCCAAGAAGTGAAGGTATCTCTACTATTTGGAATGATTCAAATATTGGATTGTAGAGGCTTCAATTAGTCATGGGTGAAGAGAGAGTGGGGGAAATAAAAGGTAAAATCTGTACATATTATAATCATTGACCAATGATTATAATATCAAGACGGTGCAAAAGTCACTATATCACCGTACACCTTTTGTAGTGGCGTTTCGGGGCGATTACATGAAAAGCCCACCACAATATATGAGGTCTCATTGACTCACAAAAAATACATACAGGCTACGGCAAATAACGTTGGTTGTATATGATGTCATTGTAGAAGTGGTTTTTAACATAGCATACACTCGTGTATATGCTGTTTTACGCATGCTACTTTTGAAAATTCACCTTATAGTGAATGTATGTACTTTGCACTATCGTTTTAGATAGATAGCAAGTGTAAGAGATGTACCTTCATTTTCTAACAAAATGAAAAATACAATGAATACATTTGTTTCATTAGAAAACAAAGCAAAATAATAACAACCAAGTTGGGAAGAGGGGGGGTTGTTATCTTTCATTTTGGTAATGAAATCCCCCGTGTCACCAACATTTTAAAATCCCCCCACCCTGGATCTTTCGCAAGGTCTCCCAGTCCCACATCCTAGACATCTCTTACCCCAAAATGGGGCAGGATCAATCCTCACTTGCTACTGAACCATCAGTTCCCATTTTCAAAATGACGCTGGCAGGCCCTGAGGCCGGAACCATTTTGTTATAGAGCCTTAAGGAGGCAGTGTTACAGTAAAATGTCACCGGCCTCGGGATCAGCTGGCATATTTTGAAAACAGAACCTGGTGGAGCAGGAGTGACTTGGGATTTTGACTTCAGAGACACCACAGAAGGAGTAAAAGGCATCCAAGGAGAATGGGAGGACAGAAGAAGGTCTGGGCAACCAAAATGATAAAGGGGATGGAACAGCTCCCCTATGAGGAAAGGCTGAAGAGGTTAGGCCTGTTCAGCTTGGAGAAGAGATGGCTGAGGGGGGATATGATAGAGGTCTTTAAGATCAGGAGAGGTCTTGAATGAGTAGGTGTGAATTGTTTATTTACACTTTCGGATAATAAAAGAACCAGGGGATATTCCATGAAGTTAGCAAGTAGCACATTTAAGACTAATCAGAGAAAATTCTTTTTCACTCAAGGCACAATTAAGCTCTGGAATTTGTTGCCTGAGGATGTGGTTAGTGCAATTAGTGTAGCTGGGTTCAAAAAAGGTTTGGATAAGTTCTTGGAGGAGAAGTCCATTAACTGCTATTAATCAAGTTTACTTAGGGAATAGCCACTGCTATTAATTGCATCAGTAGCACGGGATCTTCTTGGTGTTTGGGTAACTGCCAGGTTCTTGTGGCCTTTTTTGTCCTCTGTTGGAAACAGGATGCTGGGCTTGATGGACCCTTGGTCTGACCCAGCATGGCAATTTCTTATGTTCTTATGGGTGCTACTGCAGGCTTTTCTCTTGGATGATTTCTTTTCCTTTCCTTGTGATTTTTCTTTTCCTTCAATTTCTCTTTTTGCTTTGGCATGTATTTAATTTTTTTTTTTTATATCTTTATGCAATTTTACAAATTTAAACAAGAATACATTCTTGATAGAAAATACAAAGAAAAAGAAAGAAAACATCAATGTTCACAGGAAAACTTCCTAGTAATAGTTACATTATTATTTCTTTGAATTCAAGTCCTCAATAATGTGAGGGGCGGAATATACACAACCTAAGGAAATATAATATATAATACATCAAAAGAAATAAGACATTCACTGTAGCATTTCAAGACCCATATCATTTTAAGAGGAACTAGGTGTATTATCTCTGGGTTCTGTAGGGCCTATAGGGGTTTTCCCTGCCAGGAACTGGGACAGCTGTGGGGGGTCATAAAATACATAAGAATTACCATTATGCTTAACCAAGCATTTACAAGGGAATTTTAGGAAAAAAACCTCCCCCAAGCTGAATCACCTGTGGTCTCATTAGGAGAAAAGCCTTTCTCCTCTTTTGAGTTTCCCGTGCTACGTCCGGAAAAGCCCTTACATTGCAACCTAAAAATTGATCATTCCTATGTCTAAGACAACATTTCAATAACCAATCCCTATCTGGTTCCAACGTTAAGTTCACAGTTAAAGTAGCTGGTGTCGCTAGCTCCGTATCAGAAGTCTCTAGAAATGTAGAAATATTCATAGGCTGCTCCGCAGCGGGAACCAAAGGTGTTAGTCCTCCATTCTGTTCCGTTGATCTCTTTAAACTTGGAAGGTAAAAAATCTTCAAAATGGGTGGCATTTCATTATCCCCAATATGTAATACTTCCTGAAGATACCTTTTAAAGATGTCTCTCGGGGGAATTAATGAAATCTGTGGAAAATGTATAAATCTTAAATGTTTACTTCTAATTGTATTTTCCATCTGCTCCAATTTCATTGAGATATTCTGCCTTTCTTTTATAATCACAGTTTGAGTTAGTTTGATATTCTTAATTTGATCCCTGTTAGTCATAATCTGCTGCTCCATATCCGTATGCAAATTTAACCACCACTTTAACTTTATCCTCCAGTTCTTTTTCTGTGTCACTTAAAGATTTTATTTGTGACATAATGGAGACTTTCAAATCCACCAGTGTCTCCCAGATAGTTTACCGCAGCTGGTGTAGCTCTCACATGGATACTTCCTTCAGCTCCTGCAGTTTCCCCCAGAAATACACCTTTTTCTTCCCCAGTCTGCCCTGATGTCATTTCTGGGCGCAGGGTCGCGGTTTCTCTTTTGTCGTGTCCTGCTGAGCTCCGTCGGTAGACACCTCGGTCTAGCGAACGTTCTCCCGACTCCGGAGAACTCCAAATCGCGGCTGGATTCCCGGGTGGAGTTCCTTGAGCAGGGCTCAAAGGTGATATCGAGCCAAGGAGTGAGGGTAGCTCTACTTCCCCTCCCCCTCTCTCCAGCAGCTGAGCTCCAGCATTCGGATCTTTCCACACCACGTGTGCGTCCATGTGACCGGAGACCGAGGCGATCGAGGGGGCTGCAGGATAGGGCTCTCCTCTCAGTTTACGCTTTCGTCCCATAATCGAAGAAATAACTGCTGGAAAAACTTTTAAAACTCTGTCCCAGGGAGCTCAAATGCAGTGCTTTGCTATAGGTCAGCCATCTTGGATCTGCCCCCCGGCGTTTATTTAATTTTAGTAAATGAAATGAACCAAAATAAATATCAAATGAAATAAAAAATAAAAAAAAACAAAATAAAAAAAATTGGAGTGCTTTTTGCAGGGATTTTGTGTTTGAATAATGGCTGGGTTTGTGTTGAATAAAATATAGGGTGCAAAGAGAGTCATTTAGTTGCCCTATATTGAAAATTGACCTCTTTGTGTGTACATAAGATGTAAGATTAGAAACAGGAGGGTTAAAATTCAGACATCAACATTGTTTGCAAAAAGTCATTACAAATCACCTCAGAGCTGCGGTCCTTGACAGAATCTACATAAGTCCAACTATATATCAAGCACATTGACTCATGGTATGAATCTCCAAGAGGATAGACTCAAGAACAATGGCAGGAAATACATTTTCATGGAGAGGGTGTTGAAGGGCTCCCAATGGAGTAGTGAAAGCAGAAGCTGCCTCCGTTGGTGAGTGAATAGGACCTATGAGTATTATTGGACAAACTGCATGGGCCATTTTGGTCTTTATCTGCCATCATTTACTACATTGCCATGTAACAACACTACAGTATTGCAGTTGTGTTGATTTTACTAAATATGCAGAAATTAAGGTCAACAAAAAAAGATGTAGATGATACTTTATACTAAGTATGCAGGGGTGTGAGTTTGGACATAAATATATACCTGCACCTTAAGGGAAATCTGATCATTCCACAATAGCTGAATGGTAAAATCAGGTTGTACTAAAGCCATAAGGTGGCAGCAGAGTCTAAACTGTAGCATTTGGCAAAAGAAAATAGCCACTACTTGCACAACAGAAAAAAATGACTTAGGACCCAGTTTGTTCAAGGTTTATGCCAGATTTAATCTGATACAAAACGAGCACCAGGTTTATCAAAAAAGAAAACTTCATTCATTGTCAATAGAGAAAGAGCTGGTGCAAAACTGGCACAACCATTTTAATAAACTATTCCCTTAACAAAGTCATTTTACATTTATCTGGTGAATGAGCGAGGGGAAAAAGTAAATAAATGAAGCTACATTCTCAGCCTGGGCACCAACTCACAAATCCTGCGTTTTGGGTTGCTAGAGGAGATTCTAAGAGACACACAGATTATATTTAAAGTGTCAAAACGAAGAAAAAAAATGTCTTAGATAATTTGGCTGCAAGTTAAAATAAACCAAACCATCCCTCATTTTGGTTCATTCCTGAGGAGAGATTAGTGTGTTAGGCTTTCAAAAACTTCTATTTATCCAAGCCAAATAAACTGGGATCCTGCTGAGCTGTGCCTTATCAGAACCCTATGCAGGCAAGTAGACTGATCCATGCAAAGCACGAATATAGCACAAGAAATTCCAAGGAGAACTCAGCAAAAGTAATTTCTGTGAACAGGGATCTGGGCACAAGAAAAGGTTCATGAGGTTTATTCCTAAAAATCATGAAAATATAATTCTGCTTTAAGCCCCATGGGGAGGGCCTGTGTATTAAAGCTAAGCGTGGAGGTAAGGCCATTTTGTGTGCGCATAAAAATAGCATTGAACGTATTAATGTCTTAGCATGCATGCTAAACTGGTCCCTCAACACATTAGCAGGTACTCATTACAATGATTGCCTCATTTAAATGCAGGTACCCAGTGCTGTGTGCAAATTAGGCTTTGGTGACCAAGGGCTCTGCTCTGCTCCACATAATATTTTGTAGGCACCTTCTAAGGCCTAAAATGTAACCCCTGCCTTGGATCAGTGTTAACTATTTCGCCTGCACGCTGCATGTCCAACTCCCCTGTGCTAGCTGGCCCACAGTGAATATGAGATTTCAATGCCCTCACCAACAAGACTGGTCTCCCTCCCCCCCCCCACCCCCCCATCAAATCTGAATTCCAAAATGAAGAGCCCCCACAAACAATATGTAGCCCCCCAGCCAGCAAGAAAGCCCAACCCCCATACTCCCCTTTCTAAATGAATTTCTTACTATTCCAGAGGGTTCTGATTGTCTCTGGCACTGGGAAAAACCAACATTTGTGCAGGTTGTGCTTTGCTTTTTTATGCTTTATCTCGATTTATTTATTTTATTTAACATTTTTATATTCCGCCTACATTGATATCTATCATGCTAGATGGCTTACAAAACAAACATAAAACAGACAAATTACAAAATGACTAATTGGACTTCATGTGCTGAAATACCTCATTAAATAAAAGCGATTTTTTTTTAAACAGTTTAAAATCAGATAGGCCACGAATTTCATCTGGTGAACTGTTCCAAAGTATAGCTCCCTCAACAGACAGACAATGTCTGTGGCCTAATATCCTGAAAATGCACAGCTTTTATGGGCGGCAATTCCAAACCCTTTCTATCAACTGAGTGCAACGCTCTCTCGGGGACACAAAAATGAAAAAGTTCAGGTGAAAATGGAGGGGCATTTCCTTGTACTGCTTTAAACCCTAGGGTTAAGATCTTAAATTAAACCCTCTATCCCACCAGCAGCCAATGGAGCCGCATGTTCCCACCGTGAGGCCTTTAGTGCCATTCTGGCCACAGACGTTTGCAGGAGCTACAACGCTGGCAGCCGTGACTTTGATAACCCCAAATAGACAGAGTTTCCATAGTCTAAGGTGGTTAAGACAAAGGCTTGAAGAATAGTCTGAAAATCGGATTGTTCTAATAATGCTCTAAGGTGTCTCGATTGTTTTTAATTTAAAATACCCAGAAGAAAGGATAGAATTCAACAGTTTTTTATAAGTCAAAAGAGGGCCAAAAGGAAACCCAGATTACGCACCTGATCCCGAAATCCAGTACTGACCCCCCTCAATCATAATGTCAGAGAGCCCCTTCACATGTCTTGGGATTTGCTATTCTTTTGGGGGTTTGGACTAGGTCATTTCTTGAGCTCAGGGTTTCTTTAGATGTATTTAGTGATTAGGATGACTGATAACTATTTTTCATCTTCTCTATACTGTATTACATGGTGTCATATGTAACTGTTTTATTTTATGATATTCCTCCTTGTGTACAGTTGTTTCCACATCATTTTATTTCTCTTTCCTGTCAAAATATTATTGAGAGAATTACAAAATTTCTATCTAACAGATACACAGAGAAACAAAACAAAATTAATATTACATCACAAAATACAGTAACCTAGAAATGATGGCAGAAAAAACCAAACAGGTCCATCCAGTCTATCCAGTAAGTTTTATAGTAGTAACTTTTATTCCCCCCGGGGCCCAGCCTCACACACCATTAGCATCCACAATACCCCCCCATAATCCCCCTTAACAATAGATTCTTACACCCCCATCCCCTTCCCCCTCTTGACCCCCTCCGATAATGCGCCCCTCCCACACCCTCCCCCCAGAGCAAATTCCTGGCTCTCGCCAAAGCCACCTTATTGTCCCGTCAGGCATCACTGAAGTAGCACCTGCGATTGAGACTGTCATGACTCCCATCTGCTCGGCCCTTCAGTGTAGCTGCACCACGGACATCTGCGCCATCGCACGTAAACAAGACCGCGTCACAGACTCCAGCGTCTTGATGAAGATGGACACTTTCCTGCCACAGCTTCTGCCTCTGGAACCTCGCTCCTCCCTTCCTTACAGCCATGCGGCCCATTCCACATAGCAAAGCTGAATATGTGCCCTGACAAAGAATAAACAAAAAACAAGGCCCACCAATTTCTTATATCCCCACCCTCTTGCTCCTTCCTGTTTTTACCCCATCAGTATCTATAGCAAATAGTATAAAACTCTGCAGCCTGTTTACTTACTGGAACAAAAATATGAGAACACATTACACCAACACTAGCAGTCTTACACTGGCTGCCTGTTCAGTACAGAATCAAATACAAGATCCTTACAATAAATAACACATTTCTGCAAAATGATATTTTTATTTAGTCTGACACTATTCTTTGAATCTATAAACCGAAGCGAGCCTTAAGATCTGAAAACAAGAACCTTCTAGAGATACCATTGATCAAGGTTTCGTGGCTGGGCATTACTAGGGAGAAAGCTTTCTTGGTGCAGCCCCAGCTATCTGGAACTCCTCTTCTAGAAAAGTTAGGTTCAATTGCATGCGGCAAAATGTTGAAATAGTGATATAAAAACGTACCTCTTTAAAATGGATTTTGAAAGCAGTTAAAGGGATTTCTAATCTTTCGTGAATTCCTAGATGAAGTGAATCTGTATTTATCTATTTTTAATTTCATGTCTATTCTGATGTATTATGTACAATCTTTGTCTTTTTGATTTGTATATTTTACTGTAATGGACTTTGAATGAAGGATTTGTGCAGAATAGAAGAATTTTAAAATAAAGTACTGTATTGAAAGTGTATGGCAAACAGAAGAGACACTGGCTGTTAAATGCAAATAAAAGAATTTTTTTATATATAGTTTATGCATAAAAAAGTTGAATTAGCAATGAGGATCTGTTCATTAGACAATTCTGTTTATTAATTGTTACCTTGATTAGGGACCATTTCCTTACAACCACTGACTACAAGGATATTGTCCTTGATTATTATTAATCAAGTGGAAATGGCTTAAGAAAACTAAAGCTATGTCATAAATTCCGATGTTCTTCCTTTTTCTTTTGGCTACCTCTCTAGATATCTTAAGGTAATTCAGTGTAGCTGCCATACTACTTAATGCTTTATTTAAGGGCATGATGAGGTATTATGATACAGCTCATTCACAGTTTCACATTCAGAGATGTCATCGGCTATGCTGGTTTGTACATAGGGTGATTTTATAGCTCTGCATCAAGGGGGACAGGCTGACCCAGCCCTTGACCAGCGTTATTGCATGCATTGGAGATGCAGCCATTACCGTCCCATTGATTTCTCTTAGAAAAATGGGATTCAAACTCCTCGCATGCAATGTGGCAAAACCAGGACTGGCCCAGCCTATCCCCCCCCCACCCCGATGTTGAGCAACAGAGTTCACCTTATGCACAGAGCAAACATGATACTTAAAAAAAAAAGTCACCCCAAATTTGCCCCCATCCTCCCACCCCTCTATATCTTACCCCCATCCCCTTGGGGTCCAAAGGGGAAAGCATGATCTCCAATAGCTCCTATTCTGCTGGTGTCATAGTTGAAAATGGTGCTGGCCAACCGAGGCTGGTGCCATTTTGGAGTACTGTTGTACTACACAAGGATGAAGTATGATGTCAGGGACAGGGAAGGCAAGCTTGGGGGGGAGGGGATTAATTTAACATGCAAATTATTGTAAATGAAACTGAATAACAAAATGGGAAATGTAGTCCATTAGTTCATTTTCAATGAAAGCACACAATTTTGTATGAATCGCAGTATTAAAACATTTATATTACATATTCCTCTCATTTAGAGCTGTTGTCTAGCCCATAAATATTTCCTGTAAAAATATCTCTGCCCATCCACTCACCCACCTGTAAATCCTGGTTGGCAGTTACAGACATAACCAGCTGCATGGTGGTAGCTGAACTGAGCGGGCAGCACTGGGACACGTCCATACAAGTCCATCCTTGACAGCTCTACACAGTGACTGTCCCAAAGGCATGGGTTACTGCTGCATTCATTTATATCAATCTCACAGTGAGAGCCTGTGTATCCTGCAGAACAGAAATTTAAAAAGTAGCTTTTTTCAGTGGCTTAAAATGAGTACCATTTGTTCTGTCATTTTTAGCACGTTTCATTAAAAATGAGAATTAGGGTTGAGGCTGGCTGGCTGTCTCTCTCTAACCACATGCGTGCGTTTGTGCATGCGTGATTAAATACACACACACACACACACACACAATAAGTCAGAAGAGGGCAGGGGTCATGGGCTAAGAGCTCTGGGGATGGCAGGAGCCTAGAGACTACTATGACCCGAAGAGACCAGAACTTAGCAATAGGTGAAGCCGCAGGATTGGCGGTGTCAGAGCATGGTGTGCCAGTAAGGATAACCACCAAAGCAGACAGGTTGGACCTAGGAATAGCTGGCTGTGCAGGATCTTCTGCCTGACCAGCAATCTCCCCCTCGAACGGAGATCTTAGGTTCTGGTGGCCAGCAGGACTTGGCAGGAGGTGAACATGGGAACAGGGTACAAACTGACACCCACTAAGGCAGAGCTAGGCTGCAGGATAATTAAAAGGGCCCACAGAAAACAAGGAGCAGGGAGTGCACCACAGAACTGACATGCAAACAGATAAAATAGAAAAAAAAAATAGAAGAAAGAAGAGAGGCCAAAACCAAAGCAAAGAGCAAAATATAAATCAAGATCAGGAAGAAACAGGACACCAAAGGCCAAAACTAAGGTCAAATAAGCAGGATGCACAAAGCACAGACACACCCGGCAGAGGTGAGGCCACACTAATCAGACCAACCACTCAGGCAAGAATAAAAACTAGAAGAACAAGGTCACAACTAGTATTGAGGTTGACTTCAAGGTGAAGCAAGGTACTATGACTGAGGCAGCTTTTAAGGATGTGGCAGTGCTGAGTCATGCTGCAAATATGGCTGCCAGCAGGATCTTCAAGCCATAGGGCTTGGAGAACTGAGCAGCCAAGACAAAAGTCCACTGAGGGTCCCTGCTGGCAGGCGGGAAGCACTGAATACCAATCCCTTACAGGTAGAAATGCCAGGTCCCATCACCTGAAGAACGTGGTGTTGATAGCAGCATCAATTGTAGTCACAGAGGTGGGGGGAGGGGGGGGGACTCAGACCCCCCACCACTTAGAGGTCCTCACCCCCCTGACCCCATCAAACCTCTTACATCATCCAAAGACTTCAAGAGGCAAGATTAATTTCCAGTCACCCCTGCCCCTCCAGTGCAGTAATTTAAAATGTTCGGTTACCTGAACAAAATTTAGAGACCATGGAATATTTTGAAACCAAAGATTTGTCAGTGTAACTCTCAAAGCTACCAGGACAAATCTTTTGAATATGGACCTCATGTTGTTCAAGCGAGATATAAAATTGTTTGTAAATTGTGCTATGCTAACAGTAGCCCAGACGATAGGGGCAGAGACTGTGGCGTATTCTCTAGCAGGAAAAATAGGGTATTGTTTCAACTCTGTGTCTGAGAAGAAGGAGAGAGACCCTAAACCTGAATTTCTACAGCATTCAATAATACAAGCTTCTTAGTGCATTCAATCTGCAACTCCCCTCCCCCCCCCCCCCCAATTCATACTGAATTCCACAGGAGATTTCCCAGGAAACTCAGGCCCAGAAGCCTGGGGGATGGGGCTTCAGGGGGGGAGGGGGGAGGGTACTGTTACGATGTGTGGCTTGCAGGAAAGCCCCATGAACCGGCGCACATACCTCCAATGCCATGTCAATCTGCATGCGATAGGCATGCCACTCCAGCTTACCAGTGTTGCACTGTGTGGCTTGCTCACCAACATAGCATCCAGGCCCCGCTATGCTCCTGCTCCTTCCAGACCACACGTGGCGCATGCCTATGTTTAAAGGGCTCAGCACGGGAAACCCAAATGCAGCGCCTTCCAATGACATTACCCACTCCTACTACTTAAGGCATCCTTGGACTATCGACAGAGCCTCAGCAACGGGTCTTCTGCCTTGCAGTGAATGTTGCCTATTATTTCTGATTCCTGTGTCCTGCTTTCCTGTTTCTTCTTCCAGCCTTGCTTGTCCAGCCTTGTCTCTCTAGCGTTGTCTCATCCAGCCTTGCCTTGACCTGCCCATCTTATCCAATGTATTCTGTGTGTCTTCATCCACCCTTGACCTTTTGCTTGGACCTGACCATGATTGCCTGCCTTCTAGACCTAACCTCTTATCTGTACCTGACCATTTTTGTTAGCCACTTGCCCTGACCTTGACCTGTCTCCAACTCTATTAGTCTGCTGCCTGCCCTGACCCTGGCATATCTTTGGACCCTAGTTCTATTCGCCACTGTTGGAACCTGCCTTAGGTCTGCCGGCCACCAGAACCCAAGGGCTCAACCTGCATGGGAGGTGGATGGTATAGGTGAAGCTCTAGTCTGTCCCAACTCAGAGCATGTTTACCAGCTGCCACTGTAGATCTCATAGGTTCGCCTATGAGTCTACGTCAATTACGCCACAGCACATCCATGCCACCCTTCACAATCTTAATGTCATCTGCAAACCATCTCTATTAACCCACTACAATATTGCTCATAACAATATAGAAAAGAACACCAATACATGAGGCACACTGATGATAATCCTCAGAGTAAACTCCATTCACCTCTATCTTCTGTTGTGTGCATGCAGAAAAATTTTAGTTTCATCTTGTTTCCTTTTTATTGTGTATCTTTAAAACTTTGTTTTGTTTCATTTTGTTTGTATCCCTTTTTTGTTTTTAGTGTATGCTATTTGCAAATAGCATGCAATAAATGCATTTAGTGCTTGTTATTTGTGAATAGCATACAATAAAAGCATTCAGCATGCGCTATTTGTGAATAGAATGTGCCATTCACAAATAACATACGCTAAATGCTTTTAGTGTACATGATTTACAAAAAACCAGGTAAACGAAAATTGGTTATTTACTCTTTCAAAAAATACAAAGACTGGAGGACATTCAATGAAGTTACTAGATAATAGGGCAGATTTTCGAAACAGCGCGCACAGGGTACATTTATGCGTGCTACCCGCCGCGCACAATGTACACCCGATTTTATAACATGCGCACGCTGCCGCGCACATATTATAAAATCCAGGTTCAGCTCGCACAAGGGGGTGCACACGTGCACCTTGCGCACACCGAGCCCTAGGGGAGCTCTGATGGCGTTCCCCGTTCCCTCCGCTCCCCCCACCTTCCCCTCCCTTCCCCTATCTAACCCACCCCCCAGCCCTATCTAAATCTCCCCCCTACCTTGTTATCAATAGTTATGCCTACCTCTGGCAGGTGTAACTTGCGTGCGCTGGCCGGCTGCCGGCGCACCATTCCCCGGCACAGCCGCTGTGCTGGAGGTCTCAGTCCCGCCCCCGGACCTGCACCACACCCATGACCCCACTCCCTTCCCGCCCCTTTTTCAAAGCCCCGGGACATACGCGCGTCCCGGGGCTTGCGCACACCGCCGAGCCTATCCACAATAAAAACATAGCTTTCCCACAATAGACTCAAATTAAACACAAGTAAAACAGAATTAATCTACTTATCTACTGTACCCGATTCAGCTCACCGACCCCCACCAACATTCACTTTTCAGAACCAACTCATCAATATAAAACCTCATGCAAAAAATCTAGGTGTAATGATAGACTCAAAACTGACAATGACCGATCATATATCTGAACTTGTAAAAAAATCTTTCTACAAAATATATATGATAAAGAAACTCAAACCATTCCTTCTCCCGAATGACTTCCGACTGATTACCCAGGCATTAATTTTATCCTCACTAGACTACTGTAACGCTCTCTATCTTGGTTTACCACAATCCACTATATGACCTTTACAATTAATACAAAACGCAGCCGCCCGCATGTTATACAACACACCCCGGACAGATCACATTACTCCTATTCTACAGCATCTGCATTGGCTTCCAATTTCATATCGTATCACTTACAAAATTCTGTCTACTATACACAATCTACTCTACAATATTAATTGTATTAGTAATACTAAACTATTACTCTCAACTTTAGTTTAACTATGCCCTCCTCTTCTAGGCATTCTAGCTCTATTGTTACTCTCTTATAACCTTTGATCTCGCCCTCTGTACATATGTATATAACCCTTTCCTTTCTTACCCTTTCTCTTCCCTTCCCGTTCCAATTTGCTCCCCACCCCTCCTATACCCCCAGTTTTTCGCCTTGATACTAGATTAAGTTATGCAATCACATTTATTTTACTCTATATTTCTATCTAATATTCCGTTAATTAAGTTGTTCTTGATTTTGTATTTTACTGTTTTAATGTATTGTGGAATTCAGATATTATTATACTGTTATATGTACACGCAACTGCGTATTTTTGTTCTATGTACACCGACGTGATATCTTTGATGAGCGGCGGTATATAAAAACCAATAAATAAATAAATAAATAAATAAATTCCATCTGGCTATGCTCACTATTACGAATTTACAGACCCTCTAGACAACTCCGTTCCCTTGATAAATGCATTCTTGAAGTACCTACAGTAAAATCCGTAAGTTTAGCACTAACCCGTAAACGAGCATTCTCTATTGCCGGTCCACTACTGTGGAACTCACTCCCTGAACTTATCTGTCTGACAGCCAACCGTACAGAATTTAAAAAATTGTTAAAAACTCATCTTTTCATTCATGCATACAATTTATATTAAGTTTACTACATTACATTACTTTTGGTAATTTAATTGACTATTTTATGAATTTTAATGTGTTTGTATATGATTTTATGACTTGTTTGTTAATGTGTAATATTGCTTGTGTATGTGCAAATATGTAAACCGCCTAGACGGATAGTCCCCTACCCATTGTGCGGTATATAAGAATCTTAAATAAATAAATAAATAGGCTTGGTGCACGCAGGAGGGTTTTTAAAGGGTTACGCGCGTAACCTTTTGAAAATCTACCCCAATATATTTAAGACAAATAAGTGAAAATATGTTTTATTCAATTCATAATTTAACTCTGAAATCATTGCTGCAGGATGTGGTAAAAGCTGTTGGTGTAGTTGTTTAAAACAGGTTTGGACAAATTCCTGCAAGAAAAGTCCATGAACCATTATTAAGGTGGACTTGGAGAAATCCACTGCTTATCTCCTGGATAAGCAGCATGGGATCTACCTACTCTTTGAGATCCTGCCAGGTACTTGTGACCAGGATTGGCCACAGTTGGAAACAGGATACTGGGTTTGACGGACCTTTGGTCTGACCTTGTATGGAAAATCTTATATATTATTAGCAAATCGCATGTGTAAAATGACATACCAAAAAAATTAAATTTCAGAATTTTTTCCTGTGATTTCAAAATGACATGAAATGATGTTCCAAATGACTGCATATCCCAACTGCAATCATAAAAATGTCTGGGGTGAGCTATCAGTTACTGAGACAAACTTATGGTGCAGAGATGAAAGTTGACATGTCGATTGTGAGGGTGATTGAGGAAGATGGGGATTACATTGAGTAAAGACCCATTATCCTGCAGTACAGCATATTAACCTGGTTTTACTTGTCATTCATGTCACATCTGGAGTAATAGTTAGTAGAAGCATTTTCCAGCTTCTGATTAGGAGCGTGAAGAAGGACAAAGTCTAGTTGAGGAACAGAATGAAGAAAATAATCTTACCTGGCCAGCACTGGCAGGTGTAATTCTCAGCATGCTCCTCACAGGTTGCATTATTGTGGCAAGGCTGTGACCAGCAGAGTGGGATTAAGGTTTCACAGTGCAAACCCATGAATCCTCTGTCAGTACAGTTGCAGCTGTATCTGTAAGAGAAAGATATTTAGTCTAAGGGCCAGATGTACTCAGTATTTTTCTCCATAGATAAAAAGGGGTTCATTTTCATATGGTCTAGTCCAGTGGTTCCCAAACCTGTCCTGGAGGACCCCCAGCCACTTAAGTTTTCAAGATATCCACAATGAATATGCATGAGATTAAATTTGCATGCTATGGAAGCACTGCACGCAAATTTATCTCATGAATATTCATTGTGGAAATCCTGAAAACTGACTGGAAGGAGGTCCTCCAGGACAGATTTGGGAGCCACTGGTCTAGTCATCAAATTCTGGGAGTTAGCCAGCTAGGCCAGCCCTTTTGAAAACCAACTCCAGCCGCGACTGAATTTAGCACTCCAAAGGTGGGTAGCCCCAGAGACATTCCTGGCATTTTTTTGGGGGGAGGGGATGTTCGGGAAGGGACTCAGCTGCGTAGTGCTGATTTTCAGCACTAAGCAACTAAGTTTAACCACCTAACCTTACTGCAAAGTTTAGCTGCCTAGATTTAGGTAAATTTTCAGCTGCAACCAATTCACCCAAGCCTGGTACATCCAAAATTTGGCTAACTAGGTAGAGCACCAAGTAAAAAAAATTATATATATATAGACCCCCTTAATGAAAAAAACACTTTAGTACACTTAGAAATATAAAACATGATGGCAGCAAAATGCCATATAGCCCATCCAGTCTGCCTATCCACCCAACTCATTTAGCTTTACGATTCCTATCACTCCCTACAGAAACATAACGTAACCCTAGCATAGCAGGCATCGCATGGCTCTTGATGCCTCACTGTAAAAAAACCCTTCACTTGTAAAAATCTTGCCATAAATCAGCTTTGTTTCAGAGCCACTGAGACAACTGCTAAACTGTTTCCCATTGCTCTTGCCATTTGCTTTGAATGCACTTCAATGCTTGATTCTCCCTGTCTGGTAAAGATATTATTGAGACAATAATTTGTGTCTGAGCTTTAAAACTGTGAGGAAGTACCATAATGAATTATTTACAGATATCATTAATACCAGCTAGCTAGCAAATAATTGAGATTTCTGATAGGTTAAGTGGTGTTGAGGTACCCATGGCACCCTCAGTAATCTTTGGGCTTTATGGAAAAATGTTTCCCCACTTTGCACCTATAGGGAAAATATCTTCATTTAATGCAAGGCCCCAAATCTGCACTGTAAATTAAACCTGATTCATCATGCAGTGTCTGCTCACGCAAAATTGTCAAAAATGAAACTCTTTTGATCTGGAAGGCATTACCCATTGTCTTCATCTGTACACTGTCCTCCGTTCAGGCATGGCTGACTGGCGCACTCATCGATGTTGATTTCACAGTGACCACCAAGGAATCCAGGTGCACAGGCACAGAAATAGCCTCTCAATGAATCATGGCAGGTCGCCTTGTTCAGACAAGGCTGGGACAAGCACTCATCAATTTCCAGCTCACAGTTTATACCTTTAAGGAAGTACAAAGTCAGTGAAGTGTTGAGACTATAGGTTTTGACACAGGAAAACCATTGTGTTAAGCAGTATGCTATACTTCACCGAGGCATGTCACATCAGTTTGGAAAATCATTTTGCCCTTATAAGCTGAACTGATCCAAAAAATTCATTTTTGTAGTTTAAGGAGTAAATTGTAAAAACCATCAGCAAAATACAGCAGCAGTTCATAAGATGCAATAGCAATAAGCATGTTGACCTTATTCACTTAGGGCCTGATTTTTGAAAAGCATTTACAAGCTTAAAACTGGGTTTTGCACATGTAAATACACTTTACCCAAGTAAGTGGGCTTTTGAAAACTGCTACAACATATGCCATTAAATTGTCCATAGGATATTCATGTATAAGTGCATTTTACATGCATAAATGGCTTTTTTAAATTCCTATGATATTATGATACATTTACACATGCAACTCCTTATAAAGTTCCCTCCTTTAAGCTTTTTTCCCCGTAGACACAGAAAAAGAGAAAAGCCTTAGTAAATCAGGACTTATAAAATAAGGGTCCCACAGATTGTACTACTTACCACGTACCATTGTCAAGAACGTGCTGCTGAATTCTATTATTAGGTTTCACTGGCTGCTAGATGCAGTCTAGTAGTTTAAACAAATAGGTCTTGTAAACGAGATGTGCATTTTGCAAGCAGATATGTTTTTTAATGTACCAGTAAGAAAAGAGGATGTATATCAGTTCAACACCACCTGAGATAATATGCTAATTTAAACTGAATTAATCAGCTACAATACATTTGCCTAGCTGTAGATGGGCAGGTTTAGTCCTGTGCTATATATTGCAGAGAAATTTGTTCTACATTTTATGAGGTTATCTAGTGATTACCGGTGAGTGAGAAACTGCACTTTGGGAAGATCATTGCCTCTGTAAGAATCAGAGTCCCATGTTTTCTTCAGGCTCTGTCGCTCACTATAAAACGGGAAAAGCCTACTCACAGCTGGAGTAGTCACACTGAAAGCAGGGCAAGATGCGACAAGACATAAAATACTTATAAAACAGGGGAAACATTTGCCACATTTGTTGTGGATGAAGGCTGATGGAACCAGATTCCAGTCTTGGTTCCGAATCAGCTGGAAGCCCTAAGGAGCAGGAGGAAACGGTAGGGCCCAGAAATATATATTTCTTCACAGAAAGGATGATGAGGCATGAAAAAGTCTCCCATGAGAAGAGGTGAAAGCTAAAACAGTAACAGAATTCAAGAAAGATTGAGATAAGCACAGAGGATCTTTAGGATGAAGAGGTCTAGGAAAAGCCGGAGATCAATTGGGGTTTACAGCTCTGTACCAGGAAGTAAATTGAGCTGACTAGATGGGCACTATGGCCCTTAAATGCTGTCATATTCTATGTTTCTAGGATTGGGTTGCTATGGTGCCCATGATCTATGGGTGGTTCTGAAGTAGGTTAGACTGACATACTTAAGTTATGCTGAACTGTGAAGACATGGAAACATTATGGCGTTGATGAAAAGGCAGTGCAACAGATGCAGAAGAAACTGTCCAAGGTACACACTTATTTCACACACTTGCACACTTACAGGTGAATTTTAAAAGCCCTACATGAGCCGAAGCAGGAAGATACACAAGTATCTCGGGCTGGCGTGCGCCACGCAGATTTTAAAAAGCTCGTGAGTACGCGCTTACCTCCCGGTACACGCACAAATCAAAAAGTTATAAAAGGGGCGAGGCATGGTTGGGATATGGACGATCTGGGAAACTGGCTTGAAACGTTCGCATAAGTATGTACATGCACAAGTGCACACCGGGGTCCCCTACCGTGTAACTTTACTTCTGCCATTGGCGGCATGTAAGCATTAAAATAAAATAAACTAGGTGAGTCACGGGATTTTAAGGGTCGGGGTTAAAAGGGAGGCTACAGAACAGGGGGAGATTAAGAAGTCTGACAGTTAACTGGGCGAACCTGAAACGAACTGGGGAAAAGGGCTATTGCTTTGGCATACGTTGCTTTTAAAATCCCCCCCCCCCCCCCCACTTATGCAGTAAAGGCGGCATTTGCACACGTGGGCATGTCCATATAAAATTGTGCACACCTGTATGTGCATACAGCCGATTTTATACCATGGGCACATATACGTGCGGATGTCATAAAACGACTGCGTCCATTTGCGTGAGCCAGCATACGCGCATACATGTGTGCCTGCACGGCTGTTTAAAAGTTACCGTCCCCGATTTTTGCTAGTTTATTAGTGCGTGTACCTGTTAACTTAGAAAATATGCAGTTGTCAAAATGAGTATAAAGAAATGCTTGAGCATTTCCTTTGCTGTGAGCATACTTCGGTAAGGAAGATGTGCTCATAAAGCTGGTACTAATATGTATAAATCTGTCTGCTGATATTTTCTGGTCTGTCCTAGAGGGCTCAAGTGTTTCTAACTACCTCAGATCCCCCTTTTGCTTCAGGTACTAGCAACAACACTGGAGCACTTCCTGTGGCCTTGTCCTCATCTGGTTTATTTTCATACCATTTTGTTCACTGAAGGCTTACACTACATGTCCAATGCATTTCAGCCATCATTATTTCACAGTCAGAACAACAAGTGTATGAACAAAGAGACTGAAGATCCTGAATGTATAGATGAAGAATAGCATATAATGCTGAAGTCCTGTTCATTTACGCCTTGCAACACCGAGATGTGCTAAAATGCTTAGAACATGGTATGGACCTCAATATGATTTATACTGTACATTTCTATTTTTAGTGCTTTTAATTTTAGTAGGGATGTGCCTCATTTAAATGTCCAGACCCATCTTATGGTGTCCGTGGGGTCTAGACATCCAAATGAGACAGGCATGACCCCAGTCGCTCATGCCCCATTGGATAAGTATTTAAAAATGGTACTGGTGGGCTCTGAGGTGCCTGGCAGGGCTGGAGTGACTAGGGATCAAGTCCTGCCCCATTTTGATGTCCAGACCCCATAAACAGGGTAAGATGGATCCAGAAAGCTGGGGGTGGGATAGAGGAAAGCCCAGTGGGGCTTCAGCATTTAAATTTTGATAGAGCTGGTGGGTTTTTTGGCTTTTTGTTTTGTTTTGGATTTTTTCCATTCGTTTTATTTTGTTTCAAATAAACAAAACAAAATAAACCACAAATGATAAAGGAAAAAAAAAAGTAACAAAATGAGATGAAAAATCCAAGTGCACACCTCTGCATTTTAGAAGGCTTTAAGATTCGTAAAGTGGTAGTTATTTAAGATTTAGTTAATTCAATTTTAAAAATAAAGTCCATTCATGTTAATAACAATTTATATTTAATCTGATATTTGTAAATCATAGGGAATTAATAAAAATTAGAGGTTTTTATTATTTCTCAGTGTCAAAACAAACAGACAAGTTGAAATTACTTGTATTAAAAATAAAGGCTGCTATATTAGGTGTGCTAGAACCATAGATTTATATAAAGACATGATGACATTCTCAGTTTTATTATCCATTCCTAATATTCTGTTTATTCTTTCTAGTGCTGCCACACACAGAGTTGAAGATTTCAATGTATTGTCCACAGTAACCTTAGGATCCTTTTCCTGGGCAGTAACTCATTATGTGGAACCTAGCATTGTGTACCTATATTTAGGATCTTTTTCCCCATGTGCATCTGCACTTGGCCACATTAAATTACATCTAAATAAGAACATAAGAACATGCCATACTGGATCAGACCAAGGGTCCATCAAGCCCAGTATCCTGTGTACAACAGTGGCCAACCAAGTCTAAGTATCTTCCAAGTACTCAAACATTAAGGGCATGATTTTAAAAGGATTTACGCGCGTCAGACCTATTTTAAAAAGATCCAGCGATGCGCGTAAAGCCCCGTGACGCATGTAAGTCCCAGGGCTTTACTAAAGGGGCAGGGAGGGGGCGGGGCCAGAGGCCTCCAACACAGCGGCCATTGCTGCTGTGTCGGAGGATCGTGTGCCAGCAGGCTGCTGGTGCGTGCATCTTGTGCCTGCCTGGAGGTAGGCGCAAAAGGTAAGACAAAGGTCAGGGGGGGTGAGAGTAGGGCTGGGGGGAAAGGTTAGTGGAAGGGGTGGGAAGGTCAGGCTAGGGGAAGGGAACGTGGTAAGGCAGTGCGGTTTGGTGCGCGCAAGGTGCACAATTGTGCACCCCCTTGTGTGTGCCGACCCTCGATTTTATAACATGTGCACGCCTGCGCACGCATGTTATAAAATCGGGCATACATGTGTGCGCGCCAGGTAGCACGTGCACATGTACGCCCACGCGCACCTTTTAAAATCTACCCCTAAATGAATAGATCCCAAGCTACTAATCCTTATTGATTAATAGCAGTTTATGGACTTCTACTCTAGGAACTTATCCAAACTTTTTTTAAACCCAGCTACACTAACTGCCATAACCACATCCTCTGGCAATGAACTCCAGAGCTTAATAATGCATTGAGTGAAAAAGAATTTTCTTTGATTTCTTTTAAATGAGCTACTTGCTAACTTCATGGAATACCTCCTAGTCCTTGTATTATCCAAAAGAATAAACAACCAATTCACATTTTCCCATTCAAGTCCTTTCATGATTTTGTACACCTCTATCATATCCCCCCTCGGCCGTCTCTTCTCCAAGCTGAATAGCCCCAACCTCTTTAGCCTTTCCTGATAGGGGAGTCATTCCATCCCCTTTATCATTTTGGTTGCCCTTCTTTGTACTTTCTTCAATGCAACTATATCTTTTTTGAGATGCAGCGACCAGAACTGCACACATTCGGGCGGATTTTAAAAGCCCTGCTCGCGTAAATCCGCCCGGATTTATGCGAGCAGGGCCTTGCGCGCTGGCGCGCCTATTTTCCATAGGCCGTCGGCGCGCACAGAACCCCGGGACGTGCGTAGGTCCCGGGGTTTTTGGACGGGGGCGTGTCGGGGGTGGGGCCGAACGACGCGGCATTTTGGGGGCGGGACGCGGCGTTTCGGGGGTGGGCCCAGGGGCGTGGTTTCGGGCCGGGGCATTCCGGGGGCGTGGCCGCACCCTCCGGAACCGCCCCCGGGTTGGGTCTCGGCGCGCGTGGATTTACATCTCCCTCCGGGAGGCGTAAATCCATGGATAAAGGTAGGGGGGAGTTTAGATAGGGCCGGGGGGGTGGGTTAGGTAGAGGAAGGGAGGGGAAGGTGAGGGGAGGGCGAAAGAGAGTTCTCTCCGAGGCCGCTCCGATTTCGGAGCGGCCTCGGAGGGAACGGAGGCAGGCTGCGCGGCTCTGCGCGCACCGGCTGCCCAAAATCGGCAGCCTTGCGCGCGTCGATCCAGGATTTTAGAGGATATGCGCGGCTATGCACGTATCTTATAAAATCCAGCGTACTTTTGTTTGCGCCTGCTGCGCAAACAAAAGTACGTGATCGCGCAGTTTTTAAAAATCTACCCCATTATTCTTGGTGCGGTCTCACCATGGAGCAATACAGAGGCATTAAGACATTCACCATTTTATTTGCCATTCCTTTCCTAATAATTCCTAACATTCTCTTTGCTTTTTTGACCGCTATAGCACATTGAGCCAATGATTTCAATGCATTATCCACTATGACCCCTAGATCTCTTTCTTGGATGGTAACTCCTAAGATAGAACCTAACATTGTGTAACTACAGCAAGGGTTATTTTTCTCTATATGTATCACCTTGCACTTGTCCACATTAAATTTCAGCTTCCAATCTTCCAGATTGGACACCCAATCTTCCAGTCTCACAAGGCCCTCCTGCAATTTATCACAATCCACTTGAGATTTAACTACTCTGAATAATTTTGTGTCATCTGCAAATGTAAGCACCCTTTCCATATCATTTATAAATATATTAAAAAACACCATTCCTATAACAGATGCTGAGGCACTTCACTGTTTCTCTTTTTCCACTGTGAAAACAGACCATTTAATCCTACTCTGTTTCCTGTCTTTTAACCAGTTTGCATTCCTCAAAAGGACATTGCTTCCTATCCCATGACTTTTTAGTTTTCTTAGAAGGGACTTTGTCAAACGCCGTCTGAAAGCCCAAATACACAACATCTACTGGTTCATTTTGTCCACATGTTTATTCACCCCTTCATAAAAATGTAGGAAATTTGTGAGGCAAGAATTCCCTTGGGTAAATCTAAATATTCTGTGATTTTATTCTTTATATCAGTTTCCACGATTTTTCCTGGCACTAAATTCAGGTTCATTGGTCTATAGTTTCCTGTATCTGTTGCGCGTCCCGGCTGCGTTGGTGCTGCGACCAGGCCTGCTCACTTGCGCTTCCCTCCACAAGCTCCGGCTCCTCTTCTCTTGCTGCGGCCGCCAGCTCCCGACATCCCCAATCCTTTCCAGCTTCCTCCACACTGCAGACCTCTCAGCAGAGCTCCCGTAGGGGCTCTGCGTCTTCGGTCCTGCCCCTAGGCGCGCACGCTGCAAACGTCTGCACATTTAAAGGGCCCAGGGCAGGAACCTCGTCTCAGACGCCGCCCGATGATGTCACATGAGACTTCCTACTTAAGGCGAGGTTCTGTCCCCAGAACCTCGCCTTGGAAATCGGGTCGACACCTTCGGTGTAGCTAGTTGCTGTCCTACGTTCCTGTGTTCTCCTGCTTCCTTGATCCAGTCTCTGTTCCTGTGTTCCTATCTGTTCCAGTGCTCCTCTCTGTGTTCCAGCGTCTGTCCTGATTCCTGCTCCACGTTCCTCCTCTTGTCATACCTTCTCGGACTGATTCATGGTACTGACTTCTGCTTGCCTGACCACATTGACCGCTGCCTGGAACTGACCTCTGCTCACCTTGTCTACTTTCGAACCGAACTTGGAACTGACCCTTGCTTTGGCTGACCACCCTCGGTCGGATACCCTGGCTTTGACCCTTGCGCTTCACTCGGATACTCTGTTCGCTCCTGTGACCACCAGACCAGCCTGCTCGGACGCTGCCCGCAGCCTACTTCAGACTAGACCAGTAGGCGCTGCCTATCTCGCCTGGAGGACTTTCATTTCCTGTTGCCTTCCTGAGGTCTCCGGTGATCCCGGTGCAGGTCTAGTCCCTCCTTTCTTCATCAGCTACGCACCTTTGCTCGTGGTGGACGCACCTCTCTGTTACCTCTCCGGGAGACCCTTGGAGGCTCACCTAAGTCCAGACGGTCCAAGTACCCAAGGGCTCAACCTGCGGAAACCCCGGATTGCTATTGGCAAAACTCCAGCTAGTCTCTGTCTTCCTTGTGTGCTCCGCCTCCTGGTGGCAGGCGCTCTATGAGTCCGACCAGAGGGCCGTACCAATCCTGCACCAGGCCAAGGGTCCACCTCCAGTGCAACAGGATCGCCCTGGATCCCTTTTTAAATATAGGGGTTACATTGGCCATCTTCCAATCTTCATGTACATTGGATGATTTTAATGATAGGTTACAAATTTTTACTAATAGCAAATCTGTTTCTATTGAATTACCCAATTTTGCTTCTCTGAGGCTTCTTAAAACAAAGTTAGAAGGCTAAATGTTTGGAAATGCATCCTAATAGAGGCATAAAACATGCAAATTAAAATGCTTTGATGCATAATTTTCATTTAACCAAATGCTTAACATAAATATTTATCACTTTGAAAAGTAGTTTTAGTTTTATACATCTAAAATTGTATACATATAAGTGAGGGGGATTTCTCAGCACCAAGACTGGATGTCTTGTGATTCTTGAAAATTCACTCCAGAAGGCATTGGATAAAGTCCCTTATGAGAAACTCCTCAGGAAAAGTCATGAGATAAGAGGCTGTGCGTTGTTCTAGTCTCTGCATCTCAAAAAAGATATAGCTGAACTGTAAAGGGTACAGAGAAGGGTGACTAAAATGATAAAGAGGATGGAACGGCTCCCCTCCGAGAAAGGATAAAGAGGTTAGGGCTGCTCAGCTTGGAGAAGAGTCGGCTGAGGGGGGGGAGATGATAGAGGTCTACAAAATCATGAGTGGAATTGGAGAAAATTATTTTTCACTCAACACACAATTAAGCTCTGGAATTCATTGCTGGAGGATATGGTAAAAAAGGCAGTTAGCACAGCTGAGATTTTAAAGTGTTTAGACAAGTTTCTGGAGAAGTCCATAAACTGTTATTAATTAAGTATCCCTGGGCATTAGCAACATGGGATCTATTTACTGTTTGGGATCCTGCCAGGCACTTGTAATCTACTGTTGGAAACAAGATACTGGGCTTGATGGGCCCCCAGTCTGACCCACTATGGCAATTCTTATGGCTTGGTAACTGGTTAATGAATAAGAAGTAAATTGTAGGACTAAATGGTCAGTTTTCCCAATGGAAAGAGATGAACAGTGAAGTGCCCCAGGGATCTGTACTGGGATCGGTGTTTAACTTATTCATAAAAGATGTGGAAAAGGTAGCAACAAGTGAGGTGGTCAAATACACAGATGACAATTTTTTTTCAAAGTAATTATATATGTTAATATATATTATATATGGTTAACAGTAACATATATTACTATTAGCCATAGTAATCAACAACAATGGTGCATTTCATACTAATTTTCTTATGTTCAAAACTATTTTTAATAATATAGATTATACAGAAAGGGTAAGGAAAATGGTAAATTGTAGCCATGGTAGAAAATGTAAATGTTGACCTCATGTTACAACAGGGGTGGGGAATCTCTGGTCCTTGAGGATTGCAAACTGTCAAATTTTCAGGATATACCTAATGAATATTATAATAGATTTGCTAGTATTTTGGAGAGTCCCTGTACAAATAAAAAGGATGTGTAGCAAGGTTTCCCAAACTTTTAACCAATGTGACCTTATTTTAGTACTTGAAAATTCAAATAACCCCAGAGAATGAACAAAAGAAATCAGCAGGGGTGTGGCTCCACTCTCACCCTCCCCATACTCCAGCTGATCCCTTCTTTCAGCCTTCACCCTCTCCTTTCTCAACCTCCTCTCCTCAGTGAATCCCCTCTTTTAACCTCCACCATTTCAGCTGATCCCCTCTTACTTCCCTCAGTGCCTCTCTCTCATATCCTCTACAGCCCTTTTTGCTTCCCTCCAGCTGATCCTCCCTCATTTGGCCCTCTTAAAGGTGCAGGGGCTCATGGTCCAGCAGCATTCGGAACATTGTCAAATAGATATAGGGCAAGGGCCCTGTGGGTCTGTGCCTAGCAGTGCCCCTAGACAGCCTTTCTGACGTTAGTCGACCATCCTTGGTGAAACATTTTTGTATTTGGTAAAATGTATTTGTCCTTCCAGACTATTCCAATAAGATAAATATCGAGATTTAAACTTTTATAATGATGCATTTCTGTATGAAATGCTAACATTGCCTTGAAAATGTTGGCCATATATGTTTCCGTACTACATCAATATTGAGCACCAGTTTAAATTTTGTCCTGCACGCCGCCCACTAGGGATGTGCATTCGTTTTCATTTGCTTCTATAATTTGTGTGTAAAATTTTTATGGGCGTAAAATTTTTATGTGCATATTTTTGTTTTCTGCACACAATAGCATTTAAGCACATAAACTACTGAAATACATGAAACAAACAGAAACAGCACTATAAGAAAAACGATAAAACAAAAGAGGGAATCAAGCTGAAAATGTTTTGTGTGCACACCCCTAGCCTCCTACAAATATAGCCAGCTGCAGCTAACTCGAAGGTAGCTGGCCTGTATTCCATGCCTGGTTTATTTGTAAGATTAAAGCATAGTTTTTCTCTCATCTGTACATACAAATTTGAAAATGGATAACATATTCTTCAGAGCTTTGATGTCCCCAATTTGACTTCATGTTTTAACAGCTGTTTGCCATATTCCTCATACACATTCCACATGCAATGCTTTCTCACTTTTACTGGAAGAGCATGCAATGCTATTTTGCTTAAATAGGGAATTCCTGCAAAATCTTCCATCCAGTAGTCAGGCGTACAGTGCAGTAAGTTTCGTTTGGGTTAAAATCATGTGAAAATTAATTCTACCATTTGCTTACCATTGTACAACATGCAGATTTAGAGCAGATATTTTCCACTTACATGTTAAAAACTGAAACATGCTAAGGAAGCAAAAGGAAGGCTGAGCTACTTCTCATTCTGACTCGTGTTGTCAGACAAGGATAATAATGGTTGTGGCAAAATCCTCTGACACAATAAATGAAGATTTTTGTTACTAATGGGAACACCATGGGCTTTCATCCTGCTATCCTATCTACCTGTCCATTCAGCACAACTCGCTGCAAGTTGCAAAACAAAACAAATACATCAGCTAACTCTCCGGGGACATAACTACCCTGCCGTAATGTTGTTCAATATGAAAATATTCATCTTTCATAACAAAAAGCTACATCACTATTGATCCTTTATGAGATCATTATTATTATTATTAAATCTGAAGGATGTTCTTTTATGGACTGAAATTCTGCAGTCCACTCTAGCTCATGTTTTTAAAGTTGTTCATTCTTTTTTTTCCCCACTTTCCTATGTATTGACTTCCTAGATCGTTAGTAATGTTGTCATTGTACAATATTTTCTGCATCAACAAGACCACTACACTTGAGAATGATAAATACCCACCTGTCTCAATAAATGTCAGCAGAACCTCAGCCCATGGCCATGGACCTTACTTTGCGCCAAACTGGGAAGCAGTTAGACCTACTTTGAACTGCCTTCCACATCCATAATTATAATGGATACTGCTGCAAGAAAACCCCAGTGTGGTTCACTGCTGGGAATGCTTTTGTCACATCAAACCCTTTAGTATATTCCTCACTTTGCGGACTAAAAGCAAAGGCTTGGCTGTTCAACCAGGCCTCCCTCTAGATTCTTCACTAAAGAAGTAGAAGACAGAACCCCTTTAACTGGACACTTGATTCACTGTTGACTTCAGATGACCTCTAACTGGAAGTTATTATCGTTGTACCTACAGCTTCATTCTAACCTGATTGTACTCCATCTTGAGATCATTTTTGAAAAAAAGGCAGAATATCAAATGCTTGGAAACAGCATATTCCTACAATTTCAATTTGAATACAATAATTTTTAGAGCTGGGTATGATTCTTTAAAATAATCCAAATTTTGACACAGAGTTGGCCCAGACGGTGAAAAGATGATCCCCAAGTCATTTTGTGAGACAGATTACCGGGAGAAGGCAGGAGGAGTAACTTCTTAGAACCCTAATGCAGGCTTCACACAGTCCCAGGGCCAAGCTTACTGTCCTGAGCCACTCACTCATTTCTCCAATTACTCTGCAGTAGTCAGCCACTGAGAAACCGGGGTCCAACCAGCAGGGAGGAGGACAAACTCCAGGGCCCTAGGCTCTTGAGGCTGTGGGTACCTGGTACAGTCTCTTTCGCCACTCAAACACTCTCCCAATAATACTTACATTTGCAAATCCTGGCAGTTCAGAAGGCTGGTTCTCCAGTTGGAAAAAAGGCAGAGACTTGGAGGAGTGTTCAAGCAAAACGGGAGGGAACTTCCTAACCCCCTAACCTAACCTCCCTTCCCCTCCCACCCCCTAGCCCTATCCTAAACCCCCCCCCCCCAATACTTTTATTTTACCTCGCTGCACCACTGTTTTAAAGTATGATTCCTACATGCACATGTGCGCCTGATTTTAATAACGGCGCACATGGGCAAGTGGCATCTCGCACACGCAAGGAGGGGATTTTAAAAAACACACGATGACAAAATCAGGCTTACACCAGTTCCCTCCCAGTCCGCTCCAATTAAGGAGCAGACTGGGAGGGAACTTTGCTATCCCTCTACATAGCTTTCCTCCCTTTTCCCCTCTCCTCTCCGACCCTTAAACCTACCCTAACTATCGTCCTTTTTTTGTTTTAGAACTTACCCGCTCCTCCGAGCAGGAGTACGTTCCGCGCGCTGGCCAGTTGCCGGTGTGCGCTTCCCCGGGACAGGGCCTAATGGCCACTGTCCCAGTCAGCCCCCGCCCCTTGGTCCACCCCTTTCAAGGAGCCCGGCACTTTGCTATTGCCCGGTTTTTGCGCATACTGGGCTTTGAAAATTTGGGCTTTAATCTTGGAAATTTGGGCTTTAATCTTGGAAATCTGCTTTAATCTTGGAAATCTGCATAACCTTTCTCCACCTTCCTCCTTAATAAAACAAACATTCGACCATATCATAGCATGATCTGAAATCTCAATAGGTCCAATTTCTGCTCCTTGAACATTATGAAAGATCTTGGGAAATCAACATTGTAATCAGTTTCTGACATTGTCATATGAGCGTGAGAGGTATGCGTATAGTCTCTAACTTCTGGGTTAAGCACTCGCCATATGTCAAGAAGCTGGAATCGCTTCCAAAGAATAGCAATGCCTTTATCTGTCCCTATGCGCAGCCCCTTAGGATTAAATGACTTATCAAGAAGCATGTCATGCACAACATTAAAGTGCCCAGATATATCCAGAGCTCCTTGCATATGGACTAATAATATATTCAGTACTTTAGTGAAGAAAGAATGATTGTAACTATTGGGATCATAAAAATTACAAATTGTAATCAGTTTCGCACTAAGTTTCCCAACTAAAATTAAATAACGCCCATCAATATCTTTTACTTCTGTTAAAATGTGAAAATCAATACCGTTACCAAGAAGTATAGCAACTGTAGCTATATTTCCTTTTGCAGGGAAAAAATAACAATGTGCCACCCATTCCCTTTTTAACTTTTTACTTTCAGCGTCCATCAGATGGGTCTCTTGAATGCATGCAATACCTGCTTTATTATGTTTCAATGCTTGCAAAATCTTTTTCCATTTTATGGGCACTCCCAGCCCATCAATATTCCAGGAGATAATTCTGATCTATCCCCAATCTCTAATGACTTTAATACCTGAGCAAAGGAACACTCCCACTTTAGGCAAAGGGCTCCCAGTCACACCCCTCATCTGCATTATTTCCCCAATCATTACCCCATATGTGCTATCTTGCATACTACAGCCCTTATAATGAACATTTCTTTTTCACCCTCTGCTACCAAGCTAAGCCTTATGAACAGGGCATAGGGTGACTGCTGAAGTGGTGGGGGCACCAGAAAATGTGCTGCTGCCAGGTGTCCTAGAATACAGTCCACCCTCCTACATTACCTTGTGAGCACTACTTTCTTTGATGCATAAAGCCTAGCAATTTTATGCTCACAGCAACCTTATCCTTAGAAGGAAAATTAGCTAAAGCCATCCCTTAAAATAATTGCCTAATCTACTAACATCAGTTACAATAAAATATGTGAATTAAAAAAAATATTTTCTGCAAGAACATTCAAAACCATTCTTCTGCATGCAAATGAAATTAATAAAGAGCAAACTTCTGTTTAAAATAGAAATGAGAAAGAGAGGACTATAACGCCATAAAAGCCAGTGATAAGTACCATAATTTTCACAGCAAAAATTGAAGTTACACAAGAACTGAACCTTTAAAATACAAACCCTCACCAAATACAAAATAGAAATGTGCCACCAAAAACTGTACTGAAAACCAAAAGCCTGACTGTATTATTATTCCTCACAAAACATCAAGCAATAAAATCAAGAGATATAAAACATCATTCATAATATTAAAATCATGATAATAAAAAGAATAAATGTCAACATAGCCAATGAACATCCAATAATTTTTAAAAACTTGCATAAATTTGTTCTAGTATTTCCAAAACTCTGATGAAACATTTTTAAATTATTAGATGTTTATTCAATATTTCTTTTTTTTTTAAAAAAACATTGTTTTTTGGGGGAAATATCAAATTACACCCAAAAATTAAAAAGAATTTAAAAATGTCCTGCTTTCCATACCTGGAACCTTTTGATTTCCACTCATCCTGAGATCATCATAGATGGGGAAGTAGGACCACACAAACTCTCTCTGCTCTCTCTTATTTACACACACACATACTAACACATTCATTCTTTCACATATTCCCTCTCTCATATACATGCCAATGTTCTCACACACTACCTCTGTCAGACACACACACAGGCACTCTCTCCCACATGCCTGCCTGTGAGAACCTGTGTGTGATACACCAGGCCCTAGAACACTAATACACCACCTACTGGGTAAATAGAACAAGCCAGACTGGTAAAAATCCCTATAGAGAAACTACATGCTCATCAAAATACTGCACCTTTGTCACACATGCACATCACACCCTTAACTAATACAGAATAAGGGACTACAAATTAGAAACAGAAATATGCAGGCAAAACCAGACTCTCAACTCTGGAATACTGAAGAAAAAGCAAAATGTATAAGAAATACACATTCCCAAAGACAGCATATTCCAATTGCTGGAAGGCAAAAGTTGTTATTTTTTACCTTTGCTGTCTGGTCTTATTTTTCTAATCAGTTGGTCCCAGTCACTTTTTTCCCCTTGTCTGTCTGTCCTATTCCTTTTTCAGGGTTTCTTTTTTATTCTTTGTTTCTTTTCTCTCCTCCATATCTTTTTCCTTCCTCCATACACACACACACACACACATACACACACACAGGCTCTCACTCACATGCATACACTTGGAGGTAGATTTTAAAAGAGTTATGCGCGTAACCCTTTTAAACCCCCCCCCCCCCTGCGTGCGCCAAGCCTATTTTGCATAGGCTCGGCTACGCGTGCAAGCCCAGGGATGCGCGTAAGTCCCAGGGCTTCACTAGGGGGACGTGTGGGGGGCGTGGTGTCGGCCCGGGGTCGACACCACGGCTACGCGCGTATCTTATAAAATCACGCAAACAAAAGTACACGCAGGCGTAGATTTATAAAATCTACCCCAAAGCTTTCTCTCACAGGATTCCACTCTTGCATGCTCTCACACTCACATGCAGGCTGCCATTTTCTCACACACACACACAGGCTCTCCCTCTCACATGCAGGCTCCCATAGATATGTACATTCTCTCTCACATAGCTTCATATTTCTACACAAACACATAAGCTCTCACCTTCTCTCTTTCTCGTTTGCAGGCTCCCACTCCCACACACCCATTCACACCCACACACAGGCTCCCACTCCCACTTGCTCTCTCTCACACATACACATACAGGTTCTCACACCCACATGCTTGTTCTCGCTCTCTCTCTTTCTTTCTCTCTCACATACACACTCACTCCCAGACATGCTCCCATTCACTCAGGCCCAGGCAGGTTACCATTCTCTCTCTCACTTACACTCAGGTAGGCTACCATTTATACACACACATACACAAATACAGGCAGGCTCCCCACTGGGTCTGGAAGACTGCCAGGGGCCAAGAAGAAGAGCAGGCTTGGGAGGCCACTGGTGGCCAAGAAGAGGAAGGAAGCCATTCTTTCACTGCTCCTTGCATGCCTGCCCCGTGCTATTCAAAACTTGTGGGGCTAACACTTCCTCTATGCTGATCTCACAATGCATGAGATCAGCATAGAGTACCTACTGGCCGCATGCAGTTTGAAGGCTGACACACAGAAGTGGGAGAACGGGCTTATTCCTCTTCTCAGCTGCCAGCTGCTTCCCGTGCCTGCTACTCTTCTCGGTCGCTGGCAGCCTCCCAGACCTCTGACTTCAGCCACCAGCAAATGGGGTCTGTTGGTGGCCTTGTGGTCCTCTTCCTGTTCTTGGCCACTGGTAAAATGGGGTTTGCCAGTGGCCTCCCAGGCCTCTTCCTCTTCTCAGCCGCCACTTTTCTCCTGGATGTGCATGCAGTTGGTGGTGCACAGCACACCCCGTTTCAAAGTTGGTGGTGCACACCATGGACGCTACGCCCATGCTTATGAATACAATGAGTAAAATATAAACCCAATATCCAAGAAAAATTGCATATTCTTCCCTTTCCTCTGTTCCCCTGCCACTCCATTGCCCCACCCCTTTTCCCTATAGCTTTCTTCTCTCATAAAAAACGAGAGTAGGGACCATAATTCAGTATTCAGGTGCCCCCCTCCCTATAGCTATTCTTCTCATCAAACACAACCAACATATTGATTACTATTAGTTTAAATGTAAAACCAAGTTTAGATGGAATCTGCTATGCCCAAGAGATGTATATTTTTGCTTATAGTCAAAACAAACTGCCTGTCTTTGACTGATTTCACAGATTGCTTCACATCGGCAAATACTGATACGCTTCAGGGGGAGATGCCTAAGCAGTAGACTGCTAGAACCTCCTTCCAATGCAACTCCAGCATTTCCCATTTAAAAAAAAAAAAAAAAGAGAGCAATCCATGCTAAAAATGAATCCCAATCTTGTGGTCATAAAAAAAAATCTTGCTGGGCCAAGTGGCAAACTGGAACCAATATAATCAGTGCTCCTCGCACTACTCTGGACTTTGGGTGTAATAAAAGACAAAAAAAAACCCCGAAAAAAGAAACTGCAGCCCAAGCAGGAAACTAATATGAGGCTTGTCACTCTTCTGTGCATCTGTAGAACCAACACAGCCAAGGCCCGCAAAAAATAAACAATCCCTGAAATTGCATCAACTGAAGTCACGGCATGCTTATTAACCTTGACACAATATGGACCTATATTCCAAAGATGATTTATTGATATGATCCAGAAATATTTGGGCTTCTGCTGCCGTTTCATAAAGCTTCGATTTCCCTTTGTGCCAAACTCACAGTTTAGCCGGCGACTGCAGGGAAAAAAGAACTTGCTTCTGAAAAATCGCCGAGCAAATCTGAGAAAAATCTTTCCTCAGTGACAATACTCTGGACGAGTGATCTTGAAAAATGCAAATATGATGCATTTGTTAAAACAGCTTCGGTTTCATCCTATAGGCCTGTATAATAAACTGCTTTTGAGCATAATTTTGAATTTTAGCAATCACCACTCTTGGTCTAGTGTCAGAATTTCTTCGTGGCCCAAGCCTGTATGCTCACTCAATTATAAGATGATCCTTCAGATCCAGGTAACCAAGACCTCACTCAGGTTTTTCTCCTCTATTGACTCCGGAAAGCCAAGAAAATGCAGATTCAACCTCCTTGATCTATTTTCAAGGTCGTCCAACTTATTGGCCTTTTTCACAAAATGCTTCTCCATAGATGCGATCTTAGCCTCGTACACGACCGCATCATCCTCCAACAATGAAATACGGCCTTCCATCTGATCAATTCTGAGGCTGAACACAATAATTGTATATTTTAAACTGAAAATTTGCTCAGAAATGCCACTCAACTTTTCATCTAAAGCTGTACGCACCGCTTCTGTAATTTCCGCCACCACTGAGTCAGAACGCAACCTCTCTTCTAGCTTATCCAATGCGGCTGCCATCTTGCCTTCCATAAAACGGGTTTTATCCTTTTCTTTCCTTCCAGTCTTAGCAGGCATAGCAGATAGTGCGATTCATGCAGCAATCACCGACATAAGCCCAATATGGATTTGGATTGTCAGGGTCTTCTTAAAAACACTGATTGCAGGTGATTGTGGCAGTGAGGCACTCGGAGCCAAGAAGGAAAAGTCCACTCCAGCTCACGTCATCATGTGACCCCCTTTTCTAATCTTTAATGAATGCTGACATTATTATATTTATATACCATCGTACTGTTATCATACACGGTGGTTTATCCTGCTTGTTTTGCTTGAACTTGTAAAAGCCTTTGTCTCAAAGTGAAACTACCCCTGAGGTTTATGTAGCAATAGGAAAATGCTCAGACAGACCCCCACATACTACTGGTGCAAAGAGCACCAGGTATACCTGGCCTGGCAGATTGGCAGAGTGCTTAAAGCCCAGAGCCTGAAACGATTCTGATGTTGCTAGTAGTAATTTTGTTAAGGGTTTGGATAGTTGCTTGGTTTTGTAAATATTAGGGGTATGCATTCATTCCCTATGAATTGGCAATCCACAACGTATAGGGCCATATTCATTGTATTCATGGGGAAGCGAAACGTATCGTAATTCCCCACGAATACAACAAATCTTTGCTGAATTATTCGGCCGTCTAAAAGAGCCAATTTAAACAACCCCCCCCCCCCCCACCATCACCACCCTCCTGATCCCCCCAAGACTTACCAAAACTCCCTGGTGGTCCAGCGGGGGGTCTGGGAGCCATCTCCTGCACTCACACCCTCGGCTGCCGGTATTCAAAATGGCGCCGATAGCCTTTGACTTAGTATGTCACAGGGGCTTCCGGTGCCATTGGTCAGCCCATCACATGGTGGGAGCAATGGATGGCCAGCGCCATCTTGTGCTCCTACCATGTGACAGGGGCTGACCAATGGCACCGGTCGGCCCCTGTGACATAGTGAGGGCAAAGGCCATCAGCGCCATTTTGAATACTGGCAGCTGATGGTCCGAGTGCAGGAGGTCACTCCCGGACTCCCGCTGGACTTTTGGCAAGTTTTGTGGGGGTTAGGAGGGTCCCCCAAGACTTGCCAAAAGTTCCTGGTGGTCCAGCGGGGGTCCGGGAGCTATCTCCTGCACTTCGGCCGTTGCCTGCCAGTAATCAAAATGGCACCAATAGCCTTTGCTCTTACTATGTCACAGGAGCACCGGCCATCCATTGCGGACCCACCGCTGGACCACCAGGGAGTTTTGGTAAGTCTTGGGGGGGTCAGGAGGGTGGGGGGGTTGTAGTTAATTTAATTTTAGCCGGGAAACGAATAAGAGTCAACGTATAAACATATCGGGGGGCCCGTTGCCGAATGCATCGTATCTGCCCCTGACGAATACGAATCCCGAATGCAACGTATGGCATCCCTCTGCACATCCCTAGTAAATATTACTATCCTTAACATAAGGTTTGGGGATGGCGTGCATGGTGTAATAGTTGCTACCATTGACAGAGGGCTTGGGGGGTGGTCTGTACGGAACAGCAGTTGCCACCATGTACAGCTTGCTGGGCAGACTGGATGGACCATTGGGGTCATCTTCTGTGACTGTTACTATGTCACTATAATGCATTATCCTTCAGCCACCTTTAACCTTGAACAAGGTACTTGTACTTAATTTAAATTACAAGCTGTTTGGAGCAGGTCCATTGAGGTAATGCAGGTTGCTTTTTAAAGTTTTAAGTATGCTCATGGTGATACACAGCCCTTATTATAATTAGGGTTCTATTTTGAGGTGTTTGTTTTCCAGCTAGGGATTCTATGATGGTACAAAAAAAAAAAGGTCTGGTGTTTATTTGCGCGCTTTTGAAGCATCAGTACTATTGCTGGGTACCTATTCCACTTGAATCAATTACATATATTTCCATAACACACATGTACTGCCATAACAAAACAATACTCACATTTCCCTCCAGGCATTAGCACATGTACTCCCCTACCCCCACCGCTGCTACAGCTCCAGCTTCCTCCATACAACTTCAACCCCAGCACTCTTTCCCCACCGGCTTTTCAGCTTTCTCCCCATTCCTGTCCCTATCACTCTCAAACTCCCCACCCTTGCTCATTCTTTCCTCTTACCATCAGCTCCAATGCTTCCCATTGAAACAGCTGTGAGGAGGAGGAGAAAATGGAGACTCGTTAAACTTGTGCAGCTAAGGAGTCGTCAGTGCAGAAATGGAAACCAAACAAACAGGCTGATGCAATACAGTGTGCTCGGCTGAGTGCACGACTTTACTGGAGTGTGGACGTGTGTCCAAAACCCCTCATGCAATAAGGGGATTAGTGCGTCCAAAACGTGTGTCCAAACAAGCGTGAAGCTAATAATGCTCATCACATGTCAATTCATGTTGATGAGGCTATTAGCTATTATCCCCAAAGCAAAAAAAATGCACCCAATGCGCACATTTTTACTCTCCAAAATTAACGCCTGCCTCGGAGCAGAAAAAAAAAAGTGTTGCTGGCGGTCAGGTTAGGAAAATGAATGCTCATAAAATTGAACATCTGTTTTCCTAACCCGCTGACAGCCACCTCTCCCGAGTGCCTGCAGCCAAGTAGGCACTAGGGATGCAAAATTTCCCCTAGCGCCTCCTTTCTACCATAGCAGTCCTTTTAAATATTAAACGGGCACCTGGGAGAGGTGGATTGTTGCGTGCTAAGAGAGCGGGCACTCAATCACGAGTGCCTTTTTTTTTTTTTTAAATTTTTTATTTATGCTGATTTTTACAATCTTAGAAGAAAAAGAAAAATAGTACAGATACACAATTGTACAACAGTATATCATTCTGTAGCATATATTTATAATCTGCATTTAAGAATAAGGAAAAGTAATGCTCAAAGTTGAGAGAGAATTTTGAGCGGAGTAAGGAAAACAGGAGAACCTTTTACAATTGAAAAAGAAAAGACTGTTCCTAGATATATTTATATTATCTGCTTCGTCCCTATTGCTAATTTTCATGGGGAAGGAGAATGAGAATCAAGAAATTTTTTTAACTGTGTTGTTTCGAAATAAACATATTTTTGACCATTTCTCCAAACTTCACACCTACATGGATATTTTACTATCATTTTCCCACCCTTACTTTCCACGTCTTATTTTAATTCTAAGAATTTTTTTCTCCTTAGTTGAGTTGTTCTTCCACCGTGGAAGTTTTCTATTCTTTTTTTCATAAACAATCTAAAAACAGCATCTCTATCTGTTGCGAAAACAAAACTAACATGTAATGTTGTTCTATTCTCTATTTTAGAATCTAGCGTAACTTCCAATACCTCAGATAAATTTAATGATAATCCTTCAGCTTTATTCCCTTCTACTATATTACTCTTAGCATCAACATAGTATATTTTGGATATAGTAGGCATTAATTTTTCAGGCCATTTCAATATATACGTTAAATACTCCTTGAACATATCTAAAGGTGAGACTAGGTTTAACTTAGGAAAATTTAATACTCTTAAATTTAAGTATTTTTGTTGATTTTCAATCGTTTCTAATCTTTTATTATGTAATATCTCAGATCTTGTAAACCTTTGATGACAGGTTTCACGTGTATTTAATCTTGATTCCATCACTTGTTTTTCTTTATCTATTTTTTCTATCGAGGCTTCCAGTTTTTTTGATTGAAAATTCGCATCAGTAGTCTGCTGGGTTAACTTTACTATTGCTGTTTCCAAAGAAACAATGGCAGACCATAGAGATTCCAGTGTGATTTCATTTGGTTTAATTGGTAATATCTTCAGTTCTATTCCTGATCCTGATTTTTTTTTCCCCTTATTAGCAAGGTCCTCTCCACTGCCTTCGTTAGTTAAAGAGGAAATTTGAAATACTTCTGAAGAAATTACTTGTGGCGGTGGGGGGGTACACGGAGCTCCGGGGCTAAGAGATGTTTCGGTCGGTAGATCAGGCACCCGCTCCGTGCCTCTATCTACAATGACCACCTCCTCCGGTTGAGTTCTAGGAGTGGATGAAAAGAATGCTGGTATCTGAGATTGAATTGGCTCAGATAAGGAGGGTATTGTTGCCTCTCTTATCTTTGCCTTTCTTTTTGTATGCGGCATTTTATTTGAAGGAATATATAAAGATTCCAGATATTACTTTCCTCCAAAGTCTTCTCAGTCTGAAAGACTCTAATCTGAGCGGGATAGGAGCGTTTAGGAGAAAAAAAAGTGATTACTCACTGTTATAAGCATATCCAAGCAGCCGAATTACTTCTCAGTGGCGACACGCGCCGGACGGCAACAAGCGCCGAGGGAGACTGGCTTTTAAGGACGCCAGTCCCTAGGTGATGACGTCAGCGTTGTCAGTCCGTGGGTGGCACTCCGGGAACCAGGGCTCCTCCACCCCTCCACAGAGGAAGAACTCGGGCACACCAGACGAACCTGAGAGGTAAAAAGTTCTTTTTCTCCTCCGCTCCTTTTCCCACGAGTGCCCATTTAACGTGCGACAATATTTCATCGGCTCAAAAGTGGAGAACACAAGGCAGGCAAGAGGAGTGATGAGAGGGTACTGGGGAGCTGGTGTCTTTCCAGCGTTTAACCAATAAACACCTATTTTATTTCGTTTTCTGCATCGGGCTTGTTTTCTCAGTATTTCATCAGGTAAAACAGCAAAATCTATGAAACAGTAGTTTGTAAAATAACTTTAGAGAAGATGAATTAAAAAGTATCTGAAGTGTCATCATATCTGTAGTTCTTGTAGTATTCGTTATCCTCCATTCACTGTTCTAAGTGATTAATACAAACCGAGGCCACTTTTATTCTGTAGCATTGTGAAAAGTTGCTCATCTGTTTGTTTATGCATTAGGAAAACTGGAATCTTCGTAGGTTGTGAACTCTTGCACTGGTTCAACATAAGTGTAGCCCAATGCTGATGTACTCTATGAGCTTCTAAGACCGAATGGGTCTCTCCTTCAATTGTGAATCCTTCAGAAACGTTTTAACAATAAAAAGGGAAATTGGCCAACTTATCTTGTTTGCTCAGCTTTAATAGTATTCTATTTATTCTGCAATGTTTTTATCACGCTGTTTGCTTCCCTGTATTTTTCTTTTGTTCCTTCTTCTATGTTGATCCTTCATGGGTTCCATGCAGAGACTGTGAAAAATACTTATTTGCTCTATCTGTATGGCTACCAGCATTGATTGGCCCCAATACAGGCTCCAGCTTGAACATTGAGACAGTCCAGGATTATCATTGGTCCTATTCAATTCATAGCAGCCATGCTGATTTACCATCGGTACCATGCTGGACATTCTTCTAGACCAGGATGTCTGTAGGTTCCTTCTATCAGCTCCTCAGTATTTCATTTTACACTGCGCCGTCTACTAGAGACAACAAGATGATTCAGACAGCATCCTCTGCACATCTGGCAAATGCCTGCACACGCTGAAGGGGTAGAGGTCTTAGTTAAGATAGTTAATCTCTTCTTTGTTGAGGGTATGGTGCTCAGTATAGTCAAAAAAAACCATAGTTTGTCCTGTACTCAAAAAGCCTTTTTTGGATGTTACATATTTGGCAAGTTACTACCCAATTTCAAATCTTCCCTCTCTGGCAAAGATGCTTAAGAAGTGTGCATTCGTGCAGGTAGTAGATTTTTTGATTGAGTATGATAAACTGGACCCCCTATAATGTGGGTTCCAATGTGGCCACAGCACAGACTTTGCTGGCTTCCTTGGCTGACTCGTTTTTAGGCAAGATGGACTCAGGTGTGTGTGTGGGGGGGGGAGATTACTTGATATTTCCTCTGCATTTGATTTAGTTGATTATCAGCTATTATTGATTATCTTCTCTCTGTGGGTACTGGTGAGAGTGTGGCACAGAGGTTCAACTCTTTTCTGAAGGGGCAGGTACAGCAGGCACGTGTTGCTGAAAATCACTCAGAGTGGAGGGCACTAGCTGCAGGACTCCCTTAGGGATCTGCCCTTTCGTTGATATTGTTTAATCGTTATCTTCAGCTGTTAGATGTGGTTCTTTAATATTTTTAATCCAGTCCTCCACCTTGTGGCCCATCCCCACAGTGCTCAGTTTATAATGAGCCTCCTATGTAGGACAGTATCAAAAGCTTTGCTGAAATCCTAGTATACCACATTCAGCATCCATTCCTGATCCAATTCTCTAGTCATCCAACCAAAGAAATTGATCAGGGATGCGGAGCAAAATGGCCGCCAGAGGGTAGGCTGAAAGACGCCGTCCTCTTACCTGTTTTCTGGTAATTTCCTTATGGTTCCCAAGAGGAAAGGGAAAGTGTGGATTTTCCCCACTGAAATTGCTCACTTGCCAGGCCAGCAGACCATCATGTCTTTTGTGTCCTTGGAGCTGAGCATTCCCAAGGTTGTGGCATCCATTGCTGGTTTAGACGAGGGAGCATCTAGCCAGCCAGGGGAGGAGGTTTCTCTTTGTTCCCGGGATCAGATTTGTCTACTGCACCAGAGATTTGGGGATTCCCCTGATGTTGCGGCAGCGCTAACTGATATTGTAGCATTGGTGGCTGTGCGGGCAGAGACAGAAGAGGCTCCTGTGTCTCTGTTAACAAAGTCATAAGTGCCTGCCCTTAGCCCTGCTGAATGTGTGGAGAATTGTGAGAAAACTTTGTTGTCTGCTGCTTCGGCTGAATCTTCCAACAGCGTGAGCCTGGATGAGTCACTTTCTCGGCTGAAGAAGCCTGTCATAGTAATCCTAGATACTATGTGGGAGCGTTTAGAACAATTTACTCAAGTTTTGGCTAATTCTGCTATCAAGATGGACTCTGTGCTCTCTAGATTGGATCCCCCTGGTTGCATGAAATGATTTAACTCTTCAAGATCATGGAAATCATTTGGAAATCCTTAATCAGGATGTGATGAAATTACAATTGTGCCAGTCCTCTTTGATCCAGGACCGTGTGTTAGGAACACTGCCCATGGGTCCCCCCGCGAGCAGGCTGCACTCACTTCACCCCATGTTACTGACTTGTTCCGTTTCCTGATGCGGCATGGAGCCGCCGAAGTCAGGCCTTCTTGTGCGGCTGGAGCCGCGGACTCAATTTCCCTCTGCGGCCCCGAGGCCGCCCATTGGGTCTCCTCTTCACCGCGGCTGGAGCCGCGGACTTCCTGTCATCTTTGCGGCACAGAGCCCCCGCCGACGTCCCCATGATCTTCGCGGCCGGAGGCCGTCATCGGGGCCTGCTGCCCAGCCCTGCTCCTGCGTTGTGGACGTCGGTGCAGGACCGCTGTCCACGGTCCTGCACAGCCAGCTTCCTGCCGCGCCTCTCTTCTATATTTAAAGGGCCCACGGCCGGATATGCCCTGGGCCCCACCTAGTGACTGTTTCCTGTTGCAGCCCTATAAAAGGGCTGCTCTTGTCATTGTTTGTTGCCTTGCACCGGAGTGTCTTCTGTCCTGGAGGCTCCTGCCTGCGAGAGCTCCGTCAGGTCTTCTGTCTTCCTTGTGGAGCTCCTCATCTCGTCTTGTCGTCTTTCATGCCATGTCTTCATTGCCTGAGGTTCCCATCCAGGTGTCTTGGTGTCTCATCTCCTGATGTCTCGCTTCCTGGTGTTCTAGCCCTCCTTGATGTTCGTTCTTGCTCCAGAACCTTCTGTTCTGCCGGCCGTGGATCTCCGGGTGACGGGTGGCCTTCATGGGAGATGCCGGCAGTGAACTGGTATCCTGTGCTCCTGAGCCGTCTTATCCTGCCAGCCTTTGTGGTGCTTCGGATGACATCTGGCTCCGTCGTCGAAGTTCTGCCTCGGCTGGATTCTTCCCTGCGCTTGTCCTGCTCTCCGCCTGGTCTGTGACCAGCCTCCTCGGACTGTGTAGGGCGCGCAGTGGGACAGGGTGGTCCGCGACCAGCCCATTGGGTACGCCCGTGAAGTTGGGCTGAGTAGGGCACCCTGAGAGACAGTGCCAATGTCTACCTGCCCAGCTTCTCGTCTCGTCTGGACGTTGTCATGTTCCTCGTCTCGTCTCTGATGCCATTGCATCAGCCCTGGTGTCATGTCTTCAACAGCCCTGGTGTCATGTCTTCGTGTCAAGGCCTCCGTCTGCCCTTATCCTCAGGCCGGCCTGCTGCTCCATGCCGATCCAAGCGGCAGGTCCGAAAGGGCTTGGAACGGTCGGAGGACCGTTCTCCTACCAACATCATCATGTTGTTGGCGCTGGGAGCTTGCAGGCCCGGCAGAGGGTAAGACCGTGTCTCTGCCATCCTGGGACATGTCGCCAACCCTCGGTTCAGTCCTGGATCCATCTGGGGTCGGGCTGAGGCCCAAGGGCACACTAAAACACCTCCTTCTCAGCACCGTGGTTCTCTATCCTGCAGAATTGAGGCTTTAGAAAATTCCTCTTGTAGGTTTAACTTACGTTTCTTGAATTTTCCCAAGATTAATGCCTATATTGACTCTTAGAAGATATTTTTCAGAAGTTTTACATTTACCAGCGGAAAAGTTTCCTTCAATTCAAAAGATCTCCTTCTTGCCTACTTTCTCTTCTTCTTTGGGACAAGCGGTCCAAGATGTGAATCCGAACATATCTATGGATAATTTGACTGAATTTTTGGAATCATCAGGCCCAGAAATATTTGAAAAAGCAACCTTCTGACCTCTTTTGCTTCTGAATCTGATATAAGTAAAGTTATGTCTTTGTGTTTCAAAAATTTGGATTTCCTTTTTCATGGTCAGAAGATCAGAATATTTCCTGTATATCTTGTGTTATTCAGGAAAGAATAAGAGGGGGGGGGGGGTTTGCATTGAGGAAAGATACCTTGGATCTGGGAGTCACACTTTACTTTGCATTATCCATGTAAATGTTTTGTTAAATATCGGTCTGATTTCTTTGTTTTTTTCTCTCCAAACAACTTAAGTTCTTCTTGACCAGTAGGAGAATATTAACTTCTTCTCCAGTACCTACAACATTTTAGATGTCCTGAATTTAATTTTCAATGGCTCCTTTTCTCCCTCTGGCTAAAGCATTTCTTTTATATTTTCTTTTCTTCATCTTCTCCCATTAATTTGTCTCTTCCCCTAATTTAGTTTCTTTTTGGTTTATTGGGAGGATAATTAATGATAGTGTTGTATTTACTTTTTATTTACTTTGTGATGTTTGCAACTTGGTTTTTATATGTCCTCTATTTCTTGTACAAAGTATGTTTGCTTTGTTAATATTAAAAATTCATAAATAAAAAATAAAAAAAAAAAAAGAAATTGACCAAATTTATTTGACATGATCTCCCTATGATTTTCTCTTTACCACCTCCTGAAGGTGGTAAAGAAAAAAACAGTAACAGAATTCAGAAAAGTGTGGAATAAACACAGAAGATCACTAGTAGCAAAAGGATGGAACTGAAGCAATTGGGTAACCTGTGGGAACATTTCTGCACAGCTGTAACATACATAGAACAACCTTAAACTCAGCTCAATACAGTAAAGTGCGGCCGCGGTTACCCTGCTCCTAACCGGCTTTCTACTCACTTTTCGGCCGCGTTAGTCCAACCCGCGATACACAATCCCCTTTAATCCATCCTTACCGCCTCTTTAAATCCCCGGGTAACCCCTTCCGCACGCGGCATGTATATCAGAGGTAAACGATCGAATTAGCTATTCCCTCCCATACAGAAACGCGCGCCCCGACTATCACTATTTTACCCTGCCATTTTGCCCCGCGTTTAACCTGCTAACTTACCGCCTACCCCTACCCCTGCGTTAGAGGCAAGGGTTAAGGGTAGACGGCAAACTTTCCCTCAAAAGAAAACCTAAAAACCTTTAAACCATTAAATATATGAAAGGGCAGCTTTTAATCTCTTATTTACTGTCCATGTCTATTTTATTATTGTCGGCTAGCCCCCCCCTTTTTTTTTTTTACATGATATTGTGAATCATTGCACTACACATGAATTTAAATGAACTTAAAACAAGTTGTTGGTAAAGTTGTTATAAATACCTTGGATGTCACTTTCCGAATCCCCCATCTCCACCCGGGCGGGCAGGCGCACGTTCATCCAGGCGGCGGCGGCGGGAGCCGGCGGGCGCGCTTTCATTCAGGCGGCGGGCGCGCATTCATCCAGGCGGCGGCGGTGGGAGCCGGCGGGCGTGCATTTATCCAGGCGGCGGCGGCGGGAGCTGGCGGGCGCGCGTTCATCCAGGCAGCGGGAGCCGGCAGGCATGTGTTCATCCAGGCAGAGGGAGCCGGCGGCGAAAGCAGCCTCCAGCAGCCCCTGCCGGCAGTGAATGAATGCATGCCTGTGTATGCCCGTGCAATTTCGGCGCTCAAGGCAGTGCATTAGCGAACGCCGACGTCACATGCCGTGACGTCAAGTGTCGTGACGTCACGCCTTGAGCGCCGAAATTGCACGGGCGTACACAGGCGTACATTCATTCACTGTCGGTGGGGGCTGCTGGAGGCCGCTTTCGCCGCCAGCTCCCTCCACCTGGATGAACACACGCCCGCCGGCTCCCGCCGCCGCCTGGATGAACGCGCGCCCACCCGCCCGCCGGCTCCCGCCGCCACCGCCTGGATGAATGTGCGCCCGCCGGCTCCCGCTGCCGCCTGGATGAACGCGCGCCCACCCGCCCGCTGGCTCCCGCCTCAATGACAGCACGCGTGCCTGCCGGCTCCCGCCTCGATGAACTCGCTCCCGCCTCGATGAACTCACTCCCGCCTCGAACGCGCGTCCGCCGGCTCCCGCCAGTAAGTTTACTTTTTATACACTTTATTCCCTTTTGTTTTAATTTTCGCCCTGCGCCTTGCTTCGGGAGGGGGGGAACCATCCACTTCCTGGTACCTGTCATTTCAAATGTCAGTTGAAATGACATTTGAAATGACAGGTACCAGCGCACCCAGGATACTGTATAGGTGCTGTATTAAGCGCCTATACAGTAAAATGGGTTGCGCGGGCCTAACGCTTTGCCTAACGCTTCGCAGACGCGGCTTGCATTTGCAAGCAATTTAAATAGAGTATCGAGCGGTATGTGAACAGAACTGTGCGTGCGGCAAACGAGGGTGCCCTAGCTGTGTGATATCCCCAGAATTGAAATGTGGGCTATCTGCTGAAATGTAAGGGCCATAGAAGGAGGAGATGTAAACGTGCTGGTAGCACATTGCTACGTGCAGGCTGCCTCTGTTTGTGAATGGATATCATGAGCCGCTCATGCATTTCTAGCTCCAGTCCCAATTCATTCTAGTCCACAAGATGAAAATTTGAATACAGGCAAGACACAATCTCTAGCTGGAGACAGAGCCATTTGGCAGCTATGCTGGTTCTTTTTTTCCTGTAGCTGTAAATAAACTATTGCAGAAAACATTCAGTTTCTCTGAAAGGGTGCAAATTAAACCTGAAAGCATGAAAGAAGCCCTCTTGGTCAATTTGAATGCCACTAATCCATCATAAAAGCCCTTCCTTCCAAGGAAGAAAATGTACTCTCCATGCAAAATACAACAAAGGAATTTGTGTGTCTTGCCACAGTCTGAAACTATGGCGCCCAGTGAAAGAACGGCGCACAAACAAACAGTGTTACAAGGCAGCCAAACCCAGCAGACCTTTGCTTTTCTTTCAGCGTGACACTACTGTAGAAATGCACAGCTAAAGGGGCAGTAGCTATGGCAGAAGGATGCTTCACTTAAGCCAAACTCCTGGCACAGGGCAAGGTAGAACTATTAACCTAGCAGAATATCACTATCAGCGAGCGTGCAAATGAGAGGTATGAGGAACGATGAAAGAAAGGTATACTTTTCTTAGACTATCACCTCTTCCCGAATGGAGGCTGCCTTTCAGTCTCATGCATAAAAATGCACGTCTAATATCTCCCCACAACGTGACATTTAACAACGGCTTAAGCGTGCCACAGCCACTTACAAACAGTCTTCAGGTGCTGAACTAGAAAGTCATGTTTCACAAGCGTCGGGCTAGAGTTCTGGTTTTTTTTTTATTCCCCTTGAACTATCGTTTCCTCCATTGTCCCCATGGTAGCTTCACCCACGCCCACTTTAAGGTTGCAGTCAAATTACATTTGATTCACGGGTAGCGCGGGCACAGCTTACCTGTATACCCAGGTGAACAAACACAAACATAATTTCCTATTTGGTTGAGGCACGTGGCGCCATGCTGACAGGGCTCAGAGGCACATTCATCCACTTCAATGCCACAGTGCTTGCCTTGGTAACCGGGGACACAGTAACAGGCATAGCCATTAATTTGGTCCCTGCACACTGCTCCATTCTGGCAAGGGTTGGAATTACATTCATCCACGTCAATTTCACAGAAGCTTCCTGCATACCCTGCAGAACAGCTACAGAAGGGACCAGTATGGCCAATATAGCATTTGCCCTCATGCCTGCAGGGGTTGTGGCCACATTCGCTGAGCGCTGTTTCACAAGTAATTCCAGTGTACCCAGGCAGACATTGGCATGCAAAGCTCCGATTCTTTGCAGTGCTGGAGCAGGTCATATTCTGCGGACAAGGGTTGGCGTTGCAAGGGTCATAGACTTCATCACAGTCACTCCTCAGTCTATGGGCTGATGGCACTTGACAATGGCAACCATCTTCAGAGCTGCCATGACAAGTAGAGTTCTTTTGGCACGAATGGCTGAGGCACCTGGAATCATTTCTACCACACAGTGAGTCTGTAAAGAGGGGGGAAAACACAAAAGTTAATTATGAGATTGCTAAAAAAACCCAAAAAACAACCAAAAACTTGTGAAAATGAATAACAGAAAGAAAGCGTATAAAGATTTATTTCCCAATTCCAGTATCAGTGTTCATGTTACAGCCACATAAATCACAGTTACATTAATATCACTGGCTAGAGAGGCATAGCCCTTACTGGGGAAAGCAGAGCAAAGCTAATCCACTGGGGCACCCAGTCAAAAATCAAAGCCCAGCTTAGAAGATTCAGATGGCATTTGGCAAATGCCAGAATCTGAAAATGTACTCAATAATGCAGAAAACAAATACTCTAACCTACCCAACAATGATCTCTTAGCAGGAAACTGGTGCAGAGATGCACATTTAAAAGGTCAAAGTGATTGCAGCTCGATGTATTGTACCTTGCAAGGAAATGAGCTAAAATAAACAAATGCATAATGGATTTGGGAGTAAGACCTGCTGCTAACTCCACAATCATCTTGTTTTAATTGTAAACTGCTTTGATATACATTTTTTTTTTGAAAAGCAGTATATGAAGTTTACAAATACACAAAGATTATTCTATAAGCATTTGCAGATGCTTTCTCTGAAAATAGCGTTCTCCTGGCTTAGCACAGAACAGGACCCTCTGTTTAGTATTTCGATGGCTTACTCAAGGCAATAGATGCAGAAAGGCATTACATGGAGAAGGAGGAGGATAAAAATGAGAGGTTTTAGGTTGTAAGTCATCGTTATTCTAAAACTGCAATCATTTACTGAAGTAAATTCAACAAGATCAGCTTATCTGGCTTGGGCAGGAGGAGGCTGCTGCTGCTTCTTCACCTTGGCTCAAAACCCATTTCTGATACCAGTGTTGAGCTCCTTTTCTACCCTTGCTCAATCTCGATCTACAGATGCTTCTGTTCTGAATGACTCCTACAGGCAGTGATGGGGGCTAAAGGTTTCTGAATACTGTGCAGGAAATGCTGGCCATCCATTCTTTATCTGGTTGCATCCAACCATGGAATAAAACAGCAGCAGCCCCAGATTATGCTTTTTGCTTTCTATTTTTGTAAAGATGTGTTTGTGAGTGAAGTGTAAAATGTGAAGGTGAATGGCATCTGCACTTGTCATTTGCAAAAAGAAATTGATCTTCTTGGCAAAACATCTTGTCACACCTGCCATTTTGGAGTTTTCAGATGATTCAACTGTTTGACTGCCAAAGCCAGGAAGGTGATAAACAGAGAAGATGGGAAGTTCAAGTCCAAAATCAGGGCAAGGTTAGGATTCTATGGCCCATTCATACCTGAAAAACCTATAAAATTAAACTAGCTGAATGACCACTGAGAGGTCCAGAAAGCTCAACATCTTCTGACCAAACTTTTGTTTGGCCACTCAAAAGGTACTACAACCTACTAATATTCTAGCAGCGGGATAAGAAATAGTTTTTCCAAAAGAATAGTTGAATTTGTGAAACTAACTAGGCAAGTTGCTTCAAGGCGGAGCATTCCTCTTGCTGACTGTTCTGGGAGGCTATTCCACGAGACAGCAAGGATGCAAAATTAGAGTTTGGATGCATTTCAAGGCAGTAGGAGCTCAGCGCTTGCCTCTCTGAGCCCCCTTCAAAAGTATCACCTCCTTACATGAAGGCTGTCACCCTCTGCTACTCGCCTTCCTCCATGCAAGGGCTTTCAATCAACCCCCAATCGTTCTATAGCGCCTCCTTCTGACACCAATAGGTAAAATCAATGCTTAATATTAATGAAGTGTAAAGTTTAAACCAAAACCGCTAGTCACGTTAGATTCAAATTAAACACAAAAAAACTCATTACTGAGAAGCGAGCTGCCATGCATTTCAGGGCTTGTTGTGCGAATCTGTGACATGAAACTAATGAGATGCATGACAGTGTCTTATAAGACATGCAAAATGCTTGGGGTTTTTTTTCTCTTTCAAGAGATTTATTTGAGCTTGGAGGTTGCACTGCAGTACAGTTTGCCATCTACTGGCTATAAAACATACTAAAGGAGATGATTTATCTACACTACACACAGTTAAAGGCAGTTAGCTGTATCGTAATTCTGAAGCTGTAGTAGCTTTCACGTTTAATTGGAGAACATGCATCAAAGGTGCCTGGAGAGGCTCAAAACTCAGGTGAATGTCATGAGATCTGGATTGTGTATAGATATTTGTCAGAACTGAAATGGACACTTGTACTTATGATATACTATACATATCTATATCTATATATAGGTAAAAGATTTTAAAATCCCATTTATTTATTTCTTAAAACATTTTTATGCTGCATTATCTGCAATTCTAAGAGGCTTACAATTAAAACATCCATAAAAATACATGCAATAAAAACATTAAATTTTATAGCCCCCACAATTGCCAGTATTGATATTAGCTAATTTTTCCACAAGAGGTTTTGAATTTCACTGCACAGTTTTTCACATATCTCTGGTTATGACTCTTGTATCATCTGAGTTAATAACAAGAATGCTTTACTAGTTGACTGCTTTGGTTTGTACGCCTAAGAGTCTGGGCCTACATTAATGAACCTGAAGTGCTGCATTGGTACCTGAAAAGAGGGGTTTTGAGGAGATCAATAGGAAGGGTTTCCTCAGTGCCACAGAGTGGAGAATCAGCTAAATGGGGGAATCCCCCCAACAGGAGCAGGGCCAGATGCTTGGGCAGAGCCAGACAGGGTTTTCTGACTGACCAACCACTTCCCTCTTGGGTTGAACCTGTAGGTTCCGGTGGCTGGCAGGGCTTTTCAGGAGTAATACAAGGCTGACAGTGGTCTGGGCAGGCAGCGCATAGACAAAGTCAGGATCCAAAAGGGAGGTCAGACCAGGAAGCAAATAGGCAAAGTCAAGACCAGAGACAGTCTGAGTCAGCAACAAGATCAGTCCAGGGAATGCTGATAGGGAAGGCAGAGCAAGGCAGCATGGGGGAACCAGGAACAGGAGAGATGGTGAAGAGAATAACTAAAAGTGACTTTTAAAGTTTATTTTTCTTGATTGATTGCCATTTTAATTATTGGGTATTATAACATAGCAGAAAAGGACCAAATGGTCCATCCAATCTGCCCAGCAAGTTTCTTATGGTAAGAACATAAGAGCATGCCATACTGGGTCAGACCAAGGGTCCATCAAGCCCAGCATCCTGTTTCCAACAGTGGCCAATCCAGGCCATAAGAGCCTGACAAGTACCCAAAAACTAAGTCTATTCCATGTTACCGTTGCATGTAATAGCAGTGGCTATTTTCTAAGTCAACTCAATTAATAGCAGGTAATGGACTTCTCCTCCAAGAACTTATCCAATCCTTTTTTAAACACAGCTATACTAACTGCACTAATCACATCCTCTGGCAACAAATTCCAGAGTTTAATTGTGCATTGAGTGAAAAAGAACTTTCTCCGATTAGTTTTAAATGTGCCACATGCTAACTTCATGGAGTGCCTCCTAGTCTTTCTACTATCCGAAAGAGTAAATAACCAATTCACATCTACCCGTTCTAGACCTCTCATGAGTTTAAACACCTCTATCATATCTCCCCTCAGCCGTCTCTTCTCCAAGCTGAAAAGTCCTAACCTCTTTAGTCTTTCCTCATAGGGGAGCTGTTCCATTCCCCTTATAATTTTGGTCGCCCTTCTCTGTACCTTCTCCATCGCAATTATATCTTTTTTGAGATGCAGCAACCAGAATTGTACACAGTATTCAAGGTGTGGTTTCACCATGGAGCGATACAGAGGCATTATAACATTTTCCGTTTTATTCACCATTCCCTTTCTAATAATTCCCAACATTCTGTTTGCTTTTTTGACTGCCGCAGCACACTGAACCGACGATTTCAATGTGTTATCTACTATGATGCCTAGATCTCTTTCTTGGGTTGTAGCACCTAATATGGAACCTAACATTGTGTTACTATAGCATGGGTTATTTTTCCCTATATGCAGCACCTTGCACTTATCCACATTAAATTTCATCTGCCATTTCGATGCCCAATTTTCCAGTCTCACAAGGTCTTCCTGCAATGTATCACAATCTGCTTATGATTTAACTACTCTGAACAATTTTGTATCATCTGAAAATTTGATTACCTCACTCTTCGTATTTCTTTCCAGATCATTTATATATATATTGAAAAGTAAGGGTCCCAATACCGTGCCATGCAGGTTACCCCCATGTTTCTTTTAAGGGTAGCAACTGCCGTCCTGTGCAGTTATCCCCAAGCCTTATGTTAACCCATAAGAATTTACTGCTAGCAGCATTTTTACTGGGTGATAAGCCTTCTTGAAAATTCAGGCAGTACTGCTTGATGTGCTTTGCTTATGGACTTGGCCTTAGAAGCAGTCCTGTGCTTTTCCCCTTATGTCTGTGTATCAGTACCCCAGACCATAAACATCAGGGCTTGTGTTTGGCTATCATCTGAATCCAGTTCCTCTCCCCACCCCCACCATCAAAGCAGAGAGCAATGTTAGCAGTTGCATCAAAATCATCAAGGCTTATTGGTTAAGGGCAGTAATCCCTTGCCTCCTGTTAAGGATAGTAATTGCTGCTCCGTACAGGTTACCCTCATGCTTATTAGTTCCCCAGACCATAAAAGTCAGGGCCTTCATTGGTTGTTGTCTGAATCCAACTCCCCCTTTCCCCCCCCCCTGCCATTGAAGCGGAGAGCAATGTTGCAGTTGCATCAAAAAGTATCAAGCTTTATTGGTTAAGGGTAGTAACTGCCACACCAGCAAGTTACCCCATGCACCCTTTTCTTCATTTCCATCCTCTAGTCTTTAGGGATCCACAGTGTTTATCCCATGATCAGGGGGTAGGGAAGACTCCAATGCTCTCCAGTCCTTACAGAGAGGTGACCCACTGCAGGAGGTTTCCAAACGTCTACATTTTTGTGAAGATTTTTCTGAGATCCCAGGAGGTGGTTTGTGGCCACCCTTCTTGCCTGAAGAGAGGATATCTACAGAGATGCTGCTAGAATTTTCCTATGAAAATTCCCATTGTGACTATGGAAGAGGAGAACTGTGAATAAGATCTAAAATTCTACTTGGGGACATCCATCTGGTGTCGTCACTTTGGAGAGAGATACTTTGGGGAGATCGTTAAAGATTGTAGTCTGTTTTGCCATCAGTATTTTTGGAATGTGTTTTCCATCCCAACTAAGGATACCCTGCCCAACTGCAAACTGTACTTAGCCAAACCATAGAAGGTGAGAGTTTTCCTGACCAAAACTGAGAGAAACTTGCACAGATAAATTGGAGAACTGTTAATTCCATCTTATACCAAGAGCAGATATGAACAGTACCATTTCTACTATTTGAACATTCTGACAGTAAAGATTTCATTTGAACACTCATTCTGAGTCTTCAGTGTAGTTTGTTGGCACTCACATCCTTTAAAGTAGAAAGAGAACTGTTCTCCCCTGGGCAGCAGCCAAAGAGCTATCTCTGGGCTTGGATAATTTAATCTCCCCCCCCCCCCCCCCAATTGGAGAGAACCCTGTCCCGGGGTCCTTGGACTGTGTTAGAGCTGGAGAAAGTTAAGGGATTGGCCCTCCTGGCCCCTAAACCAGAGAGGGGGATTACACAACGGTGCTCGCTACACCTCAGCCCGTGCATGACCCGGTCCAGGACAGCAGAAGTAGTGGGAGCCCATTTCACCACTAATCCTTGTGTGCCGGTCCCTGGAGTGCAATCAGAACACAGGGTTGACGTGTCTTTTTCATCTAGATGAAACATTTGAAAGGACCTTATTTACTGCCAGCCCAAAAATGTGGAATGCCCTCCAAGACTATTTACAGAAAGATCCAGATTTGTGTTTTGTTTTGGGTTGTTTTTTTTAAAGAAGTTGAAAACCCTGTTGTTGAAAGAAGCCTTTGACAGAATTTAGTTGGCTTCAGTCTTCGGCTAGGGTGTTCTGATCTTCTCTTGAATAAACTTTGTGCATTGCAATGAAGCCATTTTATTTGTTTTCTTTACTTTGTACCTCACCTAGTGCTGTGGGATAGTGCAAGTCATACATTATTTGAAATAAATAAATGCCCTGCCTGCTCATCTTGCGATGCATGAGATCAGTATAGAGGAACATGCTCACAGGGCCGGCACATAAGGAGGAGTGGTGAAATGGGCTCCTGCCACTGTCTCCATCAGGCCCTGCTCTCCTGGAGCAGCAGCAGAAGAGAAAGAGGTCCAAACAAGACCACCAGCAGGACCCATCTCGCTAGCAGCTAAAGAAAGGAGAGCGAGACGGGTCCAGGTGGGGCAGCTGGTGGAGCTCATCCCACCATCGGCAGAAGAAAGGAGCAGGAGTGCGAGGCCCAGTGCGAGTGAAGGTACATGTGTATATGAGTAAGAGAAAGCGTGTGTTTGTATGTGTGAATGAGAGTGAGTGTGAGTGAGAGAGAGCATGTGTGTGTTGTATGAGTGAATAAGGAGTGTGAGAGCATAGGTGTGTGTGAGAGAGAATGAACATGCATGTGCTAGAGTGTGTGTGTGTGTATATATGAGAGAGAGAGTTTGTGCACCCCCTCTCCTCCACCCCCTCCCCCCAACTAAACTATGACAATTCTAGGGTGACTGGAAATAAAAAGCTCCCAGATATGGACTGTGGGGATATTTTTTTCTTATTGGTTTTAATTATGTGTTATGTAATGTGTCTACTGTTTTAAAATATTTTATTGGTGTTTGGAAAATTTTAAAATGAGTTTTTAATTATTTGATGTTGCTCTGATCACCTGGAGGCCGATATTCAGCACCATGTAGGTGGATAAGTAAGAACTTACCTAGCTATGTGGTAGCAGCTGACTATCTGACCACATTTAATGGCCGCCATTTATCTGGATAAGTATTTAATCGGAGAAGTACTTATCTGGCTAAATGTTACGCGGGAAATGGGCAATTTGGGGAGGAGCATAGCCAGATAAATAGTGATATTTAAAATTCTCTATGTTAACCAGATAGGTTAGACCTGCTCAATAGCCAGATAAGACTTATCTGGCTAATTAATGTGGAATTTAGATTAATATCCTTGTTTTATTTTGTCCCAGAATTAGACTGAAAAATGTAACTCTGCAGCCAAATTCATAGTAGTTAAAAATGAGTTCCTCTTTTTATTTATATGTACAGGAAGAGTGCTCAGCCAAGAATGGAGAAGCAGTATTGGCATACGTAGGAACAATTCGTACATTTATACTTTTCTCACTTCTGCTTTATACCAAACAAGGATAGCTAAAGAAAATAGACAAATAAAATGTTAGGTATTATACTCTTTCATGATTAGTCATATCATTTCCCAGAAATGCTTATTTTTCTCAAGAAAGCAGAACTGTGTAAAGTGCATGACTGATCAGAAAAGAGGAAATGCAGCAGAGATATTCATTAGGTTAATAATTTATTTATTAGTCATTAACTGAGCTTTATTTATATAATCTAATGGTCTTTTTAGAAGTAAACAACTACTGGTTATGACTGATTCTATCTAATTTATGTTTACAGATTGTCTATGCTATGCCCTTTAACCCACCAAATTTATGATGTACTGCCTTAGATCATCACTGCCATATATGAAGGGATAGTAAGCTCTTCTGAGTAGCCTCATTATTGCCAGCCATAATGTATCACTAAACTAAAGAAACGAAACAGAAATACCCACTGAATCCGACACTAGCAATTTTTTCAGTGTTACAGTAGCATAGCCATACTGATGAATATCCCTTGTAAGTTAGCCAGATAAGTCTTATATGACTAACTTACTTACCCATTTAGCTTTGAATATTTACCCCCTGCTGTTTTGAAATATTTATTCTTTTTATTAGTATGATTTTACTATTAATTATTTACCTTTCTGATTTTATTTTTGATATTTTATGAGGAATAGTAATGTTTTTGTTTTTCTATTGTTGCACTGCAGAGTCTGGCTTGTGGCGGTTTCTATTTATGCTTTATAATCTCTGCAAGTGTGTTCTGCAAATGTGAAGAGATGAGGTATTCTAGTTTGTAGTTTCTGTTCTGTTTTCCTATTCGGAGGTATATTGAAGTTTTAGGGCCTGATGTAATATTTGCAGTGTTGCCTTTTCATAGAGAGGGCTGTTACTGTTTGAGTGCTAGCAATTAATGATGTTTTTGGTATGGGAGTTTCCATTAATTTTCCTACCATCAAGGTAAGGCTAACCAGCCTGTAGTTTCCAGCTTCCTCTCTGCTACCACTTTTGAGAAACAGAACCAAAACAGCCTTCTCCAGTTTTGTGGCACCATTCCCGTTTCCAAGAACCTATTGAACAGATCCTTCAGTTGACCTGCCAGCATCTCTGAACTCTTTTAGTATCCTGGGATGTATCTCATCAAGATCTATGTTCTTGTCCACTCTTTCAGTTTTGCTAGTTCCACCCAAAGACTTTCTTCTGTAAATGGGGTTGTATCCTTACTTTTTAGTCTACCAGTAATTGCCCTTCTCAATGGTCTTTAGTTAACACCGAACTGAAGTATTTGTTTAATATTTCTTCTAATACCTCTTCTTTCTCCAGACATTGTTGAGGGGGATGTGGACCCTTAGTGGCAAAGTATGGTGGTTGCTGTCTAGTGAGCAAGCCCACTAGGCCCACATCATCAGCTGGCGAAGAAACCCAGAAGCGGGGCTGACTAGAGCTTCGCCTATACCAGCCGCCTCTGCTGCAGGTTGAGCCCTTGGGTTCTGGTGGCCAGCAGATCTTAGATGGGTCCCTGGGGCACTCCTGTGGAGAATCCAAGATGCAGTGTAGGTCTGGGCAAGTGGCGGACAGGGGAATCAGAATATCCAGGGGTTGAGGCAGACAGTGGAACCAGAAGACAATCCAGGGGTCAAGGCAGATGGTAGCAAAGAAGTCAAGATCAGGGCCAAAGTTGGACTCCAGGATGTCAAGCCAAGGGAAGTAGGAGCAATATGCAGGACACACAAGACAAAGAGACTAACAGACAAGGCAGAAATGTCCAAGGCAGAGATGGACAAGGCATGAACAAGAGCAACACTCACTGGGACAAACAAGCTTCAGGGGACTGAGGCAATGAGAGCTGTCTGAAGAGCCCTCTTATAGGGCACCAGTGGTGACATCATAGGTGGGAGCCTCCGGCCAAGGGCCCTTTAAGAGTGGATGCGTTGGCCGAACATGCACCTAAGGGGCCAGAGATGCAGGCAGATGGTGGCATTCTTGGCCACGTGATGCAGGCCAACGTGATGCCTTTATTATAGCTCCTTTTAATTTGGCCCACTGTTGTTCCACTTCACCCATCTTCTCCCAGTCTTCTAGCTCTTCCTCAAGGTATGTCCCCATTTTACCAAAGTCCATACTTCTGAAATCCAGAACTTTGATCTTCATGTGACTTCTCCGTCTTGGTGGTTATATCAAACCATAACATCTGATGCTCACTGGTACTCAGGTGGTCACCAACCCAGACATTAGAGATACTGTCTCCATTTGGGAGTCCCAGGTCCAGTAACGCCTTTCCCCTTGTGGGCTCCATCAGCATTTGTCTGAGCAGAGCCCCTTGAAGGGCATCCACAATCTCTCTACTTCTTACAGATTCTGCAGTAGGGATGCTCCAATCCACATCGGGAAGATTAAAATCTCCAAACTGCATCACCTCGCCCTTCCTTCCCACGTTTTCCATGTCTTTGGTGAGATTTTCTGAGACCTGTAGACCATGCTGATATAAATGGAAGGGCCGTTGTCTTTTATTAAGACAGCACTTCGTCCTTTCCCCACACCACCCTCTGCATTTCAGCTGCTGAGATATTGTTTCTGTCACCTCTGATAGACATTTATAGAAACATATCTTTATGTTGGCTCAAAAAGCCAACGTTTTGCAGTAGAAAGAAAATTCTAGGAGAGGAAAGCACGGAGTGAAGGATAGAGAATACAAATGGAAAGATGCTGGGGGTGAGGTGGATGGACACACTTTGGCTTTGCATGCCAGGAGTTCCTCATACATTGTAGCTTGCTAAAGCACTGGTTCTTTGTTTTCTGATTGCTCTAAGTTTGGTTTTTTTCTTCTGTGTGTACAAGTGCTGGAGTTCTCCCCGTTGTTGTTGTGAAGCCAAGGTAAATAAATATTTTAAAAGTATGCAAATAACTCAGTGTGAAGACTGAAGGGTTAGCAGGCATTCTTGGCTTTTTGCCCTTCATTCACCTTGACGTCACTGGTTTTCTCACCTTTTTCTATAGAGCATGAACATCACCTGAGCTGTTTTGCATGTCCAAAAGTTATAATCATGCTCATGCATTCTGCAGCTCTGAGCCAGGCAGGCTACAAATGCTTCATTATACCCTCATCCCCTAAATCGCTGCTATTTGGACTCCCATACAGCCTCTACTCTAGCTTTGAATAGTGGTTATTTTAATTTGCCGGCCATTTACCATATACAGGCTTTCTATCCTCAAAGCAGAGAATTTTCAAAAGCTTAGTTGCATGCATACAATAAGGCGTTTCACATGCAGATTTTGCTTCAGCTAAAAGTGGACACATTAACTTTGCATAAAAAAAAAGATGCATTCTGGGGGACATTTCTAGAGTGGGTAATGAATCTAAAAAGTACTCGTGTACCAGCATTCCGCTAATGCCTTTAACTTGCACCATTGTTTTGAAATGGGTAAAATTATCCAAATGACCATCCCAGCATTCAAATACAATTTGTGCAGAAGGCTGGTGTTTGAAATGTGTGTGTGTGTGTGTGTGTGTGTTTCAAGGAACGCGCAAATGGGTGACTTGAGCCTCATGACTTTTTCTTTAGACAGATTTTTGCAAAGAATTCTACCTCGTCATGGTTTTTGGGTTTTTTTTTTCATAATTTCATGTCCAACAGAGCTTTTCATGTTTGTTTTCTTTGAAAGTGAATCTGAATATTTAATTGGGCTTGGACAGCATTTAGGAAAGTCAACAAGGGATTCGTATTTGAAATATGCTGTTAATTTAAAATGTGTGTACTTTCTAACAGTTGTAAAACCAAAAACAAGGATAAGTCCACAGTCCTAATTCATTCCTTAACCACCCCCTCCTCCTCCTCACACACACATTTTCTCCCCTGCCACCCTACAGCACTTTGCTCTCTCTCTTACATGCTGATCTGCACGAGCTGCCTGTGTCCTGCACACAGTCCCTGCTTCTAAAGTTACTTATCCACTTCTCTGTCCCATGAATACCTCGTGCTTTTTGAGCTCAGAATTCCCGGTGCTCTCCCCCCCAGACATCCCACCGAAAGGATTCAATGATTCATTTTGCAGCCTGCCACAAGGCTCTCAGCCAAGTGGGAGCACACAGATCTCATTATCCTGGCTCGCCTTTATTCCTTTGAGTCTCCCCACCCCATGCACAGAGCTGAGGGGATAACCTTTCACATACCATGTGTAAGTAAACTACGTATTTTTAACATTTTCTCAGACTTTGGGGCTGTTTGTTTTTTTTTTTTTTTATATCTGTATCATACCCTCCTACTGCTTTCAAGAGAAAGAAAAGATGAGTTTGTGGAACATTCTAGACATTGTCAGATTTTTTGGTTTTTTTTTGTTGGTTGGTTTTTTTTTTTACCTTTAAGGATCCTTCCAACAGAGCTTGACTGTCCTGCCGCAGTTGCCCTGAGTCGTAGGCACACCTGGGAGCCCCTAGTTGAATTATTTTATGAGAACAAGGAATGTTATACCAAGTGGAGCAGATGAGTGCCCCTTGATGAGAAATTGGTAGCACATCACTGCTCCCAGGAGCGTGCAGCAGGGGAAGCTTCTGGCACAGGCAGGAAACTGAAAGACCAAGTTACAAAATACAGGGGGAGCAAACTGCCAGTAATCTGGAAAACTGGCAAAGAAACTCAGCTGAGAGGAAACTTCCCAGGGCAGCAGAAGCCCTCGGGCATGCAGCATAAGGAAAAATAAAAGCTTGCAATTAAGTGTTAAGGCCCCAAAATCTGCAGGCATGTACACATTCTTCATACACCCTAGCAGTATTTATTGTTTTACCATTCTGAAGACTGTGCATTTTTATTAGGATAACTGTATGATTGTGAATATACTGCTACAGACATACAGCACCCATCCCATTATACCCAGAAAATAGTTCTCATCTCCCACCAAAAAAAGCATACCAAAAATATGTCTAATAGCAGGGATACCAATGAGCTAATGCATTGCCTCCATTTATTCTAGTCATTTTACACATAGTCCCGTAACCCAGATGCATGGCTTATCATCAGGCTGTACCGGTGCTACAGGTGCAATCACAATCATACTGGCAGCAGGAATGCATACTGAATGGTCAGTTTCTGCATAGACAGTACAATGCGTGCGAAAAAACAAAACAAAACACTGGGACGTATTTTAATATTATTCATGAAGCATCACTTGAGTTTTCTGCATAATGCACTGGCGCTGGCATGTACCCAAAACTGGAACCTTTGGTTATAGCTTTGGACATGGAAGAATGCTGTGTGCGTGAGTTATGTCCTTATGTAGATTAGAAATGATTTAGAAAGGGATTTTCCAAACTAGTTGGTCTAAATGTGAGGTCAGCTGATACTTGATTTTATGTTGCATTTCTTCCTTATTTAATCTAAGCATACCCACTTTGAACTGCTTAGGACTCTCATGTAGGACATATTAGGTCAGTCTTCATTTTGCCCCATGGCATGTATGGGTTTCTAATGCTGATTTCCCTAAAACTGTTGCCAGTATCTCAAAAAAAAAAAAAAAATTCCCTGATGTGGGAACAGACTCAAGGAGGGGTTGAATGAACACATTACCAGCAAGAATTAGACCTGTGCAAAAAGAAATCCATCATTCCCACCTAATCTGTTGTTCAAATTAGTCTAAAATCTGATCTTTCAACTAAGGAAAACATTTTGGAAAAAATGTGTCCTCACTCAATTGAATGAATTTTCGGAGAATCATTCAGTGTTGGACCCAGAGCAATATGAGTTCTGGAAAAAAAAAATCACCGAACTTAAACACTGCTATTATCTTTGATGGCCCAGCTGTATTGTGAATTAGAGGGTGGTAGATCAGGTAGATATCTCCTCAGTGATCCACACAATAAGCCATGTGGGACTTTTAGAGCGACTTGCACGTACACGAGTGCGAGAGGTGGTTCTCCTGCGATTCAGGTCATTTTTGATGGAAGCAGAAATGTATTACAAGGGGAGTTCCACAGGGCTCTTCCTTATCCCCCACTTATACTTTTAATATTTACAGCCACTATGTACAGTTTTATTATGTTAGGTTTGAAATATTTTAGGTGTGCAGGTTACAGGTTTTTGTTTGTTTTTTTTAACAACTGTGAGCAAAAATAGGGGAGGGCGGGTGGTTTCTATTCCAGAGCTGTATGGGGAGCATTGAACCTGGTTATCAACAAATGATTTAGTGCTAAATGTAGGGAAAACTTCACTTTTGAGGATAAGGAACAGTCCCCTGCAAAAAAAACCAGTAACGGCTCTGGAATATTAAGGAATTCAGCTCCCCATTATTTCTGAAGTTAGAAATTTGGGGATTCTGGTAGAGTCAGGATTAACATTTAAACCATAAATGGCTCAGCTGTTAAGGAATGGGTTTTATAAATCTGAAAGTGCTGCTGAGTAGGGCTTTGTTTAGAACAGTCTTGCAATTTTTGTTATTTGGATAACTGGATTACTGTCACAGTTTGTATATAGCACTGCTGAAGAATCAGATCAGGGCACTGGAACTATTTGCAGCATGCAGCTGCAAGATTGACAGGACTGAGCAGTAGGGATCATGTTACACCGGTGATGCATGAAATCCACTGGCTTCCAGTCCGGTTAAGGATCCAATTTAAGATATTAGTGATTGTGCATAAACTGTTACTTTTTTTTTCTTTATTATTATTTTTAAATTTTTATATTCTGCAGTCCAGTGTGGATTACACAAAACACATCCACATTGTCACAAACAAAATCATGTAGAAGATCCTTGTTCTTTAAGAAATGTACTGAAATTATTTATCTCTGTCGGAGTCTAAGATCAGCAGATGACAATTTGTTGTTTTGCAAGCTACAAAGGATTATAAATTGCAAAGAACAAGGGTTTGGATGTTCTCATATGTAGCGCCTGTAGTGTGGAATGCTCTACTGTTCGAATTGCGAGCAATGACACATCTTCAGACCTTCAGCATTTTACTTTAGAAAGGCGTATCTGGGAGGCCAGTCTTAATATTTAATGTGTAGGTGTTTTGTTCTATGTTTTAAACCATGTGAAAATAAAAATTGTGAATGCACTGAACATAAATTGGAAGTTGCGGGCTATCAGATTTTTTTTTTTTAAGTTTGAAACTTGTGAGCAGTAATGCCAAATTTCAGACTTGTGCTAATTCAGCCCCTCTTGGTGTCTGTTACCACAGGTTCAATCCATGCACACACATAGGAAAAATATTAATGAGCTGCGTTGCATAGAAATGCATCTAAATCAGCTCATTAATATTTAAATGATTTAAAGCAAATCATTTTAAGTCTTGCAATTTGTGTTAATCCAAAAAAAAAATAGTTAACTGCACTTCAAGAACTGCAGTTAACTTTTGCCAAGAGCATCATCAGGCTAACCTGCCTGCCAGGGTCTCGGTCATGAACCCCTCTGGAGCTGTCAAGGGCCACTGGTGCCCTCAAGACCTCCCCTGCTGCAAAGGTGAAGGGGCTTTCTGCCCCAAAGTTCCCCCTCCCAGCGCTACATTTGTCAATAGGCACCCATTCGGTCTGTGCTTAGTGTGGCCAACATTTAGGGGCCGCCCGCTGGCTGAAGATTTGCTGCCTTCCAGCTGCACTGAATCTCATTCAACAGGCAACAGCCTTCTGCTACCCTGTAACAGCCCCTTAAGGAGGTGGGGAGGGGGGTTTGACAGCACCAACAGTGCCTAGGGGTAGCAAAATCCTAAATTCATCCCTACCTTCTCCCACCCTTGCCGTTATCCATTTGATGCAGGAAAAACCTGTTTGGAGCAGGAGAGCTCCCCACTTCCTCCTGCTCCATTACTTCACATATGAAAACGGCTCCATCTGAACTCGCGCTCCCCTCCTTTTTACCCTGCACATGTTTGGCCAGGGGTGAAAACTACATACATAGATCTAATACTCCCAATATAGACATGTAGTTCCCCCGCCTAATCCCACCTGCGGATATACAGGAGCAGGGGCAAAGACTTTCGTACCTGAATATGTATTAGTACATTTTCAAATAAAGACAACACAGATAGTTTCACGTGGATAAAAAAATAAACATGTGCTTTACCGCTAGGTTGCTCGGTAGAAATTGCCCCCATAGAGGGTAATTCTTAAATGGATCTAGCTGGTTAACTAAGGAGTTAGCTAGCTAAATCTATGCCCACTGAGTTACTAAGTATAGCCGCTTAACTTTTCTAAGTGGCTGTATTTAGCAGCTGAAAAAATGGGCATTTCTGGAGGTGTGGTAAGATTGGCTTATGGTTAGCCCTGAAATTTCAGCTGTAGGGGGGTAAGTTACATGGTTATCCCTGTGCACAGATCTCTTACTGCTGAGCAGTTTTTTTTTTCCTAATTGTGCCCATAAATTTTAAAATATGAAATGTGTGGAATGAAGCAGAGTCATTCTGAACCTGGATGCCTAAGTCAAGGCCCTTGGTCTTCCACACTCCTGCAAAATGTGACCCTTGCCTCTGATTTGCCTGATCCCCCATGAAATCACAGGAAACCGGAGGGCAAGCAAAGAGTCTTCCTACCGCTGATTCCGTCCTCCCTATTCCATTCTGGGTCCCGTGCCCGACCAGTCCCCCCCAGCCAACCAGCAAAAGATCAGTGCTGCCTCAGGTCAGATCATCTCCCCCTCCTTTGCCACCTGTGATCTGAGTTGAGGTTTGAATCGTGCTGCACTATGGTGTCCTGGGACTCAAACTGCAAGTCTGGTTCTGGGCAGCAGAGGAGGAGGAGGTGGCCTGTGCCATTACTTATATTGCTAGCTCAGCGGGGGTGGGCGGGAAGGAGATGAGAGTGGGGATCACCTGGCGGGGGGGGGGGGGGGGGGGAGAGGATCAGTGTAAGGAGAGAGAAGTGATGGGAACTGACCCAGTGGAGCAGCTGAGACTAGAGATGGGAGTGGGCAGGGTATATGTGTGCATTTATGTGAGGGGGGGGGAATATTCTGCACAGGATGGGACATAAGAGAGAAGGGGAGAGGGGTTTGTCTCTTTAGATAATTAAATTTACATAGTACTTAAATCTGAACTTCTAAAAGGCATCTTATCTTAAGAATTAAGCTTTCACACACCCTCACCCATACCCATCCACCCCGCTGCCTGTGTTTTTTTATACACACTTTTGAGGGCAGAGGCTTGGTTTTTTTGGCTTAACTCAGTTAATGTGATCCCTGTGCTCAATTCTCTAACACCTCTTATTTGTTTTGTCTGTGAGCCCTGACTAGACTGTAAAATTCAATGAGCAGGAACTCTCTCTTATGTGTGTTTGTACAGTAGTGTGTACATCTAATAGTGGCACTATTTTAATGTTAAAAAGCAGCAGTGGTGGTAGAATTGACACTGGGGAGGTGTATGTATGTGCATGTGTGTGTTTGTGGGATGTAAGAGAGAGGAGGGGATTGTGCCCTGGTATATATGTGAGAGAGGTGATATGCACGGTGGAGAAGGAACGAGGTATTCTCCTCTGTCCCCATGTTCCCTCCACCTCCTCCTCTTCCTTCCCCTTTCTTGATTCCTCCTCCATCCCTGATCTGATTCTTTCCTTTTCTATCCTCCCTTCCCCCTTCTCCTCCCCATCCTGACTTCCTGCCCCCATGCTGGTCCCATTTGCTCCATCTCTTCCCATTTTCCACATCCCTTCCTCCCGTTCATTTAGATCCCTTGACCCCATCCAAAAAAAAACCTTAGAAAAGAAGAAAATAGACTATCCAAACACACAAAGTTGAAAAATGACTTTTTATAAAATAAAAGGTAGATTATTTAAAATGAAAATATCTATCTATATATATCTACGCAAACGTACCACAGATTTTCAGAAAATATGCCACACAATGTTTTAACTCTTGCCACAGATTCTATATCTGAGCTGCCATAGAAAACTGGGGGTTGTGGCCTAAAGGGTTGTACTCGGTGGTCACAGAAGCAAAAAGGATTTGAATTAGCACAAGTTTGAAACTTGTGAACAGTAGTGCCAATCGTCAAGGTATCAATGATCAAAAACTATCAGACCAACCCATATGCATGTTTTATAGATAATTATTCTTCTTTTTAAAATATTTCCCACTGAGTTTTTAAAAAGTACTCATGTATAATCATAAAAGGGAAAGAATAAGGAACAGATCAGATTGCAAAGTTTCAAATGATGTAGCATACAGTTTCCTTAGACATCCAAACAAGAAGAAGAAAAAGGCAGACAAATGGGAATATTAATCATTGCAAAGATCTACAAGGAGAACAGATACAAAAATGGCAGCCCCTCTGTGTTGCCCAGTTCACTTAGCCAGTTACCAAAATCTGCAATTGCTTTCTTTACACATCAGCAGTGACCCTGGAGGTGGGTGCTGCCCCTGTGGCGGGCAGGAGAGGGGTTAAAACTAGACCCTTCCCATTGAATCTAGTTACTTCAGCTCTGCTTCACAAAGCATCTTTCCTCGTTGTCATAGAAACCAGCTGCGTGGTTTCCATCTTGAAGGAAAATTATTGCCATGGTAACCCCCAACAAAAAAAGAGGCCACTTATTCAGATCTCTCTTGCTCTCATAGAAAAGAGCACTTTATTCTGTTCAGCTGTATCTGGAAAAGCAAGACAAGACAAAAAGAAAATCTAAGCAGCCACCAGACTGCAGCTCCCACAGAACCTCCCTGAGAGGGAGCATTTTGAAACATTTTATTATGATCAAAAAAGGAAGTAAAGATTTTACAAGGGTCAACAAATCAGAAACTGTATTGGATCAGACTATCCCGATTGATGCTTACATCAAGAAATGGAAGTTGAAAGAACAGATTTCTAGAAATACAAGAGGCTATTTTCTTTCAAGTTTTTTATTCTTCTACTTTGGTTAAGTCTTGCACTATCACATTACTACAAACACAACGCAAAGTCTTACACACATACACACAAAACCTCAAACACAAATCCAAGCAATATATGGTTATGTCTACACATGCAACTGAATATCTATGTATGTGTGCATAAACAGGCAGTATAAAGTTTAAAAATTTGAGGTTCATCATATGCAAGCAGGCTGAACAGAAATAGTTTGCCATCAGTGCCTGTGTGTCAATCATAGACCTCCAGTACATAAAAGGGAGGAGAAATGCCCCATTCCAAACACAGTAATTCACTTGCATTGACACCTGAACATCAGGATCAGAAATTCAAGCCATCTCACAACAAGGAAAGCAATCATCTCAAAGCCACAGAACCTTCACAAAAACACGAATCACAATCTGGCTTCCCACTAGCATCCACGAGCCTCAGATAACCACTATGGAAGTGCGAACGCCTACAAGATAAGTTCATCAAAAGATTTGACAAGCCTAGAAAAATTTCAGTGGTTCATTGAATCTTTTTTGAAGAAATTGGAAGTAGTTTCAAAAAAATTGCTTCAGATTTGTAAAACTTTAGCTTCAATTTTTCATCTGCTTTATATTTTTCAAATGTATTTACAATTTTCATCAAAACTAATATTAAAAATCCAATGAATCGGGGGGGAAGCCTAAAATTACTTCATACTTTGAACCAGGCTGACATCTGGTTTGAGATTAATTTGGGACTACACTGAGACTCAATCAAGAATCTGTGACAAGAAAAGAAAGGCCAGTCACAAACTCAGTAGAAAGCAGATTCTAAAAGATTGACTACTTTAATTGGCTCCCATGCCAATTAAGATAGTCATTGCCTTTGGCCTCCTCATTATTTTGCATGGGGTCCTGATTGCTAGCAGTTTGGACCCTTGGGGAAAACAATGCTGGGTGAGATGAGGTCCCATGGGGCAGATCCCAAGGGAAGACTAGCAAAGGGAGACTGTGGGAAAAATCTGTAAAGCAAAGATCTCTCTAGTCTACTCTGGAGCAACAGGACAGAAGAAGAAAGCAGGCACGAAGTTAAGAGCTAAATTTTGTCATGCATGGTCATACCAAAAGTCCATCAAGACCAGCATCTTGTTTCGAAGTTACAAGTATCTGGCAGGAGAATACATTAATGGAATATTAATTAGAGCTATTTTACATGAAAATTTGTAATAGTTTTCTTACAGTAAATGAACACATTGGTATACAATTCTTTGTCGGCCTAAGACCATCTATAATTACTGATCCTACAGGTCAAAGGAAATAAGAACTTGCCATACTGGGTCAGACCAAGGGTCCATCAAGCCCAGCATCCTGTTTCCAAAAGTGGCCAATCCAGGCCATAAGAACCTGGCAAGTACCCAAAAACTAAGTCTATTCCATATTACTGTTGCTAGTAATAGCAGTGGCTATTTTCTAAGTCAACTTAATTAATAGCAGGTAATGGACTTCTCCTCCAAGAACTTATCCAATCCTTTTTAAAACACAGCTACACTAACTGCACTAACCCCATCCTTTGGCAACAAATTCCAGAATTTAATTGTGCGCTGAGTGAAAAAAAACTTTCTCTGATTAGTTTTAAATATGTCACATGCTAACTTCATGTAGTGCCCCCTAGTCTTTCTATTATCCAAAAGAGTAAATAACCAATTCACATCTACCTGTTATAGACCTCTCATGATTTTAAACACCTCTATCATATCCCCCCTCAGCCATCTCTTCTCCAGACTGAAAAGTCTTAACCTCTTTAGTCTTTCCTCATAGGGGAGCTGTTCCATTCCCCTTATCATTTTGGTCACCCTTCTCTGTACCTTCTCCATCACAAATATATCTTTTTTGAGATGTGGCGACCAGAATTGTACACAGTATTCAAGGTGTGGTATCACCATGGAGCGATATAGAGGCATTATGATATTTTCTGTTTTATTCACCATTCCCTTTCTAATAATTCCCAACATTCTGTCTGCTTTTTTGACTGCCGCAGCACACTGAACTGATGATTTCAATGTGTTATCCATTATGACACCTAGATCTCTTTCTTGGGTGGTAGCTCCTAACATGGAACCTAACATTGTGTAACTATAGCATGGGTTATTTTTCCCTATATGCATCACCTTGCATTAAATTTCATCTGCCATTTTGATGCCCAATTTTCCAGTCTCACAAGGTCTTCCTGCAATTTATCACAGTCTGCTTGTGATTTAACTACTCTGAACAATTTTGTATCATCTGCAAATTTGATTACCTCACTCGTATTTCTTCCCAGATCAGTTATAAATATATTGAAAAGTATGGGTCCCAATACAAGATCCCTGAGGCACTCCACTGCCCACTCCCTTCCACTGAGAAAATTGTCCATTTAATCCTACTCTCTGTTTCCTGTCATTTAGCCATTTTGTAATGCACGAAAGGACATCGCCACCTATCCCATGACTTTTTACTTTTCCTAGAAGCCTCTCATGAGGAACTTTGTCAAACGTCTTCTGAAAATCCAGATACACTACATCTACCGATTCACCTTTATCTACATGTTTATTAACTCCTTCAAAAAAGTGAAGCAGATTTGTGAGGCAAGACTTGCCTTGGGTAAATCCATGCTGACTTTGTTCCATTAAACCATGTCTTTCTATATGTTCTATGATTTTGATGTTTAGAACACTTTCCACTATTTTTCCTGGCACTGAAGTGAGGCTAACCGGTCTGTAGTTTCCCGGATCGCCCCTGGAGCCCTTTTTAAATATTGGGGTTACATTAAGTTAATGGAGTATAAGTAAGCCAAGAGGAAAGTTATGAAAACAAATGTTTATAGCCTATGCAACAAAATTCTGGATCTTCAAGCCCTAATGGTAAAGGCGGATTTGGATATCGTTGCTATCACAGAGATGTGGTTCAGCGAGACCCTTGAATGAGATGTGCCATACCAGATTATAATCTATTTAGGAAAGTCAGAGTTGGTATAAAAGGGGGAAGAGCAGCTATCTATGTTAAAAATGATATAAAAAAACAGAACTGCAGAGTGTCTGGGGAAAGGAAGAGGTGTTGTGGGCTGTCTTGGAAAAGGGCAATGGTACTTCCATCTACACTGGTGTGGACTACAGACCTCCCACTCAGGGAGAAGAACTGGTTGAAGACTTTCAAAAGATGGCAGGGAAGGGGGAGATAGTATTGGTGGGAGACTTTAACCTACTGGATGTGGATTGAAGTACCTTGTCAGCAGACTTGTGAAGAAAAGAGTGCATGGAAGTAGCTGGGAGTAACCTGCTGGCATGGCAGTTGCTACCCTTAACAAATAAGCCTTGATACTGATAATACAACTCTATCATTGGTCTCTGCTTCAACAGCAGAGGGAAAAGGGGAATTGGATTCAGACAGCAACCAATGAGAGCCCCAAATTTTACGGTTTGGGGAACAAATAAACATGGGGGTAATTAGCTGATGCGGTGCTTTCTAACCTTAATCATTAACAGGCCGATTCAGTACGGTGTGCCCAGGCCGAGCGCACCATTAGTCCCGTCTGGATGCGCGTTTTCGACGCGCTATTATTACCCCTTATATAGTAAGGGGTAATAGCATGAGGAAAATGCGTGTCCAACCCCCCAAAAACTAATAGCGCCCTCAACATGCAAATGCATGTTGATGAGCCTATTAGTTAGTCCCGCGAGATACAGAAAGTAAAATGTGCAGCCAAGCCGCACATTTTACTCTCAGAAATTAATGCCTGCCCAAAGGCAGACATTAATTTCAGCCAGCACCAGGAAAGTGTACAGAAAAGCAGAAAAAACTGCTTTTCTGTACACCCTCCGACTTAATATCATAGAGATATTAAGTCGGAGGCTCCAAAAATAAAAAAAAATTAAAAAATCATAAAAAAAAAAAAATCAGCTCGCGGGTTGGAAGACGGATGCTCAATTCTGCCGGCATCCGTTTTCCGAACCCGTAGCTGTCAGCGGGTTCAAAACAGACGCCGGTAAAATTAAGCGTTGGCTGTCAAACCCGCTGACAGCCGTCGCTTCTGCCAATAAGGAGGCGCTAGGGATGCGCTAGTGTCCCTAGCGCCTCCTGATTAGTGCGGGCCTTCATTTGAATACTCTATCGTGCACCCAGGAGAGTGGTCTGGGCGCGCGTCGGGAGAACGGGCGCTCGCCTCGGAGAGCCGGCTCTCCCGTGCAATTTACTAAATCAGCCCGTAAGCCTGATACTTTTGATGCAACTCCAACATTGCTCTCTGCTTCCATGGCAACGGTTAAGGGAAAGTGGATTCAAACAGCATCTGAGGGCCCTGAAACTTTATGGTCTGGGAAACTAATAAGCATGGGAATAACCTGCACAGTGCAGTAGATATTTATTTACTTAATTTTTTATTTTTTAAAAAATGTTTTATTTATGCAGTTTTAAGATACAATCAAAGGCTTTTACAGATATTAGTATTTAACTAAGGTAATGATTATTAGTTACAATCAACAGATAGAGTTAATTATCTGTATTTAAGAAGAAGAAAATATTATAAGGTAATCCTCGAGAAGTAAGGAAGGAAACAGAAAGCGGTTATAGGTAATCATGAAATATCCAATTAACAATTGAAAATTTAAGATCAATGACCTAAATATTTCTATTTACTTGCCACATTATCGAGACTAAGGACTCTTGGGGCAACAAATCCAAGAACATTCTTAATTGTAGAACTTCAAAAAAAAATGCTTTTCTGATTTTGATGCAATATCTCACATCTACATGGAAATTTCAATATCATTTTGCCCCCCATTTTTTCAGTTTCAATTTTCAAGGCAAGAAACTGCCTCCTCCTTAGTTGTGTTAATCTAGAGAGATCAGGATATATCCAAATAGGGGCCCCATGAAATTTTTCCAATCTTTTCTTCATGTAGAGGCGGAAAATAGCATTTCTATCAATTGCAAATGCAAATGTTATGTGCAAAGTTGCCCTAGTTATGATTATAGTTTCTGCAGTAGATTCTAAAACTGCAGTCAGATCTAATTGGTGCTCCTCTGGTTTTTCCTCCAAAGTTATTTTATTCCCTTTAGATGGAATGTAATATATTTTTGAGATAGGTGGAAAAGATTCTTGAGGCATCTGTAAAATACAAGTAAGGTATTCTTTAAACATTTCCAATGGAGAAATTAAATCCTGTCTAGGAAAGTTCAATACTCTCAAATTAAGATATTTCAAGGTGTTTTCAATTGCTTCAAGTCTTTTTTCATAGAGTATCTCTGTTTTTGTAAATCTTTGATAATAGCTTTCCATCTTATTCACTCTTTCTTCCAATTGTTTCTTTTCTCCTTCTATCTTTGTCACAGCGGATTCAATGTTGGTAACTCGCTGATTGGCTACTTCTGTTACGTTTGTTAATTGAATTATGGCTATTTCAAGTGCTTTGATAGCTGACCAGATGGAGTCCATTGTAACTTCCACAGGTTTCTCTAACTGCATTTCCTTGGACTTCCTTGGCACTTCCTTGGACTTCCTTGGACCTTGGCACTTCCAGTTTAAAGCATCTTAAGCTTTAACCCATATTCTTTATTGTATTATGTTGCAATTACTTCCTGCCTTTACTTTCTTCCAGCTATTTAAGCTTCCAAGTTTTTTACTCCTTGTTAATTGTAACTTTGCCTTATTCACCTCTATTGTTAATTACCTTAGTTATTGTCTCAGTTATTCCCTTGTTCTTTGTAAACCGATCCGATATGGTTTTTACTATGAAGGTTGGTATAAAAAAAGTGTTAAATAAATAAATAAATAAATAAATTGGTAAAGGTGGAGGAGGAGTAATTGGGGCACCAGTACTAAGAGATGTTTCGGCCGGAAAGCTGGGCACCCGCTCCATGCCCAATCCTTCAATGACCTTGTTCACTGGTTGATTACTGGGTACTGGTGAAAAGAATGCCTGGATCTGGGGTTGGGTAGGCTCAGATAAGGGCAGATAAGGGAGAGGAAGTAATAACCTCCCTGATCTTTGCCTTCCTTTTTGTATGTGGCATACCAAAAAATTGTTCGAAGGAATAGAACAAAATTAACCTCCAGATGGTACACCCTCTCCACAATCTTAATTACTGCCTTACTTCTCAGACTGGAGGTTTGGAGAGAAGAAACCAAGTATTTGAATTACAAAAACTATATTTGCTAGCAATCAGCAAACAATTCAGAGAACTTAGATTTTACTTATTTACTTACTCACTTACTTGGGGAAGGAGATCGGAATCAAGCAAAAAGAGGCAAATGTTCTTCAAATTGTAGTCAAAGCCGTGCGTTCCTACGTCGACTGCACGACGTGAATAATCTGTTTTTGAGACCTCTCGGTGATGACGTCACTCCCGGAAGTGGCCGGACTCCGTAGGGGCAAGTTCTCCTCTGCCCCCGGTTTCAGCGGTAAGTTTTTACCTCAGGTTCGCTGATGAAAAGAAAAGTTCCTCTCTCCTTCCCCTCCTACTCCTATACCGTTGTTCCATGTGTAGCACACAACGGTTTACAAAATGACATTCATAGTTATAAATTCAGCAAAATCAGAAACAAAACATTGGTTACAGTGTTAATAGATACTGGTGTAAGCTTCCTGGGCAGACTGGGTGGATCATTTGGTCATTTCCTGCCATCATTTCTATGTTTCTATGGATACGGCCATTTTATAACATATGTACATATTTGCATGCATGATATAAATTCAGCTGTACGCGAGTATGTATGCATGCAATTTTGTATGGATGCACGTTTGTGTGCACAAATGCCAACTCTACCACGTAAATTGGGGGATTTTATTCAATATGCACGACGACACAATTACCAGTTTCCCAAGTCCATTCCCAGTTCGCCCAGGTAAAGGCTCCTGACTTCCTAACCTTCTTCCCTTTTACCCTACTAGCCCTGACCCTTCAAACCCTGCTGACTAGCCCTTATTTTATTTTAAAACTTACATGACATCCATAGCAGAAATAGTTACGTGATAAGCAGGGGCGGTTCTATAATGAGGCAGGGTGAGACGGCCCCTTCAGGTGGCAGAATTTTGAGGTGGCAAAAAATGCTGCTGTGGCATCTTCCTCACATTGCCTCAGTCACCTCCATATGCTCCTTCTCCCTCCTGCCTGCGCAGCCCTGGAAGAAAACATTGCCGGAGCCACATGGGCAGGAAGGAGGAGGAGCATCCGCCACGTGCAGAAGAGAAGCTGCATCCTGCGTTTGTGGCACAGCCACTGCATATCCCACCTTGCGGCAGCCCGGGAAAAGGAGGCCTGGCAGCAGGGCCAGCGTGGATCCCACCTTGTGGTGGTCCGAGAAGATCAGGGCCGCTGCGGAGCCCATCCGCAGTGACCCACGAAGAGGAGGCCCAGAGGTGAGAGAGAGGCTAAGGCCCTGTAGAGTGTGCGTGTGTATGAGAGTGAGTTGAGAGATTGAGTGTGGGAGTGAGAGCCTGTATGTTCGTTGAGACAGCATGTGAGAGAGAGCCTGAGTATTTGTGAGACTGAGACAGCATGTGAATGTGAGAGCCTGTGTGTGTGTGTGTGTGTGTGTGGGTGTGTGTGTGTGTGAGAGAGAGAGTCAGCATGTGAGAATGAGAATCTGAGTGAGTGTTTGTGGGAAGAAGACAGGTGAAGAGAAAAGAAAAAGAAAAAAAAAAAAGAGACCCTGTAAAAGGAATTGGCAAAAGACCAAAAAAGGAAACGAGGGGGAAAAAAGCATGTGACCAACCAATTAGAAAACTAAGATCAGACAGCAAAGATAAAAAAATAATAATTTTTGAATTTTTAGTGATTGGCATATGTTATCTTTGGGAATGTGCAAGAGTAGCACTTTCTCTATGCTAATCTTGCAATGTACGAGATCAGCATGGAGGAACTGGAAGCCCCCCAAAAATGTTTAATACTGCGGGGCCTGCACAGAGGAGGCAGAACAGGCTTCAGTGTTAGTAACAGCGATCGCACCTCCCCAATAGCCACGCGGCAGCAGAGGAATGAGAGAAGTTCCGAGGTTGCTGGAAAAAGTGAGAGAGGAGGGTCTGCCTTCAGTGTGTGCATGTGTATGAATGGGAGTCTTCTTGGGGGGTATGAATGAATGGGAGTCTTCCTGGGGGGGTATGAATGAATGGGTGTCTTCCTGGGGTCTGTCTGTGTGAGAATGTATGTGTGTGTGTGTGTGTATGAAAATGAATTGGTGCCTGCCTAGGGGTCTGGGCAGCAGCGGATTCACGATGTCGGACCGGCCAGGGTATTCGCCACCCAGGCCACATCACGTGGTCTGCCAAGTGTGGCTCTATCAAGGCTGCGCACGACAGACCACGTGTCTGGAGCGATCGGCCCACTGGAGGATGCCTGATCCCCCGATAGGCCAATCCGCCCCTGGGTCTGGGTCTGGGTGTGTGTGTGTGTGTGTGTGTGTGTGTTTGAGGGAGCTAGTGAGAGTGAGAGCATGTGTCTGTATGAGAGAATCTGGGGGAGTAAGAGCTTGTGTGTCGGGGGGGGGGGGAGAGAGAGGGTCTTAGAGCCTGAGAGAGATTGTGGGTGTGAATAAGAGTATGTATGTGTGTGTATTTATTTTTATTTTATTTAAACTTTTTTTTTATACCGACGTTCATGAAAAGGACATATCGCATCGGTTTACAGAGAAACAAAGTTGGAATTACATCAAACATTAGAACAGGTTTATATTAAAGGAAATTACAACGAACATTTGAGCAGTGTTATATCAAAGAAGAAACAATGGGATAGAACTGAGCAGGTAGGAGAGGTGATAAACCAACATATGTACAAGGAACTAATTGGATAACTGGGGGGAACATTCATATCTATGGAGGAAAGTGTTGTTTTACGTATAGAATCCATGAGAGGTATCAGTTCTTTAAGGGAAGGCTATTTTGAAAAGCCAAGTCTTAAGCTTTTTCTTAAACGTCCACTGGCAGGGTTCTTGTCGGAGGTCCGGGGGAAGAGTGTTCCATTGTGCCGGACCGGCGGTGGAGAGGGCTCTTTTCCTAAGCGAAGACTTGGCGGGGGGGTGCATATAGGGTGCCTTTGTATGCTGTTCTGATAGGTCTGAAGGACGTGGGATGTTTAGTTCCAGAGTGGTCTGAGAGTGAATGGTCTTGTGCATTGTAGTTAGGACTTTGTGCAGAATTCTGAATTTAATGGGGAGCCAGTGTAGATTCTTAAGAATAGGGGTAACATGTTCTCCTCTGCTGGTATTGGTCAGGATCCTTGCGGCGGAGTTCTGTAGCATCTGTAGAGGTCTTGTGGTGTTATTGGGAAGGCCCAGTAAGAGGGAATTGCAATAATCTATTTTTGAGAAAATGATGGCCTGGAGTTCCATGCGGAAGTCGTGGAAGTGTAGGAGGAGTTTCAGCTTTTTTAATATTTGTAATTTGTAAAAACAAACCTTCTTTTGTTGTGTTAACACATTTTTTTAGATTCAGATGGTTGTCTAGAATTACACCGAGGTCTCTAACATGTGTGATGGAAGTCGTTTGGGGCGAAGTAAGGTTGATGACCGCCCGTTCATTGTCATCCTGTGTGATGAGTAGTAGTTCGGTTTTGGATGTATTGAGTACTAAGTTAAGGCTGGTGAGGAGGAGGTTAATAGACTGTAGGCAACTGTTCCAGAAGTTGAGGGTTTTGGAGATAGATTCTGTAACTGGAATGAGAATCTGCACGTCGTCGGCGTAGATGAAGTGAGTTACCTTTAGGTTTGTTAGGAGTTGGCAGAAAGGGAGAAGATAAATGTTAAATAGAGTAGGTGAGAGAGAAGATCCTTGAGGGATTCCAAGTGAGGACTTGACAGGGTGCGATTCTTTGCTACTTATTCTGATCTTGAAGTTCCTATTGCAGAGAAAAGACTTGAACCAATTGAGGGCTGTTCCTGAGATGCTGATGTCTGAGACAGTGTATGTGACAGTGTATGTGTGTGAGAGAGAGAGGATAAATTTTGTGCGCCCTCCCCCTCCCCCAATCCACATCCATTTTAGGGTGACTGGAAATCAAGATATCAGGTATGGAGAGTGGGGAATTTTTTTATTCTATTAGATTTAACTGATGAATGTTATTTGATGTGTCTTGTTTTGAAATTTTTGTTTAGAACATTTTTTTAAAAATTGATGTCCTGTTCATCAGCCACTTTGAAATATTTATTCTGTTAGTACATTTATACTCTTATATTATATGATTAATGTTATATTTCTTGATTTATTATTGTTTTATGAGAAATGATGGTGTTTCTATTTTCCATTGTTGCACTGCATACAGGTCTGGCTTCATGCAGTTTCCAGTTCAGTTTTTGTCTGCACATTTCTGTTTATATTTTATTTTATATTTGGTTCGATCCATCTGTGTTCTACATGTGTTCTCAAAGGAAAGTATTCTGCTTGTATGTAGCTTCTGTTTCTGTGTAGGAATACAGCAGCCTGATTTATTTTGTTTTCCTAATAGGAGGTGTATTAGTGTTTTAGAACCTAGTGTCATATTTGTAGTGTTGTCTTTTCAAAGGTAGGATTGTTACTGCTTGAGTGCTAGCATTTAGTGCTTTTTTGATATGGGAGGTTTATTTAAAATATTTCTAGGCCGCTTATAGCAAACATATTGTACTAAGCAGATTACAATGTAAACATAAAATATATCATAACAGGTTTTCTATATTATCATTGTTATTCAGTTTACTCATAGCTTTCTGAGGGCTAAGCCCACATCAAATAGATTTTACAATAGGCCTAATAACAAATGCCTTTTTTTTGCAGAGTTTTTTGGTTGGCATCAATGCAGTGCATGTAAAAATAATATACATGTTGCTGTGATATTTTTACCTTGGAAAACTATGAATATCTTTTTGTATGTATAATCTGTTATTATAAATGCACAGTTTTTAATTGTGTGTGGAGCGGGTTAGTGTGTAAAGTTCGCCTAGGGTGCTTGATATCCTTGCACCAACCTGGAAAGAGTGTGCCGCACACCGACACCCCACTATTCACCCATTTTCCACTTCTCCAGGGGGCAAATGCTGTGGAAATGTGGGAGGCAGGTTGTAGTGTTCTTGGGAACATAGCAGGGTTGCCAGCTTCCAAGAAATACCATCAGTGATACGCTGTCTGCCATTTCTTTGGGAATTCTTCCTTTCCCCCTTCTGAAGCATTTCCAGTCCCTGGAAGGGCCAGACTCCAAGGGGACTCTGTGCTCCCCATGACCTTCTCGATGATTTGACCTGTGCATTGCCTTTGGGGCGGGGGTGAGAGTGGGGCGCCATCTCACCTCAGGCAGCAGATTGCCTTGAGCCGCCCCTGGAGGTAGGGGACCCCGGTGCGCACTTGTTTGCATAAATAATTACGCTCACTGTTCAAATAACTTTCCCAGAACGCCCATGTCTCGCTCATGCTCCGCTCAGAACACACCCCACCCGTTTTTGTAACTTTTTGAATCGTGTGTACTCGGGTGTTTCTTAAAATCCGCGCGGTACGCCCTGGCCCGAGACATGCTCGTATCTCCTGACTTTGGTGCATGTAGGGCTTTTAAAATTCACCTGTGAGTTAGGCCCCAGTCTGACATAGGAGCAGAGAGGCTCATGCCTGGCCAGTTCCTGTAATAGGGCTGGAAGGAAGAGGAATATTAAGAAGTTTTACAGGTTTTTACAATATTGACCTGCTCCAACCCTGGTGAGCAGAATCCCCTGCTCAGAGTGGTCAGGAAGGACTTTATGCCTTTTCGACCTGCATGAGAGGAGATTGCAGCACCTTGGGTGAGAAGAGAACTCTGATTCAAGTTTTTGCAAGTTTGTATTTTTGCATCTTTGGGAAAAGGGAGAATTTATCTGCCTCCTCCTTTTCCCGCACCCTGGAAGCTCTTGGTAACTGTTTTCAGCATAGGCCTTTCCCCCTGGGAGGCCAGCTTCTGTCTTTTGAAGAGGAATCATGAAGGGAGAAACATCAGGAGCCCCCCAAGCAGAGTTTCCACCCCAGGACACAGGACAGTGCCAGGTGAAGTTTGGGATTCAACGTGGACCTCAGGTGCTGTGGGAAGGGATCCGGTCACTGATAGGGTTACCCAGCCACCTTGGGATACCCATCTCTCTTTACCACAGAGGATACCCACGTTCCGAGCAGATTGTTAATACTGGTTTGCTTCAGGGCAATAACGTACATAGCACTAATGCTACTATTATTTATCATTTTTTAAGCGTTACTGGACATATGCAGTGCTGTACAGACATACATAAGAGACAGTCCCTGCTCCATTGAGCTTACAATCTAGCCAAGTCACACATACATGTGTAAGAAGTAAATGCTAGAGAAGTACTTAGGATTTAAAAGCAGTTTCAGAAAGGTGAGTCTTTAAACTGGAGAGGGAGCCAACTCAGGAAGTCTGTTCCAGGCATACGACGGAGCAAGGTGGAAAGCATGGAGTCGAGAGCTGGCAGTGGAGGAGAAGGGCACAGCTAGGATCACTTCTGCTGGTTCAAAGCTTATTAGAGGCCGCACAGGGCTTCTTTTGTTCAATAGATCTTTGGAGTGGTTCCATGGTACTGGAGAAGGGCGGATCTTGGCCCTCTTTGAAAAAGTAGTAACATGGAGGAGGTTGGAAATTACAAGCCCCTTCAGTGATGAGAAGATTAATAGAAACTTTTGAAATGAAGAACAGTGAAGCATCTTGAATCTGGTGATTTTGCAGAATCAGAGGCAGCATGGCTTTACTAGAGCGAGACTGTGTCAGAAAATTCTGGCAAGTTTCTTCAGCTGGGTGACTATCAAATTTGATAAAGGGCCTACGCTGGATGTGACGGACTTCAACAAAGCTTCTGATAGCGTCCCACATAGGAGGCTCATAAATAAACTGAGCAGCCTGGGAGTAAGTACTGAGGTGCTGGACTGGACTAGAAACTGGTTGCGTGGTGGCAATGAAATGTACTCTGAGAAAAAAAAGGTGACTAATGGAGTGCCTCCGGGGACAGTGCAGAGGCCGTGCCGGCTCCTCTCTGCTCCAGCCACTTTATCAGGTTCTGCCCGACCCTTTTCCAGATATCCTTTCCTGTCTTCCTGTTTTTCAGATCCTTTGTTCTTTCTGAAGGGCGATCTTACTTTCTCAGCCACCTGTTTGGTACACATTTTCTTTCCTTGAGTCCTGCATGGGATTTCCCTCTCCGCAGCCGACAGACCAGGGTACGCCCGGCTCCTGTGACCTCACTCCGGGCCACAAGGCCATCGCCAGCAGCCTACTGCCCGAGCCCTTGTGACCATGACCAGATTCCCCTTTTTAAAGTACATTTTTTTTCCCAATAAAATATATCATAGGGCCCCCAAAACTGTTCTGAGTGAGGTGAGAGGCACAGAAAGAGAAATCGAGCACATTAAGGAACTGCGTGCACTTTGTGTTCATGGCCTACTCCATCCACCCTGTTACAGCGGAACCATCGCTGCCTGGCATTCTGAGGCCAAAGACAGCTCCCTTTCAAACTACAGCATTTCCAGTCTCGCTCCCTGGTCACAGTGCGGTGGGTCATTGACTTGGCCCTCCCATTGGGCTGGGAGAACGCCTCTGCTAATTGCTTCTTTAAATGGAAATCAAACCCACTGTCGAGTCCGGAAGTATTAGGTCTCGCACAAAAATTATCATTGTAAAGTATTTAATAATTTTGTATTCACTTTGCTGTGTATTACTTATATCTCTTAGTTATACTATTTGATGCTAAGATTTGCCTAATTTAATCAGCTTTAAGTTTCTAAACTGTTTGTATCCTTACAGATAAACTGTATGAGTGCCTATTTCTTTTTATAGATTAAAATAACATCATTGGTTGAAAGGTACACACAGTTTATTACCGTATTCATTGTTAGACACTGTATTATGCTCACAATTTTCATTTTGAAAAACCAACAAACATAAATGCTTGACACTTTCTAACACTTTTCCAGCCAGTTAAGTGGTTCCATATATGCAGTCCTCAAATGCACTGTTAATAATATTTAAAAAGGAAGTGCTCAGCATTCTGTCTCATAACAGTCCCTCATCTGGGCTTTTACATAACAAAGGTTGTTTGACTTTTCAAAGCTGCCACAGAAGATGCCAGGTGGAAATACTGTTTGTGCGGCACCTAGACGTCTGGAATACCTAATGAAAACCAAACACTCAAAAACTGTGTCAAAAAAGAAAAATAAACACGGCAGAAAACGGGATAAATGGTAACGACATATTTTTGATTTCTTGGAAAGCATAAGGGACAGGAAAGAGGTCATAAATGATATAAATTTCTTCCAATATCCATATTTAAATGGTCACTTGGAGAAATGGGGAAAAGCCCCAATGATATGTATTCCAGTGTATGCCCAGCAAGCCAGGTAATTAATGACGGATGTCATGACAATTAGATAGAAAACCTACTTGCCATTTTCATACCTAAATTAAGTGAGCAAACTGACTGCGCTTTGTGCATAAATCCAGTCAGTGGCTGACCAGAAAAAGATCTGTGTGGAAGATCTTAGAAAAACCTAATAAGTGCATGGAGCCCAGAGGATTTTAGCAGCGACCGTGCTTATTTTAGGGTCCTTTGGGGCACAGCACAGCACTGTAAACCTGTTGAAAGGTTGCAAAACAGATTCTGAAGTAATTCCCACTCTTCAGCACTTTGGGATTCTCAAAAGTAATTCTCTCCAGATATGACATTTCCTTTGACCTGTATATAGATGATCTCAGGCCGACAAAGACTTCTATAGCAATGTGTTCATTTACTGTGAGAAAACTATTAAACTTTTTCCTGTAAAATAGCTCTTATTAATTCTGTAACCAGTAATACCAGCATTATTGGCAATAGCTCTTTAATCAGCGATATAAAATTGGGGCCTGGTTTCTGCAACTTCAAGAACAAAGACTGCTATATTGAAATTTAACATGATCAATATAAAGGGAAGGCTAGAAGGAAGTATTGGGTGATGATGACTGGTGAGACAAATAGAGAGAGGAAGGGAGGACTGGGGAGGGAGGAGGGGACTTGTTGCAGCATCTACTTTTTGACCCACCAGAGACTATTGGATTGGCCTTGAAATAAATCTGTATCATTTTCCAAATTTAATAAGACTAATGCCAAATTTCAGTGCAAAGTTTTGGTAGAATAGCTTCCCTGACCACTTTCCTTCAACATTAAACTCTCCACCTCAGCCTCAATAATGGCACTTAACGCTTTCGGCAGCATTCAGGTCCGGACAGTTCCTTGGCCAAATGCTGTTATCCCAAAAATCAATGCCATTTTCTTTAAGCAGCTGTTGAGAGGTTTTGGCTTGCATGCATGGTGCCTTATCATGGACAAAAGTAGCTTTGTGTACTATCAAAACATTTTCCAGATAACTAAAAAATGGGATAACATTTTCGGCTAAAATCGTATTCCGAAAATAGGCATCATCCCAATATTCCCTACATTCTATGATTCCCCACAATATTTTCTTCACTGTGAACATGACAAAAAGACCAATGCAAGCAGGGTTTTTGACAATTTGGCGATAATGTTCCTCATTGCTAATTTCATTCAAAGTTTTTGACCAAACGATCATTTTGAAAAATTCAAAAGAAGACACTAAATGAAGGAAATCTCCATCCCTTTTGTAACCAATTCACCAGCCAGAGCCTGTCTTGGATATGGGTTTCAGTTTTCAATGGTTTTGAAATAACATGAAATGCCTGGATACCAGCCCTGACTCAATAATGATAAATTGTTCCTCTATCAACATTTTTCCTCCTCACATACAAAAACATTCATGCCACCCGGTAACAGCTTTTTTTCTGCTTGTTGCTGAAATTTTCAATAATGTTTTGGCTTTCTTGAGACAATTTTAGCAATCGACCATCACCAAATTCCGTAAAATACTTATTGGCAGTCTTGCCCCATGTCCACTGAACCCAGCTTTTGCTTCAACCTAGTTTTTCGGCAATCCAGTTTTTCCTAATAAAGGTTGCTCCAGCATCAAGTGCCTCACAAAATGAAATACACTTAATACAGTCAATCTGATGCTGTTTTTTTGCTGTCTACATAAATAATAAATTTAAGTAATGTATAAGGTACTGTTAAATTCCAAATTGAATGACCTACAAAATGGTACAAAAATTATATTAGTGGGATAATCCAGTGGGGTGCTAGGGGGAGGCAAAGTTTATGCAACACCCAGTACACTTCTGTTAGCATATATGAGGTCCATATTCAGTGCCACTAGCCGGATAAGTTTGGATTTTTCTGGTTAAGTAGTATCAGCTGAATATCTGCCCAGAATTGTTTGTTTGTTTGTTTGTTTGTTTATTTATTTATTTATTTATTTATTTATTTATAGGTTTTTTATATACCGAAGTATTGGTGGAGGCCTTCACTCTGGTTTACATGTTAAACAACGAGATACAAAAAACAATCAAATGATAACTTTAACATATAACTTTAACTGAAACAATCAGATGTTAACTTTAACATATAATCTTGAACGAGGTGTATCTACAGGTAGCATATGCGGGAGTAGATAGACGAGTATAGTCATTTTGATATGAAGAGGGCTGAGATGGAGAATACAGTGTTATCGGAGGGTCAGCGGGGTGTTGGGGTGGGCTGGAAGGAAACAGGAGGAGGGGAGTGAAGGATATACAGGAATTAGAGGAATTAGAGGCAGCCACTAGCCAGATAGATACTTATCTGGCTAAATTGTTAGCCAACTAAATGGTGAGTGAGGTAGGAGCATAACTGGGAGGTGTTGAGTTAGCCAAATAAACTTATCTGGGTAACTTTTAAATAGCCAGGTACATTTAGCAGAGTGGCTATTCTATCTCAGCTATGTGTTTCTTATGCACAGCTTAAACAGATATCTTACCATAGTCCTTCCTTGCAGAGGAAGCCACTTCTTTAACTCCAAACTTTATTAACAGTCAAAACAATCAACAGAATCTTACTGTGCATAATCTGAAGTCTGGGTCATGGAAATAAGAACAGGTAAAATGAAAATAATTACGCAGGGTTAGCCAGACTAGCTGACCAGAGTTGAGAAAAAACTGAGAGAAAAATACCCCAGAAACAACTGCTTCAAGTCAGAGGTTAACCCTTTAGATCCAACTGCTTTGAATACAGCAGAAGCTGTGAACATGCCAGCCGACCACCAACAAACACAGAAACTATCAGCCAAGTCCACTGGTTAACCTGTGGTTGGACGCACGTCCACAATCCCTTATGCTATAAGGATTAGTACGTCCAAAACGCATGTCCAACTCCCCCCCCCCACCACCCCCCCCCCCCCCCCCCCCCCCCCCCCCCGCGAAACTAATAGCGCTGATCACACGTAAATTCATGTGGATGAGGCTGTTAGCTATTCTCCCCCCGATGCACACATTTTTACTCTCCAAAATTAACGCCTGCCCCGGAGCAGGCGTTAATTCTTGAGGAGCCCCAAAAGTTTACAGAAAAGCAGAAAATACTGCTTTTCTGTCTTCCTCCGACTTAATATCATGGCGCTATTAAGTCGGAGGAACAAAAAGGAGAATGTTTAAAAACAAAAATTTTTTTTTTTAAAGTGTGCCGGCTGTCAGGTTAGGAAAAGGAATGCTCGTAAAACTGAGCGTCCATTATCCTAACCTGCTGACAGCCACCTCTCCTGGGCGCCTGCTGCTGAGGAGGCGCTAAGAGCGCACAATTTCCCCTAGCGTCTCCTTTTTACCACAGCACCCGATTTAAATATTAAATCAGGCACCGCGGAGGGGGTCGATCGGCACACATTAGGAGAGCGGGCAGTCAATCATGAGTGCCTGTTTTCCGCACACCAATACTGCATCGACCTGAATGTAAAATAAAGCATGAACAAAAGAGTGGGTTACAGAAACAGGAAGCAGAGCAACTGTGAATAAACAAGAAAATACCTGTGGAGACAGGCCAGCAGCTGCACTATTGAGTAACTCAGCTAAGTTAGCCAGATAGATTTATGCAACTAATTAGCTCAGCCAGATAGTGGCTGAATATGGACCTCTATCTGTGTTTGATCAGAAAGAAATTGCATAGCTTAGATGGCATTGAAGCCTGGAGTGTTAGCAACAAGCACAAGATCATTGAGCTTCACATGTAGGGCAATGTTGGGCTTTTCGGCTTCACTGATCATTATGTATGCATTTGTTGTTTAAGAATGCATATGTTATATTGTATATAATGTAAGCTTTGCTGTAGTCCTATGGGCAATGGCGAATAATAAAACTAATACATACATAAATAAAATCACCTGATTTGTAGGGGGTCAGGAGGGAATTTTTAATTGAACATGAGTTTGGCTGAGGCGTGCAAGGTAATTCATACCTTTGCCTTGACCAACATACATAACTCTTGCTCCCTGTTGGGGAACATAAAATGACAGATTCTAATGCCTGTTTAGGAGCTGAGCGCGAGCCTCTGTGGGTCAACAAGCGGTCAAGCAGATGGTGTAATGGACCAGGCCAAGAGGATATATTTCTCATGCTGGATCGGGAAAACACCATAAACTCCTTTTCCCTCTATGACCCCCCCTCCCGACTGTACCCCATCTTCTGTTGACTGACAGAACCGCTCACAAACCCACTCCTTGGGAATCAAGAAGGATCTCACTCAAAGGTATTTCAAACAAGAAACATTTTTTTCTGATCTGGGGGTTCCAGCAGACAAAATTACCAATTAATCAGGGTACACAGGTTCACACAACAGTTAGCAGCATCAACAATATCAAAATAGACTTCCTCTAATGATCTCCCTTTCCAAATAGCATCACCTTGGTTATTCTTCTTCTCCTTTACCATAGAGACGAAAGATTTAGTCCTTCTTCAAAAGAGATGGCATTCAGTACGTGCAATCCTTGTACAGCATCCTTTCCTAGAAAGGGAACTGGATCTCAAATAGCCCTGGTAATCCACGATTCCTCCTACGTGGCTTGGTGGCACTTCTCAGGAGTCTTATCCAGCAATCCTGGAGCCAAGGCTTTGCTGGCCACCTGGCTACAGAGAAGAAAAGGGGGACTCCCCACTCTGGCTTCACTCCACTTAATCCTCCTGTCCGGACTTCCCCAAATGATCAGAAATACCACTGAGCACCCATATGGAAACAGGGCCAACTCCATCTAGTGGTTCCCTCTGAAAGAGATATACGCATCCCTCAATAGATCTCTGCCACTATGCCCAGTATCACCATAAGCCCATAAGTAAAGGTTGAGCAATATCCTTTAGGATTTCTCAAAGAGCAAATTTATAGTAACAAGGATCTGATTTAGGGCCTGCGTCATACTCTAATAATTTCTCATATTCTCACTTGCAGCAATAGGAAAAGAAACTATCTTGCTGAAAATTTCTCAGCTATTGTACACTTCTTTATTCTTCCTAATCCCCTCACTGCCTGCATTTGCTCTTCTGACTAAAGCTATCTTTTTCACACTTTTAAGTTTCATCCTTATATCATCTCTCAAGGACTTAAGTGTTGCACAATTTTATGGCTTATCAATATTAATACCAAATACTTGAAAATTGAGAGAAGCCAGAGTTCATTTACAGCTGTCAGTGCATGTCCGTCAGTTATTGTAAAACATTCTAAAGGGATGTGGATAGCTCAAGAAATGCTTCCTAAATCCTAAGGGAAATCTTACAAATTTACAAGCTCAACTTTTGTTACCAGCAAATCAAAAACAATCATGTACAGTAGAACAATTCTGAAAACTAAGAAATGATTCCAAACTCTCTATATTGAATTAAAAGCCCAGTTTCCTAAATCATAAACAGTGCACCTGTTTTATTTTTATAATATGTGATGTGGCCCCAAAAACAAGGTTTGGTCACTAGAAGGGGCCTTATAGTAATTCTTTTAGGGAATGCACTTGGCCTTAACATTTGGGGATTGAGTGATATGTCTTTATTGCAGAGGTCATTCAGGGGGATTTGTATGTTTAAGTGGTGTTGTAAAGGAGAACCTCTAGGGCAGTGGTTCTCAACCCTGTCCTGGGGACCCCCCCAGCCAGTCAGGTTTTCAGGATATCCACAATGAATATGCATGAGAGAAAATTTGCATACACTGCCTCCATAACATGCAAATTTTATCTCATGCATATTCATTGTGGATATCCTGAAAACCCGACTGGCTGGGGGGGTCCCCAGGACAGGGTTGAGAACCACTGCTCTAGGGGGAGTGTGTTTGATACAATAAGAGTTGTTGCTCATTTGGGCAGGGAGCTGGCATGAGGTCAAGAAGGGAGGGAATTTCTCTCCCCTTCCTTGCAGTATCCTACAAGGCCATGGTTTGTAGGGGTAAGCCAGTCACCCTAAAAAGGACCATGCGGCTGAATGTAACACTGCAGGCCTGAATACGGAGTGATCCAAAAGCCTGCAAGCCTAAGTAGCAAGACGAAATGGAAGTCTAGCCACGTGACTGCCCTGCAGTTTAATGTAAGACTGTGAGAAGAAACTGCCATTGTTCTTCCTATCGGACATCTGTCTGCACCTTTCAATTTAGCTGGGGGCGTGGACACATGCTTACTGAACCTAATCTGGTATGTTCTCCTTTGCTTTTCCTTTTATATAAACTTGTTTCCTTGCGTTTCTCCTCTATCCTCTCCTCTCCTCCCCTTCTGGTGGCATAATGTCTAATACAAGATTTTGATAATAATATTACTTCTAGTATTATGTAGTTTTCCTGGGTTTGTTTGTTTGGGTTTTTTTTACATATCTGTTTCTTCAAGTTTGACTTTGTAACCCTTTTTCCATGGATGGGCCACATATCCTGAAAGGCCATAAAAAAATGTATAATGGGGCTGTCTTTCCGCTTCTCATTCCCCTTTCCTGGGTTCCCAAGCTGTGTGTTATTGCTGGAGGGTGAAGGCTAACCTTCATGGCGCAGACTTTAGTGTTTTCCCATGTGTGTGTGTGTGTGTGTGTGTGTGTGTGTGTGTGTGTGTTACCATAGCTCTTCGGTGCAGACCCATCATGACTCACAGGTTGGGCGTTCAAATAATATTTTACTAGGAATTGTAATAATGCGATCAAGATGTATAGAAAAACTAAAGTCCATTTACATCCAGGTTTGGTAGTAAGCGTCCCTCAGTGTGGGGGGTTGAGATATTGGTTCCCTCCGTTTTGGAAGCACGAGTATCCCAGTGTGGCCAGGGTGTCCTAGCTGTGTGCAGGGTCCCTGGTACCCACACTTCCTGAGGTCCCCATCGCCTGTCCCGAACTCCAGCCTGTCTGTGGTCCTGAATCCTGGGGTAGGGACTCCGATTGGGGTCTCCAGATGTTTCCTCTTTCTTCTCTCAAACTCTGTTATCATGGGACCTTTCTGGGGGGGAAAGGTCTACTCTAGATGCAGATCTTAACTTCCAGTCCTGGGCAAGGAAGGGGGGCAGAAAAACACTTTGAGGTCGATATTCAAAAGCCATTTAGACGGATAACTGAAAAAAAAAGTTATCCATCTAAATGGCTACCCAAACTATATTCATCACCATATGCAGTTAAATTCTAACCGCATAATGAGTTATGTGGCTAGAATTTATCCACATAAGTCGGGAGTGTTGCGGGGGCGGACGGGAGGTGTTTCCGGGTGGAGCAGAGTTAATCTCATACGTTATGGCGATTAACGCCAATATTTGGAGTTAGCCACTTAATCTATGCGGCTAACTCCAGTCGGGCCATAGGGATGGCCTAAAGTTAGCCGGTTAGACATAAGATCTTCTTATTATTTGCTATTCTGAATAAAGATATTTTTTTTCTTCTAGCTGCTGGTTTTCAGAGTTTATTTCATGCCCGCAACACTACGAAGGCTTTCTTTGTATATTTGGGAGTGGAGGGGAAGGACTGTGGGGATCACTGTCTAGTCCTTGTGCCCAGAGAGCAAAGTCCCCCTCCCCCTTTCGAGGGAGGCCCCTTGCTTTTTTGACTACTTGGGAGAAAGAAGGAGGAGACTGGGTCCCCCACAAACCCTGCTCGCTCAGGATAAAATATTTGAATGCCTGCAATGTTCGGTGGCCAAGCTAACCCCAGCAATGATCCTGAGGATCGTGCCCAGATTTTGGAGCCTGTCCATTTCCACATCAGTGTGAAGCCTCTGTGCCGTGTACATTGTGAGAAGTGGCACAATGCTTTGAGAGGCTCGGCGGTGCCTCATTGCTTTCTTTGAGAAAACTTGTTAGTGGTTTCAATGTGTGTACAATTTTGTGCTAAAAGTATGTGTTAGCTGTGCTTTCTTTTGGAAAAGAGAAGTGTGGTTGAATGTATTTATCCCAGCGGTACAGGGTCAGCTCCTGTCCATGGCCTTTCAGGCTCTCTGTTTCCAGTTAGCTAAGCCCTCGCAAGAGCAGGCTCGAGTTTAGTATGATCACACTATTTTGGTTGCCTTTTGCTAAGAAACATGCTCATGATAGTAAGTTAACACTAGTTCCTCGCAGGTATTAAATATCGTCCAGTTAGTAAGCTTGGAGAGTGAGCATACCAAGATATTTAGCATCAGCTTGGTTCCTCCTCATTTGAAAATGCCCTTCCTTCATTTGCATCCATGGACACACCCATTTTCCATGCTCATACTAGCATCTAAGAAACTAGAAAAGGACTTATACACACAGGCAAAAGTCACCAGATAACATATATGCATTCCTTACCTTTATTTTTAATACACATAAGTTTTAAGTTAAAGAATTACAGTATATCGCATATATGGATAGCCTATTAAGGAAAATTCACTACACACTACACATAGCCTATAATATTTTGAATCATGTATCTGAACAACTTTGGCACCCTCAATTTAAAGTAAAATCTATTCCAAATTTATTTATGTGCCTATTTGTAAACCGTTGTGATGGTATATCACTTAACGACGGTATAGAAAAGTTTTTAAATAAATAAATAAATCTTTTTTGGACTCATTTACAGGCCGATACAGTAAAGTGCGGCCGCGGTTACCCTGCTTCTAACCCGCTTTCTACTCACAATTTGGCCGCGTTAGTCCAACCCGCGATTCACTATCCCTTTTAACCCATCCTTACCGCTTCTTTAAATCAACGGGAAACCCTTTCCGCCTGCGGCATGTATATGAGATGTAAACGATCAGATTAGCTATTCCCTCCCCTACAGTAACGTGCGCCCTGATTATCGCTTTTTTAACCTGCAGTTTTGCCGCGTGTTTAACCTGCTAATTTACCGCCTACCCTTCCCCTGCGTTAGTGTGGAGCGTCAGGTCAGAGAGACGAAATTTCATGGGCAAACGACCCCTTTACCCCCCGGGACAAGAGCCAGGATCGGGCAAACTTTCCCCCAGCCCCCGCTCACCTGCCCTGGTCGCGTCCATGGTGCCGGTCTCCCGTGCGGGCGCGCTGACAGCTCCGGAGCAGGAAGGAAGGACCTGTTGTTTCCAAGCATAACCTAAACTCTTGCCTGCCTAACCTAAAATCCCATGCGCCGGGAAAGCCACTCTTCAGATCGTGACTAATCCCATCCCCCAGCCCCCGCTCACCTGCCCAGCCGCGTCCATGGGTGCCGGTCTCTGGGGCAGCCCCAGATCTCGCTCCCATCCTCCCGGGGGCAGCCGGCAGCGAGAGCGAGAGCAGCCCGGGGCAGATTGCGAGGCGGCTTCCAGCAGCCCCCGCTGGCGAGGGTGCATGAACGCATGCCGTGACCTGAGCGCCCGGCTGGACGTCCAAGGTCATGGCGTGCACTCATGGCAGCGAAGGTGCATGAATGCACGCACGCCGTGACCTGAGCGCCCGGCTGGATGTGAGGTCACGGCGTGCGCCCATTCACCATCGCCAGCGAGGGCTGCTGGAAGCCGCGATCCGCCCCGGGCTGCTCTCGCTCTCGCCGCCGGCTGCCCCCGGGAGGATGGGAGAGAGGACTGGGGCTGCCCCGGAGACCAGCACCCATGGACGCGGCCAGGGCAGGTGAGCGGGGGCTGGGGGATGGGATTAGTCATGATCTGAAGAGTGGCTTTCCCGGTGCGTTGGATTTTAGGTTTTTAGGTTTTCTTTTGCTTAAAGTTGGGATCCACTTCCTGGTATAGCGCCTATACAGTAAAATGGATTGCGCTTGTTGGACGCGCGTTGGACGCAGCTTGCATTTGCATGCCATTTAAATACAGTATCGAGCGGTATGTTATCCAGATTGTGCGTGTGGCAAACGCGGGTGCGCCTGGCACTAACGCACCTCTTTCTACCGCACCTTACTGTATCGGCCTGTTAATAAGCGCAGTAAGGCCTTTCTGCATAGATTGCTATTTTATTATGTACAAGAGGGCCTTAACGTACATGCTAAAGTTAATTACATAGGACTGTACAAATTTCTTTGGTAACACGTTTACAAATTGCCATCCCAATAAAGAAATCTGAATCTGTAATGTAACCTCTAACTTCCTGGTATATACAGACAAGTTCATACCTAGCTGATTGTGGACTACTTAAACCCAATTGAACTGTACATCTTTAAAAAAATTGTTAATTAAAAAAACAAACAAAAAAAACACCTAATGAAGAGAGCACAGTTCTGGAAAGCAAGTCATGGTGTATGGAGTTAATCCAATAAAAATGTATCACCAATAACTTGTTTGATGACCTTTATTTCTACATCTTTCAAGTCTGACACTAATAACCGAAATTATATCCTATAGTTTTCTACTAGCAAAACAGCACTAAAATTCCCTCAGCCGAAATCCATAGTGCTACCTAACTGGAGAGCTCTATGTCTAAAATTTCTCTTTGTAAACCAAAGATTTACAGATTCAGATCCCAGCAGAATGAAACAAACAGTCTCTTACCTTCTTAGGGAAATAAAATGAGCTCCAGTTACAAGTGGGTAATACAAATTGTATATTGCTTATGTAAAATATTTGAGGGAAAAAGTGCAGTCTATGAATATTAATTAGAGAAGTATCACCTTGCACCTGCTCCTGCCTACATCATGTAAAAAAGAAAACAAAAAAAAAAAGACACCCTAGGCATTTATATCATCGCAGAATTATCACATTTCAAGTGATCATGAGTTTGGGGAGTATTTCCAGGAATTTATTTTAAAGGGCAAAAATTCCTACTCTTATAATTTTGACTTTTGATGCATAAAATGTCACCTCCTAAGAATGAAAGGCAATTATTTATAATAGAAGTAGTACCTTCAAAATATCAATTTACTTGATTATGGGTTCTCTTCCTCCCTTTGATCTTGTTCATAGATGGGGGGCCCTACCTAAATTGCTGGATGAACATCAAATAATTGCAGCTGAGCAGCAGACAAGACAGACAAAAATGCAGAAAAGTAATAATGATTTTTATTAAAACGTTATAAAAATCAATATTACTTGTCCATAATTTTGTCTGTCTTGTCAGCTTCAATACTTTGAAGTTCATCCCACAATTTAAATAGGGCCCTATTCATAAGTCTTTATTTTTTTGTGTTTTCACGCTGGTTAAAAGGCATGCATTTCGTACATTTTCACGCTGGTTAAAAGGCATGCACTTTGAATCTCGGTCGCGATCCCTGCCTGTAGTCATTATTCCTCCTGGAGCCGTAACTTGGATGCAGGCAGCAGAACATGGCCAGCCCTTGCTGCTCGCAGCCAGTGTGGCCCTGCAGGATGGCAGCAGGCCAACTTACTAAGATCAAGTAACACTTGAGCAGTTTAGAAGGAGGACCATTCAAACCTAAACCAAACAGTGGCTTTAACATGTCAAGCACTTGGCATTTTCCTCAACAGTGTTCAAAAACTCAGAAAGGAAAAAAGGGAATCTTAATCATTTCTGCTTTCTCTAATTGATCAGCTAATTATAGTAATGCTGTCTTGAGTAAGCTCTTAATCTTTCTTTGACAAAGCTGTTAGTAGCTACTTTGCAGTGCAACAAATAAGAGCCTTGAGTTAAAGCAGAGCCTGGTGCACTAATGAAATGTGGGGCCCTGAATTCCATTACTGCCCTAGGTAGGTCTCTCATCCAAAATTTTTCTTCCTTACCCCGTGCTCACCCCCACTCGCACCTCTCTCATGTTCCCTGCTCTCCCTTGCCCCACTTGCTGTCTCAAAGCTGCGCTCACCTCTCCCCCACCCCTTGGTCTCTGCTTCCATTCTTCTGTTCCCCTGCTACATGCTCACACCTCTCTCTCACTCCCTGCTTCCCCCTTCCCCCCCCCCCCTTGCTATCTCAATCCTGCTCTCCACACTCTCCCCCAATTGCTCTAACCTCCTCTCTTTCCCTTGTTCTCTCACCCCTACTACTTTCCCCTTTACTCTCACCTCTGTCTTTCTCTTTTACCCACTGCTTTCACTATCCCATGCCCCCTTGCTATCTCAGCCTCTCCTGTTATTCTCTTGCTCAGTTAGCCCCTGCTCTAATCTCTGTTCCAGCCACAGAAGCCAGGAGGAAGCATTTCAGAGCTGCAGCTGTTTCCCTGCCTCTCGCAGCTGATTGGTTCTGGTGAGCGGACTGCACAAATCAGCTGAGAGAGGCAGGGAAGCAGCTGCAGCTCAAAAATGCTTCTTCTCAGCGCCCACTGTTGCTGTCCTCAGTCAAACTGGAGAAGGGAGATGCAATGCTCCCGGAGATTCATGCTGGCCTCATGGAAGCTGACTGTGCCCTTCCTCTTCCTGCCAGTGACCCTGTGTTAGACCCAGCTCTGCTCTTCCCCTTTTCCTCCTATCAATGGCCCTGTGCAGGAGCCAGGGCTGTCACCTCTACTGCCTGTGCAGGTGCAAAGGGCACAGGATCCCTCCAGCCATGGGGCTCAGTGTGGACACACCACTAGCACCAATCTAAACAGAACTATGAACAAAATTATTGGGCTCTTAGAATAAGTGATTGATCTAGAACTGAAAGTATTATACACCATTAGGAATGAACATTGATTTAAAAAGAATGCAAAAAATACAACCAATGAGGCCATTTTCCATTTATTCTGAATGACCAAATGGGGTGTGTGTGTATATATATATATATATATACACACACACACCCCCCATTTGGTCATTCAGAATAATTGTAACATCAATCTTTAAAAAGGGCTCCAAGTGTGATCAAGGAAACTATAGACTGGTGAGCCTGACATCAGTTCCAGGAAATATCATAGAAACTATTCTAAACAACAAGATAACAGAACATTTGGATAGACATGGTTTAATGGGACACAGCCAGCATGATTTACTCAAGGGAAGTCTTGCCTCTCCAAGCTGCTACATTTTTTTGAAGGGGTTAATAAACATGTGGATAATGATGATCCAGTGAGTGGATATATTTGAATTTTCAGAAGGCATTTGACAAAGTGCCCTATGAGAGACTCCTGAGAAAAATAAAAAGTCATGGCATAGCAGACAATGTCCTATTGAGGATTTTGAATTGGTTAATATGGAATATTTTTTTTTCCTGAGCCTTCTGTGTAATTTCACAGGTATTACCTGAAGTAATAAGCAAAATCTTTGTGCTTCAAGGATAGGATATTTTTTGCAAAAGTCAGCCTCTCTCTTGAAATGCAATCAGATTATTAATGCATTACTAAATTTGGGCTGCTAGTAAACACATACCTAACCTCGGTATCTAGCGTGTAGCTTGCTGTGCCTGCCAGGAAGAACCCTGTTATCCCAAAGCCCCAGCATTCCTGTCTTCCTAATTAGACTGTTACAGCCAACAGTAAAACTGCAGGGTGACAGAAACCATCCTGCTTTTAGCTTCTAGTGGTCATGTGCTTACTGATGTAGTTTACTTTTATGTTACATTATGTGGATATTGTGGATTTAGATTTACTTGCCTTTCCAAACCCAGTTCCAGGGGCTGTTACAGAGGCATTTACATCACAGCTCTAGTCAGATTTCCATGAATCTGTGAATTTTGCTGCACACCTTGTCACCAATATGTAACAAGGACATGATGAGAAAAAGGCTTTGATATTGTCAGGTAGTCTAAAACATATGTAGCCACTCATTGTCTTGATTACAGGGGTAGTGGAAGCAAGAATCCCATTTAAGGGGGCTTGTAGATGTTGAAATGGACCCTAAATAGCAGGGAGCACAGAGTTACTATACAAAGGCACTTCACATACCATGTTGTTGTACCCAATGGTTTGCATTTATTATTGAGATAGAATAGCTGCAGATATTTCCAACAGAGAGAAACATACAGTTACAGTCTGTCTACAGTCACCATTTATATTGTTGCTGAATAGATGTAACCTCTCTCCCAACTCCCCAGAATTAAACTACTGGCCTCATAGTGAGAGTTCTGAATTGAGCCTTCAGAGTCACCAAGGAAAGAAAATCCTTCAGTGTAGGACAGAAAAGATTCCATCTGCTCTCAGGCCACATGGATACATTCAGAAGAATCACCATAGTCGCCATGTCAAACCTCTGGGCCTGCTTCCATTGTCACACAAGAGCATGTAGACTGCCATCTCCGGATATGCCAATACTCAAATGTCTCATACTGACAGCTCCCATTTGACGGTCCTGCTGGAAGGATGATGTGGTGAGGCTTTCAGGCTCTGAGCGTCCTTCTGATTCCTTAGGCATCCTTACTCCTAGTGGATCTCATGGCACTCCAGGAGAAGTCACTGGAAATTCTCTGGGATTCGAGTGCACCCCTACTGGCCTGAAATATTTACTGCTTCCCAGCAAGGGAGGAAGAATCATACCATTTCTCTGGTTTAGGAAGATGGATTTAATTAAGTTAAGACACAGGGATTTTTGTATGTATATCTGGGCTTCTTTCCATTCAGTCAAACAGCAGAGTTGAAAAAAAACTGGTATGCCTGGGAAAAGTACATGCATAATCAAGTTACATGTTTACCTTTCCCTGTACAATCTCTGGATAATTTTCAAAAAAATCGATCCACATTCATAAATCGTGATTTAGGCATGCAAATCCTGTTGAACATTACCCCCTGCAAGTACAGCCAAATGGCATCCAGAAAAATCTGTTTTACAGTACAAACGTACTTTACCCTAAGTCCTATATAGGGGATATACAAGGCTGTTGAAGTATTATTAGTGGGGAGCTTACATATTTAGTAACTAATTTTACAGTACACACATAAAAATTAAAGTTTTTCACTTCTTTAAAGATTTTTCCACTATAATGTCATTGAACATGAACATAACAACAATACAACACCTAAGGAAAGTCTATTATAATCTAAAAATATTCAGTAAGATTGCTATTAATACTGGTATCCTGAATTAAGATAGGAGAGTGTTTCAGTCTACACATCTGTATGTTGAGTTTTTATTGAGTTTATGTGATGCGCATTGCCGTGAAAGAGACAGAGTTCAACAGCCAAGCATGGCTTCTTTACTTTGGATCTGCAAAAGCTGCATCCACATTTCGCACGACAAGGAGTCCTAGTCAAAGAGTCCCTGGACAAATTTAAAGTGCACATAAACTGTGTTTCAGAGGGAGATATTTTTTTTTGGCCCTGCCCCAGGTCTGACATCGCAGGGGCCAATATTCAGCTGCTGAGCAGCTTGGCTAGTTAGTCGGATCACCCTGAATATACCTGGCTATCTTAAAGTTGGCCGCATATGTTTTTGTAGCTAACTTTAGAAAAGGTCAGCAGCATGACTAGAGTTAGCCGCATACGTTAAATGGCTAACATATGCGGCTAACTCTGCTCCTCCTGGAAAGGCCTCCCACCTTCCCCTGGAACATCCCTGACTTATGCAGCTAAATTCTAGTGATGTGCATTCATTTGAAAGAAATGGATAAAATTCAACAAATAACACTATTTTTTAATTCCATTTGTGTACCCTGAAACAAATGGAGGGTGCCCATGAATTTAAATACAAATTTTTATTTCATTTGTTTATATTTTCCATTCAGGTTTATGGCACATTCAAATTTATGGCTGTACTGACCAAGCAGAAGTGAAGGCAGGGAATAATTGGTAATAATAGCAACCACTTCTTTCCTGTGCAACATAGCAGCCTTGTCAGAGCTGAGGTGGGAGAAATTCACACAGAGACCAGATGAACAAATCACAGTGAAGTATCTTCTTAACTAGCCTATAGCTACCATCTAGGTCAAGTGATGCTGATGTCCCTACACTGAAAGGTCTGAGCATGTGCAAATAAACTATTTGCTCTGCTGGATTTTGCAGAGAAGGATGTTTTTTTAAGATGGTCTCTGAGAGTTAAAGAAAAGCTTTAAAAATAAGGCATTAGCAGAGGACTTTTAAAAAATATATATTTTATGCTACAGTCAATGAAAATTCCCATCACTCTAAGGGAGTGATGGGAATTATAAAGATAAATTAATTGAGCAGATGGACAGACTAGATGGGTCATACGGTCTTTTTTCTGCCATCATGTTTCTATATTTCTGTGTCACATGCACTGTGACAGAAAGACAGAGGCAGTGGAACATAAGAACATAAGAAAATGCCATACTGGGTCAGACCAAGGGTCCATCAAGCCCAGCATCCTGTTTCCAACAGTGGCCAATCCAGGCCACAAGAACCTGGCAAGTACCCAAAAAACTAAGTCTATTCCATGTTACCATTGCTAATGGCAGTGGCTATTCTCTAAGTGAACTTAATAGCAGGTAATGGACTTCTCCTCCAAGAACTTATCCAATCCTTTTTTAAACACAGCTATACTAAACTGCACTAACCACATCCTCTGGCAACAAATTCCAGAGTTTAATTGTGCGCTGAGTAAAAAGAACTTTCTCCGATTAGTTTTAAATGTGCCCCATGCTAACTTCATGGAGTGGCCCCTAGTCTACTATCCGAAAGAGTAAATAACCGATTCACATCTACCCGTTCTAGACATCTCATAATTTTAAACATCTCTATCATATCCCCCCTCAGCCGTCTCTTCTCCAAGCTGAAAAATCCTAACCTCTTTAGTCTTTCCTCATAGGGGAGCTGTTCACTGGGGGCAGGGTAGGAGTGGAGGCAGGGTAGGAGTGGAGTGGAGATTGAAGCAGAACCAGTGATTTTTGTGTCTAATGCTGTACAATGCAGTGAGGTTAACTGCAGACAGACTGAAGTGAAAAGAAGAATAGCCTTGCCATCTTCTTGGTTCTAACAGTTTTTTTGTGTATGAGCAAGAGAAGCCAGCCAGCAGTGAACATCCATATAGTGTGTGTGTGTGTGTGTGTGTGTGAGACATTTTTGCACACAATGTGAAGGATAATCCTAGAAAGACAGAGAATGAGTTTGTGCCGCCACTAGCAAACTGCTTGGCAAGTTGTCTCTATGCTTTCTAAGCACTGACATGAACTCAGTCTGTTACCTAGGTTGAGTCTGTGTGTCAGACACACTAATTCAGTGCTAGAATGGTATTATGAATGCTAGTACATTATCAATAAATCCTATTATTTATTTATTTATTTTTAATTTTTATATACCGACATTCTTGTATAATATACAAATCATACCGGTTTACATTAAAACAGAAGATGCAGGCAAAATGTTTCCTTTGTCTAATACATTGAACATTTATAACAAGGGATAAAAACTAAGAAAAACATGGAGAAAGATAAAACAAAAGAGGAAGAAACATAGAAGTTTAAAAATGAAATGGAGGCACAATGGGTTGCACAAAGGGGTGCACAAAGGGGAGTGTTATGATATCAAAACCTCTAGTAGGCATTTCAAATTTCACTGTGAGGAAAAGACAGGAGCGAGTGGCAGGGATAGAGGATTTACTACAGAGCAAGCCCAGCTTGTGAGAAGTACAAGCAGTACTAGTAGCAGCAAGAAAAAAGGGAGTCTTACCACTAAACTTGAGAGACTTTTTTATCTGCAGAAAGTCAAGCAGGAGGGAAGCCAGCTCAAGCCATACAAAATTAAAATTTGGAGAGCATGTGCCATCAAGCATTTTATTTATGCTGACGATGTGCAAATCATCTTCCCTTTCTCTGACACCATCTAAACTGCTTTACACAGCTGGGAATCCTGTCTTTCCTCCATCAACCAACTCCTAAAGGACATGCACCTAGCTCTTAATTCCAACAAGACTGAGCTATTAATCATATCTAATAGGCAATCGATCCCAGACATCCCTCCTGCTTACTCAGCTACCAACTTCCCATCGCACACTCGCAACTTAGGAGTTATTATTGATAATCACCTCTCATTTAAACCATTCATCAAATCCATCATAAAAGACTGCTATTTTAAACTCCAAACAATAAAGAAACTCAGACCCCTACTACACTTCAATGATTTCCGTACAGTCCTCCAAGCTATTATTTTATCGAAGATTGACTATTGTAATGCGCTCTTACTTGGCATTCCTGCAACACACACTAAGCCACTTCAACTCCTACAAAATGCCGCCGCTTGGATATTGTCAAACACAAAGAAAAGAGATCACATCACCCCCACACTTATTGAACTACACTGGCTCCCTATACAGTCACGAATTCTTTATAAAACACTCTCGATCATACATAAGAGTCTAGTAAATTCCAACCTCAACTGGCTTAACCCCCCCCCCCTCTTACCTCGCACCTCCAAGAGACCTACACGCCCAGCCCTCCAAGGAACACTCCATGCCCAATCTATTAAATCTTTTAAACTCTCCTCCATTATTAACAGAGCCTTTTCTCTTGCCGGGCCCACCATATGGAACTCACTGCCCCATGATATCCGCATAGAGACCTATACCCCCACTTTCAAAAAGAACTTAAAACCTGGCTCTTTCAGCAAGCCTACTCCATCTCACCCCCTATTACATAAAACCCCCCTATGAATGTTATACTGATATCTTGGTATGAACGCCTTTATGTCTGCTGATTTTGTACTTTGCACTATCATGTATATAGTTATAGTTATATTCCATTGCATCTACCCATTGATGCCTGTTATATGTAAGGGCTCCTCCCATAAATTATTTATATGTTGCCTAGTTCATCATATTATATTATGTTATCTGTTATATGTACGGGCACTGCCCAATGGTTTTTTGTTCATTGTGAACCGATACGATGTGCGAACGGATATCGGTATAAAAGAAATGTTAAATAAATAAAAATAAATAAATAACAGGCTGTTCCTCTCTTGTTTTAGAACAGGGGCAAAAGGTGGGCGGATCCATCCAAGGCTGGTATTAGCAGGGCAGGGGCAAGGACAGGGGCAACAAAAATGCAATGCCCAAAGCTAGCAGTGCACTCCTTCATGATTACTATTTCTGGGGTAATGGAGGCAGTATTTTCAAGAACTGATTCTGAGGAAGAATCTTGGTAGGGATTCCCTGAACCAGAAGATATTGAAAAGCTAGTAGCTGATGAAAATTTGGGAGCTCTGGTCAGTAGCATCTTAGCCTCCATTGAGATGATAGATGATACTGATAATATTGAGAGCAACCCCCAGAAACAGAAGATAGTGTAGGGAGGGAATGTGAGCAATGCCCCTAGTCTTTTTCCTCTTGGTACACCCTCAATTTCAACTCCAGTGCCAGCATCAGTTTACAAGGATGCAAGGAAGAGATCATGCAAGACATCCCTGGTCTGGAATCACTTCAAAGTGAAGGAGGACCTATATTTTGCTTAATGTATTCACTTTAGTAAAGGCATCAGTTGCGGGAAGGTACTTGGGGCACCTGACAAATGTTGGTATACAGCATCTGTTACAGTTTTGGCTGCAGTGCAACCGCCTCACCACCAGGGGTCCCTCTAGTGCTGGCTCTCCTGACAGGCCCAGTCCATCTCCTCTGTCCACTCTATGTTCTGGGTTTGCCCTTATAACCCTGCCTGACAGTTCCCTCGGTGCTTCGGCATCGAGCTCACCTGGGCTCCCTGCTCTAGCCTTCCTTGCCTTGCGCGGCCTTCGGGCCTTTCCTTGCCTTGCGCGGCCTTCGGGCCTTCTTCCTTGCTTTTCATACCTGGCCTACGGGCCTTCTGTGTGTGTGTGGCCTACGGGCCTTCTGACCTGCCTTGCCCCGCTTACGGTGTGTGGCCTACGGGCCTTCTGTGTGTGTATGGCCTACGGGCCTTCTGACCTGCCTTGCCCTGCTTACGGTGTGTGGCTTACGGGCCTTCTGACCTGCCTTGCCCTGCTTACGGTGTGTGGCCTACGGGCCCTCTGTGTGTGTGTGGCCTACGGGCCTTCTGACCTGCCTTGTCCTGCTTCCTGTGCCTGACCCAGCCTGAACCTAGACACTGCTATCTGCCGCCTGCCCTGACCCAGCCTGAACCTAGACACTGCTATCTGCCGCCTGCCCTGACCCAGCCTGGACCCAGACCCTGCTACTTGCCGCCTGCCCTGACCCAGCCTGAACCTAGACACTGCTATCTGCCGCCTGCCCTGACCCAGCCTGGACCCAGACCCTGCTACTTGCCGCCTGCCCTGACACAGCCTGAACCTAGACACTGCTATCTGCCTCCTGCCCTGACCCAGCCTGGACCCAGACTCTGTTCTAGCCATCCTTGTCTCTCTCAACCTGGAGCCACCCTTTTGGGTGGTGTTCACGACTCCTGACCGGAGCCCAGTCGTAACAGTATGCCGAAGCTATTCACATTGGGAGAGACAGAAAGGACTCAGTATTCAGACAGTGAGTCTTCACGGTTTATTATCTGTACTATTTGTCAAACTCTGAATTATCCTACTTACCTGAACTGTTTAGCTTGTCAGCTCTCGGACCAGGAGCACTGGATATGCAACAACTGTCACAAAAGAAATGTGTCTGTATACCAAGAATGCCTTAATTGTAATTCTCCCAAACCAGGCTGGTGGAGGTGTCTCTGTCTTCCTTGTCTTTTGCCTCCAGGCAAACCCTGCCCCCGCTGCACAGCTAACGGGCCACCGTCTCCTCATAAAGATTCAGCCAGAGCTATTACACTCTGCCCTGCTTCTGGCTCAGCTAGGAATGTTTTCACCCTGGACAGTTTACTAACAGAAGATTGTAGCATAACTTGTCACAAAACTTCTCACCAAAAAGCAACTTATACTTCAGGAAAACCAAAAACTTACCTGGCCAAGAGAACTTCTAGGACTTCCGTTCTAGGATATCAAGCACAAAAACAGATGGAACTCATTAACCCGAGCAGGGCTCTGCTTCCCACAGCTGCTGAACAGCCTGTAATGAGCACCTTCCCTAGACGTCCTAGAACGGCCTGTGCCTTCTCTAAACTGCTCCTCCAGAAACAAAATCAGGAGCTTCAGACTTTGGCTCGAGGTATCAAGCCCTTGGCAGTACAATCTGTGTCTTCCATGTACACTACTTCTACCCTTGCTGCTCTGCCATCTGAGTTTGCTTCATCGCCCCGAGAGGGGTCTGAGTCTCCTACAACGCCCCGAGAGGGGTCCAAACCTGCTACAACGCCCGGAGAGGTGTCCGAGCCTGCTACAACGCCCCGAGAGGGGTCCGAGCCTGCTACAACGCCCCGAGTGGGGTCCGAGCCTGCTTCATCGCCCCGAGATGGGTCCGAGCCTGCTACAACGCCCCGAGAGGGGTCCGAGCCTGCTACAATGCCCCGAGTGGGGTCCGAGCCTGCTTCATCGCCCCGAGAGGGGTCCGAGCCTGCTACAACGCCCCGAGAGGGGTTCGAGCCTGCTACAATGCCCGGAGAGGTGTCCGAGCCTGCTACAACGCCCCGAGAGGGGTCCGAACCTGCTTCATCGCCCCGAGAGGGGTCCGAGCCTGTTACAACGCCCCGAGAGGGGTCCGAGCCTGCTACAATGCCCCGAGTGGGGTCCGAGCCTGCTTCATCGCCCCGAGAGGGGTCCGAGCCTGCTACAACGCCCCGAGTGGGGTCCGAACCTGCTACAACGCCCCGAGAGGGGTCCGAGCCTGCTACAACACCCGGAGAGGTGTTCGAGCCTGCTACAACACCCCGAGAGGGGTCCAAACCTGCTTCATCGCCCCGAGAGGGGTCCGAGCCTGCTACAATGCCTGGAGAGGGGTCCGAGCCTGCTACAACGCCCCGAGAGGGGTCCGAGCCTGCTACAACGCCCGGAGAGGTGTTCGAGCCTGCTACAATACCCGGAGAGGGGTCCGAGCTTGCTACATCGCCCGAGTGGGGTCTGAGCCTGCTTCATTGCCCTGAGAGGGGTCCGAGCCTGCTTCATCGCCCCGAGAGGGGTCCGAGCCTGCTACAACGCCCCGAGAGGGGTCCGAGCCTGCTTCATCGCCCCGAGAGGGGTCCAAGCCTGCTTCATCGCCCCGAAAGGGGTCCGAGTCTGCTACAAGGCCCCGAGAGGGGTCCGAGTCTGCTACAACGCCCCGAGAGGGGTCCGAGCCTGCTACAACGCCCGGAGAGGTGTTCGAGCCTGCTACAACGCCCGGAGAGGGGTCCGAGCTTGCTACATCGCCCGAGTGGGGTCTGAGCCTGCTTCATTGCCCTGAGAGGGGTCCGAGCCTGCTACAATGCCCCGAGAGGGGTCCGAGCCTGCTACAATGCCCCAAGAGGGGTCCGAACCTGCTTTAACGCCCCGAGAGGGGTCCGAGCCTGTTACAACGCCCCGAGAGGGGTCCGAGCCTACTACAACGCCCGGAGAGGTGTTCAAGCCTGCTGTTTCACCCCGAGAGGGGCCCGAGCCTGCTGCACTACCCCGAGAAGAACCTGCTGACCCGGTCCTGCTGCCGCCCCGGGAGGGGCTTGAATCGGTCCTGCTGCCGCCCCCGGAGGGGCTTGAACCGGTCCTGCGGCCACCCCCGGAGGGGCTCAAACCGGTCCCACTGACAGACTTTCTGACTCAGCCATCTGAACCTGTTGAATCGCTCCAGCTGTTGCTGCCCTCGGAGGGGTCTGATTTCATTTTTGAGTACCCCCTGCTAAGATGGGACCCAGGAGGAGGGGGAGGCCTTGAGGAGGGGGTACTGTTAAAGTTTTGGCTGCAGTGCAACCGCCTCACCACCAGGGGTCCCTCTAGTGCTGGCTCTCCTGACAGGCCCAGTCCATCTCCTCTGTCCACTCTATGTTCTGGGTTTGCCCTTATAACCCTGCCTGACAGTTCCCTCGGTGCTTCGGCATCGAGCTCACCTGGGCTCCCTGCTCTAGCCTTCCTTGCCTTGCGCGGCCTTCGGGCCTTTCCTTGCCTTGCCTTGCGCGGCCTTCGGGCCTTCTTCCTTGCTTTTCATACCTGGCCTACGGGCCTTCTGTGTGTGTGTGGCCTACGGGCCTTCTGACCTGCCTTGCCCCACTTACGGTGTGTGGCCTACGGGCCTTCTGTGTGTGTGTGGCCTACGGGCCTTCTGACCTGCCTTGCCCTGCTTACGGTGTGTGGCCTACGGGCCCTCTGTGTGTGTGTGGCCTACGGGCCTTCTGACCTGCCTTGTCCTGCTTCCTGTGCCCTGACCCAGCCTGAACCTAGACACTGCTATCTGCCGCCTGCCCTGACCCAGCCTGAACCCAGACACTGCTATCTGCCGCCTGCCCTGACCCAGCCTGGACCCAGACCCTGCTACTTGCCGCCTGCCCTGACCCAGCCTGGACCCAGACCCTGCTACTTGCCGCCTGCCCTGACCCAGCCTGAACCTAGACACTATCTGCCGCCTGCCCTGACCCAGCCTGGACCCAGACCCTGCTACTTGCCGCCTGCCCTGACCCAGCCTGAACCTAGACACTGCTATCTGCCGCCTGCCCTGACCCAGCCTGAACCTAGACACTGCTATCTGCCTCCTGCCCTGACCCAGCCTGGACCCAGACTCTGTTCTAGCCATCCTTGTCTCTCTCAACCTGGAGCCACCCTTTTGGGTGGTGTTCACGACTCCTGACCGGAGCCCAGTCGTAACAGCATCACCTGCAGAAGCAGCACCACTAGCACTGGCATCAGGGGAAGGGTGGCATTACTAGCCTGGGGACCCCCTCTGTCACTCAAAGCAAAACCAAAGTAAAAGAGTTGCAAGGGGGATGATTTTTCCCCAAGCTGATCTCATGGCCCCTTCCACTAGTCAAGTGGCATGACAGCAGCCCCAACACACCATAGAGGAAATGGGATGGTGTTCTGCATCACTGTCCTTGGGCAAGAGGCAGGCAGCATTGACAGTAGTAATCAGGTGCATCAGGGAAATGATTGCCCTGGATGACCAGCCCCTGCAGATAGTGGAGAACCAGGGCTTTACGCATCTTCTGCACCTGTTAGCCCACAATTACAATGTGCTGTCTAGGACTACATTTAGTAGGCAGGTTATCCTCACTCTGTACAATCAGTGCTATAGTAACATGCAGGTACAGCCAGCTAAGGCAGAAGGGAGTAGTGTGCATTTCAACACTGACATCTGGAGCAGTGTGAATGCTACACATTGACACTGGGCAACAAAGTTTCACAAAAGTCATGTTACGGAAATGAAATTAGACAATTCTTATACATTTCCATGTGCTAAACACGAATGTGACTGTGAAAATGCAAAATTGGCTCTAGTTTTTTTTGTGATATGCAATAATATAATTACATCTTGAACTATATGCCAATAGCTCACTGGGCAACAAATTTTCACAAAAGTCATGTTACTGAAATGAAATTAGTCAATTCTTATACATTTCCATGTGGTAAACATGAATGTGACTGTGAAAATGCAAAATTGGCTCTAGTTTTTTGTAATATGCAATAATATAATTACATCTTGAATTGTATGCCAATAGTAGGAGACCTACGGTTAATACCGTTTGAAAAATGAAGTCATAGACTACGTCTTAGATTTCTTTGCTTGTCTCTTGTACACCTATTCGGGAGCATCTCTGCGGAGTGTCCAACAGTAGTCAGCCAGCATGAATATTTCAAATGCTCACCCTTTCTGACTGGGCTTCATATAGTACACTGCTGACGTCAGCTTACTCAGCAGCAGCATGGCAGTAGAACTGCATTGCATCAGAAAATGATGTAATAAACTCTGGATAATGTGTGCATGATGGTATTATGCAATATGATGCAATATTACATCATTCTAGGCTTATTTACAGTCCTACTGGATAAATTTACATGACTAAACATAGAAAGTGAACTATATTAAATATCTTCAAAACGAGAGCCAATAAAAACTTTTCATGGTCATATTCGTGTTCAGCACATCAAGATACTACAGAGTAGGACCTTTTTAGGTCAGTAACACTTTCATTCTTGCCCAGTGTTATCGCTCCCTGACAGCACACTAGAGGAAACTGGCCAATGCAGAGAAAATAACTAGACTAGAGAGGCAGGATTCTTCATGCAGGGTTTCTGTAACAGAAGCAAGAAGAACTCAAGATGCTTCATAAGCCTTTGATTCAAAATGTTGGCACCTGTGGGAATTCCACCCATATGATGCTGCAGAGATTAGTGCACAATAGAACAGAGCAGAAAAGAGCCATTATGTTCCAGTCTCTCTCTTCTTCTTGACCTCAAAGTGCTGCTGGTTGCTGCAGAGACAGAAGAGGGGGTGCTAGAGCAGGAATCAAAGGGTTCACTCTATTCATTCTTGTTCTACTACCCACCCTGTCTGCAATCAGCAGCAGTGGACAGGAGGGGAGGGGGGAGGAGTGAGGCGGGAGCTAACAGGACAGCAAAGAACCAGTCAGCTCCCTGATCCAGCCCTCATCATCCTGTCCAAACTCCACCCCACCTGCTGCCTGAAGAGAGGGTGGGGGGATTAAGAGACTACTAGAAACAGGATGAGAGTGAGAGAGAAATCAGTGGGGACAGAATGGGTAGATTGAGAGAGGGAGAAATGCTGTTGGAAGGAGGAACCCCCCATATATATATATATACATACATATACATACACACACCACTCATCTACTGAAAACATAAGGCTCTTTGGTACTGTGCATTCCAATTTATTGGTTCTTGGTATGTGAAAGATTGGCCACCCCTGAGCTAATACAACACCAGATATTGCACCACTGTATTACTTGGATGTTCTGAACAACTGAATGGATTGAACTGAGTGTTGTGCAGATTATTCACCACAGTAATTTTTAAAGCAAACCCAAGAGTGGAGTGTTGCCAAGCAACCAGCAGCAGCTGATCTACAAGCAGAGGCAGGCCTAGATTACAAACACTAACTTGAGCCAAGACCTAGCTATATTCTTCAAACAAAAAATCAACAAAATAACTACGAACTTAAACAACCTACCACAACAAAACATCGCATATATCAGTAACAGCACCACACTTTGGTCTACCTTTCGGCACATCTTCTGCACAGAAGTAGAGAATCCAATTAAAGCATTAAAGCCTGCCAACCATGACCTTGACAAATTTCCAACCAACTCCCTTAAAGAAATATCACAAACCATTTCCCCTACAATAGCTAACATCATCAACAAATCACTGGAAGAAGGATCTCTCTCTGACGCCTTAAAACTAGCCATAATCAAACCCATCCTAAAAAAAAAGGAATCTAGATCCCACTGATCTCAACAACTACCGCCTATCTCCAACTTATCCTTCCTTGCCAAACTAACAGAAAAAGCTGTACTCAAACAACTGAACCAACACCTAGAAATAAACAGCATTCTATACCCAACTCAACACGGATTCAGTCAACACTTCAGCACAAGGACTCTACTCACTGCCCTTTCAGATACAATTATAAGGGGTTTCAACAAAGGTCAACGCTTCATCCTCATCCTCCTCGACCTATCAGCAGCCTTCTACACAGTCGATCATAATAGCTTAATAAATAGATTATCTGAAATCGGTCTCACTGAAATGCCCTTGAATTGGTTCAAATCCTTCCTAAGCAATAGATCCTTTCAGGTAAACATCAACAACACCAAATCTGATCCAACCATCCTTGAGACCGGAGTCCCTCAAGGATCTGCCTTGTCAGCCATACTGTTCAACATTTATCTTCTGCCTCTATGTCAACTACTTTCTAGTCTCAGCATCACCTACTTCATGTATGCTCATGACATACAACTACTAATTCCTATCTCTGACACATTTGAAAATACCCCCAAACAATCAACCAATTACCTAAACTCCATTAAACAACTACTAAACAATATGAAACTCTGCCTAAACATGGATAAGACGGAATACATACTACTAGAATGAAAATCCTCAAACAAACAAACAAAACCACCATCTCTAACACCATCAACATTTCAACCCCCAAACTCAGTAATACAGTAAGAGACCTCGGGATCTGGATCGACTCTGAACTAAACTTTAAAAAACACATTTCCACGAAAATAAAAGAAGGTTTCCACAAACTACTAACTCTAAAACACCTTAAACCCCTCCTAAATCCACAAGACTTCAGAACCATCCTTCAAACACTGATTTTCACATGTTTCGACTACTGCAACTCCCTTCTCCTGGGACTCCCCAAATCAACCATACATCCACTCCAAATACTGCAGAATGCAGCGGCAAGAATTCTAACCGAACAGAAAAAAACTGAGCACATCACACCAGCACTAAAAGCCTTCCACTGGCTACCCATCGAAAAACTAATTGAGTTCAAAGTGCTTACTCTACTATACAAGTCAGTTTACGGAAAAGAAATCGAGTGGCTAAATGATGTAATACACCTATACACCCCACAACGCAATACAAGATCAAACAAAGCACTACTATCAATACCCACAATCACCTCCTCCAAACTCACATCCGTTTGGGAAAGAGCATTTTCACTAGCAGGACCCTGCCTATGGAACACCATGCCGGAAAACTTACAAAAACAAAACATAAAACTCTTCAAAAAACAACTAAAGACCTTGCTTTTTGAACATATAGAGAAGGTATAGATTAATATACACTCCCCCTTCGCAATATAAAGTCCACCGCACTCCCAATTTTCTTGATACTATGTACACAATTATTCCCTGCCTGACACAAACAGTATTAATCCCATGACCAGTTTTCCCCCCACATCTCCCCACCTTAATTTATTACCATAATGCTATCACTTAATATGCTCTGTTTATTACTCTGTTTATTTCCGTGTTATTACCCGTTATAATGTAATCAGTTAATTTGCTCAGTTCAATGTATCCTGTTGTTTTCACTGTAAACCGTGGTGAAGGCTTGCTCCAAACTACGGTATATAAAAACGTCAAATAAATAAATAAATAAATTTGTCAATAGGCACACTAGGCCTGTGCTGAGGGCATCAGGCTGGCTGAAGATTTGTTGCCTTTCAGCTGTGCTGAATCTCATTCATCAAAGGAAAGCCCTCTGTTTCCTCATCCAGCCCCTTCATTCCAGGCAGCAGACAGAGCAAAAGGGGATCATTTTGGGAGATTAGGAGGGGCTGATTAGAGATCATTAGAAGGTGGGAAGAGAGACTGGGAAATAAGAAGGGGATCAGCTGGAGGGTCTCTGTGTAAGAGAGAGGGGACACGAGTAGGGCACAATGTTCATGTGTGTGTGTGGTGTGTGTTTGTGTGAGAAAGAAGGGATTGGTGCCATTTGGGTATGTGTCTGTCATATTGGGTAGGATATTAGAGAGCGGAAGCAAGGAGGAGCAGGATCAGAGCTTGATAGGGTCACCTTCTTCCTCTCCTCCCCACCCATTGCAGTTCAAATCTTCCCTCCCTTGATCTTGAATTCTATCCCCCAGTTTCTGGAACCTCCCTCCCTTCCTTTCTCCCGACATCTCCCTTGTCCCAGCATCCTGGACCCACTTCCCAACCCTTCCTACTCCCTCAGTTTGAGAATCTCACTCTCACCCTCCTCTTCCCCCTTCTAGATTCCACATCTCCTATCCTTAGCCCTCTTTCCTTTTCCCTTTTTCTCCTCACCCCATTCCTGATCCGCCTCCCTGTACTGATACTTGAGACCACTTTTTGTCACCCAAAAAACAGAGGTGGGTATTCAAAGGGTAGATAGCTGGATAAGTAGTACTTATCCATCTATCTAGTGGCTGCTGAATATCCGGTTATACTCAGCAGCCACTAGATAGCCGGATAAGTCACTTATCTGGCTATCTAATTAGCCGGATAAGAAGTGGGCTGGCAATGGGCAGATTGGAGCAGCACTACTTAGCTGGATAAGTTATCAGGCTAAGTTAGCCCTGCTCAATAGCAAGTCTAAACCTAGACGGATAAGACATATCCATCTAAATAGCGCTGAATACAACTCTGAGAAGCTCTCTTTGTGCTCCAGGGTGTGGGGAGAGGGTTCCTTTCAGGTCCCAGTGCAGGTGTGGCAGATATCCTTTTGGTTACCCCTGGAATAGGGGAAATCTCTCTTCTCTGTGAGTGCTGTGTGCCCAAATAAATATGTTGGACTCACTGGGTTAGTGTCCAAACTTAAATTTACTGAATAAGATAGTTGCAGATGGCACAATAAATATTCTTCCAGCACCACAGTCTTTCTTCTCTCAATTACAGTATTCACCTATGTCTGGGCAGGGTTCTTACCACCCTCTTGTGTTAGGTGAGATGAAGGTCCCGAAGGGCAGGGCAACCTTTAAGCTGGGCATGAAACCCCTTCCATGGATGGTCAAAACTTCTGTCCTTGCACAGAGAGTAAACTGTCTCTCTCCCCAGTGGCTAAAGACTCCGGGTAGGTATCCTCCAGGATCTTTACAGTTCTTCCACTTTCTTAGAAATATACAGACTCAGTCTATCCTCTGGATCTCTTATGGGAGGGATCCCTGAATGCAGGTTTCTTACCCTGCTCCAATGCAGGAAGGAAAGGGCAGTCAAAAATTTCTTCCTCCTGGATGTCTCAACTCGATGTCCTTTTCCCTTAATCGAATATATCACCCGAGTTGCTCTTCACAACGGGTCAGCACCTCCCTAGAGGGCAGGTCTTCCCTCTCCCTGGGCGTCCCAAACACAGGGGTCCTCGTGCCCTGAATCCAAGCCCTAGGCTCAAAATTCCAAAAACACGCCGGAGAGGATTCTGCAAAGGTTTTCCTGCTCAAGGGGAAAGGCTGGAGGCTGGAGAGGTGTTTCCCCCCCCTCCGGAGAAACGACCAGGTTACTCAGCCTGGGTCCCGAGAAGGTAGAAGTGGCCAGGAATCCCACTGTTAGTGGAAGGACCTGCTGCAGTAATATATTTTCTGTGGTCACAAAATATACTGAAGAGAACGCAGAATGAGATCTCTGCCCTTTCTTTTTTTGTTGTTCCTTGCTGATATCTCCTTATAAATCCCACTTTCTCGGTTTGTAATTCAGAAAAATGACACCAGAGTTAATAAATTTGTATTGTGTGCCACAAACACACAGCTACTTTTTCTGAATTTTGCAGTCTCCTGCTGCTTGTAGCTCTGTTCCTCCTGGGAAAGCCTGTGCCCCCTTCACCTATAGAGAATGGCACTCCATGTAGGTTCTCACAGGCCCAGTGAATGGCTTCTGTTTATTTAAACATAGATATTCTGCCCAGGCTTTAGAAAAGATTCATATGGATCACAAACACCATCAAATCTCTCTTCCCTCTTCGAAAAACATATAAGGGAAGGATTTGTTTATTAGTGAGACTGCTCTTCACTTTCTTACCAGTTTGCAGTATCCAATCTTATTTGCTTTCTAAATGTTTCTTTCTGAGATCATAAGAACATAAGAACAAGCCTTACTGGGTCAGACCAAGGGTCCATCAAGCCCAGCATCCTGTTTCCAACAGTGGCCAATCCAGGCTAAAGTACCTGGCAAGTACCCAAAAATTAAGTAGATCCCTTGCTAGTGATGCCAGTAATAACAGTGACTATTTTGTAAGTCAACTTGATTAATAGCAGGTAATGGATTTCTCCTCCAAGAACTTATCCAATCCTTTTTTAAACACAGCTATACTAACTGCACTAACCACATCCTCTGGCAACAAATTCCAGAGTTTAATTGTGCATTGAGTAAAAAAGAACTTTCTCCGATTAGTTTTAAATGTGCTACATGCTAACTTCATGGAGTGCCCCCTAGTCCTTCTATTATCTGAAAGAGCAAATAACCGATTCACATTTACCTGTTCTAGACCTCTCATGATTTTAAACACCTCTATCATATCCCCCCTCAGCCGTCTCTTCTCCAAGCTGAACAGTCCTAACCTCTTTAGTCTTTCCTCATAGGGGAGCTGCTCCATCCCCTTTATCATTTTGGTCGCCCTTCTCTGTACCTTTTCCAGCACAACTATATCTTTTTTGAGATGCGGCGACCAGAATTGTATACAGTATTCAAGGTGCGGTCTCACCATGGAGCGATACAGAGGCATTATGACATTTTCCGTTTTATTCACCATTCCCTTCCTAATAATTCCTAACATTCTATTTGCTTTTTTACTGCCGCAGCACAGTGAACAGATAATTTCAATGTATTATCCACTATGACACCTAGATGTCTTTCCTGGGTGGTAGCTCCTAATATAGAACCTAACATCGTGTAACTATAGCATGGGTTATGTTTCCCTATATGATTCACCTTGCACTTATCCACATTCAATTTCATTTGCCATTTGAATGCCCAATTTTCTAGTCTCACAATGTCCTCCTGCAATTTATCACAATCTGCTTGTGATTTAACTACTCTGAATAATTTTGTGTCATCTACAAATTTGATCACCTTAGTCATTGTACCTCTTTCCATATCATTTATAAATTCTACTAAAAAGTACCGGTCCAAGAACAGATCCCTGAGGCACTCCACTGCCCACCCCTCTCCACTGAGAAAATTGTCCATTTAATCCTACTCTGTTTCCTGTCTTTAACCAGTTTGTAATCCATAAAAAGACATTGCCACCTATCCCATAACTTATTACTTTTCCTAGAAGCCTCTCATGAGCTATACTCTTATTTCATTTGAATACCAAACTATTTATTTGAGATTTTTATCTTGCTTCATTCATACCAGATGCCCGGGGTGGATTGCAATAGCAACAGCAATCAGATGAAAACAATACAAACAAAAAGCAAAACCATAAGCCCCACCAGCAGCTTTTAAATTTAAATTTCAAGCATTCCCTCCCAATTAGCTTGACCCATAAGGCCAGATTTAAATTTCCGGCAAAAAAAAAAAAATGCAAAATTTTAACACATCACAAATAACTCATAAAAATTATTCAAGAAAGAAAGAACTAACACATTATTTTCCCAAAGATTTACTTTCCAGTAATGTCTGAAAGACAACAAATTTCCTAGAAAAAAGTGTACAATCAAGCATGCATTTATGCAAAGAGCACCTGTGTAGGGCATTGGCTTAGTTCTTAAGCTCAGCACTTTTAAGAGTCCCACAGTGCTTGCCTGAATAGGTTCTAGAAAGGAATGCCATATAAGCAAGATATCTGAAAAACATTCCTAGTGCAAGCCGTGACTGAGTCGCACAACTATCAATATTATGACTGTCTCCTAAAAACAAATATAGTATTTTCAGTCTGAGGGTGGGGAGTGGTAATGTGGGAGGGACACGTGTGGAGAGTGTGGAAAGATGCTTATGGTAGGGACTGGCAATGCTGCTTTTTAACAGAGAAGTGACTTTTATTATATTTATTTCAAAATATTTCTCTTTCCTATCCACTGGTCTAGGTGGGTTACAAACTACATTCATAAACAATTGACATACAATGATTAAACACAAGTAAAACATTAATCAGCAACAAAAGTTACAACTAAAAATAAAACTAGATCATTAACTCAAAACACATACCTAGATAATGAAGAAATAAGAAAAGTAAAGTAATCAACCACATCCAGCCTACTCAATAATAACAGGGCACATGACTCAGTAGTAAATGGAGCTAGATCATATACATGACATTGACCAATAAACTAGTAACTGCTCCCAAAGGCCTGCGTAATGTGTCACTGCAATCACAGTGCTGTCTTACTAAATGTGATAAGAATTGACATCAACAAGACTCTCTTTCTCCAATTCCATTCTAATGAAATGAATCGGAGCAAATGGAAATATGGCGTGGGCTGGCTTCCATGATTTTCCAAGAGAAAAGAAGAGAGAAAAAAAAATGTTTCCTCCCATGGGAAATAATGGGAGCTAAACAGGTAAAAGAGAGGCCGGCCAGACTTACCTCTGCTCTAAGCTGGAGTAAATACATATGAGGTACTCATGGAAATAAATGGCAGGTATCTATGTGAGCAGCTAATTGGATGTAGGTGGGCATAGAGGCAGAGTAGAACCCAGTGCAAAATATAGGTTGGCTCCGCCTCCTATGTAGTTCAAATATATTGTTTGGGCCCTGTTAGAGAGTCTGTAGGAAACTCCCTCAAACCACCTTAAGGGGCCGGGCACAGCTGTCTCACCCAGTCTTCCTTACGATCCAGACCCACAAGGAATCCTGTACACTGGTGAAGGGCTCCTTCCTTCACCAGTGTGCAAGAACTCAGGGCCTAAAAAGGATAGAGAGGCCCTGGGGAGCAGAGACCCATTATATGCCAAGATCTGTTATGTTTAAGGATTATGTGTTACCTGAACTTAAGATGAGCTGCACTGATTGTTTTGAATAAATCCCATTTGAGAACACACATTCCTGAGCAACCTTTAATCATGCTTCAATGGGAGGAGGATATCAAAGCTCCATGTTTGAGATGGTGAATAGACAGTAACCCGCTGGTAGCGTTACAACTTGGACCAGACATTGTTGAAATCTTTTCTGCCATAAATATGCACAGCTGGTTAGATCTCCCCTATCGGTTAAACAGAGGAATATTCTAGTAAGGGGAATTCCTTGGGGGTATGGTGAGTTTGGGAGTGACAGAGAGGGTCCATCCTGAAAAGGTTAGTTCAGACTGGTTGCATAAATGATGACTCTGTGAATCTCTGGGAGGAGTTCTTTTGGGAATTGCTGGACAGTTATCATCCAGGGAGCAACAAGGGGCAGCTATGGGTTGCACTCTTTCTGGAAGAGAGGGAGTTTTTTTCTCTTTCATTTCCATTTCCAGGGTCAAAGAGGATTCTATCAGGATCCAACAGTGTCCTGATCCAAGATAGAAGGAATAGGGGAAGGTCTTACTAAGGAGATGGTGAAGACAAAAACGGTATCTGAATTCAAGAACGCATGGGATAAATACAGAAGATCTCTAAGGAAGTGATGGAATTATGCTAAATTAATTGGGTGTATGGGCAGACTAGATGGTCCATATGGTCTTTTTGTGGTGTCATGTTTCTATGGAACAACAAGTAGAGGGCTACCATTCTTTATTGGTATGAAGAGGATTTTCCCCGACGTGCAAGGGTTTCTAGGAGAAGACACCTTTGGAATTCCTAGAAGGGATCCCTAAGTCCTGTCCCAATACTCATGTGATTTCACAACATATTGTTTGCCTTTTGGGACTGTCTGATCTATTTTTGTTTCTGCTATAACTGAAAAGACTATTTTAGCATTACTGAACAGTTTCCTGCCATTTTGCATGTCTGAACTGTCTTACTCTTATTCAGTAAATTTCACTTTTGTACTGGAGCACAAACACTCTGTACGAACTGTTATTTTGGAGAGTGAACCTCTTTAGGGTCCTTATAGGTTAAGCTTGTCCCCATCATGTTATCCATGTGCCAGACACTGCAACGAGTGGATCAGTGCCCAGCAGTTTCCAAAGGTGACCCCCCTTTTGGAGAGAGGGTTACAAACAAAAACATAGCCCTTGCATCCTGGAACCCAATGTTCATAACCTGAACTAAACCCATTGGAAGGTCTGCCCCTCTACCACAAAGCATCAGGGGGAAGAGGAGAAAGATAGCTCTTCAGCACTAGCAGGCATTCTGACTGTAAATAGAATGGCTTCTTTAATTCTGCTTGTGGTAACATGGAGTGATAGTGGCTTGGGAAATAGCCAGGAGGAATCAGGAGGTAGACTCTGTCTATTTTCTTGTATGCGATTTATTTACAGTGAAAGCAAAATGCAAAGCAAAGAAAACAGGTGTTTTGATTTGTGAGTATGTGGGCCCTTGGCCCGAGATGCGAGTTGTTGTCACCTGTGGTGAGAAGCCCCACAGGTCTGCACAGTCATGAGGCGAGGTCAGGCACAGCGGGGAGCTCTGGGTGAAACTATAGAGAGGTTCCGAGGAGCCAGGAGAGTACCCCAGTAGGGAGGCAGACTGGAGACGATACCTGGGCAGAGACCCCGAAGGAAAATGCGCCAGACAGGCCGCAGAGCGGGAGGCGCGAGACTGGCCGTGCAGGAGGTACTCCGGAGAGGCAACCCCGAGGGGTGGAGTTGCGCAGCGTAGAGGATGCTGATGTAATGGCGTAGGCCAACCCACGGAGCAGGGAAGCCCGAGCCAGGCCTCTACTAGTGACGTGTGCATAGCACCGAAGAGCAGAGGAGTGTTGGCAGTCTCAGTATAGCACGTAGACGCGACCCCGGGGAGCAGGGAGGCATTGACAGTCTCTTGAATAACACGTAGGCATGGCCCCGAGGAGCGGGGAGGTGCAGACAGTCTTGTACAGGACACAGGCACAACCCCGAGGAGCGGGGAAGCCCTGTTGTAGAACTCACGGATTGCAAAGGTGTTCCAGGATAGTCTCGAGGAGTGGGAGGCTTTTGCAGGATAGGACCCAGGAGGCACAGAGCCAGCCTGAGGAGCGAGGTAGGCCAGGAGAGCAAGTCCCCGTAGGTGCGCACACTGGCCCCCCGCGGAGTGGGTACCAGACAGGGTCCAAGTCCACGAGTCCGAAAGCGTAACTGCAGGAACATGAAGGCAGGAATTGTAGAGACGTACGGAACTTGCTGCCAAGTCGGCTAGCTGAGGGCGAAGGGGGAGCTTAAATACACAGGGCCGATGGCATCATCAAATGAGGACGACCCCGAGGTTCCAGCCAAAGCTTCTAAGGTGGGCTCGGTGGCGCGCACCTAGGAAGGCCCAGAGTTGACATTGATGGCGGCGGCATCCAGGCCGCCAGGAGGAGTCCTGGGGAACGCGGCAGTAGAGGCTGGCCTGAGCCACGAGCAGACCCGGGGAGGGCAGGAGAGCGGTGCGGGAAGTAAGTAATCACAGTCACAGCCGTCTGCGACCAAAAGGCATAACAACAAGCCAAATAATGCACTTCACTTTAAAGTTCTGGTAGCATAGAGACATTAAACGTAGCTGGTATTCTCATAGTATGGGTCCCTGCCTGCTCCCTGGGGCCTAACCCTTCTGGGATCGACTCCTTGTATTATGGTGAGGGGAGCCTCCCTTCACCCTGAATCCCTTGTGGTGCTGATCCTTAAGGCGAACTGGACTAGAGAGTTGTGGCCGGTCCCTTAATGTAGCTTGAGGGAGTTTTCGGTATACTCCCTCACACTGATATTAACATCTACATCAGAAAAATAAGCTGCATGTCTCTGAGAACACATTCACCCCACTAGAAGTTTAGTTTTAGATCTGCTATGGAAATAACCCATGTTCCAGTGTTCATGTTCAATACCAAATGCCAGCTACATTAATGTTTTTCTTTGGTTCTACAGAACTGGAGAATGATGGATGTTGTCCCTCTTCATAAATACGGTTAGAAATTATGCATCAGCCTCACCTCAGTGATGGGCAATTAATAGAAACCCTACTGAAATAAAGGATAGTGAAGTATCTAGAATCCAGCAGGACCTAAGGCAGCATGGTTTTTACCATAAAGAAAATATATCAAACAAATCTAATCAACTTATTTGATTGGTTGACCAGATAATTAGATCAAGGGCATACAACAGAAGGATTTCAGCAAAGCTTTCTTTATTGTCCCACATAGGTGATTTATCAATAAATTGAGCAGCCTGGGGGTGAGCCCAAGGTGGTGGTCTGGATTAGAAACTAGTTGAGTGATAGACAATACAGGCTAGTGGTAAATGTAATTCAATCTGAGGAAAGAAGGGTGATTAGCAGAGTGCCTTAGGGATTTGTCCTGGGGCCGATTTGTTCAACATCTTTCTGAGTGATATTGCAGAGGAGTTAGAGGGAAATGTTTGCCTTTTTGCAAACAATACTAAGATTTGCAACATAGTGGAAACCATTGAGGGAATAGAAAGCGTCAGAAGTGATCTAAGAAAACTCAAATTTTTTAGAGTACTTGGCATATATGATCCAATGCAAAAAAGTGTAGAATCGTCATTTGGTGTGCAGATATTCGAGGGAGCAGTACATGATGTCAGTGGGGTGGGGGAGGGGGCATGGAAGGGAATTAAGATACTGATGTGTACCAACCTTGAGAGAGAGACACACACACATTGGGGAGATCATGTCTTATGATTTCAAAACAGTCTGACACGGAGGTGTCTAGAACAAGAGGGATGTTAAGTTGAACAGGGAGAGGCATAGCCAATAGAAAAAGGAGGTAATAATGCATTTATATAAGTTGTTAGTGAAGCCTCCCCTAGACTATTGTGCCCAATTCTGGAGGCTCTATTCCTAATGGAGGTGATCCAGAGAAAGGCTACCAAAATGGTGTAGTGTCTGCACCAAAAGGCATAGGAGATGAGCTTTATGGACCTAAATATGTATAACTTATTACTATTACTTAACATTTCTATAGCACTATTAGATGGAAAGTCCACAAATGCAAACTGAGTAATTCTCTGCACCAAAAGATCAATACATCATAGCAACAAAGAGGCAGGTCAGAGTGTGTCCTTGTACTTCCATATTATATTTAATTCTTTAATGAAAAACGGCAGCTCCACTGTGTTAACAATGGTCAAACTTAGATAGCGGGTCCCCCGACACGGATCCTGTGTTTCGCCCATAGGCTGCGTCAGGAGGGACAGAAGAGCAAAGCTTTACAATCTAAAATAAACAAAAAAAACCATGTATCTGTTTTCTTTGATAAATTCATTAAACATCTGGCAAATTGAAATCCTCTAACAATAGCAGCTCCCTTTTAATAACTATTTTATGAATATCATCCATTAAATCTCTATCCATTTCTTCTGTCTGTGATGGAGGTTTGTATATTACACCAATATAAATAAATGCTTCATTCCCTCTTTCCAGATTAACCCACAGTGCTGCCTCCTTACCTTGTAAGCCTTGCAATTCTGACGCTTTAATATATATATACATATATAGATAGATAGATAGATAGATAGAAAGAATGCCATGCCTCTGATCTTCTTTCCTACCCAGTCCTTTCTGAAGATTATAGACATTATAACTATATCCAAGTCATGGTTTTGGTTTTCCATTTACCAAGTCTCCATTACAGTCACTACATCTAAATCAGCTTCTTCCATGACTGTCTCTAGATCTGGGATGTTATTCCCCATACTATGTGCTTTAATGTACATAGCTTTCCAAATATTGCCTTTCCCCCCCCCCATTTCTATATGAGTATTTAATGTTTCACTTATTAGGGTTTTGTTCAACCACCCCCGACGATCCTAGTTTAAAGCCCTCCTCAATAGATTTGCCAATCTGCGTTAGAAGACGCTGCACCCCTTCAACAGATGCACCATATTTCTGCAATACCTGTCGACGAAGGGGCGCAACATCTTGCATGTTTTTATTCATGGGTTATAAAATGTTTTGGGATATAAATGTGTGAAAAATGATAAGTATAAAAAGATTACACTGTACTGTAGCAATGTTTGCCTTTTATTTCACATACATATATGTAATATTTCTCCATGGACCAAATGTATGCACTTTTTTGGAGATATGCCCTGATGAGTATATAAAAAATATATTTGGCAAAAAATTCATGAAATCAAGTACCAGAGTGAAAATAATATATTAGACTTTATTTTTCAGGATTGTACTATTAAGCTGTTCTACAATATGTTCTACAATATGTCTCCAATGAAACAGAAGAGATGTCTGCACTCAGCCTGCGATATAAATGGAAGACACCCTCTCATGGATATCAATTCATGTTTTTTGCTTCCGTCATGGTGAGTGACTAAGCCACAGATCTTAAATTATTCAAGTACAGAGATTAGTCAATGAGTGCAACAATAGCCATTATACCAGGTTAAGGCTAAAAATATAGGGGTAGATTTTAAAAGGTGCGAGTGCACATGTACGCCCGATTTTATAACTTGCGCGCGCAAGTTATAAAATCAAGGGTCAGCGCGCAAGGGGGTACACAATTGTGCACCTTGCTTGCGCTGAGCCCAAGCCGAGCTGCCTTCCCCCGTTCCCTTCCCCTCCCTCCCCTGCCCTTTCCCCCCTACCTTTTTCTTTGTTTTTTTCTTGTTTTAAAACTTACTTCGGCCCTGGGGCCGAAGTAAGTTGCGCGCGCTGGCCAACTGCCGGCGCGCGATCCCTCGCACCGTGGCAAATGGCTGCTATGCCGGGAGCCTCTGACCCCACCCCACGACTTACACGCATCCCAGGGCTTTATGCGTGTCACCGGGCCTTTTGAAAATAGGCCCTACGCGTGTAACCCTTTGAAAATCCGGCCCATAATTTTTGGACAAACAGCAGTACTAGCTCTACTTATTGTAGTCTTCCCCCTCCCCCAATTACTTCAAGGAAGCTATACCTTACAAACTAAATGTACTTTTGTTGTAATAAAAGATCCTATTTCAATATTTTTGTTCTTATTTTGATCTCTTCCTCTGGTTTTTACCTGAGAAAGGTCTTGTCAGATGAATCTGATCAATGCTTTTGACTGGGTGACCAAAGAGTTTGATCAGGGGAGAGTGCTAGTTGTCATGTACTTGAATTTGAGTAAGGCCCTTGACATGGTTCTGCAAAGGCCACTTGTAAATAAATGGAGTGGGATCTAGGGTGATCATATGTGATGATCTCAAGGTGGATAAGGCAACAACAAAAGGCAGAAAGATGCTTGGATGCATAGGGAAAGGAATAGTCAGAGGAAAGGAAGAGATATTGCCTCTGTAAAAGTCCCTGGTGAAACTTCAATTGGAATTCTGTGTACATTTGTTCAAAAGTATAAACAGGATGGAGTCGGGCCAGAGACTGGCTACTAAAATGGTTAGTGGTCTTCATTCTAAAGCATATGGGGACAGACTTAAAAATCTAAACATGTATGTTGCTGTTACGAGCGCGCGCGGAGCGCGGTCGTCTCAAGCGGGTGGTGAGCCCTTGGGCCACGGCAGGACTCAAGGAGGAGCCCCAAGCCACACCGTGGGAGGTGAGCTGGGCAGGCATGGTGAGCCAGGCGGGTCCAGAAGCAGGGGAGCAGGCACGGAGTCTGACCCTCAGCCGGACCTGCACGCCCATGGCAACCAACACTGGGAAGTTGATTGATGAACGGTCCTCCGACTGTTCCCGGCCCTTTCGGACCTGCCGCTGGGTACAGCAATGGGCGGCAGGCCGGACAGAGGCGAGGGCAGACAGAGTCCTTTACCCTGAAGACATCGTAGACAAGGCAGGTGCAGACATCGTAGACAAGGCTGGTGCAGACATCGAAGACAAGGGCTGGAAGGAAGACATGGCACTGTCCATCAGGGCGCCCTACTCAGCCCACCCGTGGGACTGAGTCGCAGACCACCCCGTCCCAGACGCGCCCTACACAGCCCAGGAAGGCTGGTCGCGGACCACGCTGAGGATAGGAGGGTGCTGGGAAGAAGAAGAGGTGAAATACTGCTCTCCAGGCAGCTCTAGGCAGGAACGCTGCTCTCCAGGCAGCACAAGGCAGGAACACTGCACTCCAGGCAGCTCAAGGCAGGACATCAAGGAAAAGCAGGAACTGGATCAGGCACAGGATCAGACATCAGGTAACACATCAAGGCAGACATCAGGTAACATCAGGTAGCAGACATCCGGACAGAGACAGGACAAGGCACCATCAAAACAAGGTAGCCCATGGAGGACCTGGATCGAGGAAGAGGTACAGGCAACTGTAGCACTCAATCCGAAGGCCAGTTGCAAGTGACAAGAAAGTCCTTATATACTGGAAGTTGTAGGCAACTCCCTGGGAGGAGTTTGCCAGGACCGCCCCTCGCTGGCCCTATAAGTGGGGTAGAGAGCTGCGGGCCGGCCCCTAGGAGAAGGGCGTCACCAAACAGGAAGTCCAAACGCATGCATGCAAGCCACAGGCAGGCCTCAGGAACCGCTAGGCCTCCCAGGCCCTGGAGCAAGTCCCGGATGGTGCACAGGAGAGGCCCTGGCTTCGAAGCAGCCTCCGGGAGGAAGGTAAGATACCTCCTGTAGCGCAGCAACAGGAGGGATCGCAACAGTTGCAATTGGCAGTCTACGGGCTGCCCCATGGTCCCGGGCCAAGATGTGACAGGGTGTCTTCAGCTCACATAGCAGAATGGTTCCAGGCCGAGCCTGATCACTGCTCCTTTTCCTGGTGAAACGCTGCCGACAACTCCTGCATGGTATGCATTTCTGCCCCACATTTATAGGGACCGTAGTGAGAAAATCTCCATGGCTCCTTTTAATGACATCAACACCTAAGCCCTATAAAAAGAGCAGGGCACTAGACCTTCCTTGCCTTGGCAGGTCAGGCTGCTTCCAAGTAGTGTGAGTTGCCAGCATCTTAGTCTTTGGTTCCTCCAGTTCCAGTTCATCTTCGGTTCCAGCTTTAGTTCCTCTCTTCATCTTCAGTTCCCATGGTCCTTGCTTTTGTCTTCAGTTCAGTGGTTCCTGTTTTTGTTCTTCAGTTCTTAGTCTCTTTGTCTCCCTGCCCTGTCTCTCCATCCCGCCTTCCCAATGGACAGATACCTGGTATCGACCTCAGTCTGAGTCCTGGACACTTTTGATCACTGCCTGCCTCTGACCACTGCCTTATTCCTGGACTTCCTTTGTATGCCGTCTTCCAGTGATCCCAGCCTATCTCAGGATTAACTGGTCTATCAGCTCTGATCCTGCTACTTTGAAGAACCTCCATTGTCTGCAGAAGCCCCCTCCTAAGATCTGCCGGCCCCAGCAACCGAAGGCTCAACCCGAAGGGAACGTGGGTTGGTAAAGGTGAAACTCCATTTGGGCCTCTGCCTCATCCGGATCGACCTACTGATGGTGGGGGCTTGCAGGGCTCCTCCCTGCAGTTGGCCTACCTCGGCCCAAGGGTCCACACTCGCAACAAAGTATACCATAGAGGAAAGGTAAGATATGATAGAGACATGTAAATACCTTCAAGGTATCGATGCACACGTGCTGGGTCTCTTTCAATGGAAAGGAGACTCTAGAATGTGGGGTAATGGTATGATGGTGAAAAGGGGTAGACTGAAGAGTAATCTAAGTACTAAGTACTAGCTCCTACAAAACACCGCTGCCCGCATTCTTACCAACACGCACCGTCACGACCACATCACCCCAGTTCTTCAATCCCTACACTGGCTCCCTGTAAACTCTAGGATAATATATAAATCCCTCACCCTCATACACAAAGCCATCCACAACCAAAACATGCAATGGTTCCCTGAACATCTCTTTCCTTGCAACCCAACCAGACCAACTAGAAAGCAACACCAGGCCAAACTCCCAACACCATCCCCCAAACTCATAAAACACGCCACTATAAGAGAACGATCATTCATCATAGCAGGAACCACCCTCTGGAATAAAATGCCCCCCCCCACCTATGCCAGGAACCATGCCATAAAAAATTCAAACAGAATCTTAAAACATGGCTCTTCAAACGAGCATACCCTGACTGACTGACTACCTCCAAAGGTATATACCCGAACTCATACTCCCTGTCTGACTGACACGTCTTAACATTCCTACCGCAACTACCCTCCTTCTCATCCCCCCCCTCCTACATCCCTTTTCCCCTACAGCCCACCCCCTCCTCCCCGCCACCCCCCTTCCTTCCCCCAAGCTCTTACTGTTTATATTCTTTTTCTCATGTTAATAGTTAATTTGTTGACTTCATACTCAATTGTTAAAGGAATCGATGTAGCTAAAAACTTGAAGTTATCCCACATACTAACTCTACCTTTCCCTTATAGATTAATCTCTTTCAGCCTTTAAACTATTGTAAAGCTTATTACTATGCCATGTTATACTGTGAACCGATATTTATACTCATTGTAAAGCTTGTTGCTATGTTATGTTACACTGTGAACCGAGGTGATGTTATTTACGTGCCCCGGTATATAAAAACTCTTTAAATAAATAAATAAAATAAATAAGTAATCTTTATAGAAAGGGTGGTGAATGCATGGAACAGTCTCCAGTGGAGATGATCGAGACAAGGACATATCTGAATTCAAGAAAGTATGGGTCAAGCACAGGGGATCTCAGAGAGAGTGGTAGGAATTGTGCATTGTATAGCTGAGCAGTTGTGTGGATAGGCAGACTAGATAGGCAATAGGATATTTTTCTGCCATCATGTTTCTATGTTATATTGCATTGTAAGTCAGATCATCCAGGATTTTAACACAACCGAACTTAGCACAAGATTTTTTTTAAGGAAAAAGCAAGCTGAAAAAGGTATATTCATGTTATGCAATTTCTGGGGTGTTTCAAACATTTTGCAAGCAAATGGGTTAATTTTCAAAATCCCATTCAGTGGGATTCAGATTTTCAGATGCATCTAACTGACTAAATATATGGCTGAAATTCTTCCTCAATCTAGCTGGACAAAATTTGTCCGACAACATTGAGGACATTCATTTATGTGACTGCAAATCTGCAGTCAAATGTAGACGGTAAGTGCCGACAATCAGCATTGACTGGCTAAGTGCAAAGCCCAGCCTGGGAAAGCCTCTAACCCTGCCCTTTTCAAGGGGAATTTTCAGCCGGTCTAAAATCCATGGGTCCTTTTTAGCTGCACATATTACTCTAATTTTCAAAGCAAAAATGTGCATAAAATTATCCTGGAAAAACTGCACGTGCAGGATTACAACTGCTATTTGGTGCATGCAGTTTTTGCTGAAAGAGTTTACTTGCATTCTTTTTTTTTTTTTAATGAAAAAGTAAATGCACAAGTCCCAAACCTGCCCAGACTCCATCCCCACAGAATGCCTCTCCCCTATGCATGTATAAGTGTGGCCATACTGTGAGTCTGTGTAATTTTACCTGCGTATTAGACGTGCACGTTTCAAAAGGACTTCTTTTACTCACAGAAAGAGCCCTTTGGAGAGTTATCCTCCCTATGACCAACTCAATTTGTCTCTCTTGTAATTTAAGGTGCACAAATGTAGCCAGTCAGAGGGAACATTTTTACCTAGTTAGATTTATCCAGTTAACTTCTGAAGTTAGCCAGATTCGGCATTAGAAAATTCATCCCATTCTAACTTGGCAGATCTGGTTCTTGATGCTATAATTTCAGAAGTACATAAAGGAGAGGTAAGATGAAAGGAAGAATTTATCTCCACTCAGGACTGAGAAAATGTTTTCTCAAATGTATTTGCTAGCTCAGGCAAAAAAAAAAAAAGATTGTATTCTAGGTTTGGAAAAGGCTGTCTAGAGGCCCTGCATAACAAGGAGAACCTGAATAAATCCCCTTTCTTCAATTAAAGCTCCACTACTTTTTAGACTTTAAATCACATCTTTGCCTCTCCCCAAATGCTTACGGGTCGATGCAGAAAACTTCACGGGAGAGCCGGCGAGCACCAGCTCTCCTGGCACGCGATTCAGGAAGCCCAGATATGCAAATTAGGGCCCGCGGTAAAAAGGAGGCGCTAGGGACACTAGCATGTCCCTAGCGCCTCCTTTTTGACAGAAGCGGCAGCTGTCAGCGGGTTTGACATCCAACACTTAATTTTACCGGCGTCGGTTGTCAAACCCGCTGACAGGCACGGGTTCAGAAAACGGACGCCGGCAAAACTGAGCATCCGTTTTCTAACTCGTGAGCAGATTTTATTTTTTTTTTTTAATGTTTGGGGCCTCCGACTTAATATCGCTATGATATTAAGTCGGAGGGTGCTGGCTGAAATTAAAATGTGCGGCTAGGCTGCACATTTTACTTTCTGTATCGCGCGGGACTAATAGGCTCATCAACATGCATTTGCATGTTGTGGGCGCTATTAGTTTCGGGGGGAGGGGATTGGACACATGTTTTCCACGAGCTATTACCCCTTACTGTATAAGGGGTATAAACAGCGCGTCGAAAACACGCGTCCAAATAGGGGCTAATGGTGCACTCGGCCTGAGCGCACTTTAGTGCATCGGCCTGTTATTTGGTCTGTCTTGACTACTTACAGGCCGATACAGTACAGTGCGCTCCGACGGACCGCACTGTTAGCCTGTCCTTGGATGCGCGTTTTCCCTTACCCCTTATTCAGTAAGGGGTGGAAAACGCGCAAATGCATGTTGATGGCCTTATTAAGTATGCGCGCGGGATACAGAAAGTAAAATGTGCAGCCAAGCTGCACATTTTACTTTCAGAAATTAGCGCCTACCCAAAGGTAGGCGCTAGTTTCTGCCGGCACCGGGAAAGTGCACAGAAAAGCAGTAAAAACTGCTTTTCTGTGCACCCTCCGACTTAATATCATGGCGATATTAAGTCGGAGGTCCCAAAGAGTAAAAATAAGTTTAAAAAAAAAAAAATTTGAATTCTGCCCGCGGCTGTCGGGCCGAAAACCGGTCGCTCAATTTTGCCGGCGTCCGGTTTCCGAGCCCGTGGCTGTCAGCGGGCTCGAGAACCGATGCCGGCAAAATTGAGCATCGGCTGTAAAACCCGCTGACAGCCACCGCTCCTGTCAAAAAGGAGGCGCTAGGGACACTCCTTTTGCCCGTTTCTACCGCCGGGCCTAATTTAAATACTGAATCGCCCACTGTCCCGCAGACTTTACTGTATCGGCCTGTATGTAAGCTCCATGGAGAAAGAACCTTCTGCTCTGTATATCTGCATGCTGCTGCATACACAGTGAAGTGAGATATAAATGTTTAGTAATAGTACTTGGGATTTTAGGTCTGTCCTCATTCCTCGACGCATGCAACATTATAATGTGTATATAAGGGTGATTATTCCATTTTATATATGCAAAGTCACTTTCCTGATGTCACTCAATAAGAAATTACAACCACTGATCTTTTTATGGAATTGTCACCTTTTCTTTTCAAGGCATGTGATAGGGTAAAAATATGGCTGATTTTAGGTGGGTTTTCAAATCTGGGCATGAGACCACAAGAAAAATAACAAAATCACTCCAATAAACTGTAATGGGAGCTGTAGACCTATGGATATATCCCTGCCCAGTGGAGAGCTCTGGCATGTGTATAAAAGTGGCATAGGCGATGGGTAAATAACCATTTGTGGGCTGATCCATTGCCTCCATCTCCTTTATGCCCCAAATATCTTTTTCTCAAGCTACACCAAATATTTTTGTCCATTTTGCATAGCTCCCAAATAGACTGCTTTAAGACAGTTGCTATTTCGCAGAACCCCAATTTCTTGAGACATTCACGCTCTGAAGCCCAACAAGACTAAGTACAGTGCTTAATTTGTATCCAAAAAGGAAGTGGGATTGTGGCGTTAGGGGGGGGGAGAGAGAGAGGCAGAGTGGGGGGAGTGGGTGTCAGGAGCCAGGGCTTGGTGTGACCTGCGTGAGGAGGAAGGGCCAGAGCTGGATGTGAATTCCCTTTATCCTAAGCACGCGCACGTGAAAGTGCACTCTTCCTTTTCTTGCCTTCTCCTCCTCATCTCAGTGATCCCCCAGCCATTCTTTGCCTGACAAAGCTCAATAAATGACAAGAGGTGGTAGGGCCTGGGAAGCCAGCCCAGTAGACAAGAACAGGCCAGGAAACTAACATACCCAGTGGCAGCAGAACCAGAGGGGCTGACAAAATGTTCACCTTGTGTCTTTTCGACCTTGGCCATTTTCCCTCATGGCCGCCTCAATTCTACCAGGAAATTGCACAAAAATAAAGGCCATGAGGCTGCTCCCTTCTCAGGGTAATAATGAAAATTCCGCTATATAATAAAGACTCTTATTGTATGTGAAGAGTGACCATCATACAGCGCCCTTGCAACTGGAAGCTTATACTGGGAATGCTTTTATGAGCGCTGGGGCTTTATAATCATAGGTCACTTCTTATATGCTCATAGAAAGAAATCTATGAAAATAATATATTCCCCCTTCTTCTCTTTAGTTAGTTAATGGGGGATATATAAAGATGCACTTATCTTGCAACGAGATGTCCAAAAAATGCAGCTGTACTGAAATCTTCTGCACTTGTCCTTTGAAATCACAGATCAATGAGCATATAAGAAGTGACCTATGATTATAAAGCCCCAGCGCTCATAAAAGCATTCCCAGTATAAGCTTCCAGTTGCAAGGGCGCTGTATGATGGTCACTCTTCACATACAATAAGAGCCTTTATTATATAGCGGAATTTTCACTATTAGTATTGATTCAAGTTTTTCCAACTATTTTTGGGAAAATTAGCATTTCAGTTATTTGATTCATTGTTCCCCTCTCAGGGTAAGCAGGTCCCACCCTCTGGGGCCAGAAACGATCTGTGCCAACACTAGCTCTGCTCTCTGTCCGCAGGGGAGCCAGAACTGATTGACCCCACCCTGGGTCCCAATGCCATTCTGGGTCATTCTATCAAAAATTAAACCCCGGGTAACAGACACAAAAAAGGTGTTGAATGAGCATGAGTTTGAAACGTGTGAGCTGTAATGCTAATTATCAAGGCCAGAGTTGACAAGGGGCACTACTACTAATAGGTTTCACACATGCTAATTCAACCCCTTTTTATATCTGTGCTTTGCTCTGCAGGAATGCTTCCCTATCGCCCTGTTTCCTCTCCTATTCCCTCTACCACAGGAGGGGAGGGGGAACAGGAGATTGGATTAGCAACAGGAGCTGTTTTCTAAATTCTGCTCCAGGCTCGCCTCCTTCTCTCCAGCTTGCCTGAAGTGAAGGGGCTGGAGCAGAACACACCGGCTGCTCTGCCTAGTGTAAAACAAAAAACAAAAAAAGGCCAGAGCTGTTACCAGGCCGTTCCCCTACAAATTAAACCCTGACCAGGGATGAACTGATCCAGACATGGATTAGCACTATTCAAGCTCCTGCAATAATGTCAAAAAGTACCTCAAACATGTAAAAGAAAGGAAAACCAAAACAAATACAGTGCATAAAAGAGGCAGGACTGGTTACAGTGGTCCATGCACTGATAACATTGCGCTTGGGTTACTGTAACTCCTTTATACATGGATTTGCCAAAATTTCAGCTTAATAGGTGATACAAAATCCTGCTGCACACTTGGTTTCAGGGGCTAGAGCCTAGAATTATACTTCACCTACTCTTAAGGCACTGCATTGGCTGCCAACCAGACAAAGGATTACATTTAAAATCATCCTTTATTTTTAAGGCTTTATGCACTTTTTCCCTCAATATCTCCCATCCTTGTTACAATGTTATGTGCCAGGATGAACCTTACATTCCTCCTAAGTGTCTCTTCTTAAAATTTGGGACAAAGTCAGACTGGTAGATACTTCTAAGAAATCTTTTCCTATGCAGGCCAGTTTACTGGAACTTTTCAGACAATGACTTACTTCCTTTCTGAAAATTAGGAAAAGCACTGTTTGTGGCTTTTGGATAATTTCAGTGTTGTATATGTATAGTGCCCTGTTTGCGCTGTATTTTATTTTCATTTGTTGTACAGTGCTCTGCAGCGGTTTGGGAATTTGAAAGTATATGCAGTAAATAAATAAGATCGCCTAAAAGAGAATGGCCAAGCAATAAACAAGTTGGTTCAGTACTTTGAGGGAAGTTTCAAGAATCTTTAGTGGTGCTTTCCAGCAGCTGCAGTGAGCTGGATGTGGTGCGATCACACAAAGGTACCAAGTATCTGCCCCATTTGCCTGCAATGAAAGGAAACCCTCAGGGGTAGATATTCAACAAGTTGGTAAGTGAGAAAGTTATCTGGGTAATTTTACAGGAGCAACGTTTCCTGGATTATTCAGCAGAACATGGGCAGATAATTCTTTTACAGAACAGATCCAGCTAAAGGCACCTTAGGACTGCTTCTTCCATCCAGCTTTTCCCAGCTAACTTTATCCCCACCCTGGAGCACCCCCAGCACTCTTTTCCCTCTGCTAAATTTTATCCAGGTAATGAGGTACCCAAAATTATTCCGAAGAGCAGGGGGAAATATTCAAATCTTGGGCTTTGTCCAGGTAATTCAAAAATGTATCCAGACAAAACCTTTGAGTACATCTGGCCCAAAATGTCTCTTTGCTAGGAAAAGAATATGCTGGAGATGTTATCGGCTTGGACCGCTCAAGGTACAGCAATACATCAGCCCAAAAACAACCACACTCTCAAATGCCATTCTGGCAGGCGAACAATACACAAGGAATTACTTCTATTTGCAAAGTTGTCACCTCATCCGCCCACTTCTATTTGCTGACAGACGTCTTGATTTAGATCTCCCAACTGTACGATTGCTGCAGCGACAGAAGGCGACCCAGATTACACAGCCCCAATGCCAGCCAGGTCCTCTTGTCTCCTGCCAGCTGCTCCCAGCTTTGTATTATTGATATTCAGATTGGACAGTCACAAATCACACAGCCTCTCCAGACAGAGACGCGCTGCTGCTGCCTTCACTTCAGACCTGTTCAGGGGCCTGCCTTGCATAAGCGCGCATCAGGGCTCCAGCTAAGGCTAGTGCACACTGTCAGCCGGCTGACAAAAGGAGGAAGGGAGAAAATCCATTTTGACCACTTCTGCTTATTTTCTGGGCTCTTTTTTTTTTTTTGTTGGTGGTGTTTTTGTTTTCACCTATCAGTGTTCTGTTTCTTTTACAGCCAGCTAACCTTCTATTGTGATAAATTCTGATCTGAATCCTAGGAAAGCACAGAGGCAGCTTGCACACTGTTCTGTGCTCCCCCCCCCCCCCCCCCCCCCCCCCAAATAAATAAATAAATAAATAAATAAATAAATAAAAGGCATAAATATGTACATATTCAGTATCAACCGAAAGTTCTCCAAAAAAACAACCCCCCCCCCCCTCCTATATTCAGCATACGTCCTTGATGTTTTTGGATAACTTTATACGTCATGCAAATGTTTGATGCGCAAATATCAGTTTGCTGCTATTTTCATAAACACTGGTTCCCCCTCCCCCCCCCCCCAGCCCCCGCCGAGCTGAAACACAAGTGTTTCAAAGCCATCAGTACAAGGATTTGTTCAGAATCCACGTACAATTTTCCAAAGAGTATGTCACATTCAATGCCTTAAGAGTAGTGAAAGACTAGCAAGACCGGCCAGAAGTGCAATTGCAGAACTTGTGCAGCATCCTGAACCAGTATCTCTCTTGCATCTGTTGTTTTTCATCTTCCGGCACATTATAGGCCTGGTGTACTAATAATTTTTCCCCAAAAGATAGCAGATGGGAGACAGCCTTTCATGAATCTGGCTCAAAGTGCGAGCTCTCTCCCTACTTACAGCAACCCTGCCAGCTACAGAACACCCCAGAGGGATAGGAAAGAGTGCAGCTTACTTGTGACACAGATGAGCAGCATGAAAGTGAGGTAGAAGATGCGGCCAGAGTTAATTCTTGAAAGAGCCATGTTCATCCTAAAAGGACATCCTCCAAGTTGCAATCTGTTCTCCAAGGAGCTGAAGGTGCTGACTGACCGTTCCTGTTCATTCCTCACTGGGCAGGCAACGAGCTATCGTCCCGGTACTCTGTGCACTATCTGCCATCTCTGCTTGCCTCCCTCTCTAACACGGCTGAGCTGCAGACTTTGATTGAAAAGGTAGTTGTGCCTATTACGATTTTACTTACAGGAGGTTTGGGCGATTTTTCAAATCTGGGGTAGACTTCTTTGTTGTCTGAACTGGAGTCTGTCTCCTGTCTTTGCAATCCAGAGCAAGCCCTACTAAAATGCCTCCCTGGAATTACTAAATAGATTGGCATTGTTAGAACAATTCACTTCAAAGCACGAGTTCTAGCCCTATTTTCCATTCTAACACTTTGATACAAAGCTGGAAGACACTTGGATTTACAGGATATTAATAAAATCCCAGTAATTGTCATTTTAACATCATTTTATACAATTAAAAAAAAACATTTGTCTGTCACTACTATAAAAAAATAATTGAATAAAATTAGACTTTAGAGCATTTTGATATAAGATACATAAACATTGGCTATAAATAATTAACCCAAAACCGTTTACAATTCTCACTTAAGCAATAATTAAAACATTTTTTAATAGATGTGTGCAAAACATTTGATCCTTACCAGCATGTTTTCCTAGTATTGTTAAGAAATGCATTATATAATGTACCTGATACTCTTATGCATAGCTTTTTAAAAATAATTTAAACTTTATTGAACCTCTTCAAAATAACACAGGAATATTTAAGAAAAGAAATGTATCTCAACATTTATTTTATTTATTTTATTTAAAATTTTTATATACCGGCATTCATGTTGCAAACACATCATGCCGGTTTACATATAACAGGGGTGTACAGTAAACAATTCAATAACCTATTTGTGTAGAAGGAAGCAGTTACAAATAACAAGGTAATAGAACTGGGAGGAGAGAAGAAAAGAAAGAGAATAACATTAGGTATAGGTATTTACATTAGTAATAACATTTTTACATGTGGAAGTGGTAGAATCTGGCTGAATAGAATTAATCGGTGTCCGGGAAAGCTTTTTTAAACAGCCAGGTCTTAAGTCTCTTCCTGAAGGTTGGGAGGCTGGGCTCCTGTCTAAGGTCCGGTGGGATGGAGTTCCATAGAAGGGGGCCGGCTGTTGAAAAGGCCCGATCTCTCAAGGTAATGTGTTTGGTAGTTTTGGCTGGGGGCACTTGAAGAGATCCTCTGAGTGTGTCTCTTGTTGGTCTGGAGGAGTTATAAATTTGGAATGGGACTTGTAAGTCGAGTGGGGTGTGTTGATGGATGGTTTTGTATATTATGGAAAGAGATTTGTAGAGGATTCTAAAGTGAACAGGCAACCAGTGGAGATCTTTTAGGATTGGAGATATATGGTCCCTCCTCCTGGAGTTTGTCAGTAATCTTGCCGCAGCGTTTTGTAACATCTGGAGGGGTCTAGTATAGGAGGAAGGTAGGCCCAGAAGGATAGAGTTACAGTAATCGATCTTAGAAAAAATGATAGCTTGTAGAATGGTTCTGAAGTCCTGAGTGTGGAAGAGTGGTCTAATTCTTTTCAGAACTTGGAGTTTGTGGAAACAGTCCTTGGTGGTTCTGTTGATGTAAGCTTTAAGGTTCATCCGGTTATCAATTAATACTCCTAGATCTCTCACCTGTGTAGTAGTTGGGATAGTTGGAGGATTAGAGATGGCATTATTATCTGGGGAGATGAGAAGCAGTTCTGTTTTAGAGGAGTTTAAAACTAGGTTTAGGTTAGCCAGGAGATGTTTAATTTCGAAGAGACAGTTTTCCCAGTGAACCAATGTTTTTGTGTAAGATTCTTTAATGGGTATCACGATCTGGATGTCGTCGGCGTAGAGGAAATGTTTGAGGTTAAGGTTGGAGAGGAGTTGGCAGATAGGTAAAAGATAAATGTTAAAGAGTGTAGGTGACAGTGAGGAGCCCTGGGGGACACCTATGGATGCGTCCATTCGTGAAGATTCTTTGTTCTGTATCTTAACCTTGAAGCCTCTGTTGGAGAGAAAAGATTTAAACCATGAGAGAGCTGTGCCTGAGATACCTATAGAAGCCAGAATGGAAGTGAGAATGGAATGATTGACCGTATCAAAGGCGGCTGATAGGTCCAGTAGAATTAAGAGGAAGGATTGGCCTTTGTCAAGGCCCATTAATATGAAGTCAGACATGGAGAAAATGCACAAGAGAACGCTTTGAGCGTTCTTTGCGATCGGAGAAACGGCATACAAAAACGTTAGAGGGAAAAAAAAGCGCAAAACCCTTCCGACACCTAGTTTTACAATACGCCGATTCTTTGGCAAAAGCCTGTGCAGAACAGCAAGGTGCACATGTCAGCCCGCCGAGTGTCTGACCTTGGCAGCCACTTCCGGGAAGGAGAGCGCGACAGCCAGCCACGTGCGCCGCCAAGCCCCGGTGCTACGCCCAGCGCCCCACCAACAGGGAGCCAACGCGCTGGCTGCACCAGCAACCTCACCTCTACCCACCCCCAGCACGAATAGCACGCTACCAGCTACGAGGAAGGAAAAGGGAGCCTCCCCGCCTCACCCAAGACCCTGCACCCACCCAGCGCCGGGCACCGGCTCACCGCACCCGCTAACGACCGACCGACCGGCCGGCCGTGTCTGAGGGAGCGCGCGCGCGCCAGGTTACCTGGTAACTGCCCAGGTTACCTGGTAACTTTATTGAACCTCTTCAAAATAACACAGGAATATTTAAGAAAAGAAATGTATCTCAACATCAAATAGAAAGTCCATAATCAAGTTCACATTAAAGAGTAGGAAGGTAGCCTAATTTAAGAACTGAAAAATAGAACTAATTTAAGCAAAAGAATTACATTCCCATGTAAAAAAAAAAAACAACTTAGGCCTGGATTCTCTACGGTTGCAGACCTTAGAGAATCCGGCAGTAACGGGGGGGGGGGGGGGGGGGGGGGCGGTCCTGAGATAGCCGGCAGCGATCGTACCTCCGGGGAGGTGTGATCGCTGCTGGCTTTCGCGCCGAATAACTACACCATAAAAGGTGTAGTTATTCAGCACAAAACTGGCAGCGATAAGGAATCTTACCTTTCACCGCCAGCAATGTGTCCGCAGTGTCGGCCCCTGGTGCCACCCCGACTCCTCCTCTTCCGGGGCCAACTCTGCCCCGAGCTAGCTATCACACAAGTAAAGGGACTTTTCGCGTGCCATAGCATTAGAGAATGACCCCCTTAGTCTCCTTTCAGAGTAATAAGTTTGTGTTTTATGATCCATTACATCTGGAAGCATTTATCTCTGATAAGAGCTGATATATTATTGGGGTTTTTGGGGGGTTGGTGGGTATAAGTGAATGTTAAATAATGCATAGCTTTTAATAGCATGAGCTCACACAAAATACAGGTTTCTTTCTTAGTAATGATGGCACCTCACAACACAAAGCAGTTTGCACTAACTGCAAAATAGATAAAAACAGTCATAAGGGTAAAAGACCATGCTGAAGACACTGAGGTTTAGTTTAGTTTAATTCTTGATTGATCGCAAATTTTACATTAGCAGGTCAAAGCAATTTACAATAAAAGTTTCACATAACTAACAAAATAGTAAACTACAATAAGCGATATAATTAGCAAATAAATAGTGCAAATAAAATTTGAAAATTAAAACAAAAGGCAAAATAATAAAATCACAGTATGTTATACAATTTAAAAAAAACAAAAGCAAATAAAATCAGAAAATAATACAAATGAAAACATATTGAGAAGCATTTAATTGGATAACTCTGAAGTTATCTGGGCAATTATCCAGCTAAATTTAGCTCGATAAATTGGGGGAATTGGAAGGGCATAACTGGGAGGAGCCGAGTTGGCTGGCTAAGTTATCTGGCTAAATCTTGTTGTTCCATAGACCTGTCCTAAAGTTAGGTTGCCAACTGGCTTCAGATTTTCAGGACATGTTGATCCAGTCCTGGTTTTACCCCATTGCATGCAGGGACTTATTCTGATTTCCTTATTGCATTCCCTAAGAAAAGCAAGACTATAAGCACCTGCATGCAGGGGAGTAACACCAGGACAGATCAACCTGTCCTGAAAATCTGGAGCCAGTTGGCAACTCTACCTAAAGTTAGCCAGAGAAACTTACAATAAACTTTTCTGGCTAACTTTATATCTGCGTATCCTAATCAGTGGCACATCTGCGCTGCTGACTATATAATTTATTAGCTAGATAACTTTATCAGACTAACTTGCTGAGCTGCAGAGCAGCTGAATATGGACCTGGTCACAACTGATAGAGCTGGGGGACCCCCACAGGGACAGCACAGGATTTCAAGGCAGGGCAGAGAGGATCTTCTGCCTGTACCAGCCACCTTCCCTGAAGGTTGAGCCCTTGGGTTCTGGCATCTGGCAGCACTTAGGCTGTGGCTGGAATCGAGGTGCAGGCTGGAACTTGAAGACACAGGCTGGAGACAAGGAGTGGATACAAAAGCAAGGCAGGGTTGGAGACAGAGGCAGTGCAGAAATGAATACAAGGGCTGGGCACACATAGAACTAGACTATACAGGCTGGGCAGACTGGGACAAGGCAAGGCATTGACAGTGCAGGGAATGGATACTAGGACAGGACTAGGCCAGACAAGGTCAAGACTAGACAAGACAGACAACAAGAAGACAGGACAAAACAGAACAGAACAAGGAACACAGGGGCCCCGAAGGCAGTGGTTTAGAAGATCCGTAGGCCACTAAGCATAAGGCCTGGAGGCCAGACAAGGAGATACTAGGAGGCCCAGAGGCCACAGGCTAGGCAAGACTGAACTAGAAGGCCCGGAGGACAAGCAGGGAGCTGAGGAGACTATGACCAGGCATCAGGTATTGCAAGAGGCAGGGCTAAATAGGCCAAGCCCTGATGAGTCATGAGCTCATGAAGACTATGGCTGGAGTGATAGCAGATGTAGCTCTGGGGTGTCCTCTGGTGGCAGGCAGGCTGCATAGCAGGTTGCAGCCTAACAGACCTCTTTATACGTATGTTTGCCATGACCCCTCTAACACTTATGATTCCTGTCACCTAGGCTACATCTAGTTTGTGAAACCTAAAATTAAGTCATTCTAGGAGATTGGGGATGTGGCATTTTCATTCCCCATTGGTACCTTGTAGGCTCCTGTGTCTGCAAACCAATTTTTAAAAGGTAAACTCCATGTGGTATTAACCTTTGAAAATGCAATAATGGGCCACTGATGCAGGGATTCTTTGCAAGCACAAAGCACACGGTGTAAAGTACAGGCGGGAATTTCAAAATGAAACCACGCTTTTACTTTAGGGGGCCCGTTCTAACCCCACCCTCGGCACTGGCCTTTAACCTTCCTTCCTTCCCCCTCCCCCCCCCATTAGCAAACCTCCCTCCCCATGTGCTTAGTCTCGCTCTAATAGTGCATACTGCTACTGTTCCTAGTTATGTTATGTTATATTATCCAAGTTGTTCACTCCCTTGTTCATTGTAAAACATATGTTGTCATTGTTTTCTACTTGTTATAATGTAAACCGGAGTGATAAGTAATTCTGTTACCTGAACTTCGGTATAAAAAAAGTTATAAATAAATAAATAAAATAAATAAATAAAATATCCCTGCAGCTGTGGAGAACACACATATTGTCCCCCAGCTATGGAGAGGGAATTTTTAGAAGGCATTTTCCCCATGAATAAATACCCATTTACCCATGGAAAACCTTCTAAAGTATTACCCGGGACAAGAACACGCAATGTGTTGGAGATATACTCTGGTTCATGGTATAGATTTAGGAAGGTCAATATTCAAGTAGAGCCAGCTATGTAAGTTAGCCAGATAAGACTTAACCGGCTAACTTACATGGGATATTCAGCAGCATGGCTATGCATAAAAGCGCTACTTAACTGGATAAGTTATATCCGGCTAAGTTAGTCCTGCTCTATGGAAGGTCTGACTTATCCAATTAACTTTACCGAATAAGCCTGACTATCAGCTCTTAGCTGGTTAAGTTAGCTGGATCCGCCCATTGTTCACTCACTGAATATCTGGCTATTTAGCTAGATAAGTGACTTATCTGGTTATGTGGTGGCCACTGAACAAAGATATCCAACAGCTGCCACTTAGCCAGATAAATCACTGTTTATTCGGCTAAGCAAGACTGAGCGCTGTTTGAATATCAGAACCATTATGTACATACCGTACACACATGCGTCATGCACTCCAAACATTTCTATCGCCTCAAGGTTCCAGTCAGCCATAAACTTCTTGGTATAATTAACTATGCCGACAAGTCAACATGGGATTAACTAATGAAATATCGCAAGCAGGGCAGGCTCTAGGGAAAATAGTGCCTTGGGTGGAAATAGTTGATGGTAGCCTCCCTCCCTCCCTCCCTCCCCAAGCTGATCCGCATCCCCCCAATATTTGGCATGGATTAGCAGGGCACGAATGCACACAAGCTTCATTTACAAGTATGCGGCAGGGATGGGATCCCTCCTCTCCCAGCATCCATCCCTCCTACCCCTTATCCTCCACCAGCATTCTCTCCCCTAATTTTAACCCCATCCTTTCTCCTGCTTCTTAAACTACCCCCAATCCATAACATCCTCTTCCCATTTCTTACTCCCCCATCCCCATCATGGAATCCACTGTCTCTTAAAGTCCTCCCATCCTCAGTAGCTTCTCCCCCAGTGTTGCCAACCTTGCTTATTTCCCGCAAGTTCGGGCTTTTTTTTTTTCTAGTGATTCGCTTTTTTTTTTTTTTTCTCAGTTCGCAGGTTGCTTATTATTGGGTGTTTTTGGCTGTCAATCACTTTTTTTTGGGCTTGGTGGATGAGGCTTGGAGCCTAGCTGTCCCTGTGATTGGCTGCTGCTGCCGATGAGGCCTGGCCACGAGGAGCACGTGGGCAGACAGGTACTGACTGCAAGCAACAGTGTCTGGTGATCCTGGAAGGTTTTATACAGCACGGCAGGCTTGAACGCTGAAGGGAGTGAAGCACTTAACTGGCAACAATAAAAAAGAAGAGGTACACGAGTGTGTGGAGGCCAGACATGTGCCTGGGGGGGAGGGGGGGAGAGAATGAGTGTATTAGGCTGTTGTGGGGGTTTTTTCTCCCACTTTGAAGGAGCTACAGAGTTCAGTGGCTGAGATGTGGGAGTGCCCCAGTCAGCCATACAACTGGCCTGCATGGGAGGGTGGCTAGATAGAAGCCATTACTGAATAATGAATTGTGAGTTTAAAAATTTACTTTTAGCGCATATTCTCTGCAATCTATGTAACATTACATAATCCACAAAAATCTGATGGACATTTTTAGGGGGTTAAATACTATTGCAAGCTACTGTACATAAGAAGAGCATGCCATACTGGGTCAGACCAAGGGTCCATCAAGCCCAGCATCCTGTTTCCAACAGTGGCCAATCCAGGCCATAAGAACCTGGCAAATACCCAAAAACTAAGTCTATTCCATGTTACTGTTGCTAGTAATAGCAGTGGCTATTTTCTAAGTCAACTCAATTAATAGCAGGTAATGGACTTCTAATTGTGCGTTGAGTGAGAAAGAATTTTCTCCGATTAGTTTCAAATGTGCCACATGCTAACTTCATGGAGTATTTCCTCCATCACACTCACAAAAGTATTTAAGCGTTTTCTGTGTATAAATAGCTTCTAATAAAAGTAGTTTTAATATCATGTGTTTTGGGCTTATATTTTTGGAAAATAGCGCTTGTTTTTTCATGAAAACCTGGCAACCCTGCTTCTCCCCATCTCCTAAGCCCCTCCTCCATCCAAAGCATCTGCCTCCTGTCTCTCTCTTCCTCCTGTCCAGCATCTCCCTCTTGCCTCCTCCTATTCTGCCCCACAGCTGCTACCAACACCACATCTGCTTGCTTCTCGTGCCGCCTCTTTAGGCAATATACCTGGTTAGCAACAGATCTTCTGCCACGATTCCTCCCCATCTGCACCGGCCTGTGAGCCTGTTCAAAGTTTAGAGACCGGCACAAACAGGAAGGGATGCACATGGGCTGGCACTTCCATACACGGATCTCACGCTGCACAAGATGAGCCTAAAGGAAGTGCCAGCCCACAAGATTTGAACATGCTCGCAGGGCTGGCACAGATGAGCAGTAACAGGGGCACAGGTGGCATGGGCTCCCATGGCGCCTCCTGCTCTCCCACCGGGTCTGGATCTGTACAGTAGGAAGTGCAGCATGCACAGCTGCTTAAGGAAACCTTCTCGGCTGCGTATGCCCACCTACTGTTGGTGCTCAGCTGCTAAGGGGAGAACAGTTTTTTTTTAAGAGGGAGATATTCAGCACCCTCCTGCCACCCACCCTGCACACTTTTTAAAATAAGAAATTATTTCAACCATAATTACACACATAGCAACCACAGCCTCTTTCCCTCTCCCTCCCTTGTGCCTTTCTCTCTCTATCTATGCCGTCTTGTCTCTCCCTCCCATGGGCCTCCTCCTCCTCATTTCCTCTTCTCTCTCATCCTTATGCCTCTTGTTTCTCTATTCCTTTCATGCTTCCCCGTCTTTCCCCTCTTCCCTTGTGTGTATATCTATCCCCTCCCTCGGCTATGTCTCTCCTGTCTTTCTTGTACCTTCTTTTCTATCCCCCCTCTGTATGTATCTCCCCTCCTTTCCTGTTCCCTCTCTCTCTCTCCCCCCCCTCCCCCCCTCAGTTCCTTCCTTTGTGCTGCCTTGCTTTAGCAGTTCTCCAGCAGACTCCTGGCCCAGCACACAGTCAGAGGACAGGACCGAGAGCAGGTGCAGATTCAGAGAGAGGCTATGCTTAGATGCCAGATTTTGAAGGTGTCAAATACCCAGGTCAAAGAGGAGTGCAACCATGCCAGGAGGATTCTGCTCCCATTATCCACTTCAAAAGGGGGCACTGCTATGGCACTCTGGAGCTCTAAGGGACGGGCACTTCCCCGAGCTCCGGGATCTCCCACCTCCTACAACTATGACTATGGGTATGAAAATCTTAAATGCTGCCCTGACCGAGAGAGCTGTTGCTGCTGGGTCGGTTGGAAGATGTACTGTGCTGTGCACCGCCTTCTCTCCTCATAGCTTCCAATCACAGCAGAGGAAAGGAAATAGAGACAGCATTGCTCTCTGCAGCAAGGTGCTAGCCCTGCCTCCCTCCCTCAAAACCAGGAAGCTCTGCAGGAGCCCCCTGAAGCAATTAGCCTGCTGCTGTAAGAGCTTGATTTTGAATGCATTTTTAAAACTGGACTGACTGAGGTGGAGTCCGGGAATGCCCTGTGAAAGCAGGAGTCCCCTGCCAAATGCAGTAGACTTAACAGTCCTAGTTGGTGGTGACCCCTGGCCAGAGCCCCCCTTGCTACATGCCACTCCATACCACCACCCTGCTTGCCTTACCTAAAAGCCAGCCCTGATCACAAGCCATGAGATTAGTAAGGTAAGTGCCAAGCAGAGATCTAAAAACACTAAAAAAAAAAAAAAGAACAAACATCTCAAATTTAAGGCAGCATGAAAAAAGGCTAAGTCGGAGTGTCCTCTATAGGCATATAGCACTTCTAGCACTATTCCTCCTTTCAAGGAGGAAAGCACTTTTAAACAAGACATGATTTACTCCATAATTTGGAGGTTAATGCATGCCAGGAACTCTCTGTTCCATCCTTGGCAGCAATGTAATCTCTTGCTAAACCCTAAAAGGGAGTCACACTCTTGGAGTCTTTCCAGCCTGGAAAACAACACCCAAAAGAAATCCTTCAAGTCACAGAAACATTTCCTCTTGAAAAGCTCTCGCTCTCTCTCTTTCCAATGGTGTAGCACTACATTTCAGTACTCCAGTGTGGGGATGACGATATTTTACATGAAGCTGACTTTTGAGTTAGTAAAGTCAAAGTGATGCTTTTAAGGAGCCTCCTTCTGACATGTTATGATAACAATCACTATATAATTATAAAGATGAAAACTCTGCTATATATATATTGCATGCATAACATTTGCAAAATATCAGTACAGAAGATAGCAAATGTTCGGGGGTTGAGAAAATGGAGGGCTTTGTTGTTATTTTAAATGGATTGTGCTATACTTAACTTTTGCCACATTTGCTTCCCTCCCGAAACTGCCTCCCATTGTCCCTACATGCTCTGCCCAGACTCTGGTGAATTTCTCTACCAGACCACCACTTCTGCCCCCTGCTCATCCACCTCCCTTCTTTTGGCCCTGGCCACATTTTCTTCCTTTTCTGAAATAATGGAGAAGGAAACTGCTCACCTTCTCTCCTCCAAACTCACTGCTTGTTCTCTGACCCCCCATTCCTATCCAGCTCCTCCGTTCTATCTCCCCTGCAATCATCCCCTCCATTGGTCATATCCTCAGCCAATCACTTGCTACTGCAACCGTCCGGTCTCCCTTCAAACATGCTATGATTAAGCCGCACTTCATAAAGCTCTCACTGGACGTTACCTGCCCTGCTAACTATGGTCACATTTCACATCCAGAGAGTTTGAACATGCCGTTTCCTTTGCTGGCTTGACTTTCTCTCATCTCAAGCCATTCCGGATCCACTCCAGTCTGGCTTTTACCTTCTACAAAACCTGCTCCTACCAAAATCTCCAGTGGCCTTTTCATGGTCAGAATTAAGGGCTTTTGCTTTATTATCAATCTCCTTCACCTGTCTGCTGCCTTTAACACCAATGATTGCAATTTATTCCTTGAGACACTGTACACCTTTAAATTTCAGGACTCTGCTCTATCCCAGTTTTCTTCTACCTCTCTCCCCTAATACTTCTACTGTGGAGGAAGAACTAGTAAAGGATACAATAGTTCTGCTATCAATTGCTGTACCTCAAGACTCTGTCCTAGGATCTCTTCTCTTTTCTCTCAGATACCCTTCCTCGGCTTTCAGTACCACTTTTATGCTGATGACTCTCTGACTTTCCTCTCTACACCAGAAATCTCACCAAGAATCAAGTACCAAATCTCAGCCTGGTTGTCAGACATCGCTGCCTAGACCCGCCTCCATCCTAAACTTAACACAACCAAGACAGAAGTTGTTGTCTTTCCCACCAAACTCATTTTCCCTCTTTTTTTTTGTCACAGTGAATGGTGCGGTCATCCTCCCAGTTCCCTCAGCCTGTAAACTTGGAGTCATCTTTGACAGCTCTTTCCTTCTCTACACACATCCAAACCATCACTGAAGTGTGTTTCGTCCTCTATAACATTGCTAAAATCCATCCTTTCCTTTCACAGCATGCTAACAAAATGCTCATTCATTTTCTTATCACCTCCCACATAGACTACTGTGACTTGCTTTTCGTAGGTCAATTGAATCACCTTTCTCCACGGCAATTTATTCAGTGTGGCTGCAGGACTTGTTTCAATGTTGCTATGACCATGTAACCTTAAGTCGCTACATTGCCAAGCAGTAGTGGGAACAGCCAGAAGAAAAAAAAAGGAGGCAAGCTCTGACTCTTCCTTAATTACAGTAAAAACAAACAAAAGTGCAATGCACGGCAAAACCAAAACAACTTAAGCAGCTCGCCTTGGCTTCAGGTATCTCACAAATCACAAAGGATAGTGCACAGCAAAGCAATCACTTGGAGGCAGCTCACCTTGACTTCACGCAAGTCCCAACCTTAAACAAAACAGGTCTTAACGTCAGTCTCAAGCCTTAAATGTAGCAGGTCTTCTCATATAGTGGGATTCTGTCTCTTTACCGGGTCCCCCTTAACCCTTCTAGGCCTGGAACCTGGAAGATGTAGTAGGCCAGACTTACAAACTGCAGTAAATCACCTGGACCAGATGGTATACACCCCAGGGTTCTGAAAGAACTCAAAAATGACATGCCAGACCTATTACAATTAATTTGTAACCTATCATTAAAATCATCCATTGTACCTGAAGACTGAAAGATGGCCAATGTAACCCTATTTAAAAAAAAGCTCCTCCAGGGGTGATCCAGGAAGCTCTAGACTGGTGAGCCTCACTTCAGTGTCTAGAAAAATCATGGAAACTGTTATAAATCACGAAACATTTAGATAGACATGGTTTAATGGGACACAGCACGCATGGATTTACCCAAGGGAAGTCTTGCCTCACAAGTCTCCTACATTTTTTTGAAGGGATGAATAAACATGTGGACAAAGGTGAACTGGTAGATGTGAAGAATTTGGATTTTCAGAAGGTGTTAGACAAAATCCCTCATGAAAGGCTTCTAAGAACACTAAAAAGTCATGGGATAGGAAGAGATATCCTTTTGTGGATTTCAAACTGGTTAAAAGACAGGACACAGTAGGATTAAATGGTCTGTTTTCACAGTGGAAAAAGGTAAACAGTGGAGTGACTCAGGGATCTGTACTTGGACCGGTGCTTTTTAATATATTTATAAATGATCTGGAAACGGGTACAGTGAGTGAGGTGATCAAATTTGCAGATCACACAAAATTATTCAGAGTAGTTAAATCTCAAGCAGATTGTGATAAATTGCAGGAGGACCTTGTGAAACTGGAAAAGAGCTTCCAAATGGCAGATGAAATTTAATGTGGACAAGTGCAAAGTGATGCATATAGGGAAAAATAACTCTTGCTGTAGTTACACTATAAGTTCCATCTTAGGAATTACTACCCACTAAAGAGATCTAGACATCAGTGAATAACACATTGAAATCGTTGGCTCAGTGCGCTGTGGTGGTCAAAAAAAGCAAACAATGTTAGCAATTATTAGGAAGGGAATGGCAAATAAAATGGTGGATGTCATAATGACTCTGTGTTGCTCCATGAGACAACACCTTGAATACTGTCAGGCCCTTTACGACCGGGTGTGCATACCGTTCATTTGCATGGGGCAGCAGAAGAGATCACAGGCCACCGGCAGAGCTCAACCCACCAGTGCAGAGAAACGAGATAGCGGTCTCCTTCAGCTGCCAGCGGGCTAACGGAGCTTAACCCCCCAGCAATGAGGAAGGAGAGAGGCCGCTGTCAGCTGAAGGAGACCGCTAGTGGAGCTTAACCCACCAGCAGCTGAAGGAGAGAGGCTGCCGGCGGCTGAAGGAGAGGCCCCTGTTTTTATTTGTGTGCACACGCACGCTCACAACTTTCCTCCTCCCCCCAAGCAGGAAGGCCATTGGGCCATGGTGGAGTGCATCCAACTATGGCTTGATGACAATAGGAGGATATATATATATATATAAGCTTGTATGTGTGTATATGTCTGTGTGAGAGCATCTGTGTCTCTTTATGACAGCGTGTGTGTGTGTGCTTGTGAGAGAGAGACAGCCTATGTGCCTGTGAGAACCTGTGTGCTCTTGTGTGTGTTTGTGAATGCCTGTGTCACATATAGGGTCTCAGGTGCACACACAAATATATAATGTATCTGTGAGGGAGAAGGAGCTTGTGTATGCGAGAGAATGAATGTGTGTTATTGTGCATGTGTGTAAGAGAGAAGATAAAATTTGTATGGCCCTACCTCCCCCAGTCCACAATGATCTCAGGGTGACTGGAAAACAAAAGATACTAGGTATGGAGAGCAGGAGATGTTTAAGTTCTTATTAGTTTTAATTATTGGGTGTAATTCGATGTTTCTGCTTTTTTTAAGCATTTAATTTTTTAATTGTTTTTTTTTTATTCATCAGATGTTATGGTAATGTTTCCGTTTTTCCATTGATCCCCGCCTGTAGATGTTATTATTTGTGATAATTGTGGGTGGATCCTTGGGCCGGTGGCAGATGACCACACCCACAGGGGAAGATCCCGAGAGGGACCACTAGTCAGGCTCAGAGTTGGGAGACAGACACACACTTAGTTCTTTTATTAAACTGTTTTAGAGAACCATCAGAGGTGGCAGTAGAGAGCTGGAAGAGCCCGGCTGGGCTGTAGTCCCTCAGGCACAGGAACAGCGATCCCAGGATGGCTGAGCTGTAGAGAAACTGAGAGAGTGAGTAGGCAGGGTATGCAGAGTCCAGGAACAGAACCTCGATGGTAACACTCACACAATAGTCTCTAGAAGTAGTCCAGGTGTTGGAATGAAGTAGGCCCTCGAGGAGCGAGTACCTGGGTCCAGAGAAAGCTCTGAGAGAGAGATGGTAACTCACTGGTGTTGTAGGCAGCGATGACTTCCTGGCAGAAGTTATATTCAGTAGCAAGTCTGGGAATGTGGGCCCTCGAGGACCGAGTACCGGTTCCAGACTGCGACCTGAAAAGCAAGAGAGAGCGAGGCCCCCGAGGAGCAGGTACCCCTGGTAAAGTCCGAGGAGGCAGAGTAGCAAGGTACGCAGAGAGCGAATCCCATCCGCAGCGATACCTGGAGGCAGTTAGGTAGGAAACCCTTTGCTAACTCGATTAGCAAAACAAGAGCCCTTAAATATCTGGCGATGATGATGTCATCTCAGGGGGTCGCCCCTGAGGTTCGCGCCACTGCTGGTACTTGAGTCGGGGCCGGACGGTGCACATGCCCTTAGGCCTCAGGAGAACATGGCCAGCGTCTAGCCAGTCCGGGGACGCCAGAGGAGGTCGGCAAAATGACGCCACGGCAGCCAAACTTCCATCAACCAAAGAGGGAGTCGCCAAAGAGGTAAGGTGGGCGGAGTGGAGACGTCAAGCAGCGATGGTCGCAACAGTAGAGGCCGGCTTCTTATGGGTTCCAGTTCGGTTCTTCTCAGCATGTTTCTCTTTATACGCTCTGATCTCTTCATTCTGTATTTGGTGAGGGTCTGTCTTGGTTCTGCATATATGACTGATGTGAGGGGTGGGGCCATGTCAGTTTTTAAAAATATAGATTGCAGGAGAGAGATGGGCTGGGACACAGACTAAATGAATTGCAAAGGGGGTGGGGGCAGCTCAGTAAGGGGTAGATTTAAAAAAGAAATGCATGTGCTACGTGGCATGCACAAAGGGGAGGGTGGAAAGACGCAGCGGCAATGAGATTGGGGCCTTCCCCAGTTCCTTCCCAGCAGACTGAGAGGGAACTTTCCTACCCCCTACCCTAATCTCCCTTCCCCTATGCTCCCCATCTTCTAAACCCCCCCCCCCCCTTTTTTTTAACACCTTTTGTTTTGCAAGTTACTTCAGGGCCCAACCTGGAGGAATGGTGCTGATCCCGGGCCACTCCGCTCTGCCTCCCCCCCCCCCCCCCCCAGACCGCCCCCTTTTAAAGCCCCAGCACTTACATGCGTCCCGGGCACGTTTGAAAATTGGCCTAGTGCACGTAAGGCCCGGGATTTACACGCACCAGGATTTTAAAATCTGGCCGTTATTGTTCAGACAGAGCAGCAAAAAAACCTAGCACCACTGCACCAGCCCTGAATACTGTGTGCAATTCTGGTTGCCATCTCAGAAAAGATATATATAGTTATATTGGAGAAAGTGCAGAGAAGGGCTACCAAAATGATAAGGGGCATGGAACGGCTCCCCTATCAGGAAAGACTAAAGAGGTTAGGGCTGTTCAGTTTGGAGAAGAGACTGCTGAGGGGGGAGATGATAGAAGTCTACAAAATCATGAATGGACTTGAACAAGTTAATGTAAATCGGTTATTAATATTTACTCTCTCAGGGGATTTTAAAAGTGGTGCACGCCCACACCATTGCCAATTAAACCAGTTAGTCCCCACTTAAGGGTAGATCTTCCAAACCCCCCCTAGTTTAATAGCCTTCACTCCCCCCAGTTAGCCCCCAACCCTTAAAACCCCACATATCTATTTTGCTTTAATTTATAACTTACACCTCCTCCATAGCAGAAGTAAAGTTACGCGGTAGGGGATCTGGATGCGCACGCAGGTGCGTAACTGTTTGTGTGCACGTCGCTGGTTCACGCCCTCGCTCTGCCCCTTTTTAAAAAGTTTGGAGATGTGCGCGCTGCGGGAGATACGCACGGGTCCGGGTGGCTTTTAAAATCTGCTTGGTGCGCGCGAGCCTGCTTATTTTCACATCCCCTAATTAAATGCGTGTGCCGAGCTTTTCAAATTCACCTTCCAAGTGAGGAAAAGGATCGAGAGGGAAGAAAAGGAAAGACTGACACAGAAAAGGAAAAAGAGAAGCTGGGCAGCATACAAGGAAGAAAAAAAGTAGAGAGTCAGGCCCAGCTTGGGAAGAGAAAAAGAAGAGCAGAAAGATGGGCTGGACGGAGGGGAAAACTAGTTGGGGGAAGGGCAGCGAGCAGGCCTGGATTTGCTAATAGGCACAATAGACCTGTGTCCAGGGTGGCAAAAATCTGGTGAGCGGAAAGGGCATCAGGCCAGTTGAAGATCTGTTGCCGCCCAGCTCTACTGAAACTCACTCAGCAGAGAACATCTTTCTGGTTCCTGTTCCAGCACCTCCCCTCCCCGTGAAGAGAACTGGAGGCAGTGTTGGCTGATGAAAACATTTTTCAACTCAAAAGTTGTGAAAATAGTTTTTATTCCGCACGATAGTACACAAATTCCTGCATTGTCTGCATACAAGCTTACAAAATTTAATATATATAAACAAGGAAAAAAGGTTTGATAGAAAAGCATAACAGCAAGGTTGTCATGGTCAATGTGCAGAGCTGACCCATGCAAGATGTATTAGAACTTCTAATTTAGAACCAAGTCCAGGTTGGGGACCTGACCTGATCCCCCCTAGGGCACTATATATTTTTGCCCTGGCCATAGTAACCCCTGTAAAAAGCAAGGGAAATTTTTAAAAAAAGTTGGCGTTGTGCAGATATTGAATTCTCATGCACGGTTTGTGTTTGAAAAGCATACTGGGAAATGTGGCATGCATGGGAATTGGTCGAGACTCATTAGTGGAGGAAGGAAGTGCCACCTAAAAATCAAGGTTGTCCAGTTCAGTGTTGTCTGGCTGCTGCCTCTAAATGGTGCTTGTACAAGAATTTTTTTTTTGTTGGTAATGGTTTGGGCTAAAGAAAGGGGTGCAGAACCAAGGAAAAACCATCAGGCATGATAGTACACAAATTCCTGCATTGTCTGCACACAGAAATCAAAACAGAAATACAGGCAGATATACTGGGCAACCTGTGTTGATGCTGTGCAGTCACCGTTGTCTGTCCCTGTTCACGGCTTGCAGTAGCTTGTTGTGTGCATCAGGGAAAAGGTTGGTACTTCATGCTTTGCAGCTTTAAGTACATATTCCCTGCCCTCCACTTCCCACAGGAGGCCCAAGAATAAAAGCCCAAAATCCTGCAGCCGAAAAAAAAAAAAATAAAGTTTCCCACACATGCTCATTGGAAAAATTCCCCAAGTGGGTTTGAAAGCTGCCCCTCTGGCAACACTGAATGGAGGAGAAAGAGCAAAGAAAAACAAAACAAAACCTGTTCTACTCCCTATTGCAGCCCCTCCCCTCCTGTGTAAGGAAAAGGAGGAGAGGGGTGAGATTCGAACACACAACAGAGAAAAGAAAGCCACTCTGCTCCCTAACCCAGACCTCTCATTTACAGAGGTGAGGGGAGGAAATGAGGCTGGAGAAGAGACCAGAACAAAGAAGACTTAGACCTGCTCTCTTGTGCAGGGTTAGGGAAGGCGCAATAGTACCAACCGTGCCCAGGAGTGGCAAAATCCTAAATCCATCACTGGATGACAGAGGAAAAAAAAAAAAAAAAAAGAAGTTGAAGTGAAATGAAAACAGAAAATGAGAAAAGTTTGAAACAATAGATAGAGAAACCAAAAAAGAAGCAGACCTAAAATAAATCAAGCCATTGCTGCAAAAAGTCTGGTGAATAGTTTATTTTAATTCAGTGATGTTTGCTTACTTTTTTATTTTTTGTTTCTTGTGATAACTAATTAGGCTCATGCATAGTTCTGTGAGCCGTGCCAGGCTCCTTCACTCCGCTTACCCACTTCTGTTATGGAGTGGAGGGATGTAATGTGGACATGCAGAGATAGGCTGTGGACTGGAGGCATGAGCCTTTTCTTCTTCAGATTTCACAACCATTGGGGGGGGAGAGGAACATGGAGAAGGCAGATAGGAGTTGGAAAGGGAAATAAAGGCATAAAAAAAAAAGTTAGAAAATGATTGCAGGATTGAAAGGTGGCAGAATGAGGAGGAAAGGGTGAGAGCAGATGAAGAGGTTTAAAGGAGAGAAAGCAGCCTCCCTTTCTAAAAAGTACTCTTTAAGCCCTATTGCCACCCGCACATCGGGGCTGATGCAGTAATTATGCACAGAAAGCAAGCACTGAACAGTCAGCGCCTGCTTTCTTAATGCGCCCCTCCTGGGGGCACCCTGCAATGTTTAAATTGGGGGTCTGCATTAGCAAGGAGGTGCTGGGGTCACTTGCGCACCCCTCGCGTCTCCTTGCTAACGAGAATCTGCTCAGCATCGGCCGTCCACGGGTTAGGAAACCAATGCAGAGTTCATAAGCGTCAGTTTCCCTAAACACCGTACAGCCGGGGATTCAGGAAATGGACACTTGGCAGTTGAGTGTCCGTTTCCTGCACCTGACTGCAGGTGGGGTGTTTTTTTTTTAAAGTTTGTTTTGTTTTTCCATACAGAAAAGCAGTTTTTCCTGCTGTTCTGTACTAGGTTAAGGAGCTCTCAGCAATTAACGCTTATTAGTTTCACTCTGCGTTGGAGGGGAGGAGGGTGTATTGCATAAGGGGATTAGTTAGCACCTCTACAACCCATGTCCAACTGTGGGTTAAAGGTGCGCTCAGCTGAGTGCACTGTTATTGCATCGGCCCCTCTGGGAATGAGCAGGCATGAGAAAGATATTACCAGCTGCATCAGCTGAGAAGTGGTTGCTGAAAAATTGGGAGCCACTATCAGAAAGCACTAAGCCACTTTCCACGGATTTAGAGAACATGATGGTGTGAAGGCTGCACAAAGCCTTGACAAACATCCTGATAATTGCAGTCACTAGAGTCAGTTTAGATCTGGCACAGCAGCCACCATCTGTTTAAATTATTCTGAGGAAGCTGAAGGTGGAAAAAGAACGAGACTATTTACAAATTAATGTCTTGGCCATAAATCAGACTTCCAGCAGAGTTTGGCTTAGTTCCGCTCGGCCCTGTTTTCTTGTACCTGTCAAGTTCAATAGCTCTTCCTATTAACTGGAAAATTATAGTAACGTTTCCAAGATGTCCTTTCAGTACACCCAGCACAGGGCTCGTCCTATTTTCATGTCCTTTAAGAACATAAGAAATTGCCATGCTGGGTCAGACCAAGGGTCCATCAAGCCCAACATCCTGTTTCCAACAGAGGCCAATCCAGGCCATAAGAACCTGGCAATTATCCAAACACTAAGAAGATCCCAAGCTACTGATGCAATTAATAGCAGAGACCATTCCCTAAGTGAACTTAATAGCAGGTAATGGAGTTCTCCAAGAACGTATCCAATCCTTTTTTAAACCCAGCTACATTAACTGCACTAACCACATCCTCTGGCAACAAATTCCAGAGCTTAATTGTGCATTGAGTGAAAAAGGAATTTTCTCCAATTAGTCTTAAATGTGCTACTTGCTAATTTAAAAGGACTAGGGGGCATTCCATGATCTGAAAGTGTAAATAATCGATTCACATCTACTCATTCAAGACCTATCATGATCTTAAAGACCTCTATCATATCCCCCCTCAGCCGTCTCTTCTCCAAGCTGAACAGCCCTAACCTCTTTAGTCTTTCCTCGTAGGGAAGCTGTTCCATCCCCTTTATCATTTTGGTTGCCCTTCTCTGTACCTTCTCCATCGCAACCAATTTAGATAAGTGACATGAAGATTTAAAAAGTGATATCTTACAAAGTCAGAAGAATCTGTTTTAATCCAATGTGCTTGTGTAGATCTTTGAGTACAGAAGTCAATAAAAAGCACCTGGCTCCAGGAATCAGAACTTCCAAATGATTGCCCCTGCTGAAGCTTAGACCAGTAATTCAAGTTAATGAAAACAAAAAAAGTCTTAAGAGCCAAAAATTGAATCCAGTCCAATTCCTCACAATGGGAGAAATTACTATCCTTTCACAGAAAAATTAGCTTCTGTGATTTTAAACACCAAGCGCTGCAGTATGTGGAGTATTCAGCCACTCCAGGGACAAGAGGACTGCATTTTAAAATACGCTTTACCACAGGCTTAACATTGGAAAAGCCCTTTTGAGAGAAAATGGCTTATAATATTTAAAATGTGAAAACAAATTGCAGTCTGAAATGTAAATATTTAGTGCAAATATGTGCATATTTAGGAGTGTAGATCATTCTAACCCATTCATACTAATGACAAACTTTCTGCCTAAGAGCTACTGCAGGGTAGAGAAGCATTTTAGCACAAAACCGCCAGCTTGGCAAATCTGTATGCTCTTGGCCTACTCCATGTTAAAAAAAAAAAAAAAAAAAAGTCATAACAGAGCTCTCTGTAGGCTCTAACAGGGTCTGGTAAGGAATTGAATTACAGGAGATATACACACACAACCCCCCCCCAATATTATCTGGTATGCATGGGGAATAGTTCAGACAAGTTGATTGAATATACTGTTATCTGAGTGTACTCAAGTACTTTTCATGCAAGAAAAATTAAGTTCACATTTTCTTCAACTTGATACAGTATTCATTTATTGAAATCTAACAGTTAATGGTGTATTCAGTTAATGATCATTCCCCCATTCCTCTCCTGCTCCCCCCCCCCAAACACGACCTACACCTACTGCCGCCTTCACACAATGCTTCGTCTTCACTAGTTATTCTCAAACCCCCCCCCATACAACAAAGCCCCATTCTGTGCCCCCAAACCCCAAGACTGTTCACACCCTTGTATTGTTTCAGCACAAATATCAATATCTGATGCCGAAGGTGTCGAAAGGCCAAGTCTGAGAAACATTTTAAAGCAAACTTGCGGCTATCTGCCTGCAAATCAGTTGCCTTTGTTCCAGAAGTGAAAGTTTCAGCATCTCCTGAGTAGAATAAAAAGGCTGCTGCTCAGCTAATTTAAACACACGTTCCAAGGCATTGGGTAGCAATAGACCAGGCCACTTTTAGTTTCTTCAGATGTGATGGATCGCCCCGGATACACAAGCTTATCTATAATTTTAGCATCAGTAAGAGTTGATGTAACATCAAGGGTTTCATCAGTGTTAACCCATTTTTCAGTTTCAGTCTCTAATTTTGGTGACAGGGTTGAGGGGGGGGGGGGGCAGGGGTGTCAGCATTTGAAAGACATCAAGAATCTTAGAGAATTGTAATTTTCTCTTGCATATTGAAACCTTCAAATTCTTCATTGGAAGATCCCTCTACAGTAATTTCTCCATGTCTTCTCTAAGTGCATGCCATATTGAAAACTGCATCCTTAATGTTGTACAGTGACTGACAGACATTCTAGAAGAGTGCCTTCGTAGCCGACCATCCCTTCTGTAGATGGATTTCATGTTTTCTATAATCCCCTGAGTCATTGGCTGTATGAGTGAGATTACAGTTGTAGGACATAAAATGGTGCAAATATTTCCAGACATTAATTGATTTGGGAGGGTGAACTCAGTTGCCTAAAGTCAGAATAAACTTGTGTCTGAGTTTTTCTGCTGCTCTTTCACTGCATGTTGGTTTTGATTGATTTTATGCTTGTTTTATTTTGTAAACTGCTTGGATAAATCTGTTACAGGCAGTATATTAAGTCTAGTAAATAATAATAAGTCCAATACTGGATGCAGTTTACTCCAAGAGCAGTCAACTTCTGTGCACATGACTTGTACAATAAAACCCCACAGCTCAACTCATCTCTCCTTCAAGATTTAGGCGAAAGTTAAATAGATTGGATCTATCCCAGAATGGAGGACAGATCTCCTTCCTCTTCTCTCATACTAGAAACTGCAAGTGATGAACTTTCTGCTTCTAGGACAAGCTCCAGCTCCTTCCTCTATCTCAACTTCTCTTTTACTCTTGGGATTTATGCAATGTTTTGTTTAATCTTCTAACCTAGGGGGGGGGGTGGGAATCCAGGCTGAGGCTCCCTTTTCTCCTTGAGAGGTGAGTGAATAAAGTATGTACTTCACTTTTAGATAGTTTGCATTTAAGATGATTGTGTACTAAATTATGAGTATTTGAAAGATGTGTGAATGGAGAGTAGCTATGGTTGCTAAGTTTGATTGATCCTCTTGAGATGATTAGTGTATGCCTTCCATGGGCTATGTCTTTTATACTACTGAAAATGTTCAATTTTCATTAACACTTCTGCTAGGTAATCAGCCAATTTGATGATTTATTACACTGCTCACATTTCAAAATTGTATTAATTCAACCTCTTTTGGAGTCCTTGAGAACTCAACCTGACATCCACTTGCTACTGCTTCAGAGGAACTTCTACCTTCTCTCTAGGTCTGTCAGAAAGAGAGAATAAAGACAATATAACCCAACCATCCTCTTCCAGGAAAGGCTTCAGTTCAGCTCCTAAATTTACCTCCATGCTTCTCCTGGCAAAACCAGATAACTATTCCCAAAAGGAAAGGTACAAAACTATAGCATGCTCTATGTGATGAGTGTATTTTAGACCCTCCTTAAAAGCCCAGAACCAGACATTTAGCATGGTCCACCTTAAAAGCACAGACAAAAAGGGAGTTCCAATCTGAGAGCATTCGCCTTAGATGAGAAGCTTCAGCTGGGGAAAACAAGGGGCCCAGGGAAGAGGAGCCTAAGGAAGGCCAATAGTGCTGTCTTTTTCTGAGAACTGCTAAGGTAAGCAGAGCTGCTTTTGTTTTTCTGTAATTAAAAAAAAACAAAAAAAAACCATGAGAAAACAGAATCCAACCTGAGTTTGTTCTCTGGCCAGCCACACACACACTGCTCAGTGCCACACTATTAAAGAGCATTAAAAATTTCAACTTGTCTGTATTTCTTCCTATTCTAGCTTTAAAATATATTAAGACATAATAGAAGTAATCAAGAACAAAAGAGTGTGCTGCAAAACAGACTTTACGGTCTGCTAGTTCATGTAGAGACTGAAAGTTCTTAATGTAGGCACAAACAATTTACTTAGTAGTAGAAAGTGAATGCCAAATCAAATTAGACAACTTCTGGAGATAAAAAAATATAGTACGCCTCTGTCCCCCCAACATGGGACTGTTTCGCTGAAGCTGCATCAGGAGGAACAATTCTCTAGAGAAAAACAAAAATTTTTTTTTTTTTTTTAAAAAGATCATACATCTGCAGAAAAACAGACCAATATTTTGGCTAAGGCAGAGGAACAAAGTTGTATATACCAAATTGGTGGAATATAATAAAACAGCTTATAGTTAACAAATCTGAAATAATGTAAAAAAACAGGAATTATGGTCAAATTAGCATCAACGACAATATTTAGACAGACAATTGCTATAGAAAAAAAAAATAGCAAGAAATAGAGACCTTAAGTATTCATATGAGTAAAGTATTGCACGGCTTTGAAAGTGATAATGATTGAAGATGGCTGAAGAGTGCACTGGCAAGATAAGAAACTGCACACAAAAAAAACAGTAGAGGGACAACCCCAGGATGGGACGGACATCATTAACTGACAACAGAATTAGAGAGAAGTTTAAAGGCAAGCGGCCCATTCAGTTTCCTTATTCAATCCAAATGGCATTAAGGAGTTTAATGTAAAGATCCAATGTTGCTCAAGGCATCTCAGGAGTCCCAAATGTTGAACACCATAGGGGATGGGGAAAAAACTAAAGCTAAAAAGTTAAAATCAGAAAGGGAAGGTCGATTTTCTAGCTAGTGGGCAGCCAAAGGAGTTTCTGGTCAAGAATTACAACTGCATGAAGAGTGCTAAAAATTTGACGAGTTTGTGAATTTTTCCCCAAAGTACAACAGTTTACATGGGCACAAAGTCACATAAATAACTCCCATGGTGTTACAGTTAGATGTGTGATGCAAAGTATAATTTTTACCAGTAGCAGGGTGCATGAATACTGAGATATTTAAAGATAAAAGGGCAGGTGTAACAATTACCATATGGGGAATGACTTGTCGGGGGATCACCAGATGTGTGTGTGTGTGGGGGGGGGGGGGGAACGACTTAAAAAATGAGGATACCAGAATGTCAGGCAAATTTAGGCCGACTTGAAAAGATTGAAGTTAGGACAAGCGTCTGCCAATATTTATTAATAATGGAACATACCTCCCTGATGCAGCCGGAAAGATGTCATGTGAGTATCTTGGGTGACAGTAGGGGGGGGGCAAAAAAAGCCACTCATGATGAACATGAAGAGAAAATCTATACGCTTTATTCAAAAGGCTTCGTGGGTACCCTCTGGCTAAAAAGCGAGAAAACTAAATCTGTGCTTGTGTAATAAAAATCAGGGGTAGAAGAGCATAAACATAGGAGTTGTAAGAATTGTCCAGTTGGAATATTCCATCTGTCATGAGAGGTCACTGGTGAAATTTCAGCCATCTTCAATCATGTTCAGCTGTTAGTAGTCCCACCCTTGGGTTATCCTCCTACTGTTTTTCCATCTCACCGGTATACTCTTCAGCCATCTTCAATCATTACTGCTTTCAAAGGCACACCACACTTTGCTCATATGAATTCTTAATAAAGTCTGTCTATATGTCATGCTAAAGTCTGTCTATATGTCATGCTATTTTAATCTTTTCTTCTATAGCAATTGTGTCTTCATCTAAATATTGTCCTGGATGCTAATTTGACCATAATTCCTGCTTTTTTACATTTCAGATTTATGATAAGCTGTTTTATTATACTCCACCAACTTAGAAAGTATAATTTTGTTCCTCTGCCTTAGCCAAAATATTGGTCTGTATTTTAAGATGTATAATTTTTTTTAAATTAGTCTTTGAGTCATTAAATGCAAAATCCATATACAACAAAAAAGAGTCACATCTGTATTGGCTCAGACAATTATAATGATCCACCTTTTCAATTCCCCCCCCCCCCCATTTCCTAAGCAAATAAAAAACCCACCCCCACCTGCAAACATCCATTTGCAGGAAACAAACCGGTAGCCGATCCAAGATGGCTGATAGCAATAAACACAAGGAGTTGGATTGGTAAAATAGGACTTTATTGAATCTTGCCCGACTCTGGCTGAGTTTCGCTCAACGAGCTGCCTCAGGGCTTAAGAGCCACTTAAATTGGCACAAAATAGCATGAATATCTGGTATGCCACAGTTGCATGTTAAAGAAATATTCATCAGCAGAAACAAACTATTGAAGTGGTTATGAGACCGCCACATTTTTACTCTATTGACAGCGGCAGGCTGAAAAAACTATGACGCATAACTCTACCTGCTGCTCACCGAAATATGCAACTGTGGCATACCAGATATACGCAAGGAGCAGAAATGGATATATTATTTCGACACTGTCGCTCCTAAGGGCTTGAATAGAGAAATTGATTGGTTTGTTTTTTGAGGTTTTTTGTTGAACAAACAGATCGGGGTGGAATGTGGTTATGCTGTCTGTTCACATAAGCAAAAGAATTTGAGTATCTGTGGTAGTATGGTACTTGTAGTTTTTTAGTATCTTTTAGATACGATTTCCGGTGACGTACGTAACGGAGGTTAGCTATAAGAGTAGACGGGTCGGGAGATGAGCAGAGACGCCTTGGCGCCATTTTTGAAAGTGCTTGGGGAGACATTGTTTGTCCGGGTAAGTTTTTTGTTTCTGCTAGAGTCGATTGAAGCTTGTGTGAACCATTTTTGGATTGGTCAGTAGGCAGGATTATGTGGGGTTTGTATGGTTAAGGGTAGGTGCATTTTTAATGTGTTTTTGTTTGTTTTTAAGGATACTGAAGAATATTGGCCGCTTCAAATAATAAACATCGCGAAATAATCCCCTGAAGAAGATTGTTTTTACAATCGAAACGTGATTCATGTCGGGAACAATTTGACTTATATTTCATGATGAATTGGCTAAGTATTCCTCTCTATAAGATTTACAGTTAAAAATTTTTTAACCTATAGTGAGAAGTGATAAGTACAAATTTTTCACATGGGCATACCTTTTACAGGGTGGTTTAAATGAGGTTAGATTAGTGGTAAAGTAATTTGTTTGAATAAAGTTTTGAATTGAGATGTGCAATATGACAATAAATGATTAAAGATATTACATTCTGCTTTACAAGCTGATTAAAGCTTGCGGCCCATTGCGAGGCGAGAGGCTGCAGATGTAAATTTCAAAGCAAAAATTTTTTATGATATTGTCATTTGCCATTGAGTGGGTTTGAGATTTGGATATTGGACTTTGATCCTTTTCCCTCTCTTTGTTAGTTTTGATACCAGATATTCATGCCATTCTGTGCCAATTTAAGTGGCTCTTAAGCCCCTGAGGCAGCTCGTTGAGCGAAACTCGGCCAGAGTCGGGCAAGATTCAATAAAGTCCTATTTTACAGATCCAACTCCTTGTGTTTATTGCTACATCCATTTGCAACCACATTCACAAGCCATGCAGATGCTCACCCACAACAAAGAAGAACCTGCAGAAAACCAGCCATTTTCAGGTATTAGCTTCATTGAGCAAGAAGTATCTTATCCCAGAGAATAAAAAAGTAACCCTTCAGGAATAGAAAGGATTTCAGAGTTGCCAAATCCCTCTTGCAAAGGAGTTCCAGCTGGGCTGTATAGTGCATCAATTATTTCCCCTGAACAAATGAAGGCGCCTCCTCTGATTTCCAACTCCCTAATATATAGACTTCTTAGCAAGGAGGGTGACCACAGCAAGAAATTTTCTGCCCCCTTGAGGTAACTGGCACCCTTTATCTCAAAAACAGAAACATACAGAAAGCCCAGACCAAGAAATAGTAAATCATAATTTGGTTCCAGAAAGGCTGAAGCATAGAACAGTCTGTAAACATGACAGAGGTCACCTGGGGCAGCTTTACATTTCAATCAGATATTAGAATCCCACAGTTTCATCAAGTCAGCTCATACCATGGTAAAAGATGTTCTATGTAATAGCTTAAACTGAATTTCCCTCATGGCAGCAGCTAGATAGTGTCTATAAATCACCAGGAAGGCATGGGACAACAAGTCTGAGGCAGTGTCAATACCTAGATCCTCACTCCATTTCCCAGCTAAGTGGGTCAGGTGAGGAGTAGGCAGAGCAGAGAGGAGCTGCCCCACCCAAATAGAAATTTTAATCTAATGTGGATGGATGTTCCAGAAAGCTCTCCTCAGCATCTGTGGGAACAAAGACATCACCTTTATAAAGGCTGAGACAATAATGGCAGGCCTGTAGGCAAGCAAAAAAAAACCCAAACGTCTTAGTATATCCTGATTTTCCTGCAATTGCTCAAAAGGAATAAAGGCAGAAGGATTCAGAATCCACCTTTGCAGACCAGCTCCAAAAAACAGAGCCACCCAAGCTGGGTAAAAAGTCTGGATTCCCAGTCCATGTCAAAAAGGAAGAGACTGATGTACTGTGATCCTGCAGCCCCCACCACCATAGCCAAGCTTTATGCAGGGCTATGAGCCGGAACACAGACTTTGAGAGTGCAATTTACTAGGGCTTAAAGCAGTGGTTCCCAAACCTGTCCTGGAGGCCTCCCAGCCAGTCGGATTTTCAGGATAACCGCAATGAATATGCATGAGAGAAAGTTTGCATGCACTGCCTCCATAACATACAGAATTCTCTCATATGCATATTCATTGTGGATATCCTGAAAATCCAACTGGCTGGGGGTTCCCAGGACAGGGTTGGGAACCACTAGCTTAAATGAACCAAATTGGAGAATAAGGGGCCATCCAGTCAGACATTAAACCCTCCATATCAGATTTGGTACGGTTAGACAGCCATTCTTGTAAATGGCAAAGGAGGCAAGCAACATTCTAAGTGCATAAATCAGGAAGAGCAACCCCACAAATTTCTAGTCTTGCCTCAATACGTCAAATCCCACCCTCTCCCACCTATTACACCAGTTAAAAGATCCCACCCTAGAGAAATAAGTCCTCTGACTATTTGGGCCTAAGCCATAATGGTAGCATTTGCTCTGGATAGAGAAATTTGGGAAGGACCACCATCTTAATCAAGGCACATATACCCAGTACCAAAAGAGGGAGGGCCTTCCATGTAGCAACAAGGCCTTAATGCTGTGCAAAACAAGTTGAAATTAAGATCATAAAGCTCCTCAGTTAGTCATTCACGCCGCCTAAATACCCAGGTACCAAAAATGAGATCCAGCCCAAACTAACGGGAAAAGGCCATCCCAAGATTGTTGCAGATTAGGAGATAACGGGAATGCCAGATGCCAGGCACACATTTGTCTCCACATTTGAATCGCTACACATTCTAGGGTGAAAGTGGACCCATACCTAAAGTGTTGGAAGAGATACATTGATGATATTTTTGCCATCTGGGAAGGTCCAGTCAGCACTGTATGAATTTCACACTTGGTTAAACAATTTGAGGCAAGAGTCTATCAGCAACAAGTAGCATACTTAGATATACTAATTTCAAAAGATGGTCAGAGAATCAATACAAGCATATTTCATAAGCCCAAAGACCAAAATAACTTACTATGTTTTGACAGCTTCCATCCAGCTAATTTCAAAACTAATTTACCAGTTGGCCAATTTCTTAGATTAAGAAGACTGTACAGATCAACGTGAATTTAAGCACCAAGCCAAACAGATTCCTACAGAGGAGATATCCAATTCATTGTATTAAGTCTGCATATTGAAGATAATTGAACCCACAGACCTTTGCACTGAAACATATGCTGGTGTCAGCCTCTGTCAGCAGAGCTATAAGGAAACACTGGGAGATGCTTCAACAAATCCACCCCTTGTTTAAACAAGCATTAAGGATAGCATATTCCAGAGATAGGAATATTAAAGATCACGTTGTCCATACCAGCTGCTATAACCCCCCCCCCCCCCCCCCCCCAAGAATCCAGAGACACTAAAACCCTGCACTAGATGCATGCGCTGCCCTTTAAAATCCACACAGACCAACATTACAACAGCAATGGGTCAAATTCTCTTGCCAGACCACATTTGTGGTTTATGCCATCTTCTGCCCATGCCCCTTGACATACCTGGGCATGACGAAACACCAAATACGGATTCAGCTAACAGAACACAAGTGTTTAAAAAATGGGCAGGATGGAAGAACCTTTGGTGGCTCGTTTTAAAGAGCTTGATCATGGCTTTAATGATATAAGGTGGAGCATTTTGGAAACTGTACATCCACACTGGAGAGGGGGAGATAGGGTGAAACGAAACGACTGAGGCGATGTGAACAAAAATGGATTTACCAACTACAGTCAGTCACCCTGTGTGGTCTTAACAAGGAAAGTCAGTGGTTTCATTTTATGTGATTTCCCTGTCAAATCACAACATGTCAGGTATCAGGTGAGATCAGTGAATCTGTTATAAATCAGATTCGTTTTCGTCCTGTGATTTACCTTCATGCTGAAACAGAAAATTGTGGCAGGTCTGGTAAGCAAGATTGATCGGCATCTTTTCATTTTGCATAGGATGTGCATATTGTGAGTTTGTGGACATGTGAGGCTTTGCATACAAAACTAAAAGTTTGATTTACAGAATTATCAAAAGGGACCCTATAGAACTGAGAAATCATCCTCTACAAAAGTACCTAGAGATTTCCTGCAGCAGCACCCTGTGAATTATCTGGAGGAGCGCTGGGTTGAGTGAGTCACTACGAGATGTCTCTGAAGCAGCGGCTCGCGAAACACGTATGTGTCAGACTCTTGACTCTGGTACCATTTCAAATAAAAGGGAAGTACTATTCTTTGATATTAAGAAATAGTGAAAATTCAATACATTTTTTGCCAAATTGGACTAGTGGACCAATGATTTAAAAAAAGGACCCGTAGCAGTGCAAACACAAGTCTAAGCTTGTTAAACCGTGGGTGTTATGAAGGTCCCAAATCAAATAAATTGTGTCAAAATGCTTCTATGAAAAGTTTATAGCACAAATGATATAAAGAACAAAATATTTGTGATACAATGTAGTTTTTTGCTAATGCCACAGATTTCCCATAATTAATCCAGAAGCCTGAAAAGGACCCAAAATGATTAGTTACGTCAATATCACCTAAACTCTCAACTGGGTTTCCCATGTAGAGCAGCATATCGTCCACAAAGACTTAACTGGACCACTTCATTTTAATCCGACTGTTATGAAAGGAATGGATGGCCCGTAATTTGGCTGCCAGTGGTTCTAGAGCAAGGGCAAACAAAGGAGACAGGACAGCCCTGCCAAGTACCCCTGCCCAAAGAAAATGCCTCCAAGAGTATCCCATTCACCAACAGTTGGGACGGAGATAGCTTATAACAATTTGACCCAAGACAGCATAGAGTCAAACTTATAGCATTCGAGTATCCAAAACAAGTAGGGCCATTGCACATGGTCAAAGGCCTTTTCAGCATCAAGGCTGATGAGAAAGCCATTGTGATTCCCAGGAGGGGAAAAAATTGCTTTTAAGAGTTTAGAATTAGAAAGCCTCCCCTTGACAAAGCGACCACCTCCACTACCACAGAGTTCATCCGCTGAGCCAAAACTGTGGCTAACAATTTAATATCCTGGTTAAGGAGGGGAAATGGGGAGATACCCATACTGGAGAAGGTTTTCATGGGTAATGATTCAGATGGACTGAACCAAATCACGGTGAATCTAGAAGATGTGGTAGGCCTGATTGACAAACTGAAGAGTAGTAAATCACCTGGACTGGATGGTATACACCCCAGGGTTCTGAAGGAACTAAAAAAATGAAATTTCAGATCTATTAGTAAAAATGTGTAACTTATCATTAAAATCATCCATTGTACCTGAAGACTGGAGGGTGGCAAATGTAACCAATTTAAAAAGGGCTCCAGGAGTGATCTGGGAAACTAGACCAGTTAGCCTGACTTCAGTGCCAGGAAAAATAGTGGAAAGTGTTCTAAATATCAAAATCACAGAACATATAGAAAGCCATGGTTTAATGGAACAAAGTCAGCATGGCTTTACCAACAGCAAGTCTTGCCTCACAAATCTGCTTCACTTTTTTGAAGGGGTTAACATGTAGATAAGAGGTGAACCGGAACATGTAGTGTATTTGGATTTTCAGAAAGCGTTTGACAAAGTTCCTCATGAGAAGCTTCTAGGAAAAGTAAAAAAAAGTCATAGGATAGGTGGCAATGTTCTTTTGTGGATTACAAACTGGCTAAAAGACAGGAAACAGAGTAGGATTAAATGGACAATGGAGTGCCTCAGGGACCTGTACTTTTCAATTAATTTTATATATGATCTGGAAAGAAATATGAGTGAGGTTATCAAATTTGCAGATGATACAAAGTTGTTCAGAGTAGTTAAATCATAAGCAGATTGTGATAAATTTCAGGAAGACCTTGAGAGTGGAAAATTGGGCATCCACATGGCAGATGGAATTTAATGTGGATAAGTGCAAGGTGATGCATATAGAGAAAAATAACCCATGCTATAGTTACACATTGTTAGGTTCCCTTTTAGGTGCTACCACCCAAGAAAGATCTAGGCGTCATAGTGGATAACACTATGACGCCTAGATCATAGTGGATAACAGCCTCAGAGTTAGCCACATATTTCAAGAAAAAAATCACCGATCTGATCAGACCTTTAAATGCCAATAATGCTCTTCCTCCTCCACCAGCCTACTATTCAAATATTCAACAGAATACTAGTCTGGAAACCTTCGAGCCGACTTCCTCCTTAGAGATTGAAACAGTCCTAAAGAAGCTCAAACCTGCCTCGCACCCCACAGAAGCGATCCCCGCCAACTTACTCATCGCCATCTCAAAAACAGTCGCCAAACCAATTGCCCACATCATTAACTGCTCACTAATGCAAGGTTCAGTTCCTGACCCTTTGAAACTCGCAATACTAAAACCACTCTTGAAAAAACCCAACCTGTCTCCAGACGACCCCGCCAACTATCGCCCGATTGCCAAACTCCCCTTCATTTCCAAAATCTTAGAAAAAATAGTTAATAAGCAACTCTCGGAGTACTTAGACGATAACAAAATACTAGCCCCCTCTCAGTTCGGCTTCCGAAAAGCCCGAAATACAGAAGCTCTCTTAATCTCTCTAACAGACACAATACTGTTGAATCTAGATAAAAAACAACCCGGTCTACTCATTCTCCTCGACCTATCAGCCGCATTTGACACGGTAAACCACTCAACACTTCCGGATCGGCTATCTGATATCGGCATAAAAGGCACTGCTCTCAGCTGGTTCAAATCTTTTCTACATAACAGATTCTACAAGGTCAGAGTCAACAATAACGAATCACACCCAGTCTGCTCTTCTCTGGGATTCCCTCAAGGCTCATCCTTATCCCCCACCCTCTTCAACATTTATCTATTACCGCTTTGCCAGCTCCTCTCCAAACTAAAATTAACCCATTACATCTACACAGACGATGTGCAAATATTCATCCCGGTTACTAAATCTCTACAAAAAACACTAGAATTCTGGAACAACTGCCTCCAAGCCATCAACATCCTGCTCATGAGCCTTAACTTAATCCTTAATTCCAATAAAACTGAATTACTCCTCATTTCACAGGACAGTAACTATGCAATGTCTAACATACTCCCTACTAGTCAACCATCCTTCTCCTCTCAAGTCAGAAACCTCGGAGTCATCATGGACAATCAATTAAACCTAAAGAGATTTATTAATAATACCACTAAGGATGGCTTCTATAAATTGCAAGTCCTGAAACGGCTCAGACCGCTCCTTCACTTCCAAGATTACTGGTCAGTTCTCCAAGCAATCATTTTTTCAAAAATTGACTATTGTAATTCCCTCCTACTCGGCCTCCCAGCTAACACCATAAAACCATTACAAATGCTTCAAAACGCTTCAGCCAGGATTCTAAGTCTAAGAAAAGAAATCATATTACCCCCATCTTGAGAAACCTACACTGGCTCCCAATTAAGTTTAGAATCTCTTACAAAGTACTAACAATCATACACAATTCTATACACAAGCTCATTCCACTGGAACTCAATATCCCTTTTCAACCACATATTCCCTCCAGACCGGTGAGAGCAGCTTATAGAGATACTCTCCTCGCCCCTCCCATCAAAACCTCGTTAAATAAACGAACTCTATCCACAGCGGGCCCAGCGCAAAGGAACTCTCTACCTCCAGAACTCCGGAAGGAACCTTGCCCAATCGTCTTTAAAAAGAGACTCAAAACTTGGCTATTCGAACAAGCTTTTAATCCATACCAATAATCTCCCCTCAATCTTTCCAAATAAGTGCACCATGTACCGTGACTCCTAGATACTTAGCCAGGTTTAGTCTAGAATCTCATTACTTTATCGTATTCATTGTACTTTAATGCCCCAGTTCCTTGATCCAAGTTTATCTCCCTGTTTGATGTAATCGCATTCTTACATGCTTGTTAATGTTATAATGTAAACCAAAGTGATTTGTAACATTGCTACATGAATTTCGGTATATAAAAATGTTAAATAAATAAATAAATAACACATTGCAATCGTCGGTGCAGTGTGCTGCGGCAGTCAAAAAAGCAAACAGAACGTTGGGAATTATTAGGAAGGGAATGGTGAATAAAATGGAAAATGTCATAATGCCTCTGTATCGCTCCATGTTGAGACCGTACCTTGAATACTGTGTACAATTCTGGTTGCCTCATCTCAAAAAAAATATAGTTGCGATAAGAGAAGGGCGACCAAAATGATAAAGGGAATGGAATAGCTCCCCTATGAGGAAAGACTAAAGAGGTTAGGACTTTACAACTTGGAGAAGTTTCTTCTGCTTAAATTAGTGAGTGCAACCCATCGAATGTTAGTAGAGGAAAAAACAAAATTAGACATCAGCATATCCAAAATATAATACAACTTGCCTTAGGGATTTCCCAGCATAGATCCCCTCCACCCCCCACAAAGTAGCACAAGCACTCACAAGTAGAGAAAATGCTGTATTCAAGTGGGCAACCCAGCACACAAACCCACATGCCATCCACACACATATCCAACCCCATCTCTCAAATCCCCAATGCCCCAGTGAGATGTGCTGAGCGGGGATATCCAGTATAGTTGGATATGGCAAGCATACACGCATGCATTATATACAGAGATGGATTTTGCTACATCCTGATGCAAAGAAAGTCATCAGCAGTACCAGAAATGTTGGTAACATTTCTGCCCCACAGGACAGAACTTCCTGATGTAATAAGTTCTTCTCTTGTGTGGCCTGACTTTTTCTGACAAGTCTTAGATGTCTTTAATGAAAAAAAAATATTCAGGTACAGATTTAAATTTCATTCCTGTTTGAAAACAAGATTCTAGTAAGGAAGCCTTAGAAAATTCCTCTGTGCTAGACCTTGGAGTTCCATGAAGTCTAGCCTGTCTATCTGAAGTCAGTTGGCCCGCTGACCCCGTCACTCTGTCTCTTGCCAGCTGATAATCAGATTTGCTGTCTTAAGTGGAGGTATGGATGTTTCTGCCACCTTATGTACCTCAAGCAGGCAACATCTGAGCAAGTCTCTAGGAGATGAAGATTTAGGAAAATTAAGCATCCAGAGAAACTGGCTTTCTGCAACTCCTCCATTTCACCTCAGCTTTGATGCAGGATAGACATCTGTTGCATCAGAAAATGGAAAAACTGAAGAATCATACTAAATTGCTGAACCTCCGGATGCTTAATTTTCCTAAATCTGCAGCAACTCTTACAGACTTGCTCAGATATTGCCTGCTTAAGGTTGCAGAAAATGCCATACCTCCACTTAATCAGAAGTTAGCATGTGGCACATTTAAAAGTAATTGGAGAAAGTTCTTTTTTACTCAACACACAATTAAACTCTGGAATTTGTTGCCAGAGGATGTGGTTAGTGCAGTTAGTGTAGCTGTGTTTAAAAAAGGATTGGATAAGTTCTTGGAGGAGAAGTCCATTACCTGCTATTAAGTTGACAGAAAATAGCCACTGCTATTACTAGCAACAGTAGCATGGAATAGACTTAGTTTTTGGGTACTTGCAAGGTTCTTATTGCCTGGATTGGCCACTGTTGGAAACAGGATGCTGGGCTTGATGGACCCTTGGTCTGACCCAGTATGGCATGTTCTTATGTTCTAATGCCTCCCCTTTGAAACCCCAGACCCAGAGAACTCCGACAGACCCAAAGTAGGTACACCCATCATTAGCTTCTGCTGTCCTGTGTACCATACAATTTCTTCTGCAGGTTAAGAGAAAGTAGGCACACATTCTTGATGGGAAGCTTGCTGTGGGTAAAAAGTACCCATAGCCTTTTGTACTGGGAGGGCTTTTTTCATGGAAGAGAGCATGCATAGAGTTGAAAATGCAACTACATTCGTTATTTTACTCACCTGACCTAAACCCACTCCAGGGAAAAACAGAGGGCATGAAATGTACAGACAGCCAATTTATGCACTTACAGTAAATTGCTATTTAACCACAGGAATGGCTTGGAAAATGATCCTCTGTTGGACAGCAACTACTACTGCTTTATACCATCAATACAAGTTATTTAAATTCTGAATGCCTCCCATCTCAGTCTAGGAGCTATGCTGACATAGCTCCACTTAAAATCTTAGGATACAATTTTCAGCTAATAATCAAAGGCTCTGTTAGTCCAATAAGCCCCTTCCATACTTTTAGAAGTTTACATCTGAATGACAGATTTTCAAAATGGATTTGACTGCATTAAAAACAAACACTAATGCACCTAGATGGGGTAAGTTGAAAATTGCACCCCTGCCCCAAACTCATTGCAATGAGTATACTTTTGCCTATGCCGGCAAGATTTGGGCCCAGGGGCAGGAATAGGAAAGCATGCAGTGGGATTTTGTTTTGAAGTTTCTAAGTGTGCTTTTGCTCTCACATACTTTGCACCTTCTGTTAAGAGATGCAAAATACATGGTAACAAAAGTACCTCTGGTCCCCAGTTTTCAAAGAGAATCTGTCAGGAGTTTCCTTTTAAGAAAAACCTTCCAGAGGTATAAAATATGCACAAACCTGCAAACTGCTCATGGGATTTTAAAATTACCCCTGAAAATTGATCCTGTTCTGTAGTTATTCTGCAGTATATTATATGGGTCTGTTGTTGAAAAGACACTAGAGATCAAATATAGAAACATACATACAAAAATGACGTGATACTTAAAAGTAAAGTGTTTTGACTGATTGGCAAGGGAATGTGGTATGGGTCATCTCACTTTATTAATCCTAGCACAGATTAACTGAAAAAGTAGAATCTAAAATTACAGACATGTGGTCCTAACATGACCTAAAGCACATTTTTCTATAAGACCAGTAAGTATTTCCTGTAAAATAAAGAACAGTCATAACTAGAAAGGAAATAATCAAATATTTATATTCACTGATTACAGTATAAGATTGACCTAGATATACAACTACCGTAATTTTCAAAATCATTTTATGGAGAATCTGCTGATGTGAGCTAGTATATAGCCCAGTAACCATGGTAACTGGTAGCCTCAGGCAATGCTCTTATAACCTAATGTTTTTCCTTCTCTGCAGGCTGAGTATCAAACCATTTCAGACTCATTTGCTCATGAAATTAGGTTCACTGTAATGTGCAGTGTTTAACACGCCTTTTCTGCATGCAGAGAGGTAGCCAAGGAAAGTGAACTGAGATTAGCCTTACCCAGAGTGCGGGTAGCAAGGCTCGCCATGGGAGGATAGGTGCCGCAGTGGCCCTGTAATGACAGGTGCTAATTATGTCAGTGGGGAACAGGAAAAGGTCACAACTGGGGCAGAGTTTCCCTTTCAGAATAAAGTGGGGATAACCCTCCTAACTCCCAGGAATAAATAAGAACACATGCATTTAGCATGAACATGGAAACCAAGAGTGATCCATCCCCTCAGATTTTTATGGCACACAGTAAAAGGCAGCAGTAGACATTCACCAGAGCTGCTTATTAAAAAACAGTTGCTCAAGCTCTATTTTATTAGAGTCATAGATCATGGTTCAACTGAAATGTTTGATCTTAAGAGGGCAGATGGCTACTATTCTGACTTTTCCCTCTATCATGTAAGAGGACTTTTAGGGGATATTTAGTCTTTTTTGTTATGGCCCCAAAAAGATTTGTTATACACAGGAGAGGCTGCCATTAAGAGTGTGCAATAAAGATTTTAATTTTGTTTTAAATAGACAAAGCAAAAAGGAAAAGAGGAGGGTGCACCCAACCCCCTTCCCTTCTGCTGCCAAAATTCCCCAGAGCACCCCTCGGTCTCTCCTAGACCCATCCCCCTTCTGCCTCCCAAACACATCCTATTAGCAGATCTAATGGGCAGGAGGGATCCCCAGTTGTTCCTGCCATGCTAGGTCTCTCAAAATGGTGCCAGCTGGCCATGAGGCCAGTGTCATTTTGTTGTGGAGGTAGCCTTTATTTCCATACAACAAAATGGTGCTGACTTCAGGGCCAGCTGGTGCCATTTTGAGAGACCTAGCATGGCAGGAACAACTGGGGATCCCTCCTGCCCATTAGACTGCAGATGGGGTAAGTGGTTGGGGGGAATCTAGGGAGAAGCCATCATATTTTAAAAATGAAACCAAATACAACATTTTGGTTTTGTTTTCAAAACAAAATAAAGATACATTCCCAGTCACCAAACTCCATTTATGTTTGTCTCTGCATAATCTACACCTATCAAAGAAGGAGTGCAGTATGTTCCAGAGCAGACTGACAAACTTACTGAGGGAGGGCTTCAAACTAGGATCAGGGATGGGTAAAAAAAAAAGCCCCTCAGTTAAGTAAAATATTAGGCACAAACCGACATGGGAAAAGGGCCTCATCTGGAAAGCTATGTACACTAGTGTTCATATCATGGGAAATAGTCCCAGATCTAGAGGCAGACTTGGATGTTGGAGGTGGTGGTTGTCAGATGTGTATATGTAGCTCAGTTGTGGTTTTCCAATCTATTCAGGAAGGATGGAGTAGGAAGAAGAGAAGGAGTGGCACTATACATAAAATTAAAGCAACAGCTGCAGGGCTTATAAGGTAAGGAGAAAGCATTGTAGGTTAATCAGGAAAGAGGGAATAGAACATCTACTTATTGGTGTAAAATACAGACCTCCATTGCAGGCAGAAGAAATGGATAGAGATTTAAGGGAGAATATGCACAAGATTGCTAAAGAGGGGAGATGCTGTAGCTAGGTGATTTCAGTTTATTTAAAATCTTATAGCCCATGGCCTCAAAAAACATTCAATGTGGTGTATAAGCACCACAACTTAAGTTAATTTTAAATTTTTTAAAATATGTAGTTAAGTAGTACTCTAAGAAGTTTTTAAATTTTTCCTAAAGTTTCCCAAAATCAGACTACATTTTCAGTTCTGCCACATGTTGACTGGGACGATGTCTTCTACAAGCAGAAGCAGGGAGATCCCAGATTCTTTGCAGGGAGAACTGTTCCCTCCCACAGAGGAAGGAGCGATACTGGATCTGGTGCTTAAACAATGGGGACAATGTTTGTCATCACAGTGGATGATCAATCTGTGATCGAGTGATTATTGGATCGTTGTGGTTCAGTATCAGAGTACAGGCAGTGATGGTTCTTTCAGAAGGAAAGGAGTCCTAAACTTCAAGAAAACTGTTAACATAGGAGAGTACCTCAAGGATTCGTTAGCAGGATGGAAAAAAACTAGAGGACGTAGAAGAGCAATGGGCAAAAACTAAAAGGAGATATTGTAAAGGCAGCTAACATTTGTTTGCAAGGAAATTAAATACAGGCCACTATGGTTTTCTAACAAAGTAGCTGAAAAGATAAGGAAAAAAGATTAGTGTTAATAAGCTACAAGATACCATAAAAAGAGGGAGAGGCAATATCTGGAAAATCTAAGAGAAGCCAGGAGAGCAAAATTTAGATTTATATTCCACTTTAGCGCTTCAAAGTGGATTGCATTCAGGTACTGTAGAATTTCTCTTTCCCCATGGAAGAAAAAATAGCTAAGTACAGAGGGAGAAGACTTTTTTCAGATGTTAGTGATGAGGAGGAATTACAAAAGTGAAATTGAGAGACTGAGATGAAGGGGAGTGGTGAGGGAATATGCAGAAGACTCCCTCAGACTACTTTAAAGGACTGGTCATAGCTGTCTTGCCTGATTCTCCTTAAAATACAAAGCCACAGGGAACCCTGGATGAAGGGAGGAGCCCCTCAGAATTTAAGAACTCTGGGTCTGGAAAGTTTAGAGAGGCTCTGGGGAGCAAGCAGGAAGACACTGAGAGAACTTGCAGTGTTTGAGGACTGTATCTATCTGAAGTTGAGGTGAGCTGTAGGGATGTGAATCGTTTTTTGACGATTTAAAACAATCGTCAGATATATTTTAAATCTTCAAAAATCGTTAAGAGTCGCGATACAATAGAAATTCCCCCGATTTATCGTGAAAAATCGTAAATCGGGGGAAGGGGGAGGGCGGGGAAAACCAGCACACCAAAAAAAACCCTAAACCCACCCCGACCCTATAAAAACGAATCCCTTACCTTCCCCCCACCCTCCCGAACCCCCCCCCCAAACTTTTTATGAGTACCTGGTGGTCCAATGGGGGCGCGGGGACCGAGCTCTCAGTCCATCGGCGCCATTTTGGCTGCCACTCAAAAATGGCGCCGATGGCCCGATTAAAAAAAAACCCACCCGACCCTTTAAAAACGACCCCTTAGCTTCCCCCACCCTCCCGAGCCCCCCAAAACATACCTGGTGGTCTAGTGGTGGTCCCAGGAGCGATCTCCCATTCTCAGGCTGTCGGCTGCCACTCATAAAGATGGCGCCGATGGCCCTTTGCCCTTACCATATGACAGGGTATCCGTGCCATTGGCCGGCCCCTGTCACATGGTAGGAGCACTGGCTGGCTGGCGCCATCTTTAAAGATGGCCGCTGCATTTAAAGATGGCCGCCGCAGTATTTAAAGATGGCGCCGGCCATCCAGTGCTCCTACCATGTGACAGGAGCCGGCCAATGGCACGGATACCCTGTCATATGGTAAGGGCAAAGGGCCATCGGCGCCATCTTTATGAGTGGCAGCCGACGGCCTGAGAACGGGAGATCGCTCCCGGGACCACCACTAGACCACCAGGTATGTTTTGGGGGGCTCGGGAGGGTGGGGGAAGCTAAGGGGTCGTTTTTAAAGGGTCAGGTGGGTTTTTTTTTATCGGGCCATCGGCGCCATTTTTGAGTGGCAGCCAAAATAGCGCAGATGGCCCGAGAGCGGGAGATCAGTCCCCGCGCCCCCACTGGACCACCAGGTAATCGTAAAAAGTTTTGGGGGGGTTCGGGAGGGTGGGGGAAGGTAAGGGGTTAATTTTAAAGGGTCGGGCCTCATTACAAAAAAAATAACGATGTGAATCGGAACCAATTCCGATTCACATCACCCACGATCAGATTTTTTCCCCCCTCTAGCTGAACCCGATCGTTAAGACGATCGGGCACACGATTCACATCTCTAGTGAGCTGTATTGTTTGTGCAATATATTTACAGTAGAGAATGAATAAAGCAAAAATGAAACAGGAAACAGTCAGAGTCTGCCTCATTTTTTTTCTGTCTATTTCCAAGTCACTGTTGCCAAGTTACCACATATGGTGGTAATTGTGGAATCTCTTGCCTAAGCAGGAAATACAGCCACAGGAAAAAAAAACCCACAGATTTTTCCCCTTCCTTTCCTGGAGCCACCCTGTTTCACTCACCCACCCTTTGCACAACAGGCCAAGGGGGCTAGCCCCGCCTATGTAGTCAGGGATCAAGCAATGAGTAAGGGCTGCACAGGCCTGCAGGTATTGTTTGTTCTTATTCCACTCTCCTTTCCCCAGAGAGGTATGTAGTTGGGAGGCAGGTTAAGTAATCCAGATCCTTGCTACGGGGATGCAGCATATGCAGAGTACCCACCAAACCCAGATTAATCAGCAGCAGCCTACAGTGCTAACAGCTAGCACAAGCTGTAGAAACCATGGTAATCAATCCAGTTTGTGTCACCAACACTGTCACATGGTAAGGGCTAAAAGCAACTGGAATCAATTTGGTTAGTGGTAGATTGCCCCTGGGCCCCCCACTGGACTACCAGGGGTTTGTGAGTTTTGGGGGGGTGGCAGAATTTTGAAGGGGCCTGAAGCGGCTGCCTCAAACAGTGGTGGCGCTCCCTAATGGTTGGCACCCTAGGCCCAGACCTAGCTTGCCTAGTGCTTCCACCAACCCTGCTTGAAGCCCATCCCATGGTGACTGAAGACAGGAAAGATGGGCTCCATGGCAGCCAAAGAAGATGCCCAGAAGAGGGGGAGGCCTTGGAAAGAGAAAAGGAGAGAACCTGTATGCTTATGACAGCTAAAGCCTGCATGTGTATATAAAAGACAGACAACGTGTGTGTGAAAGTTCGCAAGTGTATGAGTACACCTGGGTGTGTGTGATCCTGCATATATGAGAGAGAGCGCGTGTAAAAGCATGTGAGGGAGTATAAGAAAGAACATGTAAGTGTGTAAGAAAATAAAAAGTGTGGGCCCCCTCCAATCCACAGCCTCAGGGTAGCTGGAAATCAAAAGATCCCAGGTATGGAAAGAAATTTTTAAATCCTGTGCTGTTTTGCCAATATTAGAACACATTTGAGTTTAACTATTGGATATTCTATTCATTGGCTGTTTTGACATTTTCATGACTAAGGTTTTATTATGAATGTTTTATATTTGATTTTTTTTTTTTTTTATAGGAATAATGTTTGTTTTTCCATTGCTGTACTGCATATGATCTAGCTTGTTACAGTTTTCAGTTCAGTTTTTAATCAAAAAGTTTATTTGGTGTGGGTCTGTTTGTGTTATGGATGTGTGAGTTATTCTATTATTGCAGGGGTGGCCAACTGGCATCTCATGAGCTGCATGCACTGGCTGTGTGTCAGTGAGTCTCCTGGAGAATGTGGGTGCTGAGAAGCTGCGAGAATGGGAAAGGCTGGCAGAAATCAAGGACTGACACAATGCAGCAGTACTCGGGTGAGAGGCAGTCACTGAAGAGTGAATTTTAAAAGATGTGTGGGCATAAAACAGCGTTATTTGCGCTACTGCTATTTTATAAATCTTGCACATACATGTGTTAAGTACCAGTGCATGAATAACTTTGCTTGTATAAAAGGGGGTGGGTCAGCACATTCTGTGGCGGGGCCAACATTTATGCACATAAATCCTGATTTTATAACCAGCGAATGCAGTGCATGTAGAGCTGTTACCTGTACATATTTACTTCTGCTCTTTATCAGGTGCAAGTCAGAATATTAAAAAAAAAAAAAAATTTACAGCCCAAAATTGGCTGGGTTAGGGGTCTGGGTAAATTGGGGAGCAGTGCAGGTTGAAGAGCCAGAGGGGTCTTGATGATCTAGAGATAGGCTGGGCAAACTGGGAATTTCCTTCACATGTGCATGTTATAAAATGTGCTCACTTGCATTTGTAAAAGCCCTTAACTGTAAGATATGTGAATGTTTCCTTGTGTAATTGCTTAAAATTAAGAGCACACATGCGTGCTAAGAATTATATAATGCATGTACACTTGCATGAATGATATAAAATTCTAACCCATGTGTGTTCATTTTAAAGTTACTATCTAGAAAGAGAGAGGAGGGGCGGAGCAGCCAAGGAAATGGCTGTGTATTCTCAGAGCTCCCATGTCTCAGGTTCTCATTAAGAAATTTTATCATAACTGTTTCTAGTAAATACTTCCATTCAGAAGTATGGAAACTTTAACAAAAAGCAAATAAGTAGAAATTTAAATTTTTGAAGTTCTGACAAACTGAGGAAAGCATGTTTAAAGTCAGAGGTATATATGTAATACCTTATAATCATCTCCATCCACTAAATATAAATAGATATATTACCTAAACTACAAAAGCTTGTTTTTATTTGTGGACTTTTTTTCTTTGAGACTGTACCATTTTCTGAAGGACAAGCCTGCTATGTATGGTGCAAGGGATTTGTTTTGAAGACTGAATAAATTTGTTTCCAAATGCATACTTCAAGATGGGTTTGGGGTTTTTTTTTGGACTTTGTATCAGTTAAGGAGTTGTCTGAGGAGTCTCATATTGAAACTGTTTTCTCCTTTGAAAATGGGACTTTGTTTGCGTCTGTTACCTCAGAGCCAGTGCAAGGAATTGTGAGGAAATAAAAACTGAACGGAAACTTATCTTGCTGAGCTACAGAATGCTTTGTACTGATTTTTGGGAACTTTTTGAAGAGTTTATTTCATCATATATGAAAAATATTTATAGTCTTTATATGATGTCAACTCTTAAACTGTATATTCACTGTAATGTGCTTCCACAGGCACATTACAGTGAATATACAACCAGAGGCAGAGAAACAGCAGGACTGGTGTCAGCTGATGCTATGAAAATTATGCAGTCCTGCTAAAAGGTATAAGTGTTGCTGAGATTGGGTTCTAGTGTTCAGCAAGAAACTTGTATGTGCCCTTACACTAACAAGACTTCATAAGGCATTAAAAATACATAAAAAGGAAAAATCGGAGTCAAGCATGGCTGAGGCATGTACAGTTACATAAACCAGCACTATTCCACATGATTGCAGATGTTCCAGTGACCAAAGCTGACATTGTTCTTATATCAGAAGTGAAGCTACTAAGTTCAGATGTTACTAAATATTAGATTTCAATGGTGAGAAAAAAAATCTTTAGACGAACATGTGATAGAATAGATTTGTATAGGTGAACAAAGTCTCGATGATTTGCTATTACAGAAAGATAAATAGCTACTTCGGAAAAAATGACTGCTGATCTAAAAAAAAAAGTGGCAAGATGACTTGAGAATGAGCAATGTTGCCCGTTTTCCATTTTGGGAGAACCTGAGTAAAGAGCAGGAGGATATATTTCTTTAACCAAGGTAAATGTATCACATAATGGGTAATAAAGGAACTCAGATGCTTAAATTGGAAAGAGCCTACAGAGCATTCAGAAATGAAGGAACTGGTGGTAGGGCACCAAGATGATTGTTGCATGCTTTCCTGATAAACAAGAGCTCATTAACAAAATAAGAGGCAGAGACTTTAACTTTACAGGTCAAATTAGAATATTTTCATATGTATCTCAATACATGCACATAAGGAGCGTTAGTTTTAAGAGGAAGATTAGATAGATTTATTTATTTATTTATTTATTTATTTAGATTCTTTTTTATACCGAAGTATAGCGGGAAGCCTTCACTCCGGTTTAGATATAGATAGGGATGCCCCTTTTCCCTTAATTTTCAGTTTGAAGGGGAAAAAATATTCTCACTGCTGTTGAATAGGGAATAGACTTTTTAGAAGATTGAGGACATCAAAAACCCCACAAATATTCCTCTGCTAGAGACAGACAACTGGACTGAAATGCTGCCTAAATGTCGGAGAACTCCAGACAGAAAAGGTCACTAATACAGGAATTGTTTAAAAACCTACGGAGATGGAATTCCTGCCAGGAGACCATACAGGCTAAGAGTTTGATCTTACACAAGTTGACTAATTGATATGAAATACAGAAGGCTGCATTCAGTGTTTCTCTTTGCATATATGTATATTTTCTTCTATGTCCATATACATATGCATTTAATTTGTTCACAGTATAAGAAAGTAGTTTATAAAGAGGGAAAATAAAATACTTGAAAAAATGTAGGTCTATAAGTTATTTAAATTTAGGCTGTGTCAAATGTTTGATAAAGTCTAATCCCATATATCTTTGGGAAGAGGAAAGATACTGAATGCTGAGATTTGTTTATGGGAAATATTAATTCTAGTATCTATATACCATCATATCTTTCAGGTAATATTGTGAACATTGTCAATGACAAGACTCCATATAATTATTACCTAGTAAAAAAAATTAGTGGCGATTTTGTTTAAGCTAAATTTTGAGTGGTCTTAGGGTAATATGGAATGTATCAGGATTGAGGTTCAATCAAAAAGAAGAGTTCTACAAGCTCTTAATAGACAAAAGGCCATGATTGTTATGATTTAAGAAACCCATTTAAATGAGAAAGAACATGCTAAACCTAAAAGGGAAGGGATGGGTAGTTCTGCTTCTTCAGGGACCAAAAATGCAGGTGTGGCCATCCTTTTCCTCAAATCAATTCCTTTAGAAGTTAAGGTAATTAAGAATGCTTCTGGGAAAATATTTGGAGAAAAGACACTATTGTGCAATGTTTATGCTCCTAATACTTGTGATCATTGTTCCAATAAATTAGAAAAAAAACCTAAAAGATGATATTCCATTGGTGATGAGGGGACCAGACAATGGATAGATAATGGGGACCAGACAATGGATAGACAATGGATAGATAAGATACCATCTGAATGCATTTTATCCATGTGTTATGATTTTTGTAGATACAAGGAAGGAAGTAAAGCAAGTTTGCTTACCGTAAACGGTGTTTCCGTAGATAGCAGGATGAATTAGCCATGCTGTCATGGGATCTGTCCGTCAGGTCCAGGAGGCGGAGCTTGATAAAGCAGAGGTTAGACTTTAGTCCCTCTGCGGCTGCGCGTGGGTTCCCGCGCAGGAAGTACAGATTCACCTCAGTCTGTAATTAAGCTGTAGTAGTCGAAGACTTAGTGACTGCCAGGGAGGAGGGTGGGTCAGCATGGCTAATTCATCCTGCTATCTACGGAAACACCGTTTACGGTAAGCAAACTTGCTTTTCCCGTCGATAGCAGGGCTGAATTAGCCATGCTGTCATGGGAGTCCAAAGCATGAAATCACGTTCGTAATCTGCGGTAGCAGTACGTGATCAGCGTGTCGTGGCAGTCACTGAAAAATTAGGTGACAAAGAGTTCAATACTGCCTGTCCAACTTTCGCATCCTGTGAGGTTTGCTGATCGAGGCAGTAGTGTGAAGTAAAAGTATGTATTGATGTCCATGTGGCCGCTTTGCAAATGTCTGCAGGCTGGACACTGTTGAGATGCGCCCACGAGGTAGACCAAGCTCTTACTTGGTGAGCAGTAGGCGTAGAAGACAATGGGAATTCATGAGTCTTATAACAATATTGAATACATTGTACAATCCAACTTGAAATGGTCCGTTTGGAAACTGGTAGACCCGGTGCCTTAGGATCAAAGGAAAGAAATAACTGTGAAGGTCTGGATATGGCTTGAGTCCTAGACAGATAACACTGCAGCACCCGTCTACAGTCCAGGGTATGAAGAAGCTTTTCCCTATCACATGAATGAGGTGAAGGGAAAAAAGTGGGAAGTTCAATAGTTTGGTTGAGATGAAAAGACGAGACCACTTTCGGTAAAAAAGATGGATGTGTTCGGAGAACCACCTTGTTAGGGTAAAACTGCAAGTAAGGAAAATAGTGTACCAGTGCTTGCAACTCACTAACCCGTCTTGCTGAGGTAACAGCTACTAGAAAAACTACCTTCCAGGTTAAGTATTTGGGGTGGGCCGCGTCCAATGGTTCAAAGGGAGGTAGCATGAGACGTTCCAAAATGGTGTTAATGTCCCATGGCACTGTCGGTTTGGATACGGGTGGCCGGATACGATACAGTCCTTTAATGAAACGGGAAAGGAGTGGATGCGTGGAAATAGTGGCATTGTTATACAATCCATGGTAAGCTGAGATGGCACTTAGATGTACGCGAATGGAAGATGCAGCTAATCCAGTGTCAAAAAGTGTACATAGGTAATCTAGTAATTTCTCTGGAGGACAATTGATTGGTTGTAAACCTTGTTTGTTACACCAAATGGAATAGCGATGCCACTTATACTGATAATTACGTCTGGTGGATAACTTTCTGGATTCCAACAAAATTAATTGAGCACGGTCCGAGATATTGTAATCGGCTAAAGTGCTCCGTTCAATAGCCATGCTGTCAAATGAAGAGATGCATGTTTGGGGTGTAGTAAGGTTCCTTGATCTTGAGCTAAGAGATCTGGACGTTGTGGAAGTAGAATAGGAGGTTCCTGTGATAGGCGGAGGAGGAAACTGTACCATGGTTAATGAGGCCATGCTGGGGCAATGAGGATTAAGAAGGCTTTGTCCTCCATGCACTTCTGGATGGTTTTGGAGATGAGAGGAATTGGAGGAAAAGCGTATAGAAGATCCTGCGACCAAGACAGTAGGAAAGCATCTTGAGCTTCCCTGTGGAGACTGGGTCGTATGGAGCAGAAACGAGGAAGTTGTGCATTGTTCTCCATCGCGAAGAGGTCAATTATGGGGGTTCCCCACTGTGTGAATACATGTTGGGCGACTTCCACATGGAGAGCCCATTCGTGTGGGTGGAATATGCGGCTTAGTCTGTCCGCTCTCGTGTTGTCCACCCCGGGTAGGTAGGTGGCCTGAGATGAATGCAATGGAGGTGTGCATGTTGGTAGATTAACAGAGTTTCCTTGCATAGGGGCCAGGACCCCGTTCCCCCTTGCTTGTTGACATAAAACATGGCCACCTGGTTGTCCGTATATATCATCACCCTGCGACCTTTCAGATAAGTTTGAAAAGCCAAAAGCGCCTTCCTGATCGCTCTGAGTTCCAATAAGTTGATTTGTAGATTTTGTTCGGCGGGGCTCCAGAGACCTTGTGTCTCGTAGACCTCCAGATGAGCTCCCCAGCCCTTTCATGAGGCGTCCATAGTCAGGACTAAGTCGTGATTTGGACTGCGAAATAACGCTCCCTTGGATAGAACAGTGGGGTTCATCCACCACGAGATGTCTTGCTGCATGGCTGCAGTAATTGTGATCGTGTGAGTCAATGGTTGAGTATGCTGTTTCCATTGACGTTTTAATCCCCACTGCAGCCGTCTCATATGGAGCCTGGTGTTGGAGACCGTAAAATTGGCTGCCGCCATATGCCCCAAGACTACTAACAAGTGCCTCGCGGTTGTTGAAGGATTTCTGCGAAGATGTTGAAGAAGGGGTTGTAAGAGAAGCTGTCTTTCTAGCGGAAGGTAAGCTCTGCACTGTATGGTGTCGAGATGGGCTCCTATGAACATCAGCTGCTGTGTTGGTTGAAGATGGGATTTTGAGAAATTGATGATCAACCCCAATTCCTGTAGACAGGTGATTATCATGTGAAGATGGTCTAGTAGCGTTTCTCTTGATTGAGCAACTACCAACCAGTCGTCGAGATATGGAAAAATCGTCATGCCTTGTTTCCGGAGATGAGCCACCACTACCACCATGCACTTGGTAAAAACCCTGGGAGCCGCTGAGAGGCCGAAGGGTAGAACTCTGTACTGGTAATGAGTGTTCTGGTATGTGAAGCACAGGTATTTCCAGGAGTCGGGATGGATTGGTATGTGAGTATAGGCATCCTTGAGGTCGATGGAGCACATCCAATCGTTGGGTTGCAGTAGAGGGAGAATTGTCTTCAAAGACACCATCTTGAATTTCTCCTTCACCAGGAATTTGTTGAGCTCTCTCAAGTCTAGAATGGGGCGATGTCCTCCCGTTTTCTTTGGCACAAGGAAATAAGGGGAGTAAAACCCTTTGTTGACTTGGAACTGCGATAGCTTCTTGATGGCTCATACTTGAAGTAGAGAGGAGATTTCCGACTGCAGTTGGTTCTGTGAATTTGTAAATTGGTTCGGGGGAAAGTACGGCAGGTTCGGTTTGTGTAGAAACTGCAACTGGTAACCGGTTTGGACTATCTGTAATACCCATTGGTCGGATGTAATCCATTGCCATTTTGGAAAGCATGCCTGAATCCTTCCTGGCGGAGCATGGAGGGAAAGTGGTGGCTGCGAAATCAAAATGACTGCGTGGGTTTAGCCGTTGTCGTGGAGAGTTGTTGTTGCGGGCGTTGAGTACGGGTTCTACCCCGACGTGTTGATTGTGACTGTTGAGACTGCTGCTGCGGTCTTTGATAAGTAGGATAAGTTGGAGGTCTATATGGTTGATAGGACCGATAAGGTCTGCGACCATAATTTGAACGGCGATTAGCCAGATAACTGTGTCTGGGAAACTGAGACGTTGTAGATGATTGGAGGGATTGAACTGCTATTGCTTCATCTTTGAGTTTTCCTACTGTTTCTTGGAGTTTGGTTCCGAAAAGATTGTCTCCAATACAAGGGAGATTAGATAGTTTGTGATGGACATCTTCCCTAATTGAGCTGGAACGAAGCCATGCAGTACGACGAGCCGCGATGGAAACTGCGGATGCTCTTGAAGAAGTTTCCATCCCTTCATAAATGGATCGGAGGAGATGCCTCGTGCACTCCTCCATATCATGTAGAGTTTGTGGGGCATTTTTAGCCGAAGTTGATAAAAGTCCTTTGGTTGCCTGAATGCAATCATACAGATATTGAACCATATAGAATTGATGATTCAAGATCCTGGTAGTCAACATGGAATTTTGAAATATCTTTCTTCCCACTTCATCCAAATAACGGTTATCCTTATTTGGTGGGTACGAAGAATGTGATCTCATCTTTTTAAAACGCTGCATAGCGGACTCGACCACAATGGACTCATGTGGAAGCTGTGGCAGGGAATAAGGTGGTTCCTTCTTCATACGGAACTTAAGATCAGATTTTCGTGAAACAGCCGTAATAGACTGAGGCGTTTCCCACGACTTCAGGAGAACTTGATGAAGTAGTTCGTGAGGTGGTATAGAAAGAGGTTCACCTGGAGTATCGAAGATACGAAGGAGACCCAGGGTTTCAGCACGTGGGTCTGCCTCTTTTTGTAATGGCAATTTCAAGATCTGTCCCATTTTTTCTAAAAAGCGGGGATATGTGAGATCTTCTGGTGGCGAGTAGGGTTCCGATGGTTGCTCGAGAGGGTCAGAAGGAAATCCCGTTGAAGAGGAAGGTGAAAGGGATGGAGACGGTGAACGAGAATCTTGAAGCGTGTGTGCGCTAATTGAGGGCGAAAGACGATGAGCTGAAGCAGGAGATATTGGTTGCGTCTGATGTGTTGAGACTACTTGTGGCAATTTGTCAGTAGTTTCTTGCGGGTCACCTTGAGGAGGCATGGTAAAAGCGGACTCCATAGTCTCAAAGAAGCCGGACAAGGACTGGGAAAGCTGAAAAAACGCTTCCTTAGCATGTGCCGGCAATTGTGGTCGTTGAGCAGAGTGGCTTCCAATTTGTGGTGGAGGAGATCGAGGTGCCGGAGTGCGGGACCTACTTTTTGATAGTGAACGGTGAGAAGGTGACCGGGAACTCGACGTCTTAGTGATCGATTTAGACTGAGATGACGAGACTGATGATGAGTGCGCTCGTATAGACGTTTTAGAAGTCGGTGAATCAATTGTAGAACGATGAGAATGCTTTTGTTCTCGTTGACGGTGAGTTCGAGTGTGTGAGCTATGACGTCTCTTGCGTTTGTGAGATGAGGTCTTAGAAGTAGGGTGAGAGCTGGATGAAGCAGCTGAATGAGAGGAGTGACGTTTTCTTTTTCGGTGGACAAGTAATGATTGAACGCCTTGTACCGACTCCTCACGATTTGATTTTCCCAACAGAGAATACCATTCTCTCGAACGCTGTGTACTCTCCTTAACTCCCATTTTAAGGGAAAAAGACTTTGCCTGGGTCTCCGCAGCCTGTATAATGTCCGTGGGTGCATTAGGTATGCGGTTAGGCCCCAATTCATGCATTGACGTACTCTTCAGTAGTATCGGTGCGGATATCGGGTTCTGCGCCGACTGCGCAGTAGAATGCGCGGGCAATTCGCAGACTGACAAGTGCGCCGAAGCTTGTTGAGGCGCCGACTGCGCTGGCGTAGATTGCGCAGTTGTCTGCGCCGGAGAAGGTCTTCTTTGCGGCGCCGTCTGTGCAGATAAAGTAGCCTGCGCAGAATGTGGTGGCGCCGACTGCGCCAAAGTATGCTGCGCCATGCACGTTAGGTCCACTAACGGCGCCGGCTGCGCAGTGAAGAGTTGCGACGTTGACCGCGCAGCAGAATGTTTGTGCGGTTTTGAAATTCTTTTACGTTCCTGCGCCGACGAAGAGGGCGGTGTACGCTCCTGCGCCGTAGTATGGCACGTATGTCCATGCGCTGACTTACTTGAATGTAAGGAACGCCCTGCGCCATGCTTGGCGCGCTTGGAAGATGAAGAATGCGGTTCTCGAGAAGGGGACCTACCACGTTGAAAGTCAGAGCCCTGACTTTTTTCCGAGATATTTCCACAGGAAGTCGGTCTTTTCTTTTGATGGTGACCCGTCTTCACCGGTCCCGGTGAAGACTGAACTTCAGAAGGGTCCGAAGTGGTTAGTAGTTCCTGAATGCGGTAGGCCCGCTGTTTTTGCGCTCTTGGCGACATTTTGACACAAAATTCGCATTCTTTAATTTTATGATGGATGCCGAGGCAGCGATAACAGCGGTCATGACCGTCTGTTTTCGCCATTACTCTGCCGCATCGGCAACGTTTAAATCCTGATTTTGACATTTTTCTTGAAGAGAAGACAAGCTCCGCGTGCGTTCTGGCGCGCGGAAAAACAGACTGAGGTGAATCTGTACTTCCTGCGCGGGAACCCACGCGCAGCCGCAGAGGGACTAAAGTCTAACCTCTGCTTTATCAAGCTCCGCCTCCTGGACCTGACGGACAGATCCCATGACAGCATGGCTAATTCAGCCCTGCTATCGACGGGAAACAGTCTTACCTGGAACTGAAGACCGAAGGGAGACTGTAGAGTAGATCAAGACAAGAAGTCAATCCATCTGAAATCAGAATGAGTGTTGGGGATTTGGCACACAATCCCAGTCCAAAATCCAGCAAGGGGTCAAGGCAGGCAGCAGACAAACCAAATCCAGAGTCCAAGGGTTCAAACCACAAGGAAGCCCAAGTACAGAAATTACACACAGATGAACTCACAAAGCAGGATCAAGGGCAAGGGAAACAAGGTGCAGATCAGGCACAACCAGCAGAACTTCAAGCACTTACACGAGCCTGAGGCAGAGGGGAAAAACTGCAGCGGAGATGCCGTCTGGAGTACTCTTGCTCTCTTCTATGGAAACTTCTGGCAGGGATGTTCAGTGTGGTGGAAAGGAGGAGCCAAAAAGGAACACTTCCTGTCATAGTCCTGAGGGAGCCACTGCCAATGGCCATCGCCATGCCATGGGATCACTGAGGGCAAGCAAGAAACAGATCATTTATTAACACAACGATAGTAAAAGGTATTCCATTTTTGTGGCAATTACAAATGGTCGATACTTGGCAAGTTCTACATCCCACTGAAAGAAAGAAAGATTTTACACATCTCTCTAGGGCACACATGGTGCAATCTAGAATAGATTGCATTTTGTTTCCACGGTTTTATTTTCCAGAATAAGTAATGTTGAAATTGGCCCTTTAGCTATCTCTGATCATTCACCAGTGTTGAATAATCTTATCATGCAGAGATGATAGGGAAATCTCCAAATTTTGTTTATTATAAACATTCAGATCCAGTCTAAGGACTTCAATTGCCAAATGGAAAGAGTTTGTAGAATTTAATGCAGCACATACTGCAGATCCTCCTATTCTATTCTGTGAAACAACTAAGGGGGTTATTTTGTAAAGCCTATCGCACGCGAAAAGTCTCTTTTCGCGTGTGATAGGTTGCCGGGGAAGACGTGGCGGTAACTTTGCTGGCGGCGATAAGGTAAGACCCATTATTGCCACCAGTAGTGCACCCAATAGCACCACCTTTCATGGTAGCACTATTGGGTGTGTAAGCAGGCAGTGATAAGCACTGCGGTGATGTGATCGCTGCCGGCTTTTGCAGGCCCGCCCCCCCATTACCGCAGGATTCACTAATCTTTGTGACAATAGAAAATCCAGGCCTAAAGCAGTAAAGTGAGGAAAAATTGTTGCCTTTAGAGCTAGATGAAAACAAAAAGATTTTGGATTTGGAACAATTACCTAAGAATAAGGACAATTTAGCAAATAATCCTTCTAAGGACAAAGGAATTTATAGCAATTCAAACTACCCTTAATACTTTATTGCAACAAAAGAGCAGTCTTCACTATCATAAGCATAAATTATATATAGATTTGGTAACAAGTCAGGTAGATTAGCTTGTCTTATTAGGAGTCAAAAATACTAAATATGTAACAAAAATAAGAAAGATGGGATACCTCAATCCAATAAAGTAATGTGCTCTGATTTTTTTTAACCAAAAATTATATCCCTCAATTGAATATAGAATGTAGAGAGCAATTTAAAAAAAAAGAACTCCTCAAATTTCAGAGACAATTACAAAATGTAAATACTCCTTTCACTAGAAAAGAAATACAATTTTCAATTAGTGAACTTAACACTTTAAATCCCCTGGTCCAGATGGCTTTAGTGCTGAATTTTATAAGATATTAGGTGAATTTGTAGTGCCTTATCTTATGGCAGATTGCCATTATCCTCTAAAAGCCTGGATCACACTAATTCAAAACTTGAAAGACCCTGAATAACCAAGCTCTTATCACCCATTTCTCTTCTTGAAGAAGATGTTAAATTGTATGCAAAGATTATTGCAAACAGATTTAAACAAATTATACCCTCGCTTGTATCTATCCAGAGAAGACATTCATCACTGAATGTGAGGAAAGTTCTGGCAGCTATAGGATCTTCACAGAGAACCAAAAGTAAAACATTTTCTGATTAGTATAGATGCTGAAAAGGCTTTTGATAGAGTCTCATGGAACTACTTGATGTATGCACTGGGAACATTTGGTATATCAGGTCAAATAATGGACAGAATTAAAAACACTTTATAATAATCCAAAGGCTGCAATTCTAGTAAATTTGATAACAGAGGAATTTCCTATGTCTAGAGGAGCAAAACAAGGTTGTCCACTTTCTCCTTTGCTTATTTTAATTTTAGGACCCTTGGTGAGGAAATTGCTTACTTCATCTGAGTTTCAAGTTACTCACATAGGCAAGGAGGAGATCAAATTAAATAGTGTATCTGCAAAAAGTTATTTCTAACCCTAAAAATTATCTTGACGTGATTGACCGTATTGGAGAAATTTGGCAAAGTTTGTGTTTAAAGTAAAGTAAATGCAGATAAATCAATAGCTCTGGATCTAATTGGGACACTGAAAAAAGGATACAGAAATTATTTTCCATATCAGTGGGCTAAAGGATATTAAATATTTGGTTTTAACATCTCAAATGACTTGGGAGCAATTTAGGGTCTTAATATTTATCCTGCTATTAAGAGCTTGAAAAAAAACAAAACAAAAAAAAAACACTTAACAAGTTGACAAAATCGGTATCACTCATTGGGCGAATACAGCTAATTAAAATGGTATTACCTAAATGGCTTTATTACAATTATGTAATATTGATATACAAAGAATTAATAAACTTAAATATAGCTTTATTTGGAAAGGGAAAAAAAAGTTAATAGAAAGCCTAGGTTAACATTTCCTTATAGTAAGGAGGCCTCTCTGTTCCTGATATCAGAAAATATAATATATCTTGCCTGAGACATGCTAGAGACTGGATTTTGGGACATCAATATATAGTGCCAGAAATATTGAATGTCAAATACTGAGTTTCTCTTAGCTATGTTATACATGCAAAAGTAAAATATCTTCTGGATTAAAAAAAAAACAAAAAACCAAAACCCCCCACACTATTAAGTCAGATGGGCTTTTACAGCACAGAAAATGCTGGGACTACTTCCTAACTATTCAATTTTCTTGTCTAAGCAAGGTAAAGCTAAATTTCAACCAGGCCTAAAAATATTTAGTAAATGGAAAAGCATGGACTGATGAAAGAATTCACTTTTCAGATCTTGAAATACAAAATTTGTCCATTAGAAAAGAAATTTGGTTTAGAGAATTTTGATTTTTTTGCCTTTCTACAGGTTAGACATTAATCAGCTGAATTTTAAATGCCTGGCACATGTAAAAATTGGTACTTACGTGTGATTGGGCCCTGTGCGTGCTGCGCAAGTTTTCAAAAGGCCTGATCACATGCTTAAGTACAGATTCACGCACATCTGCCAGACCCTGAAAAAAGGGTGGGCCAAGGGGCTGGCAGCCACTAGCCACTGTCCTGGGGAAGTGCATGCCAGAAGCAGTTACTTTATGCTCCTCAGGAGCAGAAAAAAAAAGAGGCCAGGTAGGTAAGCTTTAGGGGGTGGGGAAGGAAAAGGAAGGTTAGGCAGGGGGTGAGGGAAGTTCCTCCCAGTCCGCTCCTTAATTGGAATGGACTGGGGAAGGCCCAAATGAGTTGCTGTGCGGAATTTGCATAAATTCACCCCCCTTGTGTGCGCATGTTATAAAAATCTGTGCGTCCATGTGTGCGTGCCAGGAACCATGCGCACATGCATGTTATAAAATCTACCCCTATTTGAATTCAGTTTTGGAGATTAATAAAAATACATTTGCAGTCAATGCCTTTGACCAATCAATTATGCTCCCTTGTCCAAGAGGACTGATAGTTTCTACAATTTAAGATACTTAATAAGAGCATTTACATCCATTGTATTTGGATGTGCACTGAGACAGTTGAGTTTTGGGACCACATTATGCATGAGTTAAGTACCATGGTTAAGTTTACACTCTAAAGTCGATAAAAGTTTCCTAGTTGTATCTAATAGCTAGAAAATGCATATTGTGTAAATGGCTACATGATACAGCACCTAATCACGTGGAGAAGATACAACTACATTCGATAATGTAGCATTTGTCTGGACAAGATGGTAAACCAGAGTTGGGAAAAATTTCTGCAATTATTGCAATTCTCTATTAATACCCTGCCAAATAAGACTCGCAATATGATCTTTAGATATCCAAAGAAAAATAAATTCATTAATAGTGATTTAAATATAAACTGGATTGTACATTCTAGATTTTTATGGTAATAATTAGCATTTACATTAAGAATTAACAAATCTGAGATGTTACATTCCCATTCTCCAAAAAGAAATAAAAGGGTATTAGTTTTTATAGTGTTGTGATGCCACCACAGGACGAGTCCATGAGCAGCCACTTACCTCCACTGACTCTAAACACTGACACGTGCTCTCCCTGATGCTGCTGGTGGGATCATAGTATGTCCATGGCCTTCTTTGTGGCAGGCCGAAGCTGTCTTTGTGGCTGGGAGCTGCTTCCGCCACTCTTCCTTCACAGCAGAAATATCACCACTGCCTCTAGCTCATTGCAGCCTGAATGCTGCTGATTCTCCTGCCTCGGTAGGGGCTCCTGTCCTAATGTTGGCTTCTCCTTAGGCATGCACACGCCTCTATGAATTAAAAAGGGCCTATGGCAGGAAAAGCCTTGTGGCCCTTGCTGATGTCATTGCCTCAGTCCTATAAAAAGGGCTCTGTCAGTTCCTTGGGGGTCTTCCCAAGAGTATTCATGGTCATGGTGTCCTGCACGGTCTTCTGTGGTAATCACCTTGTCTTGGTCTTCAAGTTTTCTGTTGTATATTCCAGGTCTTGTTCCATGTTCCCGGTCTCTTGTCAGTTCCTTGTTCAAGTCTTCACCTCATCTGACTTTTCAGTCAAGTTCCTGATGTCTCTGCCTCCGTTCCAAGGTCAGCTTTCTAAGTTCTTCCTCATCCTTCCTCCAGGCATGCCAATGTTGTGGTCCATGACCAGCCCATGTGGGGCTGTGTAGGGTGCTTCCTGAAACAGGGCTTGTCTGAGTCCACCTTTGCTGGATCAAGTCCATCCATGTTTTTAGAGTTCCAAGTCCCAAGTCAAGTCTTGAGTTTCTAGTTCCAGGACTTGTGGAGCTTGTCCAGCCAGCAGATCTCCTTATTCCAAGGGATGTCCTGGCTCTTGTCTGACAGTATCAGTCCTGAGCCTGTCTTGCTCCTGGTGTAGTCTGCAACTAGCCTGTGGCAGATTATGTAGGGCACACAGCAAGACCGCATGGTCTGTGACCAGCCCACAGTGGGCTGTGTAGGGCACACTGAGGTGCAGTGCCCTGGGAAGCTGAATTCTAACCTGAACCTGAGTTTTTGTCCATGTTAGTCTCCAGAACTTTTGTTTGTGTTCTTAGGATTCAAGATTTCATCCAAGTTAGTCATGCCATGTCCTCAACCTTAGTCTGTCCTGATGCAGTTGCTATTCCAGGCCGCAGGTCTGAAAAAGCTATTGAGTGGCTGGAGGGCTATCCCAGAATTGCATTGTTGGGTCTCTGCATACAGGTTCAGCGGAGGTCTGAGAGATGTTCAAAGTCTAGCCTGTGCCTGGATATACTTGCCTCTCATGGTGTGTACCTTTGAGCCTTGCCCTAAGGTTGTGCCATGATCCAAGGGCTCACTCAAGCAAGCAACTGCACTTGCAACAGTTTTTATATTAATATTTTTACTATTTTTTAAAAATAGACAAAAAAAAAAAAAGAAGTGAGGGAATATTATAGTTAGAAAACAACAATTACAGTCAATCCTATTTGAGTAAATATTGATACTGTGGGGTAGATCTTAAAAGCCCTGCGCGCGTAAATCCTCCTGGATTTACGCGCGCAGGGCACTTGCGTGCCAGCGTTCCTATTTTGCATAGTCTGCCGGCGCGCACAAAGCCCCGGGACGTGCGTAAGTCCCGGGGCTTCGTAAAAGGGGCGGGAGGGTGGTCCAGAATCCCCCGGCACTGCGGCCTGTGCCAGGGGATGCCGAGGCGGCGCGCACAAGTTACGCCTGCCTCAAGCAGGCGTAACTTGTACAGCAAAGGTAGGGGGGACGCGGAAGGAAAGTTCCCTCCGAGGTAGGCTGCGTGGCTCGGCACACACAGGCTGCCGATTTTGCGCAGCCTTGCGTGCGCCGACCCCGGCTTTTATAAGATACACACGGCTATGCGCGTATCTTATAAAATCCGGAGTACTTTTTAAAGATCTACCTCTGTATGTTATATCACCTGCTCATTGCAATTTGTAACAGTTGATTTTATATTTAAACACTAATAAAAATGATTGAACAATAACAGATCTTACATAAAAAGGATACTGAAGTAAAAATATTTCCATGTGCATTACTGTGGAACTGGCCAGAAAACCCATATGGTATCAGACCTATTGTAACAGTGGGTGTGGATTTGGCTCTCAGAAAGCCCTGAGTAAACAGAATTAAAATTACAATATAGTAAACCTCCCATACCAAAAACAGCACTCAAAACAGTAACAACCCATGCCTGTGAAATATGACCCTGGTGGAGCTGTTTTTTTTGGTTGCTAGGTTTACAATTGCAACTTTTTGGAAGTTTTTTTTTTTGTGTGTAATTATTTTTATTGGGTTCCGTCAAAGAAGCAAGTTAAACAGATCATTGCAGTGGTAAAACATTTTCAACAGGTATACACTGAGTATCATACATAGAGATAGGCCTACATCAGAGGTATACATATATAGAAGAATAAACAAGCATAGAATCAGAAAGGTAAAGTGATTGACCTTCTAACATGCGAAAATTATTGTGGCTTTTCCCAATCCAGCCAAACCTTCCCCTTTACCACATTCTAGGAACCTCAGCATCCCCCCCCCTTTCCACCCTCCCCTCCCTAAAGACACCGGTCAATGAAGTTACAAAAACACACATACCCATAACCATACACATTTAGGACTGTATACGAGGTTACATTGTACCATTTAAAAATGACAACAAGTATTAAGCGTCACCAAGGCTCACCAAGGGGAATTGAACCAAAGGCGGAAGAAGGCGGACTAACATAAGGGCCATACTGAGCTGTCTCTATATCTGCCAATCCCCTTGTTACGAAGACCTGGAATCTACGGGGGCTGCAAGTCACCTTTCGAATGAAGCAGACGGAGAAAAGGGGACCAGAGTGCCTTAAAACAATCCTGTTTGCTCTTGGAGAAGGTTGAGATTGATTTACGCTCCAATAAATATAAGTCTAGCATGGCATCCGTCCATTCCAAAAGTGATGGAGGAGTTGAAAGTATCCAGTGGCGAAGTATTATCCGCAAAGCAATCAGTCGACCCTTGTGTAAAAGGAGAGGAGAACAAGGCGATGAAGTGCTTGAGGGTAAATGAAGTGGGGTAGTACTGGTACTAGACTTGCACGGTACTCCCAACAGGCAAAAGGAACCAAGCCAACACATTGTAGACACACCTTGGGTCGCATATTGTTGATAAATTTGTATCCAGAATGATTGGATCTGTGGACAATCCCACAAACAATGGAACAGGGAGGCCTGAGGTTGAGAGCACTTGACACATGACCCCGTAGTTGCGATACCTGCCAAGAACGCTCTCTGAGGTCCGTTAATGATCTGGTGGAGGAGTCGAAAGTGAAGTTCTTTCATTGATGTGCTGGTGGTCACTTTTGCTATCAGTTGTGTACTCTTCATCAAAGCCTTGGCAGTGATATCCTCCCGCAGTGTAGTGGACCAGCGGGTAGCACAGAGTTTGTACAAGGTATAGTTAGTAGTGTCATGCAATAACTTATAATACATAGACAATTTAACTACCTTAAGAGAGTTAATGTGCAAATATCTTTGAAACGAACCATTAGTAAGATCTCGTTGACAACATCCTTGGGTAGCTAACACATAGCTACGTATCTGCAGATAAGGAAAATAGTCAGATGAGATCAAACCATATTGGCGACAACATTGAGCAAAGGTGAGAACTGACTTAGATTGGAGATCCATAAAAGGGAGCAAATCAACAATGCCTTTGGCTGTAAGTCTCCCCAATGTGTTTTTTGGTATCCCAGCAGGAAGATCAGGGTTTTGTACCAGTGGTAAACAGTATGATACTTTCCAGTCTAAATGCAAATGTGATCTGAGATATTGCCAACATTTACGCATACCCTCCGCCACTAAACTGTTGGAAACATGTGCAGGTAGAGACCCCCGTACTGAATGCAACCAAAAGGCTAAATGATAAGGTAGGTACGCTTCACGTTCCACCTGCAGTGCCTCTGAACACGACCCAGAGCCCAGCCATTCCCGCAGGGTTGGTAGAAGACAAGCAATATTATAAAATCTCAAATTCGCAACCCCCAGGCCCCCTTCAGACTTGGGTACCATTAATTTAGAGAGCGCCAATCGTGCTCGTTTGGGACTCCAGAAGAATTTACTCAAAATGCGATAAAACGTTTTCACGTCTTTACCTTTTAAATAGAACGGGGTCATTTGTAATATGTATAACAACTTCGGCAAAAGAATCATATTAACCAAAGCAATTCTTCCCGAAATTGATAATGGCAGTGAACTCCAACTGTCTATTTTTGTCTGAAACAGCTTCAACAAAGGTGTGATATTATGTAAATACCACTGTTGAGAGTCGCTATGGATTTTAATGCCCAGGTATTTAATAGAGTCATTCGCCCACAATAGTGGGAAATCCACCCAATTAGGTCGTAGCGAACCCAGAATATCCATTGCTTCGGATTTCGTTAGGTTAAGCTTCAAGCCAGAGAAAGATCCAAAAGTCTGAATCACTTGTAACAGCTCCGGTAAAGCAGTACGTGCCTGGGATAGCATCATCAACATATCGTCAGCAAATAACATTAACTTCTGCTCTATGGACCCCGTCTTGATTCCAGGAATAAGGGTGGACTGCTTAATTTTTTGAGTGAGGGGTTCTAAGGATAAAATATACAAGAGGGGAGACAAGGGGCAGCCCTGTCTAGTTCCCCTCCCCAGAGTGAACAAAGGAGAGGTAGAGCCATTAACACAAATAAATGCTTTAGGATCTCGATATAATATTTGAATAGCAGATAAGAAAGGACCAGAGAATCCAAAGCTACGTAAGGAGTCAAATAAATATTGCCAAGCCACCCTATCGAACGCTTTTTCAGCGTCGAAACTGACCAATAGGGGATCAAGAACTACATTCCGTTTACAGCTCTCCAACGCCACCAATAAGCGTCTAATGTTGGTTACTGGTCTACGACCATGAACAAATCCTGTCTGCTCTGGGGAGATAACGTCTGGTAGTACGAATTTCAGCCGATTAGCCAAAATTTTCGCGTATATCTTAACATCCTGATTTAAAAGAGATATAGGACGGTAGGACCCCGGTTCCGCCGGATCTTTACCCGGCTTAGGAAGGATGGTAATAGCCGCAACTTTCATAGTGTCCGGCAACACTTCCTGAGTGATCATGTAATTAAATAAAGATACCAAAGATGGGATGATATTGTTCCCCAACGACTTGTAAAATAAGGAAGTCATACCATCAGGTCCCGGGGACTTATGGAGTTTAAGTTCAGAGAATACCTTCGTAACTTCCAATTCAGAGATGGGTTTATTAAGACTGGACCTCTGTGAGTCAGAAATAATAGGTAACCTCAAATCTTGAAAAAAGGACTGCTGGTTAGTAGCATTTGGCGTGTCAGCGGTGTATAGGTTTTCATAAAATTTTTGAAAAACCTGCCCAATCTCCTTGGTAGAGACAGCTCTTGACCCATCAGGTTTATTTATAAAAGAAATAAATTTGGAAGCCACCTTGGCTTTGGACAGTTGAGCCAAGAGCCTACCTGGTTTATTACCATGCACAAAAAGTTTGTGCTTGAACGCAAACATAGAGCCTATAGCTTTTTGGTGTAAAATATCATTTAACATCACCTGTGTTTGCCTAAATCGGTCTTTCCAAATCTGGCTGTTAAATCTGTTCCACTGGGATTTATAATAGCGGAGCTTCGCGTCTAATTCCAATATTTGTTTATTTTGTTGTTTCTTTTTTTGGATGGTATATTTAAGTATATCCCCTCTAAGAACAGCTTTAGCTGTCTCCCAAAAGAGAATTGGTGTTTCCCTATGCTGGGCATTAAAAGTCTCAAACTGTGCCCATTTTTGCTCCAGGAATTCCTTAAAAGCGGAGTCCGTGGCCAGCCACTCCGGCATTCGCCATTGAAACAAAGAAGGGTCCTTAGCTGTCTCCCCTATAGTACAGAAGACCGGGCAGTGGTCTGATATAACAAGATTTCCAATTTCCGCTCTTTCCGCATCAGAAAAAAGAGCTTCAGAAACTAGAATATAATCTATTCTGGATTTTGCTGGGTGTGCCCGAGCATAATGGGTATAATCCCTCTCAGAGGGATGATATACTCGCCAGATGTCTAGCAACTGTAAAGTATGGCATAAAAAGGAGATACCTTTTCCCTTGCCGAGTGGGGAGGTATGGACAGTGGAACATTTATCAAGATTTGGGTCCACTATGCAGTTAAAATCTCCCGCCAGGATTATGGAAGCTGTACCAAATGCAGTGATATGTGAGACTAGGGTGGAAAAAAATACATGGTCATATTTGTTTGGCCCATAGATAGAGGCCAGTACAATAGGGCGACCATATAAACAACCTTTAATAATAATAATTCTCCCTTCAGAATCACTCCACTGAGAATCTAATTGGAAGGGAATCTTGTTTTTAATTAGAATAGCCACCCCATTACGTTTACTCGTGCCTGATGAAAAATAGACTTGTGTATATCCCCTTTTATTTTTCAATTTGATATGTTCTTTGTCTACCATATGTGTCTCCTGCAAGAAAATGATGTCTCCTTTAGACTTATGGCAATGTGCCAGGACCTTCTCTCTCTTAACAGCTGTGCCCAATCCCGCAACATTCCAACTCACATACTGGACCTTAGGCACCATGGTCGTGTACATAGGCATAGAAATGAAAATCCCACAGTAATAATACTGAGAAATTCAGACAGATAGTGCAAATAACAAAATATAAATTGAGCCACAGTATCTCCAACGTAGCACAACTAATGACCATCGTTATAGCCGCCCTCAGCATCACCTCTTCAGTAGCAAACCTAAAGTATAAGTAAACCTCAGTCCCTGAAACACAAACATTTAGTTCTGCAGCCCGGTGTCTAACCCCTCTTCCCCCCTCCCCCTTCCCTTCCCACCCCCCTACCACAAGTACCCTACTAACACAAACAACCATCCTCCGTGGCCGCCCTCAGAAATGAGAGCTGGAGCCAATGCATGTGATCAGGAGACAGGACCCGGACACTTAGCAAGTTGAGCTGCAAAAGTAAAATGGCAATTAAATAAGATCAAATTGGCTATTGCGAATACAGAATAGAAATCGTAATAATTTGGAATCTGTTGAACAATAACCCTAATAACAAACATGTTAACAGTATAATAACCTTAGTCAAACATGAGGAATCGCAACTGATCCCCGCGTTATGAAATCATGGCGTATGACTCCAAGATGCCTGTTCAGGTAGAAACGATTGCCAGTGATTCTTTCACATATCGCCGTGCCTCAGAGACAGTGTCAAACGCCTTATTCTGCCCATTATTCCAAATACGAAGTTTTGCAGGATATTGAAGAGCAAAACGCACTTGTTTGGTGGCAAGCTGTGAACACAGAGGGCCAAACTCTTTCCGTTTAGCCGCTACCCGCGCAGAAAAATCTTGAAAGATTTTTACCGGCATGTTTTGAAACTGCAGAGAAGATAGCTTCCTCGATGCTTGCCAAATCAGCTGTCGGTCAGTAAAGTCCAGGAACCGTGCGATAACCACCCTGGGTCTTTGTTGAGAGTCAAGGCGCGGTCCCAGACGATGAGCCCTCTCGATTTTCATGGCGCCCAGCTGGTCTGTTAGGCCCAAGGCTTCGGGGAGCCACTGTACAATATGACCCGCAAGATCAGCGTCCAGGATAGTCTCCGGCAAGCCGACAAACCTTAGGTTATTGCGCCGTGAGCGATTTTCAAGCTCATCTAGCTTTTCTTCTTGCTGCGGAATTGTTTTCTCCAACGTGCTCAATCGGCCCTCAGCTGCTAGATTTCCATCTTCCGCCGCGGACATGCGGAGTTCTAGGGCCTCGATACGGGGCGGCAGTTCAGCAAAAGCACCTTGCAAGGTGGTAAGTTGTTCCGAAATTTTATCTAGCTTGGCTGCTAATGCTTCGGTAACCGCTGACGTTATCGCCGCTATTGAAGGATCCAGGTTCGAACCCGACAGTGTTTTCTCAGCGCCGGCAGCCATTTTGTCCTCCGCTGACTTGGGTTTCTCCTTGTCCTTTTTCGCTAGTTTAGCGGGCATAGTCGCTGGAGATTTATTCATATATCTGTCGATATTCATAGGCAGTACTCACTAATAATTCTTGCAGTACAATTGCAGGGCGGATGGCCGAGTTTTTTAAAGGATTCCGGGCCTGTCTCCTGGAGCCGGGTTAGACACGTCTACCCCAGATCACCACATCACGTGACTCCCCTTTTTGGAAGTTTAATCCTGGAATAGATTATTGGCAGGTACAGGTGCACGATATGGCTGACATCAAAAGGCTAAGATACTTGTTAAAGGGTGAAAGCTTTGAATATGACAGAGTCCGGGGCCCATATGACTTCCATAAGCCTTCATAATCTGTTTATAGTTTTATCCTCAAAGTTATTACTGGCTATGGTTTGGAAAGTGTTTTCTGGACATTGTATTACAGTATTATTTTAGATTTTTATATTCTGCTTTTTGGCATTTCAAAGTGTATTACATTCAGGTACTGTAGGTATTTCCCTGTCCCCACAGGGCTCACAATCTAATTTTGTACCTGAGGCAAAGAAGGGTAAAGTCTGGTCATGCAGTTATCTGGCTAATTATAGGACAACCAAATAGCTGTTCTAGACTTATCATACAGTTAGCCAGATGATTAGATGAACCCAGAACACCCCATCCTGATCCTCACTTATCCTGCTGTTTAGCTGTATGAATATCCAGCTGAGTGGCAGAATATTCAAAGAGCACAGCTTAGTCAGCTAAAAATCATAACATAACCAGCTAAATGGTGCTAAATATCAACCTCAGTATGAGGAATACAATAGAAAAACAGAATCACCATTCCTCATAAAACCTCAAATATCATAGTAAAACCATACTAAAAAAACAATTTCAAAATCATTGGTAAAACAGGACATTAAATGAATACAAATTTTTAAAGATGTACCAAACCCCAGTAATATATTTTGAAATACATACAACATCCATTAAAGCTAATAAGGATAAAAAAAACAACCCCAAACTTCCCACTTGTCATACCTAGGAATTTTTGATTTCCAGGCACCCTGAGATTGTCTTGAATTAATGGGGGTGTGGGGCACAAAGACTTTCTCCTCCCTTACGGGCCAATACAGTAAAGTCCGCGGGAGAGCAGGCAAACAGGCCACTCTCCTGTGCATGCGATTCACTATTCAAGTTAGGTCCGGTGGTAAAAACAGGCAAAAGGAGGTGCTAGGGATACTAGCACGTCCCTAGTGCCTCCTTTTGGACTGGAGCGGCGGCTGTCAGCGGGTTTTGACAGCCGACGCTCAATTTTGCCGGTGTCAGTTCGAGCCTGCTGACAGCCATGGGCTCGGAAACCGGACGCCGGCAAAATTGAGCATCCGGTTTTCGACCCGACAGCCGCGGGCCGACTTCAAATTTTTTTTTTTTTTTTTTTACCCTTCGGAACCTCCGACTTAATATCACCATGATATCAAGTCAGAGGCACTTTCCCAGTGCCCGAAGAAATTAGCGCCTACCTTTGGGTAGGCGCTAATTTCTGAAAGCAAAGTGTGGCTTGGCTGCACATTTTGTTTTCTGAATTGCGCGGGAATACCTAATAGGGCCATCAACATGCATTTGCATGTTGCGGGCACTATTAGGTTCGGGGGGTTGGATGGGTGTTTTCGGCCCGTTACTGAATAAGGGGTAACGCTAGTGCGTCGAAAATGCGCATCCAATAGAGGGTTAATAGTGCACTCCATCTGAGCGCACTGTACTGTATCGGCCTGTCAGAATGTAGGCAGCAGCTGCCTCCTTCAGTCCATGGGGCCATTGGGATGCTCTCTTGTTAGCAGGTCAACACTTCTCTTCGGCCAGGTGGTGTAGCTGCGCAAGACTGGCTTATGTTGCTCTGCCTCCTGGATTGGTTCCTTCTAGCCCCACAGGGCTGCTTGTGCTCTTTGGGTCTGAGTATGCCCCGGGTAATGCTGCTTTGCCTCCTGAGTTGGCTCCTTCCTTCTGGCCCTGTGAGGCTGTTTCTGCTTCCCTCAGGCTCTGCAGATCCCACTGATGCTGCTTAGCCTCCCAAGTCCTGAACAGGGCTGGTGGGAGCACTAAATGGCCACCTCCAAACCTGTGCCACTCTAGGCAGCCACAAAGTCTGTCTAGTATTTCTACAGGCCCTGACCAGTATCCTTTGAAGATAGTCAAAACATGAATTAAACACAGAGTGTCAGCCGTGGATGACCCAACTTACATCATGTCATGCCCTGCTCTTCACTTCGGGTGAACTTGCGGCTGTGGCTAGCTGCTACCGCCGCATACCTCCTGGCTCCCAAGACTCCATGTGGCAGCTGGGATGCCACCAACCTACACGCCGACTCCGGGCCTTCCTAGGCGTGCATGCATGCCACCGGGCCTCCCTTTAAAGGCCCAATGGTGGGAATTGCAGGGTTGTCCCTGGCTGATGACATCACAAGCCTGGGATATTTAAGCACCTCCTTTGGCCTACGCTAATTGACTTGGCAACAAGTTCCTTGAGCTCTGTGGTGCTTGTTCCTGCCTTGGATCTCTGCCCTACATTCTGGACTCTGGCTTGGGTACCCGCTCTGCGCTTTCTGTTCGGGACTTTGTCTTGTGCTGCCCTGCTCCTTCAGGTAGCCTCAGCACTATTCTGCCAGAGATCCTGTCTCTATGCTTCCCCACTCCTTGGGTTAGCCTCAGCGTTACTGCACTAGAGATCCAGTCTCCAGGCTTCCCTGCTCCTCAGGGTGGTCCCAGCGTTGCCACACTGGAGTTACTGTCTTGATGCTTCCCCACTCCTTGGGGCACCCAGCAGTACAGGTGTCTGATCTCGTGGCTGTGACGCAGGCAGCTCGGCTATGCCTCCTGGGCCACAGCCGTAGGCCAGTTACTTGTGTTTCCAAGCCACCTCGCCTCCTGACAGTGGGGCCCTGTGGGTTCAACCCCTCAGGGAGAGTCAACTCCCACCTTGGGCCAAGAGTCCATAAAACCTAACAGTTCATAGTGAAGTAACTGTCAACTTTCCCTCATGATCTAGTTTAAAAACTGCTCTCCTTTTTAATTGTTATAACCATTGGAATAGGCCCCCCCCCCCCTTCCCAACCCTCCCTGAAAACAAACCTCAAGCAAGTGTGTTTAAATTGAACTATGTTTATAAGATTCATTATATTTAAAGGCAAAGCAGGAGTAAGCAACTCCAGTCCTCTGGAGCCACAAAAAAGCTTTCTGAAAATCCACAATGAATATGCATGAGATAGATTTGCATAGAATGACTTTATGTTCAAGCTCTATTGCTTGAATAGAACCTTTAGAGGTTACACTGCAGGAGAGTACTGCCTGGGAATGAAGCCTGCCTTGGTGCACCATACCTGCCCCATCAGCATTACAAGTTTCTTCTGCTATAAAGCACAAAGGGGATGCATCCAACAACTAACAGACTTGAATTTCAAACCGGCTTAGTAGTGCATTGCTTTTTATTACTTTAAAATCAGTATACTTATACAGGGTTGGTGATGTACAGGAATAATTAAATGCACTTACTTACACTATCACTACAGGGGTGAGGTCTGCATGAGGCTTCCGACACCTACAGCTGGCATATCAGTAAGGGGCAGCACTGCTGGTGAGTGGCAGAATTTGGCAACCTCTTAGACTTTTATTCTTATAGTTATCATTTTACCATGTTCAGCACTTAAGTCCGGTGGTAAGAAATTTTGCTCATTAGGAACATTTAGGCTGAGGCTCACATTTTAAAGAGCAGTCTCAAGGTGGTGTACTTTTAGGATGGATCTGAATTGGCAGGAGGGGGTGTGACACGTGTTTAGGAAGAGCATTCCAGGCACAGCCAAGACTGGGCAACAGAGGAGAAGAGTGTAGATAAAAGCAGAGTGTCTGCTAAGCAAAAGGTAGGGAAGAGGGGTGCAGGGGAAATAAGAGGAGAGGTAGTGAGGTGCTGCAGAGCAAATGTATTTGTAGGCAAGATCAAGCAGCTTGGGTTGTATGCTGAACTGGATGGGGAGCCAATCAAATGCAAGACAAGTGAAAAACAGAGAAAACCAAAGTAAAAGATGAAAAGGAAACAGTTATCAGAAAGAACAAACAGGGGAATATGAAACTGCATAAATCTGAAGGGATGTGCAATCATAGCCCTAAGTCATTAACACCAACCCCCCCCCCCCCCCCATTCAGCAGGAGTTCCTGTCAAGACGGCAGGAAGCACCAACTATGAACACCAGAGAACAAGCGAGTTTACAAACCGCATGCCCCATAATTAGAATGTGGTGGAATAAAGCCTAGATCCTCATTAGTGAGAAGGCAGTTAATATCTTTCATGAAAGCATTTTCCCCTCCAAGCCTCACATTCCCACCAGGAACTGTCTCTGTATAACAAAAACAATGATGATAGCAGAACATTTGATGTTCTTGGATTAATTGCTGAACAGCACCCCCTGGTGGTTACATAAACCATGGGACATCTGTTTCTGGAGAAAGCAGTATGGCTGTTTCAGTCATTAAGGCACTGATGTCTTGAAGGGCACTATCGTACTTTGTTTCTCATGCCACAAATTTAAGAGGCAATTTTGGTACTGCAAGCATAGATTTAAAGTCAGTTACCATTGGAATTTACACCAGTTTTCAGAGAGAAAGTATAGGGGTACTCTCCCTCTATAAAAATATACCAACCAAACTACTTGCACACTTGTTACTACTTACACCTGTTAACATGGACACGGTTTGGGTTTTTTGGGGGTTTTTTTTGGGGGGGGGGAGCACTCTGCTCACTGCAGATAAAAGTACTTGCAAACATTTACCCACATAATGGATGAAAGAGGCCATTTCAGCATATAACTCGCAGAAGTAGCTTTGAAAATTAACCTCCTTAGTTCCCAGTTTTAAATTGTTTTAGTTTTGGTTGGTCGACAGTTTTTATATTATCCACACTGAACACTGTCTAGAATAGCTTTGTGGTTAGAGCAGTGGGCTATGAACCAGAAGACCAGCGTTTGAGTCCCGCTCTTGTTCCTTGTGACCTTGGGCAAGTCACGTTACCCTCCATTGCCTCAGGTATAAAACTTAGATTGTAAGCCCTCTGGGGATAGAGAAATACATACAGTACTGAAATGTAAACTGATGTGATATCTCAGATCGAATGTCTGTATATAAAAAAATATAATAATAATAATACAAGCCTTTTAAATAAATCTATATTACTACATATTCCAGTGAGACTGCATTATGGATTGGCCTCTCCCTCATGCCCTCCCCAGCCTGTTCACAACTCACTCTCCCTATTCTTCTCCCCTCCCTCATTTTTAATTCTTATATGGTGTCGTCTCACGCCTTCTTCAGGTGCAGAACAGCAACATCCTACATTCCAGCTCAGCCAACACTTCGAAAGCTTATTTCCCGCTGCAGAACTCTCCCATGTAGTGTCACTGCTTAGAAAGCCAGCCATAGCTTGAGTGGTTGCTGGTAATCTGCAAAAAGCTCAACCCCTGGTAGCAAGTACCTTGCTTTGCTAAGCCTAATTCAAGGCTTTTGCCTCTGGTTTAAACCCTTAGATCTAGTGCCTGGGGGCTTTGTTTAGGGACAACCAAGCCCTACTGCCTCCACCCACTGTAGCTTGTAGGAAGGAACAATTAGATACTGCATCTTGCCCACCTACTGCTACATCCACCCACAGCAATTTCCTTATGTTCTAACCTGTTTGGTGTCCATGTCTCCTTGAGGGGGTTTCCACCAGTCCTCTCCTTCCTCCATCAGGATGGGCTCCAGGTCTGGACTCTCCAGCAAGTCCACCTCAGTATTTAATAGTCCTTCTTCCTGTTCAGCCTCTGCGACAGGCCACCTGGATGTTCCCGCTCTCTCAATGAGGTACAGGCTGTGCAGTCCCTCCCTCTCAGTACCTTTCAGAGCAGGATCTATTCCCCTAACCTGGGGTTTTTGTGGTTTTGAGGGCTCCACCCAGGTTTCCTGCCCCCAACCTTCCCCAGGGGATATAATAATTCACAATGGGCAGAAAATTTAGTACCCTCTCCGCCTGCTCCTCACTTTAATGTATAGCCCGCTCCAGCCACAACTTTAACAGGTCAATCCAGTAAAGTGCGACCGCATTTACCCCGCTCCTAACCTGCTTTCTACTCACTTTCCGGCTGCGTTAGCCCTTCCTGCGATCCACAATCCCCTTTAACCTACTCTTACTGCGTCCTTAAATCCCTGGGTAACCCCTTCTGCATGCGGCATGTATATTATATGTAAACGATCGAATTAGCTATTCCCTACCATCCAGTAACGCGCGCCCCGACTATCGCTTTTTTACCCTGCCGTTTTGCCGCGTGTTTAACCTGCTAACTTACCGCCTACCCTTACCCCTGCGTTAGAGGCAGGGGTGTAAGGGTAGGCGGCAAACTTTTCCCCCAGCCCCCGCTCACCTGCCCTGGCCGCGTCAATGGATGCTGGTCTCCGGGGCAGCCCCCAGTCCTCTCCCCCCTCCTCCCGAAGCAACGAAAGCGGAAAACAATCCAAAAAGCGAAAGCGAAAAAAAAAAAAAAAAGTAGCAACGAAGTGGATGGTCTGGGATTGTCCAGTCCTCTCTCCCCTCCTCCCGAAGCAAGGCTGCTTACTTACTTTACTGGATTGACCTGACATGCTTTGAAACTTTCCCGTATTTTTTCTTCCCCTCCCTCCACCTTTCTTCCAACACTTTGCCTGTTTTCGATTTTGGGGACTCTCGTTTTCCCCACTTCAATTCCCTGCTCCCCCCAGCAGCTAAGGCCTCCTCCCTCTCCCTTCCTCACCCAGTCCCATTCGATCTCCTTGTTATATGTAACTTTATTACCTCCTCTGATTATTTTACTGTTAAATGGCTGATCAGAATGTTTACCCTTGTTACATGTTAAACCGATTTGATATGACACCTGTCATGAAGGTCGGTATATAAAAGAATTAAATACTAATAATAATAATAATCATTAAGCAACGACTAACTTTTTTTTTCGCAGCCGCTCGAGATTGCCAGTCCTCTCTCCCCTCCTCCCGGAGCAAGGCGCGAAAAGCAGCCTTGCTTCGGGAGGAGGGGAGACAGGAGGGGAGCAGTGTAAAGCAACGACTTACTTTTTCGCAGCCCTCCTCCGGAGACTGATATCGGCTCCCCTGCCTCCCGGAGGCGAAGATCGATGCCTGCACGGGCGAAAGCGGCCCCTGTGCGTGCAATTGGGCCGCTCAAGGCGTGACGTCACAAACGTCACGACGTTTGTGACTGTCACTGCCTTGAGCGGAGGCCTTAGCTGCTGGGGGGAGCAGGGAATTGAAGTGGTGAAAACGAGAGTCCCCCAGAAGAAAACAGGCAAAGTGCTGGAAGAAAGTGGAGGGAGGGGAAGAAAAAATACGGGAAAGCTTCAAAGCGTGTCAGGTCAATCCAGTAAAGTAAGTAAGTAAAGCAGCCTTGCTTCGGGAGGAGGGGAGAGAGGACTGGCAATCCCGACCGTCCACTTCGTTGCTATTTTTTTTTTTTTCACTTTTAGATTTTTTCCGCTTTTGTTGCTTCGGGAGGAGGGGGAGAGGACTGGGGCTGCCCCGGAGACCAGCATCCATTGACGCGGCCAGGGCAGGTGAACGTAGGAGAACCGTCCACTTCCTGGTACCTGTCATTTCAAATGTCATTTGAAATGACATTTGAAATGACAGATACCAGTGTGTCCGTGAAGCGTTAGGCCCGCGCATCCCATTTTACTGTATAGCGCTCTATACAGTAAAATGGGTTGCGCGGGCCTAACGCTTCACGGACGCTTCTTAGACGCAGCTTGCATTTGCAAGCTATTTACATACAGGATCGAGCGGTAGGTGAGCTGGACTGTGCGTGCAGCAACCGCGGGTGCGCCGGGCACTAACGCAGCTCTTCCTACCACTCGTTACTGGATTGACCTGTAAGTGGGTAATAAAACCAAAGAGCACCCAATTAAGTCACTACATGTTACACAAGTACTTCCCCAGGAACTAGCCTGCACGCTCCCCTCCCTATCCCTCTACTCCCCAGCAGGTTTGACTCATTCAATCTTTCACTGATCTCCACTCACCTTTCTTCAGCACTAGGCTCACTTCTCAATTTGTGATTCCCTCCTCCCCCGCAGGCTAGGGTCACTTCCCTGCCCTCTCAGTGTCAGAGTTGGGGAACCAGCTGGACAGGGTTTCCCTCACAGGAGGAGGGCTAGACTGTAGGACAAGGCTGGTCAAGAATTTCTGCCTGACCAGCTACCTCCCCCACAGGCTGAGCCCTTGGGTTCTGGTGGCCAGAGGGACTTTGGATATAACTGGAGCTAAGCTGGATCTAGGAGTAGAGCAGGTATTTGAGACAATGCAGGGACAGACAATGAGACAGGAACTGGAAACACTGGAGCAGGAGAAAAAGCCTAGCCTAAAGCCAAGGCTAAACTGGAGGTACAGGCTGAAACTGGAGAGAAGGGACTGGAATCAAGGACTGGAGACAGAAGGCCCACTGGGAACTGGGGTCACAGAGAGGAAAAACAGAAGGCCTAAAGGCGAGGCAGGGCAAGGAAGTACTAGCAGGCCCGAAGGTAAAGGGCTAATTGAGCAGGACACGAAGGCTTAAGAGCCAGAGTGCAGGGCAAGAAGGCCAGCAAGGCTACAAGCTAGACAGGTCAAGGAGGCCAGAAAACATGGCAGAAGGCCACAAGCAAGGCATACTTTTTTTTTTTTTACACACCAAATGTGTCATAGTAGTTCTTTAAGTGAATGGTCCCAAATGCTGTTTTAGGCTGATTAAACTATTATATATATTTTACAGAATGAAACTGAAATACTTGCAAAACTGAAACTATCATTTTTTAAGAGGCTACTGCAATCTCTCTAGGACCAAAGTTACCACCACTAGCTTCCAGAGAGTATTGATAGAGTAAAGGGCCTTCGATGTGAGCGTTTATGGGCAGGCTCAACCACCAAGACCTACCATGACTGTAGTTAGAGGGCCAGGCTCCGCACTGCTGGATATTCCTGAGAATTAACAAACATGCAGGCCGATACAGTAAAGCGCGGTTGCGGTTACCCTGTTTTTAACCCGCTTTGTACGCACATTTTGGATGCGTATATCTAACCCGCGATTCAGTATCCGGTTTTACGCGTCCTTACCGCTTACTGAAATCGACACGTATCCCTTTCCACCCGCGGCATGTATATGATATGTTAATGATCGGATTAGCTATTCCCTCCGATACAGTAACGGGCGCCCAGATTATCGCCTTTTTAACCAGCTATTTTGCCGCGTCTTTAACCTGCAAATTTACTGCGTACCCTTACCCTGGCGTTAGTGTGGTGTTCGGTCAGCTTTGTACCAGACAGCGCCATGGTAACATGTATATTATTGCTCTGGTGCTATTTTTCGTTCGGTTGAGAAGCAGAATGAGAAATGCTCGACTGAGAAACACTGGAAATGCTCGGCAGATTGGAGAGGTGAACAGGGGGGCCCACAGCAAGGAGAACCCATCCGACCGGAGAACCCAGCAGCAAGACCAGAGGAGGTATGTGATATGTTTCGATTTAACTGTACCATCCATCCATCTCTGGGCCTCTCTGAGGCTCTGGTCATGGACGCTTTTACGGACGCCGGAGAGATGGGCGCCCGTAAAGATAGGCGCCCGTAAAGGCGGAGACACGGATGCCTCTACGGACACCAGAGAGATGGGCGCCCGTAAAGATAGGCGTCCGTAAAGGCGGAGACACGGACGCCTCTATGGACGCTGGAGAGATGGGCATCCACTAGGCATCCTGAGGCTCTGGTTCCTCTACAGACGCCTATACTGCGTCTAGAATAAGGCTGTATTAGACGCTGAAATAAGAATGCATAGCTGATTTAAGAATACAAACTTGAGAATAACAGTGTTGCTGATCCGTGTATGTACAACTCCCCCTAACCCATGTCCATGCTTCTTTTTTCAATCTGTATATATTTTCTGTTTTCACCTAGTGAAATCAATCTAAAAAATAATTAGCTGTGAGTAAAGTTTGATAGTTAACTCAGAACAGTGGTGGAGGTTTATCTTTCCCTTTCTCACCACATTGATCTGTTACATAATTTTTGTGTGCTGCCATTCAAACTGTACACCAGAGAGCCCACAGTGTGGCTTATGTATGAGTTGTTAAAGGATTTATATATGTTCATCTATTAATTTGAATTTCATGTGTTTGCCTCTGTTGTATTCCATGCAGGCAGAGCACCGTGCTATCGGCATGCCAGGCCGTTTCATTCGCACATGGACAACTCTTTTTGGCATGTGTGAGTGAGATGTTGTCTGAACCTACCGGCTGAGCTCATGGGCAATCTTGTCCCTCTATGAAGATCTGCGTGGGGACCTAGACCCCCAAGCCAATCGACACCATGCTGTGTCAGGACTGAATAAACTTCTCTGCGCCTTAAATATTTTGGGTACCGGAAGTTTTCAAAACCTGGTGAGTGTAATTGCAGGTATGACGCAGGCCTCCGTTTCACGGCATCTGTCACAGGTGTTGAAGGCCATGATGAAGCGGATGAGGAAGTACATCGTCTATCCTACGGATCCAGCTGAGCTGCAACAGATCCGCAGCGGGTTCATGGGTCTTGGGGTGATGCCTAACGTGTTGGGTGCTATCAACTGCACTCATATTGCGTTTACCCCCAAGTCGGATGAAGAGAGTGCGTTCCGAATCGCAAGCACTTCCATTCCATGAATGTGCAAGTGGTTTGCGATGCACACCTTCGGATTCTAAATGTTGTAGCGAAGTATCCTGGGAGCTGCCATGACGCCTACATTCTCGCACATTCAGCTCTGGGGACCCAATTCCCAGAAGGAAAGTACGGTGAAGGTTGGCTACTTGGTAAGTGACAATGGCTACTGCCTGGGATTCTATCTGTCATGTGTTCAGGTCTGGGGATGTTCAGGATGCAGTTATGTTAATGATGTCATGTTATGTTTATGATGTTTTGCACTGCGAAGTTGTTTTTGATGCATTCCGGATTATTGATCCTATAGGTGATGGCGGCTATGGCTGTAAGCCCTGGTTGCTAACTCCACTCCAGTCCCCATGCACAGCTGCGGAAAAACGCTACAATGAAGCTCATGGCAACACCAGAAATGTGATTGAGTGCACTTTTGGAGTTCTGAAGGGGCGTTTCTGATGTCTGGATCGCTCAGGGGGAGCCCTACAGTACAGTGCAGAAAAGGTGGTGAGCATAATTGTTGCCTGCTGCATGCTACACAACATTTGTCAGAGATTTGGTGTGCATGCAGAGGTAAACGAAAACTTGCCACCAGATCCGCCCGTGGAGCTGACAGCTGAAGTGGACAACACTGCACGGGGTCATGAAGTCCGACCAAGGATCATCGAAAGTTATTTCTCTTGTAAATTAAATGTCATACATGCCATTTCCTTACTGCTCTTATAGTACCACTCCTGTCTACAGTGCCCCATGATGATGTGGCACTTGCATTGTAGTTCATTACTGTGCTTAATTGTAGATATTAATCATTTCTGTACCTGTACATCCTATTTACTCTTGCCTTTTTTTTTTCTTTTTGTTTCAGAATCTAAGATGGAGCTATTTAAAAATTCACGCCTCAGAACAGAACACATAACAGGAAGATGACCCCTCCATCAAACCCTTAACAATTCACAACAATTTTCATTGTATCCATATTTTGTGAAATGTTATTTGTTAAGGTAGGAAATATTAAAAGTTCATCAACCCATTTAAACCTGATGAATTCTTTCCTCTTATATGGTCATCTATGCCTTTTCCAGCCACTGAAATATTAACAATAGTCTATGGTTATTTATGGTTTGAATAATATCCCCTGATGTGTTACATCGATATAAAGTTTACAAACATTCTACCACCATCTATTTTTCCTTTTCTGAATATGAAAGCTTTTCCCCAGCAATAAAAATCTGTTTTTTAAGGTTCCATTTACATTTTGTGAAGTGTTACATCAATAATGTGTGGCAACCCATTGTATACAACATTACCTGTCTTTTATACTCTTGCATGTGGAGCGCCCCTCCAGCACAAAGGATTTCCCACCCATCTGTGCCTTCATAACAGGCCTAGGGGATGGGTGGCAGACATTATGAACACAGTAATATCCCCCCTGCCAACCACAGTGACAATGATGCTCTTATTCCCACCTACTGCATGGTCTGTTGCCTTGCCATACCCATCATATCCCCCATGTGTAAACCTATAAGAATTTGCTATTATGCTTTGTAGTAATACTGTGAACAACTTTCATAACTTAACCCTTTTCGTACATATGCAATGATGGATGTGACATAAAAGGACATGTAGGCTAATTGCAAAAAATAATTTTTAACATTTTAAGAATGGTTGACAGAACGATAAGTTGAGGCCACTTCTCAGATTGTGCCTATCAATTCCGCCATACTTTCTCTAATTGCATTTACTTGAGCGGCCATCCTAGCATTGAGGTCGGCTCTCAGCAACCACACTTTCTGGAGGAGTTGTTCATTATGACGATCCTGATGCGAGGTTATTCCACTCAGAAATTGCGCGCTTAGGCCATCATTGCCAAAAAGTGACAGTTCGAGGTCTGGCACCACTGACGCAGTTTCCAGGTTCAGTGGAGCGTCAGCCAGTAGCTGGGATGGTTCCGAGTCAAGAAATATTTGTAGGGGTGCTGAATCCTGGAGGTCCAGGGGAACTTCTGGTGCTTGGCTGAGAGAGACATCATACAGATTCAGTGTTACCATGTCCTCTGTTGACATCTGTTGGCTGGGGGAGTCTGCGCTCGACATCGGAAAGATGAATTCAGGGGTCTGGCTGGATTCATCACTGTTAACATCGCCATTGCCTGTTGTTTCTGTGGATAAAGATATAGAAAGAGGTCGCTGTCATTCCATAAGCTGGGAAGAGTTCATCGGAATTTATAGCAGTACCGTTATACTAAATTTTAATATATATGTTATCGAACAAGAATTCTTATAACAGGAGAGACGTGACATATTTGCTAAATGCTATCAGATAGTATTGCCACAAGTATGGTGACGATAGGGCAATCAATGATGCACATTTAAATTACTGTGGGAAAATGTTTAAACCTAGGAAAAAGAGCGCTCACACATCGGTCGACCACTCATGACCCATACAGTTAACATGCAACAGTAACCAGATTTAGCTACATGCATACCTCCACATGCTGCCGAGTCAGCTGGGAACACTGCCACCTCAGTGAGGACAGAAGCCTGGCAGTGACCTGGTGTCAGGACCTTCTGGTGGTTTGCCTCAGTTTGGGGGAAGAATTTATTTGAAAAGATCGGGGAGAAAGTTTTTGCTGTCTTCCTTCCTTCTCTGCCAAGGGACAGCTGGAGCTGCTTGTTCCCAAGAGGATCCCTCACATCTGGAGAAAGATATAAAAAGGAAATGAGAAGAGCTACCTACTGAGGACACCTATCTGGAATCTTCACCCTGGGAGAGAGAATTTTAACTCTGTGCAGCGGCATCGATTCCTTATACTAGTCTTGGGAGGGGTATCCTGCCCACCTGAGAAATCTACTCAGCCAAGCCCTGGAGGGGGGGATGTTGCTTTGGTCCTGGTAACTGAGACTTATGTACAGATAGAGGGAGTAAAGACTGTAAGCCAACAGAAAGTCTGGTGCTGAGGACTGAGTTTTGTGCCATGTTTTGCTTGCTTACACATCAGTAAAGACTTATTTTGGACACTAAACAAAAGCCTCCAGTGTATTCTGTGACAACAGCATACACAAGGAAGGTGAAGTACCCCTCTCCCAGGGATAAAAGATTAACAAGTCATTCTTAGCACTCTGGGCCTTGAAAGAACTCTTTCTCCCCACCTATAAAAGATCCAGGCCCTGGGGGTAAGACTGTATACCACCCCCATAGAGACAGAAAAAAAAAAGTGTAAGTACACTCTGCAGGGGACATGATAGACACTCAAAATGTCTTAGCAAGGTACAAAAGTATGAAGAACTGCTGGAATGGAAGATCTGCAATTTGAAGACATTAGAAAAACAAATTGCATGTGTAGAGACTGTTTTTCTTCATGAGTAATTACAGCTGTCTTACCTCTGAGTATACAGCATTGGCCCCTCAGAGCTTTCCTTTGCATAGACCATTCAGTATTCAACATCTCACTACTTTCAAGTTTTTCTCATTTTGGCATTTTGTCTATGTGGAACTCTAAGACTTAAATGAAATCCAAGTGCACTACAACTCATGTGGTCCCCCCCTAAGCCAACTCTCTGGTCACTCAAGCAAGGAAAATAATCAGATTCATCTGACAAGACTTACTTCTGGAAGAGCCATTTCTGCCTCAGGTCTTGTAATCAAGTACGTAAAGCATAATAAAGTGTGAGAGTAAAGTTGTGAATGAAAGAAAATGAGGCTGTGTAGAATATTGTTGTAATATATATTTACAAGATTTGCTGCCTGTGCATTCCACTGTTCATGGCAGGTTGTCACATAAAAACAGCCACATTTACAAACTATAATTAGATAACCCAATATTGCTATGACAAATAGAACACTATTTATAATATTACCACATCTACAACCCCAATTTACATCACTGAATTTCTTGTAGCTGATTGCCTAAATCTGTCTGATATACCAAAAGTCTGCCTCAATGTAGCAATCAAAATAAGACAAAGTTTTTGGGGTTTTTTTTTCAGCGAGTCTTGCTAATCCCCAACAGGAAAAGCAGCACTAGTCACATTATCTGATAGAGTTCCAGCTATTGTTCCTATTTTGTTTTAGTCTTTAGGAGCCAATGCAATAAGCTGCACATAAAAACGTGCATCCAAACTGGGCGCCCATATTTTTAACACATACACAGCCACTATCTCAAAGTGGAGTGCCTCGGGGATCTGTACTTGGACTGGTGTTTTTTTTTTTTACACATTTATAAGTTATCTGGAAAGGGATACGATGAGTGATGTGATCAAATTTGCGGATAACAAAATTGTGCAGAGTAGCTAAATCTCAAGCGGATTATGATGAATTTCAGGAGAACCTTGTGAGACTGGAGGATTGGGCTTCTGAATGGTGGATGAAGTTTAAAATGGACAAGTGCAAGGTGATGCATATAGGGAAAGATAACCCTTATTGTAGTTGCACAATGTTAGGTTCTATCTTGGGAGTTACCACTCTGGAAAGATCTAGGAGTTATAGTGGATATTACATTGGAATAGTTAGCCCAGTGTGCTGTGGCAATCAGGGAAGCAAACAGAATGTTGGGATTTATTAGGAGGGGAATGGAAAATGAAATGGGGGATGTCAATGTCTCTGTATAGCTCGAGCGCTCCTTGAATATTGCGTGCAATTCTGGTCATCACATCTCAAAGAGGATGTGGCTGCACTGGAGAGAGTGCAGAGAAGGGCGACCAGAATGATAGGGGGTATGGAGTGGCTGCCCTATAAAGGAAGGGCTAGGGAGGTTGGTGTTCAGTTTGTAAAGGAGACAAACCGAATGGGGATATGACAGATCTACAAAATCATGAAGAGACTTGAACACGTTAGTGTAAATTGGTTATTTGCTCTCAGATGCTGGAAGGACCAGGGGGGAAACGGGAACACTCAGTGAGGTGGGCAGATGGCTCATTTGGAACAAAAATAGAGGAAAATTCTTTCACTCAGCACATGGTTGAACTCAGCAGTTAGTGTAGCTGGGTTTGAAAGGTTTTCACAAGTTCCTAGAGAATAAATCCATGAACTGCTATGACAGTAATTAATAAGCAATAGTAGCTTGTGATCTGTTTGGGTACTTGCCAGGCGCTTGTGACTTGAATTGGCCACTATTGAAGACAGGATGTTGGGCTTGATGGACCTTTGGTCTGACGCAGTATAGCACATCCGTGATGCTGTCCTGGGGCTCACTGCCTGTCCCCGTCTTCTGGAAGCATAGTTAATGGGTTTCGCAGCCCTCCTTGAGATCACAGGTAATAATTTACTTGTCCAGGGTAGTTAAGTCTCAAGTGTCCACCCCCGATAGTAGGGACTCAACCCCCCTTTTCACCTGGTCTCCCGTCTGACCCTTATCCATGGAGCCACCAGAACCCCATAGCTTAACACAGTCTTACCACCCAGTTGTGTCACAGGATAGTGAATTTGTAAGTTTTTTAGTCTCAGTCCACAACTTCAGCAAGTGGAAACGGAAAAGAGAAGTACAAATCCCAAAGAAAAAATAAATACTTGCTCTTGTCTTTAGAGGGTCCAGATTCTTGATCCCACCAGCCTTTACTGCTCCAAGAGTTCTTCCCATGGAGCATCCTCATTACCTTCTAAGCCTCTCAAGGAAGACTACAGTGGGGGGAGGGTTCCTGAAGATCCCTTTTTAAAGGCCATAGGCCCCTCTCCTGAACTCTCCTGATTGGCCCAGTCATCCTGCCTGCCCTCTTCCCACAGCTGCAATTGCTTTCTGGGCTCTCTTGGTGGAAGAAACCACGCTCCCTGAGAAAGGCTGGTTCTCTTCACCCTCCCTCTCGAGTTTTCCCCCATTGATTCTTTGGTTCTCAGCCTAGAGACATACACTCCATCACAATATCTTATGTTCTAAGAACTGTTTTAGTAAGAATCACACTGAAGTTCTAACATAACTTTGCTTATAGTTCAATCAAAATGAAAATAAATTATTACAAGTCCAATCTTCACACAGTCATTTACATAAAGTAATCAGTCCTAGTTCAATCTGTGTCTCTGCTAGTTTTGCAATCCCAATCTAGATCCCTTCCTAATGTGAGTAGTGGTACTGAAGCTTCCTCCCACAACCAAAATGTGATACTAGGGTAGGCTAGATGATATATCTCAGTTTCCAATTTGTCATATCTTAGTCAATATGTCTTGGATAAACTTCTTACAGCTTCTCCAACCTCTTCCATTCCTTTGTTGGTACAGGATGGCACCTTCCAATTCCACTCCAGAATATCCATGATATTTCAAATGGTGTACACAGGATTTTATTTATTTATTTATTTCGAGTCTTTTATATACCGAAGTATAGCAATCTGCCTTCACTCCGGTTTACATGAGAACAACTTAATACATTTTATGAACATTAGAGCAACTTATAACAGTAAATGTACATTTGAACAAGAGACTTATTAATTGAACGACTATTACAATCTAGAAACGAACATTTCTAACAACACGCGAATTGACCATGTATATGAGTGGACCATAAGATAATTTTAAGCAAGATATGTAGAAACTAGAGTACATCGTCGAACATAAGGTGTATTTGTCGTCGGACATAGGGTGCATATAGTTCTTCGTGTATGGGTATGTTGGTCTGAGGGAAGAGTCCGGATTCGGTAGGCGGAGGGGGCAAGATTTTTTATTCGCTGAAAAGGTACAACATTAGGAGACCAAGGATGGGAGAGGGATTTGGAAAAGAGAGATATGAGAGGGGGACCATTCGAGAAGATTAGTGTGTGTCAAGCAGAGGTGGGGAATGAGTTTGGAAGTTGGGTACAACTGTTGTTCTTTACTTCTCCTTTTCTCTTCAGGTACATTGTTGTATGTCCCAGTCTTCTTAAAACTTCTGCAGGTGGTGTGGGCAGAATTATTTTGACAAGGGAAATTTAAATTACAACAATGATAGGACCAGCTCTTAAAAAATATAAGAAACAGAAGGAAGGGAGATAAAAACTTTCTTCAAAAGAAATTTGAAGTAGGAAATAATATTCCTTAAAAGAGGAATGAAGAACATCTTCTCCCTACTCTTCTAAACCCGGACCTTGAGAAATAAGGTCTAAAGGTTAATTTTTCCCAAATTAAAGAAGAGGAGGAAAAGACAGTAAGAACTGAAAGTCTCCCACCTGCCTCCTCAAAACCTTAACTAAAAATTCACGCCTAGTGGGGGTAGGAATCTGTTGGGTTTTTTTAATCATAGCAGTGAGCAGCCAAATAAAGCAGCCCAGGCAGGGGAACTGTACACCCAATCGCATATTTCTCTTTATCTATTCAGATAAAATAATATTTTTACTAGAGACCCCTTAGGGCTCAACACCATGATTTGTGATGTAAATTCAAAAACCAGGATTGGCTAAAAGCTGCCCTCCTTGAATTGGATCACTCGACAGCTCTCCATCAACTTTCTTTCGCTGAGAACACAGAAAATTCTTCATATAGCTCACATCTAAAATTTGTGAGCAGTAAAGCCATCCCCAAATTTCGAACTTACGCTAATTGATTATTTTCTGTGAATTACCATATGCCAATATACAGAGCTGTCAAGTTACCCTGTTGCGGGGATCACTCCTGGTTTTCTGACCTTCCCACCCAGTCATTCTATTTGTAGTCCCACGGCCTCTGTTTTAAATCAACACTAGAGATGAAACACATAAGCAGAAATCAAAACGCCAGTACCCTACACAACCCGAATTCGTGAACAGCTTTTGGATATCTGTTCTGTACTTTCGCAGCGCCCCTTTTAAAGAATGTAAACAGGAGGTTTCTCCGGTATTGCCAGAAGAACATTATCGATCCCGTTTCGTGCTTTGTGATTGGGCGCGTCCGCTGTCCATCACTTTAGGAACGCCTGTTGCACCTTTGCGGATTCGGTCCTTTTGCCGGAACTGAGATGCGTCCGCCTTCCAATTTGCTTTCCGAGTAATGGACGGGCTTCGTATTCAATCATTGCCTGTTTGGGAGGCGGTGCCAGAAGCGCGGGTGTCGTGCGCTGGGGTAATTATGCGACCTGCGTTGTTCTCCCGGGTCGGCGGGCAGCATGGCGGAAGAGGCAGGTCGCGGCACAGCTGTAGGGCAGGGTTGCCAGGTTTTCATGAAAGAACAAGCACTTTTTTCCAAAAAAACAAGCCCAAAAAAAGCCCAAAACACGTGAAATTGAAACACCAATGTCTGTGAGTTGCATAGATGACAAAGGAGCTTAGCTTTTTGCATGTTTCTCTGTTTTAGCATATTGCAGAAGGTCTGCATGATGTGCACGAATGTCACACTTGCAAAATTTGCACGTAGCCTTATTCTCATTGCTGAAAACAGGCTGAATCCATGCTTTTAGTTCACATTCCTCTTCCCATGCTTTGCAGTACTTTACTGTATTTAGCCCAGTTCTTTACTGTAGCCATAGTAGATCAAAACCATTTAGTAGTGTAGCAGCCAAGGACGGAAACAGTAGGTATAGACTGGCTTTCTTACAGAGGTGATCTTCTGCAGGGAGAAGAAACGAAAGAGAAAAAAAAGGCAAAATTAGAGGAAAGCAAAAGTGGTGTAGAAAAATAAGAAAAATAGCATTACAAGTTTCCATGTCACATTTTTTTACCTGTAGTCAGCAGGTATGGACAAGCTTTCTTTTTGTCAAAATAAGGGTTTGTTTGTTTTTTTTATAAAAGGTGATCAGCTACAGGGAAGAAATGAGAAAAAAAAATAGATGAAATCAAGTGGAGTAGAACAAATTGGAGAAATTACTTACCTGATAATTTCGTTTTCCTTAGTGTAGACAGATGGACTCAGGACCAATGGGTATAGTGTACTCCTGATAGCAGCTGGAGACGGATCAGATTTCAATCTGACGTCAGCCCCTAGTACAGCGATGGCCAACCTTTTGCGCTCAGTGTGTCAAAATTCATAAAAAGACAGAGCATAACTCGGGTGGTGTGTCACTTCTAGAAAAATCCATAATTTTGTGATATTTGTAGCTCTAATAAAACGGAAAATGTCATAATGCCTCTGTATCGCTCCATGGTGAGACCGCACCTTGAATACTGTGTACAATTCTGGTCGCCGCATCTCAAAAAAGATATAATTGCGATGGAGAAGGTACAGAGAAGGGCTACCAAAATGATAAGGGGAATGGAACAACTCCCCTATGAGGAAAGACTAAAGAGGTTAGGACTTTTCAGCTTGAGAAGAGACGACTGAGGGGGGATATGATAGAGGTGTTTAAAATCATGAGAGGTCTAGAACGGGTAGATGTGAATCGGTTATTTACTCTTTCGGATAGTAGAAAGACTAGGGGGCACTCCATGAAGTTAGCATGGGGCACATTTAAAACTAATCGGAGAAAGTTCTTTTTTACTCAACGCACAATTAAACTCTGGAATTTGTTGCCAGAGAATGTGGTTAGTGCAGTTAGTATAGCTGTGTTTAAAAAAGGATTGGATAAGTTCTTGGAGGAGAAGTCCATTACCTGCTATTAAGTTCACTTAGAGAATAGCCACTGCCATTAGCAATGGTACAAGGAATAGACTTAGTTTTTGGGTACTTGCCAGGTTCTTATGGCCTGGATTGGCCACTGTTGGAAACAGGATGCTGGGCTTGATGGACCCTTGTCTGACCCAGTATGGCATTTTCTTATGTTCTAATATTAATAACAAAAAGTTATAATTTTAATATATGTTCTGTATTTATTAATAAAGCAAAAACAAATAATTATTTACCTTACCTGCTTAGTGACTTTCATTGGCTAAATCTTCAATTAAAACACTCTCTCCCCCTCCACCAAACTCTCACTCCCCTGGATTTTCTCACACACACACACCACACACCTGAACCCCAGGCAGGCTCCCAGTCACTCACACCACTCCCGCTCCATCCTCCAGGCAGGCACCAATTCATTCTCATGCAGGCACCATGCATTCACACACATACACCCCCAGGCAGACTCCCATTCATTCACATGCACACACTAAAGGCAGACCCCCCTCTCTTTTGCCAGCAACCTCAGAACCTCTCTCATTCCTCTGCTGCCACTGTCACTGCTGCCGCATGGCTAATGGGGAGGTGCCGATTGCTGCTACTGACACTGATGCCCATTCTGCTGCCTCCTCTGTGCAGGCCCCGTGGGCTTCCATTTTCTCCATGCTGATCTCGTACATTGTGCGATCCGCATAGAGAAAGTGCTATTCTTGCACATTCCCAAAGATTACATGTGCCAATCACTAAAAAGTAATTTATTTTGTTTTTTTACCTTTGCTGTCTGATCTTCATTTTCTAATTGGTTGGTCACAGGCTTTTTTTCCCCCACCTTTCCTTTCTTATTTTTTTTTGCCAATTCCTTTTATATTGTCTTTTTTTGTTTCTTTTCTCTCCATCTTCTTCCCTCAAACACACAGGTTCTCATTCTCACATGCTCTCTCTCTCTCACACACACACACACACGGCTCTCACTGGCACATGCTCTCTCTCATACAATCATTCATACACACAGTCTCTCACTGGCACATGCTGTCTGACTCTCACACACAGGCTCTCTCTCACTCCCACATGCTGTCTCTGCAAACATTCAAGTCCTCACTCTCACACACAATCTCTCAACTCATCTCATACACGCACACACACACACACAGACCCTCAGCCTCTCTCTCACCTCTGGGACTCCTCTTCGCGGGTCACAGGATGGGCTCTGCGGCAGCCCTGCTACCAGGCCTCTTCCTCTTCTCGGGCCGCTGCGACTTGGGATTCGCGGCTGCCCGTAAACGCAAGTGCTGCTCCTCTTCTGCACGCGCCGATGCTTCACCTCCTTCCAGCCCACGTGGCTCCGGCAACGTTTACTTCCGGGGCCACAGGCAGGAAGGAGGAGGAGCATCAGCGTTTAAACGTGATCTTTTTCTTCGGGCCGTGGCCCTGCCTATCTGCCTGTCGCTGCGCCCGGGGGCATTGGGAGGTGGAGGGGTCTGGAGGTGGGGGGATACTAAAAAACTAGTTTTAAAGGCTCGGCGCAGCCGATTAAAAAAAAATTCCCGATAGTCCACGAAAGGCTGCGTGTGTCAGCAAAAAGTCTCGGTGTCACCTCTGACACGCGTGTCATAGGTTAGCCATCACTGCCCTAGTACACATACCCCTGCAGGAAGTGCAGCTCCTCAGTATTCTTCCTTGAAAAGCGTTGTGGATATATATGTGACTGACTGATGATTAACTTCATATTATGGTTAAACTTAACTAACTTGTTAGAACGTTTAAACTCGATTAAACTTGATTAACTTGAACTGATTGGTTGACTATAGCTGGAGACTGCCAGTGTACTCAACCGGAAAGCGTCGACACCGGGCAGGGTGGACGTCTTAGGTAAATAAAGACATGGCTTACCCGTAACTCATTGGCACAATGCCTCAGGGCAGCCCAGGGTGGGATGCTGAGTCCATCTGTCTACACTAAGGAAAACGAAATTATCAGGTAAGTAATTTCTCCATTTCCTAGCGTGTAGCAGATGGACTCAGGACCAATGGGATGTATAAAAGCTACTCCCGAATCGGGTGGGAGGCTGCCCGGGGTCCACTTAGAATTGTCCTGGCAAATGCTGTGTCCTCCTGAGCCTGTACGTCCAGACGGTAGAATCTGGAGAAAGTGTGGATAGAGGACCACGTTGCTGCTCTGCAGATGTCCGCAGGTGACAGCATTCTAGTCTCTGCCCAGGACACCGCCTGGCTCTGGTTGAATGGGCCTTGACTTGTAGAGGTGGTGGTTTTCCTGCTTCTACATAGGCCGCCTTAATGACTTCTTTGATCCAGCGGGCAATGGTTGTCCGCAGGCCGCTTCCCCTTGCCTCTTTCCGCTGTGAAGGACAAAAGGTGGTCTGTCTTTCGTACCGGTTCCGACCTTTCCAAATATCTGGCTAGGAGTCTGCCTATGTCGAGGTGACGTAGGCTACGGTCTTTTCCCGAGTTCTTCACGCCGCCCATCGTTGGTAGTGCGATGGTTTGATTGAGGTGGAAGTGTGAGACCACTTTGGGAGGAAGGAGGGAACTGTGCGTAGTTGGATGACCCCGGGGTGAATCTGAAGAACGGTTCACGGCAGGACAGTGCTTGTAGCTCCGAGATGCGGCGGGCCGAACACACGGCCAGCAAGAACACTGTCTTTAAGGTTAACAGACGGAGAGATAGGCCTCGGAGGGGTCTGAAGGCGGATCCCGCTAGGAACTCCAAGACGAGGTTGAGGTTCCACAGAGGTACCGTCCATCTTAGAGGTGGGCGAATGTGTTTGACTCCTTTCAGGAAGCGTGATACATCCGGGTACGAGGCTATGCTGTTGCCCTCGCTCCTGGAGCCATAGCATGACAATGCTATCTGTACCTTGATGGAATTGAGGGACAGACACTGCTGTAGCCCATTCTGTAAGAATTCCAGGATCACGGGAACTCTGGAGGGGCGTGGCTTGACATTGTGGTCTTCGCACCAGGCCTTGAAGACTCTCCAAATCCTTATGTACGTTAGAGATGTGGAGAACTTGCGTGCTCGGAGGAGAGTATCTATTACTGCCCCCGAGTATCCGCTCTTCCTCAGTCGAGCCCTCTCAATGGCCAGACCGTAAGCGAGAATTGAGTCGGGTCCTCGTGAAGGATCGGGCCTTGTTGGAGCAGGTCTCTGTGCGGCGGCAGGGGTAGTGGGTTCCCTGCCAGCAGTCTTCTCATGTCTGCGTACCAGGGTCTTCTTGGCCAATCCGGGGCCACCAGGAGAACTAGTCCCCTGTGTCGCTGTATCTTGTGAATGATTGCGCCCAGCAAGGGCCACGGCGGGAAGGCATATAGAAGGGTCCCCGGAGGCCAGGCCAGGGCATCGATCCCCTGGGACTGCGGGTCCCGTCTGCAGCTGAAGTATCTGGGTACTTGAGTGTTGGATCTGCTTGCCAGAAGGTCCATGTTTGGGATCCCCCACCGATTCACTATCATTTGGAAGGCTGTGGATGACAGTTTCCATTCTCCTGGGTTTAGACTTTCTCTGCTGAGGAAGTCTGCCGCGATGTTGTCTTTCCCGGCAATGTGGACTGCCGAGATCTCCTGGAGATTTGCTTCCACCCACGCCATCAGGAGGTCTATTTCTAGGGACACCTGTTGGCTTCTGGTTCCGCCCTGTCGGTTGATGTAGGCCACCGTCGTGGCGTTGTCAGACATCACTCAGACCGCTTTGCCTCGAAGTCTGTGGGCAAACCGCAGGCAGGCTAATCTGGCTGCCCGCGCTTCTAGGTGGTTGATGTTCCATCCCGCCTCTTCTGCGTTCCACTGCCCTTGGGTGGTCAGCTCTTCGCAGTGTGCTCCCCATCCGTGTAGGCTGGCATCTGTGGTGAGCAGGGTCCAGGTTAGGGAGGATAGGCTTGATCCCCGGCTCAGGTGGCTGTTCTGCAGCCACCACCGTAGCTGGTTCCGGACGCTGCCCGGGAGTGGAAGGCGTACGATGTAGTTCTGGGACCGTGGACTCCACCGCGTTAGAAGTGAGCGCTGTAGAGGTCTCATTGTGCTCGCGCCCATGGCACTACTTCCAGCGTGGACGCCATCAGTCCGAGGACTTGCAGGTAATCCCATGCTGTGGGACGAGGAACGCTCAGCAAGGTCTGAAGCCGGCCCCGCAGCTTTGACCTCCTCGCGGGGGTCAGGCTGACCTTCTTGTCGAAGTGGACGCCTAGGTATTCCAGCGACTGTGCGGGCTGTAGGGAGCTTTTGTTTATGTTGACTACCCATCCTAGGCTTTCCAGTAGTGCTATGACTCTGCTGGTTGCTTGGTGGCTTTCCTCCGGTGACTTCGCCCTGATCAGCCAATCGTCCAGGTAGGGATGAACGAGGATTCCCTCCTTCCTGAGTGTTGCCGCCACTATTACTATTACCTTGGTGAACGTCCGGGGTGCTGTGGCTAACCCGAAGGGTAGTGCCCGGAACGGATAGTGACGATTCAGGACCTTGAAGTGTAGGAAGCGCTGGTGTTCCTGATGCATTGGGATGTGTAAGTAGGCCTCCGACAGATCCAGGGATGTGAGGAACTCTCCCGGTTGTATTGCCCGTATGACGGATCGTAAGGTTTCCATGCGGAAGCGGGGAACCCTTAGGTGGCGGTTGACAGACTTGAGGTCCAGGATGGGCCTGAATATGCCCTCTTTCTTGGGTACGATGAAGTAAATGGAGTAATGTCCAGTATTCATTTCCCGTATAGGCACTGGGGTTATGGCCTCAAGGGTCAGAAGCCTGTTCAGTGTAGCTTCCACTGCCGCCCTCTTGAGGGGGTCGTGGCAGGGAGATTCCACGAATTTGTCGGGGGGAGTTCGAATGAAGTCCAGGTAGTACCCCTCCCGGATGATGGCCAGGACCCATTTGTCCGTAGTTATCTCGACCCATATGCGGTAGAATAAGGCTAGTCTGCCCCTATAGCATCTTCCCTTGGATGGGTCGGCTGATTCTCATTGTGGGGTGCGGCCGGAGCCTGCACCCGCACTGGTTCCTCTCTTGGTGTGCTTGTTCTGAAAGGACTGGCTCCTGCTCGTAGGGCGGGGTGCTCGATAGTTGCTTTTGAAAGGGTTGAAGCGCTGTGAGCTTCTGCCTCTGGCGGATCTGTGGAAGGGACGCTGGTTTCTCTTCGTCTTGTCTTCCGGCAGGCGCGGTAATGGGGAGTCACCCCATTTGTTGGCCAGTTTCTCTAGTTCGCTGCCGAAGAGGAGGGATCCTTTGAAGGGCATCTTTGATAGACTCGTCTTGGAAGAGGTGTCTGCCGACCAATTTCGGAGCCAGAGCTGTCTTCTGGCTGCCACAGTGGACGAGACTCCTCTGGCTGTTGTACGCACTAGATCGGAAGCCGCGTCGGTGAGAAAGGACAGAGTTGATTCCATGTCCTCTCCCGGGGTGCTGTTCCTGGCTTGAGATAGGCAGGCACGCGTCACCACGGTGCAGCAGGCCGCAATCTGAAGGGACAGAGCTGCAACCTCGAATGACTGCTTTAGCAAGGCTTCTAGGCGCCGGTCATGAGCGTCCTTGAGCGCCGCTCCTCCCTCCACTGGGATGGTAGTGCGCTTAGCGACCGCGCAGACCATGGCATCCACCCTAGGGCACGCCAGGAGTTCTTTGGTCGCTGGGTCCAGGGGATACATGGCCGACAATGCTCGACCCCCTTTGATGTTCAATATATTTTTATTGAGCGATTGTACACACAAATCACTATGCAACAGGAAAGGATAAAACCAATACAGGTACACCAGATATGCACATTAAATTGCCATGAAAACTGGAACACTCTTTTCAGGGATAACCCACCCAATCCCTACTGTTCTCCCACCCCCTCCCCCCGCCCAACTCAAACACCGCCCCCTTCCCGCTCGACCCCCTTTGAATGAGGACTCTGGAGCATTCCATTCTAGGTCAATTAGCTGTTGTGCCGCCTGTAAGAGAGGAAAATGGCGAGACGTCTGACGAAGGCCCTCCAGCAGGGGGTTCATTCTAGGTTCCCCTGAGGGCCCTTGGCCCAGGATAGCGAGTTCCGTTAGACATTGGGATACTAGGTCCAGGAGCTCATCCTTTGTGAAGAAGCGTCTCATGGTTTGGTATGGCTCTGTCCCTGGGGGGAGTTCCCCTTCTTCCAGGGGCTCAATTTCCTCTTCAGAGTGGTCTGTGTCCTCGTAGGCGGAACTTCTGGACGGTGTGGACCTGTGCCTAGGCCTAGAGGGTCCTGGGGCATGAGGGTCCTCCGGAGGCGCCTGTGGCTGGACCTCCCGGGTTCAGTTTGCATCCTGACAAAGGCGTGAATCCCCTTGAACAGCTCCACCCAGGATATCAAAGCTGGGTCTAAGTTGAGGGGCGCCGGTTATCTGGGAGTCCCCGAGTGCGGGGTGGACTCCCTGGGGCCTGCTAGGTCTGGGGTGCCCCCTGAAGAGCTAGCATTGGGCCTTGGCTGGAACGGCCCTGGCCTGGATCTCCCAGGGCCTCCCCCAACTGTGCGGACAGGGCGTCTGCCTCCTCGCTCTGTGCGGCTCTGACATGGCATGCTTGGCAGAGGCCTTGCGCTTTTATGCCCGACTCTGGAGGTGCCATGACTGTGGCCGCGTGAGCTCTTGTGAGCTCCAGTGCGCCTCAGATATTCGCGGAGATGTGCGCGGAGATGTGCGCCTAGCCGCAGATATGCGCCTTGTTCCGTGCACGCAACTTATGCTCGTGAGGTATTATGTGTGCCTAAGTTTATGCGCACAAGGGACTTGTGCGCCTAGCTCAATTTGTGCGCTCGAGTTGAACGGCGAGGCGAGTCGGGTCAAGATGGAGACCTCCTCGGAGGGTCTCCACGTGGGTAGACCCTCGGGAACAGCCAGGGCCTAGCCCTGCTAGGGCAGATCAACCCAGCGGCACTGGCTCCGATCAGCAGCCTGTGCTCCTCTTCGATCCTCGGAGACCGTTTACATAGAAGATTTCTACCTTACCTTGTCTTCGGCGCTTCCCGGTTTCGTCCCGGGCGGTCTCCGGCTGCGGGGGGAGAGGGCAAATGCCTTCATAGCCGCGCTCGAGGAATGCACCTGCTGCCTCTCAACAGTGCCCGAAATCAGGGGCTAAGTCCCTGCTGAGATTTGGCCACCGGACCGAGGCTCACCTCTGAGGGACCACGGAAATCACCTCAGGAATCTCAAATGGGGGAGGGACCCGAGGGTATCACCGCAGGAGAGCGGGGCTAGTCTTCAGGTAAACTTTTCTTCTTAAATTTGGGTTTTTCCTTGAATTTTGGTTCTAACGCTCAGAGAGCGTGCAGGTAGTCCCTAACTGCTTTGGGGACGGAAAATACTGAGGAGCTGCACTTCCTGCAGGGGTATATGTACTAGGGGCTGACGGCAGATTGAAATCTGATCCGTCTCCAACTACTAACAGGAGTACACTATACCCATTGGTCCTGAGTCCATCTGCTACACGCTAGGAAATAAGAGATACCAGCCCCTCACACTCATTCCCCTCTCCGAGCACATCCCTGGCCCCCACACACACACTCACTCACTCATTCCCCTCTCCGAGCACATCCCTGGCCCCCACACACACACTCACTCACTCATTCCCCTCTCCGAGCACATCCCTGGCCCCCACACACACACTCACTCACTCATTCCCCTCTCCGAGCACATCCCTGGCCCCCACACACACACACACTCACTCATTCCCCTCTCCGAGCACAATCCCTGGCCCCCACACACACACTCACTCACTCATTCCCCTCTCCGAGCACATCCCTGGCCCCCACACACACACTCACTCACTCATTCCCCTCTCCGAGCACATCCCTGGCCCCCACACACACACTCACTCACTCATTCCCCTCTCCGAGCACATCCCTGGCCCCCACACACACACACACTCACTCATTCCCCTCTCCGAGCACATCCCTGGCCCCCACACACACACACACTCACTCATTCCCCTCTCCGAGCACATCCCTGGCCCCCACACACACACCACACTCACTCATTCCCCTCTCCGAGCACATCCCTGGCCCCCACACACACACAACACTCACTCATCCCCCTCTCCGAGCACATCCCTGGCCCCCACACACACACCCACTCACTCATTCCCCTCTCCGAGCACATCCCTGGCCCCCACACACACACACACTCACTCATTCCCCTCTCCGAGCACATCCCTGGCCCCCACACACACACACACTCACTCATTCCCCTCTCCGAGCACATCCCTGGCCCCCACACACACACACACTCACTCATTCCCCTCTCCGAGCACATCCCTGGCCCCCACACACACACACCACACTCACTCATCCCCTCTCCGAGCACATCCCTGGCCCCCCCCACACCACACACACACTCACTCATTCCCCTCTCCGAGCACATCCCTGGCCCCCCCCACACACACACACTCACTCATTCCCCCCTCCGAGCACATCCCTGGCCCCCACACACTCACTCATTCCCCCCTCCGAGCACATCCCTGGCCCCCACACACTCACTCATTCCCCCCTCCGTGCACATCCCCTGGCCCCCACACACCCACACACACTCACTCCTTCCCCTCTCCGAGCACATCCCTGGCCCCCCCACACACACACACTCACTCATTCCCCTCTCCGAGCACATCCCTGGCCCCCACACACACACACTCACTCATTCCCCTCTCCGAGCACATCCCTGGCCCCCACACACTCACTCACTCCCCTCTCCGAGCACATCCCTGGCCCCCACACACTCACTCATTCCCCCCTCCGAGCACATCCCTGGCCCCCCCACCACACACACACACACTCACTCATTCCCCTCTCCGAGCACATCCCTGGCCCCCACACCCACACACTCATTCCCCTCTCCGAGCACATCCCTGGCCCCCACACACTCACACACTCATTCCCCTCTCTGAGCACATCCCTGGCCCCCACACACTCACTCATTCCCCCCTCCGAGCACATCCCTGGCCCCCACACACTCACTCATTCCCCCCTCCGAGCACATCCCTGGCCCCCACACACTCACTCATTCCCCCCTCCGAGCACATCCCTGGCCCCCACACACTCACTCATTCCCCCCTCCGAGCACATCCCTGGCCCCCACACACTCACTCCCCTCTCCCCACCCTCCTCCGAGCACATCCCTGCCCCCACACCCACTCACTCATTCCCCTCTCCGAGCACATCCCTGGCCCCCACACACACACTCACTCATTCCCCTCTCCGAGCACATCCCTGGCCCCCACACACTCACTCACTCATTCTCCCCTCCAAGCACATCCCTGGCCCCCACACACTCACTCATTCCCCCCTCCGAGCACATCCCTGGCCCCCACACACTCACTCATTCCCCCCTCCGAGCACATCCCTGGCCCCCACACACTCACTCCCCTCTCCCCACCCTCCTCCGAGCACATCCCTGGCCCCCACACACTCACTCATTCCCCTCTCCCCACCCTCCTCCGAGCACATCTCTGGCCCCCACACTCTCATTCGTTCCCCTCTCCCCACCCCCCTCCAAGCACATCTCTGGCCCCCACACTCTTTCATTCCCCTCTCCCCACCCCCTCCAAGCACATCTCTGCCCCCCCACTCTCATTCCCCCCCTCCTGATACCTGGCTGTAGCTGCACATGCTGAAGATTCTTTTGCTGTTGCCTTCCAATGCCGCGCTGCTGGCCTTCCCGTTCCAGGTCTGCCAACAAAAATGTGTTCGCGAGGTATCCATCACCAAGGTTTGCAGCTCACTATCTGAATCCTGCTCTGATTGGCTTACTGCTGCAATATAGGGATAGGGTGTGCCTGCTATGGACAGGCTTCATCGCAGCAGCAGCAGCAGCCAATCACTGTAACATCAGAGCACAAGTCCCGCCCAACAAGCCCAAAAAAACGCGACTGGCAGAAAAAATAGCCCAATTAAAAGCAACCAGCGAATCGGAAAAAAAAAAACGCGAATGACTAGGAAAAGAAGCCCAATCTCGCGGTAAATAAGCGAGGTTGGCAACACTAGGGTTGGGTAGACTTGGCCTTCAGCGGTGGCGAGGCTTGGCCGTGGTGAGTTACAACGCTGATGAAGTCGTCATGTTTGTTATTACTCGGGAATATCCGGCAGCGCGGAGCCGGGCCCTGTAGTTGCAGTCATGGCAGGTTTTGGTGGTTATGAGCCTGCCCGTAAACGCTCACATGGAAGGGCCTTTAGTCTATCAGTATTCTCTGGAAGCTGATGGTGGTAGCTTTGGTTCTAGTGAGATTGCAGTAGTCTCTCTTACAAAATGTTAAAGTCTTGCAAATATTTCAGATTTATTCTGAACAAATAAATATAACAGTTTAATCAGCATGAGAAACAGTATTTGGGACCATTCGCTTAAAGAGCTTGCTGTGGCATATTGCGTATATTAAAAAAGTGTGCAGTCATTTAAACATCCTTGGCTTTAATATGCCGAGTAAAATCTGTATTGATATCTTTGTATATCTAAATCAGATTTAGATTGTGTCAAATCGAATGTATCGTGTGTTATCTATCTTTGGGTGAGCCAGGTGCATTTGATCTTTTTCATGTGTTTTTATGGTTTGTTGTACTGGATATATTTTTAAATTTTATGAATTTATAACAGGAGTAGAGTTGGGACAGTATTGGAGTCCTGGGATTCTTTTGTACATCTTGACAAAGGGCAGCTCTAGTGTTCAAGAAAGTGTCTAGCCAGGCACGTTTTACAAAATAAAAGTAGCTTATGGGTAAACCAAAAATAGAATAATACTCCTTTACTGCTTGGTGCATCATTTCATGCCCAGTGACAAGGCTAATCTGTAACAGTTTATCCCTCATTTTATTTAAGGGTTTACATTACTGAAGAAGACTATCCCATAATGCTCTGCCTGCAGAATTGAAAGCTAGGTATCAGAAAAAAATAAAGTAATAACAAATGTATTAAAGCACTACCCAGGGCTGAAAGGCAAATATTTAAAAGCTTATGAATACAAATTGCATCATGTTTATGTTTGGTTCACAGAAATGTGTTTAGAGAAGTGTTAATAGAACTCTATAAATTTGCATTAGGCTTTCATTGTTTCCAGAAATGCTTTAAAAAAAATTTCCTGCTTTTTTTTTTTACCTTGGTATTTAAATAGACAATAGGAACTTCTACCCAGCTATAACCAAGTGGGGTGGAGGAGTAGTCTAGTGGTTAGAGTAGTGGGTTGGAAAGTTAGGGTTCAAATCCTGCTTCTCCCATTGATGCTGCTTGTGACCTTGGGCAAGTCACTTCACCCTCTGTTGTCTAAAGTACAAACTGAAGGTCTCATTTACTAAAGCTTCTTCCTTATTCTAGGTCAATTGGGGAAAAGCTTAGTAATTAAGGCCATTAGATTGTAAGACCTTTGGTTGGGGACTAGGAAATACTTATCTGAATATAATTCACCTTGAGCTGCCAAAAAAAAGGTATGAACTAAAAGAAAAATGCAGTTCCAACTACTTCCCCCTGTATGGGGTTCATAGGAACTGCCAACCCTGTATGTACTCTCTACCAGGCCGATATAGTACAGTGCGCTCCATCGGAGCTCGCATTTGGACGTGCGTTTTGGACGCGCTAGCTTTACCCCTTATTCAGTAAGGGATAATAGCGTGTCCAAAATGCGCGTCCAATCCTCCCGAACCTAATAGCGCCCGCAACATGCAAATGCATGTTGATGGGCGCTATTGGGTATTCCTGCGCGATTCACTAAGTAAAATGTGCAGCCAAGCCGCACGTTTTACTTTCAGAAATTAGCGCCTACCTAAAGGTAGGCGCTAATTTCTCCAGGCACCAAGAAAGTGCACAGAAAAGCAGTAAAAACTGCTTTTCTGTGCACCCTCCGACTTAATATCAAGGTGATATTAAGTCGGAGGTCCTGAAAGTTTAAAAAAGTAGAAAAAAAATTGAAATAGGCCTGCGGCTCGCTGGTTGAAACCGGACGCTCAGTTTTGCCGGCGTCCGGTTTCTGAATCTGTGGCTGTCAGCGGGTTCGAGAACAGACGCCGGCAAAATTGAGCATCGGCTGTCAAACCCGCTGACAGCCGCCGCTCCTGTCAAAAAAGAGGTGCTAGGGACGCGCTAGTGTGTCTAGCACCTCTTTTTACCGCCGGGCTTAATTTTAATAAATTTAAAATACTGAATCGTGCGCACAGGAGAGTAGCCTGTGCGCGCGCTGGGAGAGTGGGCGCTTGCCCGCTCTCCTGTGTTTTTACTGTATCGGCCCGTTAGATTTTTAGATATCAAAATCTTAGACTATTGACAGACTTCATACAAGTTATAGCAGAAACATTTGTCTGAATCTGGTATCTGAGAGCTGTAGACATGAATTTGCAAAATGTATAGTATTTAATTTGAAAAGGGAAGTATTCACCTCTTCCTTCAAGGAGGCTCTCATTTTCTTTCAAAGAACAGGAAAATGCTTAATTTGAGAACATTAATAAGAAATTGTAGACAATGTTTAAGTAATATCTAGTGTGGGTCAAAATTAAGTTTCTCTTCTTTTCTTCTTATTCTTCAATTTAGCTGTTTCTAAAGATTGCTATGTTGATGTGTGTGTTGTGGTTGTAGCACTGTTTTATAGATTATACACCATGAGGAGATACAAATATTGCTACTTTTTTCAAAATCCAGTTGAAATTGAGGGCTGCTGGATTTCAGCAGCCCAGAAATTATGGTGCTAAATACTTTCTGAAGTTATTACAACATAATGCAGGGTGGCCAGCTCCGGGCCTCCCGAGCCACAAACAGGCAGGGTTTTCAGCATATGTAGAATGAATATGTGTGAGAGAGATTTGCATGCACTGCCTCCATTTTATGCAAATCTATCTCATGCATATTCATTGTGGATATCCTGAAAACCGGACCTGTTTGTGGCTCTCGATGACTGGCGTTGGCTACCCCTGTCATAATGTGATACAGGGTAGCAGCATACCTGATTTTTAAGTTGTCGATGTTGAATTATTGCTTTAATTTTTCTGATTTCCAAAAGATACTGATAGGTAAGGATCTTTATTTGTTATAGCTTTTATTAGTTTGCATTTCAAGTATGTTTTTTAATAAATACATTTTTGTTCCTTACTACATATCAATTAAATTTAACTACTTGATTTTCTTTGTGTTTTTTGTAGAACATGACAACCTGGGGCATATCAACAGAAATGTTCAGGCTAAGCCTGTTTCGATGTTAGCCTTTTAAAACCTTATGAGGGTCATAGTTATTGCATTACAATATTGCAATGAAGAAAAGAAAAATCAGGCAGAATCTTGATGACAAGACGCGATCAGGGAATGGAAAAAGTGCCTCAGGAGGTATCTTTGTAGTAGACTGTAAAAATGTGTCTGCCACTCATCCTCTAAAGGGAGCTACTCCAGACATACTTGAATGTCCTCAGGAATTACCCCCATCCCCAGATCAAAAGAAGCTTCTCAGTTCTTGGCAGTACAACCGAAATTTACTTAAATATTTAAACGATGATCGACTGAAGCTGCCATCTTTTTGCGATCTAGTTATTAAAGTAGAGGGGAAAAAATTTAGTGCTCATAAAGTGGTCGTTGCTGTCGGCAGTAGCTACTTCAATGCTTGTTTGAGTAAAAATCCTAACACGAATGTTGTCACTTTGGATCATGTCACCCAGTCTGTCTTCCAGCATTTGCTCAACTTTCTGTATACGTCTGAATTTTTAGTGTATGAAAATGAGATCCCTTCAATCTTAGAAGCTGCAAAGTTTTTAGATATTATAGATGCTGTTAAACTACTAGCTAATGAAAGTATTTGCCTACAGTCTGTTGTAACTGAATCTACATCACCAGCAGAGATTGTCGACGATTGTGGCAGTAAAGTGCCAAGCAGTCACAGGTGTACTTTTTGTGCTCGGAATTTCTGTTACAAAAAGTCTTTGGAAAACCACGTGGCTAAAGCCCATAAGTCACTTCCACTAGGAAAAAAACGTAAGCTAAACATCCTTGATGAAACAGAGCTTTCAATGAGACGATCAACAAGAAATCGTAAGTGCCCGGTTAAATTTGAGAACAGTGATGATGAAATCGATGCTGACTCTTGCAACAGCATGGATAAAATAGATTCCTACAAAGATGGGTCTGATAAAATTGACCTTGAAGGTTCGGGTAGTGAATGTAATGCAGATGAGGATGGACCGGAAGAGGAGACATCTGGAGATGATACTCCTGAAGATGACACACAAACTGAAGAGCAAAGTGATAAAGAACAAAATAATATCGAAGAAGCGACTGAGAATTCAGATTCTATACGACATTTTCCAGAAGGGTTAGCACCTGTGATTGTTCAGAGCAGTAGCAAAAAAATATTGAAGTGCCCTAAATGTGATAAAACATTTAATCGAAGAGGTAAGAGGTTGATTAAGGTTTTATTTTGTATGGTGAATGCGAGTTTTATGTTTAGACAATATTATGCAAGCATGCTGTTTTAATTCTTAAATATATAGGCAGTTGGTGCATTTCAAAAAGGGTGTGTTAAATGTCAGTCTGTGGGCCCTCAAAGGTTAAATCTGGCTCTTGAATCTCAGGTTATGTACCTCTGCTTAAGTACTGTGAAATTGCCTTCAATTACTCTTTAAAAAGTCCTTAATAGTGTTCAAGTTTATACTAGAAGCTAGATCTTTAAACAGTTATTGGACTAAGGAGTCCCCTTTCGGTTTAGAAAATGAGGGAAGAGGACCCTTTACAAATGATAACCTTTTTAAACTTTTTTTTTTTTATTTACTGGGTTTCTTAAAGCACTCTTGTTTATACTGTAACCTGCAGCTGGAAGTATGACCACATCTGCCTTGGTGCACTGTGAGGTCATTTTACAATGAAAATAGCAGTAGCAGAACATGGATTTCACGTTATACCTATGAGAGAAACTTAACTTAATTTTTTATTTATATTCTGCCTTTCATGATTTGTCAGCCACTTCAAAGCCCATTCAGGTACCATCAATTATTTCCCCTGTCCCTAATCTAAGGGAAATAATCTGTCCCCTGAGCGAAAAAGACCATGGGATTCACAAACCTGCAGTAAATAACCCCTTGTGGCTTTGTGAATCCTGTGGTATTTTTCCTCTGGGGGAAAATACCACGGGAGAGAGAGAGACTCCATCCATAATGCATGATGGCAGGTCGGGGTCTCTTGAGCTGCTCAACCCTGAGAATATCTTCCCCCACCCCCTACCCAGCCAACGGGTTAACTGAGAACACAGGAAAAGATCAGTGCCCCATGAGGCATTGTGGCAGCAGAGTGTGAGGAATTGGTTTTTGAGACATCTCTAATTTATTTGACAGGGGCAATAGTAAGTTTGGCCTGTTTACTATATTTGTTTTATTGCCCTTTTCTAATAAATGTTGAGAAGTAGAAGATGTATGTTGCATTAGCTCATAAGAAATCTCTGTTAGATCACGTTTGTACGTGGAGAAATGAAAACAAGAAATGCCCTGCTGTGGGTCAGACCTAAGTCCATTGAGCCCAGCATCCTGTCTTCTGACAATGGCCACTCTGGATCACAAGTAGCCGGCAGATCCCCAATAGTTAATCTGTTTCTTGTATTTCACTGCCAGGGATAAGCGCTGGCTTTCCGAAGTCAACTTGGTTAATAACTGTTTATTGACTTTCTTAAGGAACTTGTCCAAGAATTGAAAAATGTGCTTTGCCCAAAAAATAGTAGTGCATATATTCTGTTCAAAAGAAAAATAGTGTACTCCCATTTGGCCTACACATTTTTATTTATTACAAAGATTTGTTACTTGGTATACTACCAGAATGCTCTGAGTGAGATACTGATTACCAAATAATTAATCAATATGAGATCTGGAAGAGGTGTTCTTGCATACTGTTCTTTTACAGAGAAAGTAAAATCCAGGCCTTCCCCTTCAGCCACCATTTAGTATTTCACTTTTGAGACACATTGAGGTTATTACATGCAGCAAAATTGAGTGTGCATAAAAACCCATTAGCACATGCTGCTAGAGCTGGCTCATGAATAAATGGGTCCAAAACGGAAGCCAAGAACTTGTTCGGCAATGTTCAATCATCTTATTCATACTAGAAGGTCCCCTGTGTAAGCTCTCAAATCTCAGTTCATTCTGTTGGCTGTCTGCTGATACTAGGACACAGACATGGAGGGATACAATCCCCACATAAGGTGTTTTTGCTCATCTAAATACAAGAATGCCTCAAATGTTTTGTCATTTGAATTGATTGACTGGGGGGTCTTTTCATTCATCCTTTCAATGAAAATGTATTTCTTGACTTTTTCTTGCATCTACTACTTCAGATTCCTATATCATGACCCCTTGTTCTAGTACTTTCCTTCCATTGAAAAAGGCTTACCTCCTGGGCATCAGTCATAGCTTTCAGGTATTTGACTGTCTTTTGTATCTCCTGCTCGCCATTCTTCTGAGATGTACAGATTTAGATTCATAAGTCTCCTCTCATAGGGCTTTTGGTGCAAACCCTTTACCATTTTGGTAAGTTTCCTTTGGCCTGCTGCCATTTAATTCTTTATGATGAATGGCCTCCAGAATTGGACACAATACTCCCAAGTGAAATCTTTCCAGAAACCTGTATAATGGTATGATCATGACTTCTTCTGCTAGTTATGCCGGTGCCCATTCATCCTAGGATCTCTCTTGCTCTGGGCCACTGTCATGTCACACAGTTTTTCTACCTTGAAATTATCAGTTGTCTATCATCAAGTATTTATGCTTCTGGTTTTCACTTAAAAATGTATCCATTTTCTGGTCCCTGCTTGTCTACTGTTCTCCATCAACAAGCAGGCATGACTTAGTTGTGACACATGGGTGGTATTTGAGGGTACAGACACAATCCTGTCTCTGCAGTGAGCTCCTCGGTCTTTCTTCATCAGAGCAACCACACAGACTTGTCCCGGTCTCTCCTATATTTTTTTTTTTGGCCTTTTCTGCCTTGTTGCTGCTTTTGTATTCTGCCGTTATATTTCAGGGGCTGCCAAGGTAACTTAAGTTCTGTCAAAAAATAAATAAAGAGAAGAGTATAGAAAAGCCTAAAGCCAATAAGACCGCAGTGAGCAGTTTCAAGGCCTATATTTGTGGGCTTTGAATATCTAAAACAGATTCACACTTTGTCATCGCTACCTGGGCCCTGATTAAGGATTCTTTCACTTGTTGTAGCTGATTCTGAATGTCTCTTAGGGCGCAGCAGCACTGCATCTAGAAGATGAAGGCCCTAAGAGAAACACTAACCGGTAAGATCTTAAAGCCCTGGCATGAGGCTGAGCAGTCTTCCAGGAATAAGGTGTTGAACTTTTGGCTCCCCTCACTCTCTTTGTCGCTAGTTCCCACATCTATCTCAGATCAGGTGGCACAGAAGTCTTGTTTGGTGTGTTATGTATTAGATGTTTATGTGTTAGCTGTAATCCACCTTGGGGAAATTTTTATTATTGTAGAATATAAGAACATAAGAAATTGCCATGCTGGGTCAGACCAAGGGTCCATCAAGCCCAGCATCCTGCTTCCAACAGAGGCCAAAACCAGGCCACAAGAACCTGGCAATTACCCAAACACTAAGAAGAACCCATGCTACTGATGCAATTAATAGCAGTGGCTATTCCCTAAGTAAAATTGATTAATAGCCATTAATGGACTTCTCCTCCAAGAACTTATCCAAACCTTTTTTGAACCCAGCTACACTAACTGCACTAACCACCTCCTCTGGCAACAAATTCCAGAGCTTTATTGTGTGTTGAGTGAAAAAGAATTGTCTCTGATTTAGTCTTAAACGTGTTACTTGCTAACTTCATGGAATGCCCCCTAGTCCTTCTATTATCTGAAAGTGTAAATAACCGATTCACATCTACTCGTTCAAGACCTCTCATGATCTTAAAGACCTCTATCATATCCCCCCTCAGCCGTCTCTTCTCCAAGCTGAACAGCCCTAACCTCTTCAGCCTTTCCTCATAGGGGAACTGTTCCATCCCCTTTATCATTTTGGTTGCCCTTCTCTGTACCTTCTCCATCGCAACTATATCTTTTTTGAGATGCGACGACCAGAATTGTACACAGTATTCCAGGTGCGGTCTCACCATGGAGCGATATAGAGACATTATGACATTTTCCGTTCTATTAACCATTCCCTTCCTAATAATTCCTAACATTCTATTTGCTTTTTTGACTGCTGCAGCATACTGAGCCGACGATTTTAAAGTATTATCCACTATGATGCCTAGATCTTTTTCTTGGGTGGTAGCTCCTAATATGGAACCTAGCATCGTGTAACTACAGCAAGGGTTATTTTTCCCTATATGCAACACCTTGCACTTGTCCACATTAAATTTCATCTGCTATTTGGATGCCCGATCTTCCAGTCTTGCAAGGTCCTCCTGTAATGTATCACAGTCTGCTTGTGAATTAACTACTCTGAATAATTTTGTATCATCCGCAAATTTGATAACCTCACTCGTCGTATTCCTTTCCAGATCATTTATAAATATATTGAAAAGCACCAGTCCAAGTACAGATCCCTGAGGCACTCCACTGTTTACCCTTTTCCACTGAGAAAATTGACCATTTAATCCTACTCTCTCTGTTTCCTGTCTTTTAACCAGTTTGTAATCCACGAAAGGACATCGCCTCCTATCCCATGACTTTTTAGTTTTTGTAGAAGCTTCTCATGAGGGACTTTGTCAAATACCTTCTGAAAATCAAAATACACTACATCTACCGGTTCACCTTTATCCACATGTTTATTAACCAAACCCCTTCAAAAAAATGAAGCAGATTTGTTAGGCAAGACTTCCCTTGGGTAAATCCATGTTGACTGTGTCCCATTAAATCATGTCTTTCTATATGCTGTACGATTTTGACCTTGAGAATAGTTTCCACTATTTTTCCCAGCACTGAAGTCAGGCTCACTGGTCTATAGTTACCCGGATCGCCCCTGGAGCCTTTTTTAAATATTGGGGTTTCATTGGCCACCCTCCAGTCTTCAGGTACAATGGATGATTTTAATGATAGGTTACAAATTTTAACTAATAGATCAGAAATTTCATTTTTGAGTTCCTTCAGAACTCTAGGATGCATACCATCTGGTCCAGGTGATTTGCTACTCTTTAGTTTGTCAATCTGGCCTACTACATCTTCCAGGTTCACAGTGATTTCGTCCAGTTCGTCTGAGTCATCACCCCTGAAAACCATCTCTGGAACTTGTATCTCCCCAACATCCTCATTAGTAAACACGGAGGCAAAGAATTCATTTAGTCTTTCTGCAATGGCCTTATCTTCCCTAAGAGCCCCTTTAACCCCTCTGTCATCTAATGGTCCAACAGACTCCCTCACAGGTTTTTTGCTTTGGATATATTTAAAAAAAAGTTTTTGCCTCTATGGCCAACTTCATTTCAAATTCTCTCTTCGCCTGTCTTATCAATGTTTTACACTTACCTTGACAATGCTTATGTTTTATCCTATTTTCTCCAGATGGATCCTTCTTCCAATTTTTGAAGGCCGGCGTGGGAGCCAACCGGGCTCCCACGCCGACCACCAGCCTTTCCTGACCCCGGCCTAGCTTACCTGATTGCCCGCAATGCTTGCCGCGATCCGGCCTGTTTCCTCCGCGAACCGGCCTCCTCCGCCCGCAGGGCTGCGAGCCCCCACCCCCACCAGACCCGACGCTCCGAGGCCCGCCCCGCCGGGCGCAGGGGTGACATCAGCGACCAGGGACCGGCAGGATTTAAAAGGCCCTGCAGTCCACGGCGTCGCGTGCCGAAGGAGCGCGACAAAGGGGCCCGCCCCTTTGTGCGCCCCTTCGTGCAGCCCTGAAGTGACGCCTGAGCCCTCCTCTACACTGCCGCAAATACCACATCGTAGCCTCCACAACCGCAGACAACACCACCAGCATCCCACCTCCTTGCAATCAAGCAACCATCCAGTGTCCATCCAACACCCCCTCATCAAGCATTCAGCAAGCAACCATCCTACGTCCATCCAGCGCCCTCTCATTCCATCCAGCGAATACAGCAACAATTCCTCTCAATATTCATCCCAACATTCAATTCCTCATTCAGCACTCTACCAACCACCTCAGCATTCAACCTCTGTCTCGGCATTCAACCTCTGTCTCAGCATTCAACTTCTGTCTCAATCACCTCATCACTCAATCAACAGCCTCAGCATCCATCCAGCAAAAGATTACACAACCAAACATATTAGTCAGACCTCCTTAAAGAACATTTCCACAATCTATTACCGCCACAATATCATAGGTCACCTGATTCTGACAACCCCATCAAAGTCATCTCCCTAGTACAACCATGTTGCAAAGACACCCAATACATATATTACATCACAACTCCTTCTTGAAGATGAAGCCTACACTAAGATATCAACCTATAACCCGTAGAAATCTAACTCCTGTAATGATCTCACCAGTTACACAATTACTTGGTTTGGCTCTATTCACCTTATCACTCTTCAATGCCCAGTCAATCATAAAAAAAACCCACATCCTTAATGACCATCTGCTAGATACCAGACCAGACATCTGTGCCATCACAGAGACCTGGTTAAAACCCTCAGATACAGTCCTAATAAATCAATTGCCTACACAGACATATGATGTCTTCTCCTTACCCAGAAAGAAAAAAAAAGGAGGAGGTCTCCTAATAGCTGCAAAAAAACTTTTTAACCTCACGCAACAACCTATCCATACTATACCCAAACTTGAAGTTGGTTTATTCAAATCCAAATCACTTCAAATCCTCCTCACCTACGCTCCTCCCGGACTTTTAGATTAAGATGCCTCTCCTATGGTAGAAGTTATAGCCAAATACTTAAAACTAGACTCTCCTGCCATAATCATTGGAGATTTTAACCTCCACATCGATGCCAATCCTCGAACGACCAAAAACTGCCTAACTTGGATCTTTCAAATCCCAACTCAGCTATCACCTCATGGCAAAACATCACTGAAATAATAGCCAACGATTTATGCCCACTGTCAAAAAAAAATATAAATCCTTCCCATAAAAATAAGCAACCGTGGTTCTCAAACGAACTCCGCACTCAGAAGCAAAATCTAAGACGGAAAGAAAAAGAATGGAGAAAAAACCCTAACCCGCTCTCTCTCTCCATATACAAAACAACTCTCCATCAGTACAGATCAGCTACACTTCGAACTAAAAGAGATTTCTATGCTCACCGCATCCACGATATGCTGTATGATGCGAAGGCCCTCTTCTCTTATGTTTCGGAACTTACCAAAACGGCTCTTCCTAATATCCCTGACGATACAGCTCAATCGAAGGCCAATGACCTGGCCTTATTCTTTCAAAATAAAATCACCAATACCCTGGCCAGATTACCTGTCAGCACAAATCCTCCTCATCCAGACACAGTTCTCCTACCAAACCCAGACATAAGATTGGACTCCTTTGATTCGACCCACACTTTAGAGGTAGAATCGCTGATAAAAAGAATGAAACCTTCGTCCCACCCGCTGGACCAAATACCTTCCAAGATACTGATTCTCATACCAGAATACATATCCAAATATCTAGCCGATATCATCAATTGTTCCCTTACACAAGGAATATTCCCGGACGCTCTCAAATTGGCCACGCTCAAACCCATACTCAAAAAAATCCAACCTGGATCCAGAAGACCTCAACAATTACCGTCCCATATCAAATCTCCCATTTGTAGCTAAGATCATGGAGAAAATTGTAAATAAGCAACTCTCAAATTACCTAGAAGACCACAATATACTTCACACATCACAATATGGTTTCCGAAAAGAACACAATACTGAAACCCTCCTCACCTCCCTCCTGGATCAACTATATATTGGTTTTGATTAAAGGACAGTCGTTTCTCTTAGCACTCCTCGACATCTCCGCGGCTTTTGATACGGTAAATCACAATATCCTTCTAAACCGGCTCTCAGACATAGGAATTACAGGTTCAGCCCTCAGATGGTTCGAATCTTTCCTTAGTAATAGAGGCTATAAGGTAAAAATTAAAAACAAGGAATCACCTCATACTAATGCTCCTTTTGGCATCCCCCAGGGCTCCTCCCTATCACCCACCCTGTTTAATATCTACATTCTCCCCCTCTGTCACCTACTTTCAAACCTCAAACTCAAATTTTATATCTACGCAGATGACCTTCAAATTTTAATCCCTATATCCAAATCACTGGACTCAACACTCAGGTTATGGAACTCTCATCTACAAACTATAAACCATTACTTATCCAGCCTCAACCTCGTGCTCAACACTTCTAAAACCGAACTCTTGTTAATTACCCCAGAAGGTAGTCCCATACTCCTCCAATCACAAAATATTCCACATATATCACACGCCAGAGATCTTGGAGTCTTAATCGACAGTCACCTGAACCTAAAGCATTTTATAAAATACACTACTAAGGAGTGCTTTTACAAGTTACAAGTACTTAAAAAACTCAAACCGCTCCTATTCCACTACGATTTCAGATCCGTCCTCCAAGCCATTCTGTTCTCCAAGATCGACTATTGCAATTCCATTCTGCATGGTCTTCCAGCCTCTACCATTAAACCTCTCCAGTTGCTACAAAATGCAGCGGCAAGAATTTTGACAAATACCAATCGGAGGGAGCATATTTCTCCTATTCTAAAAGATCTCCACTGGCTCCCAGTAAACTTCCGGATCCTTCATAAATCTCTCACAATCATTCATAAAAATATCCACCATCAGACCCCGCTTGATCTGTCTTATCCTCTCAGACTGCACTCGACGGCCAGGCCTTTAAGGGATGCCTACAAGGGATCTTTACACGTTCCTACAATCAAATTAGTGCACCACGCAAACATCAGAGACCGGTCATTCTCTACCGCAGGCCCTTCCATGTGGAACGCCATGCCTCCAGACCTCAGACTGGAGACTTGTCTAACAACTTTTAAAAAGAAACTAAAGACATGGCAGTTTAGCCAAGCCTTCCCCACTACAAACCCCATTGTCTGATCTAGAATGGTCCACCACTCACCTTTTAAACAAATTTTTCCATATTTTCCCATGCATAGTATCCATTAAAGAGGTTGGCCCCTTGCCCCCTCTTCTGTATATAGTATTATTTTTATTTCATTTTATGTATTTATTGTTCCGTTCACCCCTTCTTTATTTCCTACTCCAAGTTAAAGCTTCCTTGTTATAATGTAACTGCATGCTCTGTATCTCTTGTTGATTGGTTAATTTTATATTCTGCTTAGTTCATTGTAAACAGAGTTGATTTGATTTGTATCAAGAAAGTCGGTATATAAAAGCCTTTAAATAAATAAATAAATAAATAAATAAATAAATAAATGTTTTTTTGGCTAAAATAGCCTCTTTCACCTCACCTTTTAACCATGACGGTAATCGTTTTGCCTTCCTTCCACCTTTCTTAATGTGCAGAATACATATGGACTGCGCCTCTAGGATTGTATTTTTAAACAATGTCCAAGCCTGTTGAATGCTTTTAACCTTTGCAGCTGCACCTTTCAGTTTTTTTTCTAACTATTTTCCTCATTTTATCAAAGTTTCCCTTTTGAAAGTTTAGTGTTAGAGATGCAGATTTACTTATTGTCCCCCTTCCAGTTATTAGTTTAAATTTGATCATGTTATAATCACTGTTGCCAAGTGACCCCACCACTGTTGCTTCTTTCACCAAATCTTGCTTTCCACTAAGAATTAAATCTAAAATAGCTCCCTCTCTTGTTGGTTCCTGAACCAATTGCTTCATGAAGCAATCATTTATTACATCCAGGAACTTTATGTCTCTAGCAAGTCCTGATGTTACATTTACCCCGTCAATATTGGGGTAATTGAAATCTTACCAAAATGAGTCACCAGTTATCCACCGCAACCAAAATCTATCAATATCAAGGTGGAAAGCAAAATAATTTACTATGTATAATAGCTTAAGAAGGTGTCAGCAAGCCTGACGTTGTGTGACTTTCTCAAACACACCAACCGGTCTTCTCAATCATTCCCCTTCTTTTAATTTTAATCTTTCTCAAAAGAATTTTTTGTTAATAGTTTTTTTTTTCTAAAAATAGTCCTCCATCTATGAAAAGTAGACTCTTAAGAGATTTTACTTGTACATATGATAGCCCAACACGGCCAGTGTTTCATTGTTAAGCTTCTTCAGGGGCATGTGAAGACCATGCAGATAAGTCTTTATCCTACAACAAGATAAAATAAAATCCCTTAGAATATTATCATATAGAAGATGAAAGAATATATACTTATCTTTAAGTTCATCAAGCTACCCATTCACAAGGACATAACGTCTCAACTTTTGTAACCGGAACAGGGAGGAGGGATTGAAGCCGAGGCTCGCGTCTCTTTAAATGTTCAACTGTTTTATGACGTCACTAATTACGTAAAATATTCATGACGTATCCTCTTACCATGTTCTATCAATCATAATAGACAGTGGTGATTAGGAATTTACATTATCCTAGGAATGGGTGCAAATCTAATTCAGCGTTCAGTCCCATAGGTGCAACTGTATTTAATCGGAAAATCCAACGCTGTTCAGACTGTTCTCCACCACGCCAATGCAAAGGAACATGGTCAATTGCACAGAATTGTAAATCAGAAAAAGAATGTCCAAATTCTGTACAGTGTGTCACTAGGGGTTCATCTTGTCTTACATTATTAATGTTCGATCGATGTTCGATCATTCTTGTTTTCAGTATTCGTTTGGTCTTTCCGATGTAGAGACGTAAACAGGGACATTGTACTAAATAAACAACCATAGAAGAATTGCAAGTCGTATTATGTTTTAAAAAAATCTTATAGCCAGAATTTACTGTTAGGCAATGTTGAATTGACATCGATGACCCACATACTGAGCAGTTGTGACATGGTTGATGTGAACCAATGAAATCTTCAGACTGTATAGGGTCAATGGAACTGTCCGACCTCACTAAGACATTTTTTAAAATTGGTGGCCCGGGAGAATGTGATACGAGGGAGAAAACATTTGTATCAAAAACATTCGTATCACATTCGTATCAAAAACATTCGTATCACATTCTCCCGGGCCACCAATTTAAAAATTGTCTTAGTGAAGATGGGAATAATACGTACGGACTTAATACGTCTCCGGATACTTCCCCATCTTTGCTTTGTGAAGCTGGCAAGGCAGTGCTCTGTGGTCCTATCATTGCCTATGTGGTTTATACTAAATCGAATTAGAAATGCTGATATTCTGAGATTGACAAAAGTTATGAAGGCAGCTCAGTCTCAGCATGTCTGACTTGTCAGAGCTATCCAAGTTTAAAAGCGGACCAAGCGTGTGCTGCCTTGAACTATCTTTTGCACCAGATGGCAGTAAAGTCTTTGAGCTTCTTCCAATACCAATTATACCATTTTGGTAAAAAACCTAGTAGGCTTTTAGCCAATTTAGTGCGTATTTGTGGATCCAGATCCAACATAGTAGGTATTAAAGACAGTATGGGAAATCATAAACATCAGCTCCCTGATACTAAGGCACGGTTCTTGGAGAATTGTGAGGGGTTATACCAACATAAAGATGAATGTAGCTGCCCGGGAGCCTTTTTCCTCAGTTTCTTTGACCCAGGGTTTCTCAGGAGTTGGAGAGCAAGCTTAATTCCCTTATTCCTGATGGGGAGATATTTACAGTCATTCAAGGTTTGATGTTAGGGAAGGCTGCGGGGATTGATGGCCTTGGCTCAGAGTTCTATAAAATACTCCCTGTACTGGTTAAGTTTTACAATGAGATTATGCCCTCTATGAATCAATCGGTTATTGTTGTCTTACCTAAGAAGGGCAAGGATCCCCTGGAGGTGGGATCATACCATCCTTTCTCCCTTATCAATGTAGATAGGAAAATATTAGCTGCAGTATTGACGACTCCCAAATGATTCACACGGATCAAATGGGTTTCGTGAAAGGCTGTCATGGTGTTAAAAATGTACATAGATTAATTGCTGCGCTTTCTCACCTATTTAAAATGAAAGCAATTATTCTCAGCCTAGATGCAGAAAAAGCCTCTGATTGGCTTTCATGGGCCCTTTGGGGGCTTGCGAGGGTCCATCCCCAGGATTAATATCTTTCCCCTGCAAAAGGCCAGGAGGGCTATACGGTTCCTGGCAAGGGCCCTTGCCCCCAGACTAAAGAGGATAGGACTTTTCAGCTTGGAGAAGAGACGGCTGAGGGGGGATATGATAGAGGTGTTTAAAATCATGAGAGGTCTAGAATGTGTAGATGTGAATTGGTTATTTACTCTTTCAGATAATAGACTAGGGGACACTCCATGAAGTTAGCAAGTAGCACATTTAAAACTAATCGGAGAAAGTTCTTTTTTACTCAACGCACAATTAAACTCTGGAATTTGTTGCCAGAGGATGTGATTAGTGCAGTTAGTATAGCTGTGTTTAAAAAAAAAAAAAAAGGATTGGATAAGTTCTTGGAGGAGAACTCCATTACCTGCTATTAATTAAGTTGACTTAGAAAATAGCCACTGCTATTACTAGCAACGGTAACATGGAGTAGACTTAGTTTTTTGGGTACTTGCCAGGTTCTTATGGCCTGGATTGGCCACTGTTGGAAACAGGATGCTGGGCTTGATGGACCCTTGGTCTGACCCAGTATGGCATGTTCTTATGTTCTTAACGCAATACGGTTTCTCGGGACAAATGTTGGGGTGGCTTCGAACCTTATTTAGTAACCCTAGAGCTCGTATTCTTGTTAATGGCTCCCTGTCATTACCTTTTGTTTTGCATTGTGGGGTTTGGCAGGGATGCCCCCTCTCTCCGCTGTTGTTCATTCTGGCAATAAAATCTCTGGTGATACAACTAAGACGTGATGAGTTATTTGGGGGGGTTCGCCATTGGTAAGCATCGAATGAAAGTTGCAATGTTCACAGATGATATTCTTTAATTTGTAGATCATTCACAAAGTAGCATACCCTTAATCATTAACATATTTTCACAAGTTCATCTTATAGCAGGTTTAAAAATCAATTTTACCAAGTCTGAGGCTTTAGCATTAGACCCCAACCTGGTTGCATCTTGGGTGGGTCCCTTTCCTCTCACTTGGACACCAGATAAAATTAAAATATCTGGGGGTATGGATTCCTATGTACCTATCTTCCTTGTACGAGCTGAGCCTGCACAAGAGATTCTGGCATTCCCTTCCGTTACCGCTTTTTGATAGGTGCGCACTATTGAAGAAGGTGATATTCCCAAAAATTCTCTATAAATTACAGATGCTTCCCTGCTGGCTTACAGCTTGGGATATTAACTTGCTGCACTCTTCCTTCCTAACTTTTATTTGGAATGGTAAGGGGGCAAGGATAAGTATAGCCAAACTTATGGGTGCCAAGGAGGCGGGGGGCATTGACTTTCCTAACTGACCCCTAGATTCATCAAAATGTGATAACATATGTGCTAAGAAATAGGGGAATGTTTATGGAAATTTTAGAATTACCACACCACGCGATACTACCGATGCAAAGCATCTCGCACAAAGAGAGAGCCAGAGCCTATCTACAAGGCCATCATAGTAGTCAAGTATTTATAAGCCAATAGGAGGGTCCTCAAATAGAGTGAGGTGTTGGTGGTGGTTTAGGGGCCCGTTTATCATGCAGAGTGAGATGTACGAACAGCATAGTACACCTCGGTGAAGATTTGACTTCATTTGGAGTGAAGAAAGTCTCACAAAGATGAAATTTTGTACTATGTTCTCTCGCCCTAGCTTGATTAGTACCCTGTTAATAGAGTCCATCTTTGAGACTTTCCTCACTCCAAATGAAGTCAAATCTTCACCGAGGTGTACTGTGCTGTTCGTACATCTCACTCTGCATGATAAACTGGCCCCTAAACTACCACCAACACCTCACCTCGAGCTATTAGATGACCTTACTATTGGCATTTAATAGTTGCATACTGTGAAGGCCTCTCTAAAGGCTTGCTCTGCTCTGCCCAGCCCAGAAATGGCTGAAATACAATTCTAAAAATGTTTTGTAAATTGCATTACGGTCATTTCAATCATATTGCACAGCTTAACGTCAGGAAAAAAGGTGTAGTTATTTCTGGCGATAAAACCGAGTGATAGCATGCGTTATGCTATTGCACGGTGCGATATCGCCCCTCATTTTCATAATTCCCGCCCCTTCCCAAAACTTGCATTCGCATCGTGCGATCATTATCGCATGCGTTATGGTGTTAACTGCTAACCATAACCATTCATCCCCCCCCCCCCCCAAAAAAAAAAAATCCTGTTACTGTTTTGCTGCTGACTGAAAAAATGCTGTCACGGCTGCTTGTCCTATGCAGTGCAGGATCAGCAGATCTGGCAGCCAAGTTTGGAAAATCCTCGCTGTGCTAACATTTTTCAATGAGCGACTTACTAGCAAGGTAGTGTTTAGCATGCCCCCATGCGGTATGTCAGCTGGGGTTTGTGCGCATCTGACCTAGCCTCTTTCTCAACTCGTTAATTTGTTATGTTCAAATGTATTGTTTACTTGCCTTAAATTCCTTGACCTTTTGAGATGTGCCTATGAAGTGCGCTATGCAGGGTGCAGTGTAGAAACTGATTATAAATAAAAGAAAAACATCCTTATTTTGTGAGGTTAATGTTTTTATTATTTTCCCTTTGGGACACACAGTAAGGTTGATCTTAAATGTGGAATTTTCTCTTAAAGCTGAGGTCTTACTCTGTTACTTTTATCATATTTTACATTTGTTCACTGTGGTTTCTATTATGGAGCAACATAAGTTTTTGAAAGATATGTAGGGACCATTTTGTTTCCATTTTTTTTTTTCCCTGGGAATCAGTGTTTATTGCAACAAGAACAAAAAATATTTTTCCAGGTTAATAAGTAATTTTTTTTTTTTTTTAATTTTGTTTCTCCTGTTTTTGTCTTTTTGTAATAAACGCTGCTAAATACAAACTGAAAGTGAAGGTCCCTGAAGATATGTAAGCATTTCTTACAGAGAACCTTTTCAGCATGCATGGGTCCTCTTGTCTAAAGGCAGACTCATAGCCAGATCTTGTTGGTGGGTTTTTCATCTTGTTGCATGTCTGTTGGTAAGTGTACTCGTCACTGTTCATCTCCAAAAACACACATCCAGTGACATTGATTTCAATAGCCAAGTGACACCATTTAATACTTCTGAATAGCTTTTGGCTGGGTATCGTTTGAAATCTCTTGCAAATCTTCACGGTGGTGCTATTGGGTGCGAAACCGGCAGCGATCGCAGGACCGCCCCCCATTAGCGCGATTTTCTAAAGTATCGCAGGCCTGCGATACTTTAGAAAATAAGGCCCCAAGTGACTGACGTGAATAACTTGTTCATGCTTGTAGTGGTACTGTCTCTCACAAGAAAAGCTGCCTTCTGGCTGATTTCAGTGCATGAGAATGAGTAGGCGTGAAGATGCCAGGGGACACGGAAGCAATTTTATAGAAGTTAAATAAGTGCATTGTTGACAGAGCTACTGAGTAAGAACTTAATGCATTTTCATAGCATATAGATATTCCAGAGTAGTAATAATAGCTTGAAAGGGTTTGGGGGTATTTGTACAGCAGTAATGAGGCTGAACATTATTCATTGTGCTTTTTGGGAAATTATTGGAATCAACTTTTAGCTTTAGAAATAATTTGTGTTTGAACATAATACATGTTCAATGTTCAGCATTGAACTGGCCAGCAGTAATCTATTGTTGACACAGTATTCAGCCAGATGAAACGAGAGATCGTAATTCACTTTCTGACTGTTATCAATTTCTTTTAACTTATACTTCACTCTTCTCAAAAAGAGTAGCATAAAAAATAACAAAATAGTATACAATAAAATTACAGAATTTCAGTAGGATACAATATTATTTGGCAAGGCCAGCAGTTGACACCAAGTGGTCTCCTGAATGTGTGACTCAGCCTACAGAACTTGCCCTTTAGTTAGAAGAGGAAGGGACGTCTAAAGGCAGATAATGATAAATTCCTCACCAAAGGGGAATACAAGTTGTTACTGCCCTGTATGTGGGAGGAGGAGGAGATTCTGATTAGATCTGGATAGTAGTTTTTAAAAATGGTGAAAGCCTTCTAAAGAGAAGTTGGTTAAAAAAAAATATTAGTAGATATTAGGGGAAGCTGGAAATAAGTAGCTTTGTGGTGAAGGGTTGATGTGACACATTTTTGGTTTTGAATGGCAGAGATCCGTCCAAAAAAAAAAGTTTCATCTAACACTCTTAATTGTTTTCTAGGGAAGTATGAAAGCCATACACGGGTGCACACAGGAGAGAAACCCTTTCAGTGTGACATCTGCCATCAGCGCTATTCAACCAAGTCCAACTTAACCGTTCACAGAAAGAAGCACAGCAGCGAGACCGACTTCCATAAGAAGGAGCACAAATGCCCCTACTGTAGTAAACTTCATGCCAGCAGGAAAACATTAGGCAAGCACGTGAAGAGGCAAGTGGTGGCCGGCTGTGTCTTACAGCAGCGACCGGCTGTGCAGCACCAAAACAAAAAAACTGCAGCAGAGTGTATGGGCTTCCTTCATTTTTGAATGCTTTAAGTGTTAGTGTTTTAAGAGCTGAGGTTGGCAAGTAAGCAGTGGGAAGTTTATTTGTTTTTTTTATTGCTGATCCAAGATCACATTTAGAATTTGCCAGCTGTTTCAAAATTATGCTGTTGCTTGGAAAAGTGTGCTGATTCTACCTGCTTATAAGATGGGGTTTTCTACAATTCAGATTGTCTTTAAATCTTTTAGGTTTCATCCCGAGAGCATCAAAGAATTTCTTTCTATAAGGAGGATAAAGATTGAAGAATGGGAGTGTGAGGTAAGGCCCTTTCACCTTATATGCAACACTTTTGGCCTTTTGTACCACAGTTATTTAATTGAAGTAGATGTTAAGCCCCCCCCCTTTTTTTTATTACATTTTATATTTTTTAATGTTTTGTTACATATATAACTTTCACCCATGGGCAGAGCGTCCATAAGGGCACAGTGAGGGAGGCGCAGGCACCACCAACTTTGAAGTGAGGCCTGCTGTGCACCACCAACTGTGTGCACATCCAGGAGAGTGGCAGCCGCGAAGAGGCCTGGGAAGGCCGCTGGTGGACCCCATCTCACCGGCAGCTGAGAAGAGGAAAAGGCTTGTTCTCTTGCTTCTCTGTGTGCCAGCCTTCAAACTGCGTGGATGGGACGGGGCACTAACGCAAGCGAGGAGCAGCGGGAGAACAGCTTCCTTCCTCTTCTTGGCCTCTGGCGGCCTCCCAGGCCTGCTGTTCTTCTTCTCAGCTGGTGGCAGCCTTGCAGACTCGATGGGGAGGCTGCCGTGTGTGTGTGTGTGTGTGTGTGTGTGTGTGTGTGTGTGTGTGTGTGTATGAATGGTAGCCTGCATGGGGGTGTGTGTGTGAGAATGGTAAGCTGTCTGGTTGTGGGTATTGGTATTTGTGTGTGTGTGTGAATGGGAGCCTGCCTGAGTGTGTGTGTGTGTGTGTGAGAGTGGGAGCCTGCACATGAGAATGAATGCTTTGTGTGTGCTCGTATGTATAGGAGTGGCAGCCTGCATGTTTGTGTGGCAATATGAAGCTGTGCGAGAGAGAATGCGTGTCTATGGGGGGGGGAGGGGAATGAGAGTTTGCATTTGAGAGTGAGAGCCTGTGTGTATGTATGTATGTATGGGAGTGGGAACCTGCTTGTGAGAACCTAGGTGTCTCTATGAGATAGCATGTAAGAGTGAGAGTTTGTATGTGTCTGAGGGGGAATGGGAGCTTGTTTGAATGAGAGCATGTAAGAGTGAGAGCTTGAGTGTGTGGGAATGGAGCTTGCAAGTGAGAGCATATGAGAATGGGAGCCTGTGTGTACATGAGAGAGCATGCAAGAGTGGAATCCTATGTGAGAGAAAGCTTGTGTGTGAGAGCACGCATGTGAGAGAGAGCCTGTGTGTATGGAGGAAGGAAAGAAGACAGAAGAAACAAAGATTAAAAGAGTCTTAAAAAGGAATAAATAGACAAGGGGAAAAAGAGGCTGGGACCAACTGATTAGAAAAAACAAGATCAGACAACAAAGGTAAAAAAAAATAAAAAATTTGCCTTTCAGCAATTGGAATATGCCATCTTTGGGAATGCGCATTTCTTATATATTTGTATTTTGCTTTTTCTTCAGTATTCCAAAGTTCAGAGTCTGGTTTTGCCTGCATATTTCTGTGTCTAATTTGTAGTCCCTTATTCTGTATTAGGTATTCTGTATTAGGCTAGTCTGTATTGACTAGTGTGTGGTTTCTCTGTAGGAATTTGTAGTAGTCTGGCTTTTTCTATTTGCCTAATAGGTGGTGTATTAGTGTTCTAGGGCCTAATGTGTTATACACAGGCTCTCACAGGCAGGTACGTGAGAGAGAGAGGGAGTGTGAGCATTGTCATGTAAATGAGAGAGGGAATGTGCGAAAGAATGAATGTGTTAGTGTGTGTGTGTGTGTGTGTGAATGAGAGAGAGGAGAGTTTGTGTGGCCCTTCCTCCACAATCTATGATGATCTCAGGGTGAGTAGAAATCAAAAGGTCCCAGGCATGGAGACCAGGACATTTAATCCTTATTTTTAATTATTGGGTATAATTTAATGTTTCTATTTTTTTTTTAACTTTTTTTGGGGGGGTGGGGAAACAAAACATTTTTTAATTATTGGATGTTTTATTCATCAGATGTATTGAAATATTTTTTTGATGTTTTGGAAAAACTAGAACAAATTTATACAAGTTTTTTAAAATTATTGGATGTTCATGGGCTATGTTGACATTTATTCTTTTTATTATCATGGTTTTTATATTATGAATGATGTTTTATGTCTCTTGAATTTATTGCTTGATGTTTTGTGAGGAATAATACAGTCAGGCTTTTGGTTTCCAGTGCAGTTTTTGGTGGCACATTTCTATTTTGTATTTGGTGAGGGTTTGTCTATTTTAAAGGTTCAGTTCTTGTGCAACTTGAATTTTTGCTGTGAAAATTATGGTACTTATCACTGGCTTTTATGGCATTATGGTCCTCTCTTTTACGTTTCTGTTTTAAACAGAAGTTTGTTCATTAATTTCATTTGAATGCAGAAGAATGGTTTTGAATGTTCTTGCAGAAAATATTTTTTTTCATTCACATTTTATTGTAACTGATGTTAGTAGATTAGGCGATTATTTTAAGGGATGGCTTTAGGTAATTTTTCCTCTAAGGATTGGGTTGCTGTGAGCATAGAATTGCTAGGCTTTATGCATCAAAGGTAATGTAGGAGGGTGGACTGTGCTCTAGGGCACCTGACAGCAGCACATTTTCTGGTGCCCCCATCACTTCAGCAGTCACCCTGCGCTCCTGCTTCCACCAATATACAGAGAAAACAAATCAGTGTTGCAGTAGTCATTAAAGTTAAGCACGGCTTTCTGCTTGTTCCAGTGGGCACTCCTATTTGACAGAAATCCCCAGTCCCTTTTCAGCTAACACTCGTTTTAAATAGGGGATTTGAAAAGTGAAAAAATAAGTGGGGAATTGGGGGAGGGGGGGTGGACGACTATAATGCTAGCTAGAGGATTGTAAGACTTGTTTTGCTTGCCAGGAATGCAAGCAAGTCAATAAGCCTCCTGCTTAAAAAAGAAACCCTGTGACATGAGGCGGCAGAGTACTGGAGGTAGCCTCTTCATTTCAGTGGCAACTGTTTTTTGTCACTTCAGATCTGTAGCAAATCCTTTACCCGAAGACCACACTTGAAGGAGCACATGATCCTCCATTCTCAAGACAAGCCCTTCAAGTGCACGTACTGCGAGGATCATTTCAAATCCCGGTTTGCACGACTGAAGCATCAAGAAAAGTTTCACCTTGGTACGTAAGCCTCCGCGCACAGAAGTGATTACAACAAAAACCATTGTGCCCACTTTCTGCATAAAACGGGATGGCCTGTTCTGCACATTTCTGGGTTTGGGTTTTATTCCTTTTTTTTTTTTTTTAATAAAGTATTATTTCCTTAATTTAATACATTTGGTCCAGTGTAAATCTGATTCTCTGGTAAGATGTCATGGTTTTCCTTTCGTTTATAGGACCATTCCCGTGTGACATTTGTGGCCGTCAGTTTAATGACACTGGAAATCTGAAGCGTCACATAGAGTGCACTCATGGAGGAAAGAGAAAATGGACTTGTTTCATCTGTGGAAAATCAGTAAGAGAAAGGTGAAAAATGAAGCTTCACTATGCAGTGAAAACCAGGCTTGTTAAAGTACTGCAGCAGTACCAGCTTGCTTTACTTAAAATATCAGCTTAAATGTATCTTGACTCGGATTTATGCTAAAGATTCCCTTTTTTTTTTTGTCCTGGTTTTACAATTAGTGGTTTTACATTATGGCCAAATCCCCCCCCCCCCCCTCCCCCCATTACTTTTTAAAATATTTCCTTCTGTGAGTTCACTTTTCATCGTAGCAGCTCCTCAATTTCTTTGATTCAGAAGGGTGGAAGTGGCTATGTGGGAGGAACTTTCACAAGTTTTAAAATACTAAAATCTCTGTGGGAATTTAAATACAAAAATAACTTATTAGGAGATTTGTAATTGCTTAGCTATATAAGAACTTCACTTTTTGGTTGTTCAGGACATGAGGTTAAAGCAAAAATTGCAGGATCAATGTAAGTGCTGAACAGAAGAGAGTGGCCCCCTATTCTCATCAGATATCCCTGCTTAAGACTCGACCGTACAGTAATTATTGGTGTAGCTGGAAGCTCATCTCTTAGCCAGCCACTTTTTTTTTTATCCTGATCTCTCATCTTTTTCTTCTCCAGAGCTTTTCCCTTCTACAGTAGCGCTTCTCTCCATCCCATGCCACGTCTGCCATCACTAGATAACTCTTTCTAACTTCAGTTGGGCTTTCATACACATCATCTGCACATTCCTCCGCTGCAGTGATAAGTTGTTTTCTGGACTGAATCTGGAAGAGTAACATGAAGCTAAACATCCATTTGTATTGATTTATTTTTTTATTTTATTTAGGCCTTTTTATATCTAATCTAGAAAGAGTTTTGTAATTACAGTTATACACCTCTGCTTTTCTTACTGTCAATTTTATTTTGTTTTATAATTGTGCTGACAACTATAAAAATTATTTATACTAAAAAAAAAAAAAATTCTCACGTAGAAAAAAAGGTCTTTAATTGTGAAAACAGCTATTAGCAAGGAAATGTTAAGGCAGTTTATCAGCACCAAAATGTTAATTATGCTGCTGTAGGCAAAATAAATTCTGACTTTGTAAGCAGTGTTTGAGAAATGTATTCTGCTTTGTACTTTACATGCTAGATGGTAGCTAAGGCCAGAAGGATGCTGGGCTTCATAGATAGGGAAGTATAACTAGCAGGATAAAGGTGATAATGCTCCTATACAGGTTCTGGAGACTGTATCTCAAAAGGAAAGAGACAGGATAGAAGCGGTCAGAGAGAGGCAACCAAAATGATGTGCACCGAAAGATATATGAGACTGAAAGACCTAAATATATGTATACCCTGGAGGGAGGGAGAGGGGAGATAGGATACAGACTTTTACATACCTTAGAGGAATAAATGATGCACAAGAATCAAACCTTTCCCGATGGGAAGGAAACTGTAGAACTAGGGGGTCATATTCGAAACTCCAAGGGTGTAGACTCGGGCATTACATCAGGGAGTATTTCTTCACTGATGATGGATGCATGGAATGCTCTTTCAGAAGAGATGGTGAAGACAAGTACAGTAGTGGAATTACCACCCAAGCAACTTGCTAGGCAGACTGAATGGACCATTTGGCCTGCCATTATTTTCTATGCTGCTATGTCTGGAAAGTTCCACAATCAGTAGAAATGAGACTGGCTATATACAGAAATACTCTAGTTTTTTAACCTTTGGCCGCTCAGATTTTTTTTTAGATTTCTTGAGTATGGAGAAGAACTTTAAAAGGCATAGTTAGAACATGGAATGGTAACCTTGAATCAGCTGTTGGTCACACGTGTGCATGCATTTGCCAGCTTGTGCCCAGGGACGAGGCCAGTTTCTAACATAAATAGGCTGAACTTGCGCAAAAGCTGCTTCTACCGTGTAAGTGGAGGGATTTTAGTTAACATGCGTACACCAGCAAAATTACCCATTTTCCTAATTCGTTCCCATTTCTGTGGGGAATATCCCAGTTCTTACTAACAGGACAAGCAGCTAAGATGGACTCTGACGTCAGTAAAAATGTTCATTTCCTAGTGTGTAGCTGATGGACTCAGGACCAATGGGTATAGTGTACTCCTGATAGCAGTTGGAGACGGATCAGATTTCAAACTGACGTCAGCCCTAGTACATATACCCCTGCAGGAAATGCTCTTGAGTATTTTCCGTTTCCATAGCAGTTAGGAACTCTATGCACGCTCGCACAGCATTAGAATAATTTTACCAAAGAAAACCAAAATAAGAAGAAATCTTACCTCTACAGACGAGCACCGCTCTCCTGCGATGACACCCATTGGGTCCCTCCCCCAGTTGAGAATTCCCGAGGTGATTTCTGCGATCCCTCTGAGGTAAGCCTCGGTCAGGTGGCCGACCCTCGGTGGGGACCTAGCCCCCATCAGGTGAGGCTGAGAGGCAGTGGGTGCAACTTCGAGCGCGGCGGTGAAGGTATTTTCCCTCTCCCCCCGCAGCCAGAGACCACCCGGAACGAGACCGGGAAGCACCGAGACAAGGTAAGGTAGAAATCTGTTTAAAAGTATCCGGTCTCTGAAGCTCGAGGAGTTGCACAGGTCGCCAGCCGGGACCAATGCCACCGGGTTGATCTACCCTAGCAGGGCTAGACCCCGGTTAGATCCGAGGGTCCTCCCACGAAGAGACCCTCCGAGGTAGCTGCCATGTTGTCCGCGAGGTTGCCATCACCATTTTGAGCTGTTCGCCGCCCTGTCCGCCATTCCGATCCGTGAGCACAACATCGCGCGCCCAAGTACTGTGCGCACAAGTGACGTGCATAGCCACACGCTTACTGTGTCGGGCGCATAACTTCGATCTGTGCGCCCAACAGCGCGCACATCTCCTGAGCACGCACCAAATCTACGCCACAACCTCAACGCACCGGAGCGCATAACTGTATTTTACGAGCACAACCGGAAAAAAAACTCAAAGCATGCCACATTAGAGCTGCACAGCATGAGGAAGCCACGGCCTTGTGTAAACAGTGCGAGGAGGCCCTCCCCAGCCGGTGCCGGGTTCCAGCCTATCGAACAGTACGCCAGACCTAGCATCTCCCAGCGGGACCCTCCCTCAAATGGGGCTCCCTAGGGACACGGCGCCTCTGAATTTAGACCCAGCATCTATCTCCTGGGTGGAATTCTTCAAAGGTCTGCATACTTTCGTCTACATGCAACCGGAGCCTCCGATAATATGGCCAGAAGCTCCACCAGAGGACCTCAACATCCCGGGACCCTCTATGCCCAGGGAAGTGATTCCACCGCCCAGAAGCCCCACCTTCGGGGACACAGACAACTCAGATGAGGATTTAGAACCCCTGGAGGAAGGGGAACTCCCTCCGGGGACAGAGCCCCACCGAACCATGAGACGCTTCTTCACCACGGACAAGATTCCAGACCTGGTCACACACAGCTTGAAGGAACTTGCTATCCCGGGCACAAGTGCCTCGGGGGAACCTACGACAAATCCCCTACTAGAGGGTCTCCGTCAGACCTCCTGTCATTTCCCAATATTTCAAGCCTCCAGCAACTAATTGACCTGGAATGGGATGCCCCAGAGACTATGTTCAAAGGGGGGGCATGCTCTGGCAGCCATGTACCCTCAGGACCCAGCTGCCAAAGATCTCCTGGCGTGTCCGAAAGTGGATGCCATGGTCTGTGCGGTTTTGAAGCGCACTACTATCCCAGTGGAGGGAGGAGCAGCACACAAGGATGCTCAAGACAGACGTCTGGAATCCATCCTCAAACAGTCCTTTGACGTCTCCGCTATGTCTCTAGAGATTGTGGCCTGCTGTGCCATGGTGACACGTGCCTGCTTATCACAGACCAGGAACAACACTCCTGGGGAAGCCCTGGAACCAGCAGTATCATTCCTCACGGATGCCGCTTCTGACCTGGTGCGCACCGCAGCTAGAGGAGTGTCATCAGCCGTGGCAGCCAGAAGACAACTCTGGCTCCGAAGCTGGTCGGCCGACGCATCTTCCAAAACGAGACTGACTAGGATGCCCTTCAAGGGAACCCTCCTGTTCGGAAGCGAACTAGAGAAATTAGCCAACAAATGGGGGCGAATCCCCACTGCCACGGCTACTGGAGGACACGAATAAGAGAAACCAGCTACCCTTCCCCTGAACTTCCAGGGGCAGAGGATCACAATGCTTTAACCCATACAGAAGCACATCAAGCGGCCCGCCCCGCAGGCTGGAGCCAGTCCTTTTGGAACAAGCACAACAAAAGGGGAGCCAGCTCTGGCCCAGGCCCTAGCCGCACCCCACAATGAAAATCAGCCCACCTGTCCAAAGGAGGAAGCCATAGGGGGCAGACTTGCCCTATTCTACTAAAGATGGGTCGAGATAACTTCGGACAAGTGGGTCCTAGCCATCATTTGAGAGGGATATTATCTGGATTTCCAACACCTCCCTCTGGACAAGTTTGTGGAATCCCCTTGCCACGACCCTTCCAAGAGGATGGCAGTGGAAGCTACACTGACCAGATTGCTAGCCTTAGAGGCTATAACACCAGTACCCGCCACAACAATAAATACTGGGCATTATTTCATCTATTTTATCGTTCCCAAGAAAGAAGGAACGTTCAGGCCCATCCTGGACCTCAAGTCGGTCAATCACCACCTGAAAATTCCTCGCTTCTGCATGGAAACCCTATGCTCTGTAATAAGGGCGATACAACCGGGAGAGTTCCTTACATCCCTGGACCTATCGGAAGCCTACCTACACATTCCGATCCATCAAGAGCATCAGCGTTTTCTACGCTTCACGATTCTGGACCGTCACTACCAGTTCCGGGCACTACATTCAGGTTAGCCACAGCACCCCGGACGTTCACCAAGATCATGGCGGTAGTGGCAGCAAAACTGAGGAAGGAAGGAATCCTCGTACACCCTTATCTAGACGATTGGCTGATCAGGGCAAAATCCCCAGAGGAAAGCCACCAGGTGACCAACAGAGTCAACACTCTACTGGACAGCCTCTGGTGGGTGGTCAACAAAAACGAGCAGTCTGCAGCCCTCCCAATCTCTAGAATACTTGGGAGTTCGGTTCGACACTAAACAAGACAAGGTCATCCTGACACCGACAAGGAGATTGAAATTGATGACCCAGTTGCGAACCCTGTTGAGCGAGCTTCGCCCCACAGCATGGGACTACCTGCAGGTCCTCTGCCTCGTGGCATCCACTGGAAGTAGTGCCATGGGCAAGAGCTCACATGAGACCCCCTACAGCGCTCTCTACTATCATGATGGAATCCACTGCCCCAGAACTACACCGTACGTCTTCAGCTCCTGAACAAAGTTCGGACCCAATGACGATGGTGGCTACAAGGCGGCCATCTAAGCCAGGGAGCGAGACTATCCTCACCATCCTGGATCCTGTTCACCAGGGACGCTAGCCTAGGAGGATGGGGACTGCCAGGAGCTAACCGCCCAGGGGCAATGGAACAAAGATGAGTCGGGGTGGAACATCAATCGCCTAGAGGCCCGGGCAGTCAGACTAGCCTGCCTACGGTTCGGTCACAGACGCCGGGACAAGTCAGTCAGAGTAATGTCCGACAACGCCACAACAGTGGCCTACATCAACCGTCAGGGAGGAACCAGAAGCCAACAGGTGTCTCTGGAATAGACCCCCTAATGTCATGGGCGGAAAGCGAAACTTCAAGAGATCTCGGCCGTCCACATCGCTGAGAAAGACAACGTCGCTGCGGATTACCTCAGCAGAGAAAGTCTAGACCCAGGAGAATGGAGGCTGTTGACAACAGCATTCCAATTGATAGTAAACTGTTGAGGAACACCAACCATGGACCTCCTGGCAAACCGGTCCAGCGCCCAAGTGCCCAGCTTATTCAGCCGCAGGCAGGAACCCAAGTCCCAGGGAATCTATACCCTGGTACAGACCTGGCCACAGAGACTCTGTAATGCACCTTCCCGCCGTGGCCCCTATTGGGCGCAATCATCCACAAGATAGAACACCACAGGGGACCGTACTTCTAGTGGCCCCGGACTGGCCAAGAAGACCGTGGTACGCAGACATGCGAAGGCTGCTGACAGGGAGCCCCCTCCCACTACCTCCACACAGAGACCTGCTCCAACAAGGACCAATTCTCCATGAGGATCCAGCTCATCTATCTCTTACGTTCTGGCCATTGAGAGGACTCGCCTGAGGAAGAGCGGATACTCGGGGGCAGTAATTGTCACCCTGCTCCGAGCACGCAAGTTCTCCACATCTCTAACATACATAAGGATTTGGAGAGCATTCGAAGTCTGGTGTGAGGACCGTGACATCGTTCCATGCTCAGTCAAAATTCCTGCGATTTTGGAATTTCTGCAGAACGGTCTACAGAAGGGATTGTCTCTCAACCCCATCAAGGTACAGGTGGCTGCATTGTCATGCTATGGAACCAAGAGCGAGAGCGGCAGCATAGCTTCTCACCCGGATGTCTCCTGCTTTCTGAAAGGAGTCAAGCAGCTCAGACCACCCCTGAAGTGGCCGGTGCCTCTTTGAACCTCAACCTGGTCCTAGATTTCTTAGCAGGAGCTTCCTTCAGACCTCTTCGCGGCCTGTCTCTCTGACTATTAACATTGAAGACAGCCTTCCTGGTGGCAGTCTGTTCGTCCCGTCGTATATCCGAGTTACAAGCACTGTCCTGCTAGGAGCCGTTCCTCAGGCTCACCCTGGGAACCATCCAGCTATGCACAGTTCCATCATTCCTCCCCAAAGTGGTATCTCATTTCCATCTCAACCAAACCATCTCGCTACTATCGCCAGATGAGCATAAGAATTCGGAAGAGTCTCACAGCTTACGCGCCATCTCAACGTCGGCAGACTCCTAGTCAGATACCTGGAAAGGTCGGAATCCGTACGTAAGACGGACCATCTGTTCGTCCTTCACAGCGGGAAGAAGCAAGGGGAAGCAGCCTCGCGAGCAACCATAGCCCGCTGGATCAAAGAAGTCATCAAGGCGGTCTACGTAGAAGCAGGCAAGCCACCGCCTTTACAAGTCAAGGCCCATTCTACTAGAGCCCAGGCAGTGTCCTGGGTGGAAACCAAGATGCTGTCACCTGCCGAGATCTGCCAGGCGGCGACATGATCCTCCATCCACACCTTCTCCAGGTTTTACCGCCTGGATGTTCAGGCTCGGGAGGATACAGCATTTGCAAGGGCAGTACTAAGTGGGTCACGGGCAGCCTCCCACCTGGTTCGGGAGTAGCTTTTATACATCCCATTGGTCCTGAATCCATCTGCTACACACTAGGAAATGGAGAAATTACTTACCTGATAATTTCGTTTTCCTTAGTGTAGACAGATGGACTCAGCATCCCACCCACCGCTGACGTTACTCATGGAATTCTCGGATGACATCCCCGAGAGCAAGTGATTCACGGGTAAGCCATGCTTTCCTCCAGCTAGAACACCCATCCTACCGGGAGTCGACGTTTCTCAGTTGAGGGCACTGGCGGTCTCCAGCTATAACCAATTCATCCAGTTCAAATTAATTAAGTTAACCAAGTTATAAAGTTAATCAAGTTATTCAAATTATTCAGTCATACATATATCCACAATGCTTTTCGAGGAGAATACTGAAGAGCTGCACTTCCTACAGGGGTATATGTACTAGGGGCTGACGTCAGATTGAAATCTGATCCATCTCCATCTGCTATCAGGAGTACACTATACCCATTGGTCCTGAGTCCATCTGCCTACACTAAGGAAAATGAAATCAGGTAAGTCATTTCTCCATTGCTTATTTTGCTATGGGTAGCCAAATACAAAGATGAACAGACATTGTAGTTCTGTGTCCGTGACTAGCCTGGACAGATTTATGGGCCCTTCTAGATGAGCTGGAACCAAAAAGGCCAAAGAGAAACACAAGAAGAATCGGTACTGTGTGAATTTGCACAACTAGAGCACCTAGGGGTCTCTCTTTATAGCTCTAGGGCAGCGGTTCTCAACCTGTGGGTCGCGACCCCTTTGGGGGTCAAATGACGATTTGCTAGGGGTCGCCTAAGATAGGGGTCCCCAACCACTGGTCATTGGGAGTTTTTTGCCGGTCCGCGGCGCCGCCAAGCACCCGCAGATGTGTCACGCGCACCCGGTCTCTCCCGCTGCCGTTGCCGCCGGGCTGTCAGCACGTTCAAGCCCAGTGGGAACGGCAGCGGTGCTAGAAAAAGCAGTGGCACCCACGGCTGGGCCTTTTCTTCTTCCCGTGCCTGCCCCCCCCCCCCCCCCCGTGACCCGGAACAGGAAGTGATACGCGGTGCGCGGGAAGGAGAAAGAGCCGTGCCGTGTGATAAAGTAGCAGCGGCGGCTGCAGCCTCATCCCCCGAGCAATTGAAGCAGCCGGTAATCGAGAAAGGAGAGAACAGCATGAGCCTCCCGCGGCCGATGGGATTCTTCCTTCTTGGCTTGCGGGGGCTGGAGGAGGAGGCTGCTGCAGCTACCATTTGTGCTGGGGAGGGAGTGAGAGGAAGTGAGTGAGAGAAAGAGAGAGAAGCAGCCAGCCAGCCAGTGTGTGATTGACTGGTCAGAGAGCTGATGCGTGTGTGTATGTGAGAGACAATGAAAGTGATTGCTCAGGGAGATGACTGATGTGTATGTGAGAGTGTGAGACATTAGTCAGGGAGGTGACTGGTGTGTGTGTGAGAAAAAGCATGGAAGTGAGAAGTCTGGGTATGTGGGAAAGCATGGGCATAAGAAGCCTGGTGTTGTGGGGGTGAAAGAAAGCATGGGAGTGAGAAGCCTGGGTGAGTGTGCATGCATGAGAGAGAGAGACTGCTTGGTAAGGTGACGGTGTGTATGAGAGGAAAAAGACTGGTGTGTGTGAATGTGAGAGAATGTGATTCAGGGAATGAGAAGCCTGTGCATGTGGAGAGTGAGCATGGAAATGAGAGAGACTGGTGTGTGTGTGTAACAGAAAGTGATTATGGGAATGAGAAGCCTGTGCATGTGAAGAGAGTGAGCATGGGAGTGAGAAACCTGGGTGTGTGTGAGACACATCATGGGAGGGAGAAGCCTGTATAGCTGAAAGAGAACATGGGAGTGAGAGACTGGTGAGTGTGTGTGAGAGAGAGAAAGAAAGTGATTATGGGAATGAGAAGCCTGTGCATGTGGAGAGAACAAGCATGGGAGTGAGAGACTGGTGAGTGTGTGTGTGTGTGTGTGTGTGAGAGACAGAGAAAGTGATTATGAGAGTGAGAAGCCCATATATGTAAGTAGAACACGGGAGTGGGAAGCCTGTGTGTGTGTGTGTGTGTGTATGGCATGAGAGAAACTGTTCAGGAAGGTGACTGGTGTGTGTGTGTGCCAAAGACTGTTTGGGAGATGATTGGTGTGTGAGAGACAGAAACTGGTCATGGGGGCATGACTGGTATGGTGTGTGTGAGAGACATGGGCCCTAAGGAAGAGGACCATAAGTATAGAGCTTAGCCACTACTGCTGCTTCTGGTGTGTGCTACAGCCTGCATGGAAGAGGAGTAGGAGAGCTGCTGGAGGGGGTAAGTAAAGGTGGCTTTTTAAGTTTATTTTTCTTGATTGACTGCCATTTTAATTGTGTGATGTCTGCTTTTTTGAAATATTTTATTGGTGTTTGGAGAATGTTTAATAGTTTTTATGAGTTTTTAATTGTTGGATGTTATTCTGTTCATAACTGTTTTGAAACATTTATTCTGCTTATTAGTATAGTTTTACAATTATTTCTGTGTGGGGATCTATAGCTGCTTGGCTAGTTCTGTTTTCCTAATAAGAGGTGTATTGGTTTTTAGGACCTGATTTAATATTTGTAGTGTTGCCTTTTCATAGAAAGGGTTTGCTCCTGTTTGAGTGTATTCCATAATACAGGTGTAACTGTGTGCGGATTAGTTTATGTGCATTACTACAGATCCTGGGAGTATGTTAGGTCGGTTCTGTGTCTGTTACCGAGATGAGATATTTTGCTAGCATGTAAGAGTTTTATCAGTCTTATTTGTTGTGTTTTCTCAAGAGGACATGCATTGGTGGTAAACTGCTGTCTTTTCATAAGTAGGGGCTATTGAGCCTGGAAGTAGAAGGAGTTTGAGTTGCTGTTACTGAGATGTCACCAGAACCAGAATATCTTTTTTGTAGGGTGAGTTGTATGGGAATGTCATAATTCTGCTTTACATCCATTATTGTGGGTCAGGGGCTTCCCGTGGATACAAACTGTACTTTTACATCTAGCCCCGTGACGATCATGGTCAGTGGTACCATGCATGTGAGAACCTATGGTGAGTTGAGTCACATTCACATTATAAATGTCATAATTAAATGATAAGTGTGCACTAAAATCCAACCCCCTCCATAACCCCGCCCCCATATGACCAAGCCCCGCCGGGCCATGGAAAAATGGTCTTGCTTGAAGCCGGTCCTCTGGTGCAAAAAAGGTTGGGGACCACTTGCCTAAGAGACCATCGGAAATATGGGTTTTTTGTCGCTCCTTGAGTCACTCCCTCCCCTCACCGGATGCAATAAAAAGTTCATTCTGCGCTCCCCTCGCTCCCCGATTGGCCGGTGCTGGGCAAAAGGGGCTTGCTTTGGCCCTCACTCCTCGAGTCACTCCCTCCTGCTGTAAATGTTGGAATGCGTTGGAAGAGGGGTAGTACTTATACGGCGAGTATATCCCAAACTCTATATTTTAACTGTAAAGGTTGGGGGTTAGTCTTATACGCCAGAAAATACGGTATATACAGTACAGTTACTTAGGCCTATGAACGAAAATAATTTTACAGTTGGGGTCGCCAATAGTGGGGAATTGTATTAAAAGGGTCGCAGAACTATAAAGGTTGAGAACCACTGCTCTAGGGTATTTCCAAGAGCAGGACTTATCAGTGCCCTGTCAGATGAACTGGCAGTCATCAGAACGGTCTGCTTGATGAACCTGGAGAAGAGACAAAGGAATTATTTACCTGACTATGCCTGAAGCTGCTGAATTACGAAGAGATAAGCCCTTAAAAGCAGTGAGGTGCAAGCTCGCAGTGTCTTCCTGTGGTCGTGGTTCAATTGTTGCCCATCCCAAGAGGAGGACGACCCTGTCCGAGTGCTGCTGCTGCTCCCCACCCCCGCCTTGCCTCCGGGCATCCTAGGCAAAAGCAACTTATGGATGCAAAGGTTACAGCAGAGCAAGGTATCAGGGATTGGAGAGCTGAAGGGCCTGTTGCTTCAGTGACAGAGACTGTCCTTGCTGCCGAAGACCTGATAAGGGAGAGACCGCCAGACCAGACCCAGAGAGCTTGTGTTGCTGCAAGTCCCGTATGGTGAGAAACTGTGGACTCCAGTCCCTATTCAGTGGGCTAGCAGGTTAAGGCTGTTACCACTTCACATGTAGAGAGGATTGCCATTAATTATTGCTAGAAATAATTGGTGGAAATCTGATAAGTATCGTATGTAAAGCATGCTTTCGTGACTATTGTTTTTCTTATTTTCTGTTTCCTTCATTGCTTCTGTGTTTCCTGATGAAGTATTAAGCTTAGCCCTGTGTAACTTAGAAATAAGATTTTCTTCAGACAAACAGTTTGATAATTCTCTAAGCAGACGGAGGAGAATCGCTGGTGAAATCTGAGGTGTGTGTGTATATATACACACATAAGGGAGGTGGGATTGGAAATCCTAACTCTTCTCCCTACAGTTCACCCAGGTGAGGAATAGGACCCTCTTTCCCCCCCGTTTAACAGCCTCCCTTTTACCCTGTTAACCTCGACCTTTAAAACTCTGTTCACCTCTTTACTTTTTTTTTGTTTTCTGACTTACGCTATCCGTAGCAGAAGTAACGTTACACAGTAGGGGATCCCGGTGTGCGCTTGTGCACGTAAGTGTGTACGCAATCCTTTCATTGTGAACTCCAGGAACGCCCACCCCTTTTTAATGTTTGTGTGCGTAGTGGCAAGTACGCGTGTACTCGTGCGCCTTTTAAAATCTGCTCGGCGCACACAGGGCTTTTAAAATTCCCCTTTAAGAGTATAAGAAGTGTCATGCTGGGTCAGACCAGAGGTCCGTAAAGCCTAACATTCTTTGTCCAGCCGTCACTAGGAAATGCCCAGAAGTAAAACATGGCAGTTCCTATGTCTGCCTGCTTGATAATTGTTAATGGACTTGTCTTCCAGAAACTTGTCCAAACCTGTGTTTAAACTCTATACTGTTTATATTGAGTTTCCTCTGTCCAAAGTGATTGCCCAAAGCGGTGTAAGAGAAAAGCTGACAAGATCAAAACTCAGAAAATAAAACTACTAGAATTCACACACAGCAGCAGAATGTACCCCCTCTCAATAATTCAGTGATTTAAAAGGAACAACTGGCCTGTCTGCATCAAAATAGCATGAATCTTCCCCCACAAAGTACGGTAAGTTTTCTTTTGATCACAAAAAACCCAAAAGAAAACAGGTAATTTATTTCTTTCCTGACCTCTAATGGCAGGCTATTCCACAGTGGTTGGTACTGTGGTCCTAGATCTAAAATGGGCTTATTGCAGCACCCATACTGTGGCTAACACTAATAAATGTCCCTGGCTGAATTACGTTCGCAATTCAGTTTATCCCATACCGATGTGTGCACCAGCTGGCGAGGTCCTTTGTCCCTCAGAATCCAAAATCAGTCTCCAAATGGGTTGGTTTTGTACATTCTGTACAGGAGCAAACCTCCTTCGCAAGCTAACCAAATGTGTTAATTTGTGTGCATTTCATGATAGGAGTGAATCTCGCTTGGAAGCCAGTAGTGTACGGATGATATTAATAGATTTTTTTTTTTTTTTTATAGTCAATCCATGCTACCCTTAGGACAAAACCTATCTTATAGATGACCGGTTATAGTTTTACTTGGCATTAATTGGTCTTTAGTTCCATATATTCCTCCTTTGATGCCCTTCTTTTCTGATGTTGTTAATGGCTATGTCATCATATATTCTATCTGCATGTATTGCAGGAACACCTTGTAGACTGCAGGTGTGTATGTTATTGGTTCTATCTTTTAGCCAGTGCGGTATTAGTTCTTAAGAAAATAAGAACATGCCATACTGGGTCAGAGCAAGGGTCTATCAAGCCCAGCATCATCCTGTATCCAACAGTGGCCAATCCAGGCCATAAGAACCTGGCAAGTACCCAAAAACTAAGTCTATTTCATGTTACTGTTGCTAGTAATAGCAGTGGCTATTTTCTAAGTCAACTTAATAGCAGGTAATGGACTTCTCCAAGAACTTATCCAATCCTTTTTTAAACACAACTATACTAACTGCACTAACCACATCCTCTGGCAACAAATTCCAGAGTTTAATTGTGCATCGAGTGAAAAAGAACTTTCTCCAATTAGTTTTAAATGTGCCACATGCTAACTTCATGGAGTGCCCCTAGTCTTCTATTACCTGAAAGAGTAATTAACCGATTCACATCTACATGTTCTAGACCTCTCATGATTTTAAACACCTCTATCATATCCCCCCTCAGCCGTCTCTTCTCCAAGCTGAAAAGTCCTAACCCCTTTAGTCTTTCCTCATAGGGAGCTGTTCCATTCCCCTTATAATTTTGGTCGCCCTTTTCTATATTTTCTCCATCGCAATTATATCTTTTTTGAGATGCGGTGACCAGAATTGTACACAGTATTCAAGGTGCGGTCTCACCATGGAGCGATACAGAGGCATTATGACATTTTCCGTTTTATTCACCATTCCCTTTCTAATAATTCCCAACATTCTGTTTGCTTTCTTGACTGCCGCAGCACACGGAACCAATTTCAATGTGTTATCCACTATGACGCCTAGATCTCTTTTTTGGGTTGTAGCATCTAATATGGAACCTAACATTGTGTAACTATAGCATGGGTTATTTTTCCCTATATGCATCACCTTGCACTTATCCACATTAAATTTCATCTGCCATTTGGATGCCCAATTTTCCAGTCTCACAAGGTCTTCCTGCAATTTATCACAATCTGCTTGTGATTTAACTACTCTGCAAATTTGATTACATCTACAAATTTGATTACCTCACTCGTCTTATTTCTTTCCAGATCATTTGTAAATATATTGAAAAGTAAGGGTCCCAATACAGATCCCTGAGGCACTCCACTGCCCACTCCCTTCCACTGAGAAAATTGTCCATTAATCCTACTCTCTGTTTCCTGTCTTTTAGCCAGTTTGTAATCCACGAAAGGACATCGCCACCTATCCCATGACTTTTTACTTTTCCTAGAAGGCTCTCATGAGGAACTTTGTCAAATGCCTTCTGAAAATCCAAGTACACTACATCTACCGGTTCACCTTTATCCATATGTTTATTAACTCCTTCAAAAAAGTGAAGCAGATTTGTGAGGCAAGACTTGCCTTGTTCCATTAAACCATGGCAAGACTTGCCTTTGTTCCATTAAACCATGTCTTTCTATATGTTCTGTGATTTTGATGTTTAGAACACTTTCCACTATTTTTCCTGGCACTGAAGTCAGGCTAACCGGTCTGTAGTTTCCCGGATTGCCCCTGGAGTCTTTTTTTAATTATTGGGGTTACATTAGCTATCCTCCAGTCTTCAGGAACAATGGATGATTTTAATGATAGGTTACAAATTTTTACTAATAGGTCTGAAATTTCATTTTTGAGTTCCTTCAGAACTCTGGGGTGTATATCATCCGGTCCAGGTGATTTACCTACTCTTCAGTTTGTCAATCAGGCCTACCACATCTTCTAGGTTCACCGTGATGTGGTTCAATCTGTTGGAATCATTACCCATGAAAACCTTCTCCAATACGGGTACCTCCCCAACATCCTCTTCAGTAAACACTGAAGCAAAGAAATCATTTAATTTTTCCGCGATGGCCTTATCTTCTCTAAGTGCCCCTTTAACCCCTCGATCATCTAACGGTCCAACTGACTCCCTCACTGGCTTTCTGCTTCGGATATATTTTAAAAAGTTTTTACTGTGAGTTTTTGCCTCTGGCCAACTTATTTTCAAATTCTCTCTTAGCCTGTCTTATCAATGTCTTACATTTAACTTGCCAACGCTTATGCATTATCCTAATTTCTTCTGTTGTATCCTTCTTCCAATTTTTGAATGAAGATCTTTTGGCTAAAATAGTTTTAGCACGAGAGTTTTAGCACGAGAGCCGTGGATTTTCTTACTGTCCTCCTTCCAGTCAATTCAAATTTGATCATATTATGATCACTATTGCCAAGCGACCCCACCACTTTTACCTCTCTCACCAATCCTGTGCTTCACTGAGAATTAGATCTAAAATTGCTCCCTCTCTTGTCTGTTCCTGAACGAATTGACTTTTGCAGTTTCACAGGTCTTGATGGAGAGATATCTGAGCCAAAAGTTGGAGACTCCATCAAGTCCATGGCTTTTCCAGTTTGGAAATAACTTGGTTTCCAGCTCTTTAGTTGTTACTTCAAGCCAGTCTGTAGTTTTTTTTATGTTTGCCTTTTCCATACATTTGTTTGCTAGATGGCCATTCTGCTTCTCTTTTGAACTGTATGGGGATCCTAATATACATGTCATTAGAACTCCTCTGTTTCAGCTTTGGTTGGTGGTGTTGGAAATGTATTAATGTTTTTTCCCAGCTCCCAGTACAATTGCCTTGGATTCTGTCTAAATGTTTTATTGTGCTATCTCGTTTCTTTTTTTTTTTTTCATCTCTCTTCTGCTTTTTTGCTTCTGCTGCTATTTTCAATTTGTTATTGGAGTATCTGAATTTATGGTCATCTTCCATTAGTGCAGCAAGCTTCAGGTTTTGAATTTTTCTTATTTTTGGCATCCTTATTCCTTGGAGACAGTCATCTACTAGTAACACTTTTGCATGCAGTGATTTTTTTTTTTTCTTCTCTACATTTTTTCCCAAGGAGGAGGAGTTTTTCTCCTTTTTCTTCTGACCTTGGGTCCTTGTTGGTAGGACTCGTTGGTAATGAGTTTTGCTGCAAAATATTGTACCTGATTTAACTCTGTGACATCCTTTATGTAGATTATGCCTGGTTGATCCTACTTTGGGTGTCCGCTTTATTTTAGGTAATCTTTCCCTTTCCACATAGGCCAAAAGCTCAACCACTAACTCCTCCATCTGTCTTTCTCTCCTGCCTTTCCTCTTCGTTCTTCTTCCTGATCTTGAGTTGCATCATTCTCATTCATTGATATCTTTTATCTCAGGGGTCCATGTAACTGTATTACTTCCTCTTAGTTTTCTCATTAACTTCTGTGTCTGTCTTCTGCTACAGCAGCTCCTTGAGCCCGCACCATGGCTTATAGTTGTACCAGGGTTGTTGTTCTCACCTGAAGGATCTGCACGTTCACTATCACCATCATTAGTACTAGTGCTGAAGCAAAGAGTGTAACAAGGGAGCCTGAGCAGCTTCTGGAACAATAGGGTAACATATATGCCCGTCTAGGACTCTTGGTGACTTCTCAACTGGCCATGCTCTATAACAGTTGGAACTTGTGCAGAAGTTCTTGAGGCAAACCTGCATATACAGTATGTTTCATTAGTCAATCTGAGATGTGACAAGGGAATGCATCAGAGTTCTAAAAGCCTGAGCATTCAGGAAGGGCTGAAAGACTGACAAATGTTATATGTACCGCCTCTTGGCGTAATTTTTATGTTTCAATGTAAACCGATGTGATCTGTATTTTAATACAGGAACACCGGTATATAAAAATCTAAAAATAAATAAATAAATGAGCTTTAATTTTGCATGTATAGCTTTTCAGATTGTGTGCAATGTGCCTCCAGTGTTAGATCTGAGCCAGATCTAACCCAGAGATCCCTCACATCAGCTAAAGAGTAGACCTGCACCTCATCGATTAAAGGGGGTGATAGGGAGAGCAGACATCTTTAATATTTCAGTTTTTTGGCAATTAATGGACAGCCTGCTACCCCAAAGCATTTAAGTAATTATTTAAGGATCCTGTAGCCATTTCCATGTCTGCCCAATGACACAACCAGCTCCCTTGCAAGTAGAGTCTGATGATAAAAAAAACCAAACAAAACAAACAAAAACTGAGCCCCTAAATGTGACTTCTCAGTTAGATCCTATTTTCAGGTGAAGTTAGAATCCTAACGGATTTTGTTTTTCACCTAAAAATTCACCTAAATGAAGGATCTTAAAAGTCAACCTGCTATTTACCTAGATTTAGGCCGCTAGGTTGGGTACTGAGCATCTACCTTTTTTCCCCCTGCCTTAACTCCACCCATATAGCCACCTACATTTTAGGCTCCTTAATATAGAGGCCTAGTGAAACTAGGATCCTAAATTTAGGCAGTCGGCCCTAATCAGTTTTCAAAAGGGACAGTTTTTAGGAATCAGACTCCCACAATTAAACCCTTTGACAATAGCCCCTTAGCCAATAAGGCCAAACAAGTAAATCATACTCCCCAAGGATCTCATGAAAGTAGTCTTGCCTCACAAATCTGCTTCACTTTTTTGAAGGAGTTAATAAACATGTGGATAAAGGTGAACCGGTAGATGTAGTGTACTTGGATTTTCAGAAGGCATTTGACAAAGCTCCTCATGAGAGGCTTCTAGGAAAAGTAAAAAGTCATGGGATAGGTGGCGATGTCCTTTCGTGGATTCTAAACTGGCTAAAAGACAGAAACAGAGAGTAGGGTTAAATGGACAATTTTCTCAGTGGAAGGGAGTGGGCAGTGGAGTGCCTCAGGGATATGTATTGGGACCCTTACTTTTCAATATATTTATAAATGATCTGGAAAGAAATACGAGTGAGGTAATCAAATTTGCAGATACAAAATTGTTCAAAGTAGTTAAATCACAAGCAGATTGTGATAAATTGCAGGAAGACCTTGTGAGACTGGAAAATTGGGCATCAAAATGGCAGATGAAATTTAATGTGGGCAAGTGCAAGGTGATGCATATAGGGAAAAATAACCCATGCTATAGTTACACAATGTTAGGTTCCATATTAGGTGCTACTTCCCAAGAAAGAGATCTAGGCGTCATAGATGATAACACATTGAAATCATCGGTTCAGTGTGCTGCGGAAGTCAAAAAAGCATACAGAATGTTGGGAATTATTAGAAAGGGAATGGTGAATAAAACGGAAAATGTCATAATGCCTCTGTATCGCTCCATGGTGAGACCGCACCTTGAATATTGTGTACAATTCTGGTTGCCGCATCTCAAAAAAGATATAATTGCAATTGAAGGTACAGAGAAGGGTTACCAAAATGATAAAGGGAATGGAACAGCTCCCCTATGAGGAAAACTAAAGAGGTTAGGACTTTTCAGTTTGGAGAAGAGATGGCTGAGGGGGGATATGATAGAGGTGTTTAAAATCATGAGAGATCTAGAACGGGTAGATGTGAATCGGTTATTTACTCTTTCGGATAATAGAAAGACTAGGGGGCACTCCATGAAGTTAGCATGTGGCACATTTAAAACTAATCAGAGAAAGTTCTTTTTTACTCAACACACAATTAAACTCTGGAATTTGTTGCCAGAGTTGTGGTTAGTGCAGTTAGTATAGCTGTGTTTAAAAAAGGATTGGATAAGTTCTTGGACCAGACGTCCATTACCTGCTATTAATTAAGTTGACTTATATAATAAGTCCACCACTATTATTAGCAACGGTAACATGGAATAGACTTAGTTTTTGGGTACTTGCCAGGTTCTTATTGCCTGGATTGGCCACTGTTGGAAACAGGATGCTGGGCTTGATAGACCCTTGGTTTGACCCAGTATGGCATGTTCTTATGTAGTAAACAAGAGGGGGACGAGAGTGAGAGATCCAACACAGTTTCCTTCTTTCTTCATAAGGGAGCTATTCTTTATCATTTTCGTTGCCCTTCTGTTCTAGTTTATTTATTATTTATTTATTTATTTATTTATTTATAGATTCTTTTATACCATGGTACGTATAATTATACATCACCTCGGTTTACAGTAAAACGATAAATTAGCAACAGGCTTTACATATAACAATTTAACCAGTAATACATTTAACAGCAACAGGTTTTACAGAAACAGTGAGATTTAAGTGTAAAATTTTAACATAATTTACTATTAACCATAAAATATTAATAATCAAGTATTACGCAAAATGGTCTCGAATGTATTATGCAAAATGGTATTACGCAAAATGTAGTTCTGTATATTTTCTGAGATGGGATGACCAGAACTGCACACTCTGCTTGAGGTGTTGTTGCATCATAAATCTATATGTAGCCATTATGATATTCTTAGTTCTATTTGCTATTCCTTTCTGAATACTTCCTAACATCTTATTTGGATTTTTGTTTGCTGCCGCTTGTATACTAAGCTAAGGATTTCAATGTATTGTCCACAGTGATGCAAGGTACATAAGATATGCCATACCTGGTCAGACCAAGAGTCCATCAAGCCCAGTATCCTGTTTCCAACAGTGGCCAATCCAAGTCACAAGTACCTGGCAAGTACCCAAACATTAAATAGATCTCAAGCTACTTTTGCTTATTAATTGTTTATGGATTTTTCCTCTAGGAAATTATCCAAACCCTTTTTAAACCCAGTTATACTAACTGCTGTATTCACATCCTCTGGCAATGAATTCCAGAGCTTAACTATGCGCTGAATGAAAAAAATAATTTTCTTCAATTTATTTTAAATGATCTGCTTGCTAACTTCCGGGAGTGCCTCCTAGTCCTATTATCTGAGATTTACATTAACCTGTTCAAGTCTTTTCGTGATTTTGTAGATCGTTTCTCATATCCCCCTCAGTCGTCTCTTCTACAAACTGAACAGCCCTAACTTCTTTAGCCTTTCCTCATAGGGCAGCCGTTCCATGCCCCTTATTCTTTTGCTCCCCCTTCTCTGCACTTTCTCCAGTGCAACTATATCCTTTGAGATGCAGTGACCAGAACTGCACACAGTATTCAAGGTGCGATTTCACCATGGAGCGATTACAGAGGCATTATGACATCCATTGTTTTATTCACCATTTCCTTCCTAATAATTCCTAACATTCTGTTTGCCCTTTTTGATCACTACAGCACACTGAGCCAATGATTTCAATGTATTATCCGTTGACGCCTAGATCTCTTTCCTGGGTGGTAACTCCTAAGATAGAACCTAACATTATGTAACTATAGCATTGGGTATTTTTCCCTATATGCATCACTTTGCACTTGTCCATGTTAAATTTCATCTGCCATTTGGACGCCCAATCTTCCAGTCTTACAAGGTCCTCCTGCAGTTTATCACAATCTGCCCGAGATTTAACTACTCTAATAATTCCTAATATGAAATTATAAAGCATTTTTATCTAATTCACATGTACTGATAAGCTCTTACTTGTAAAAAGAACTAAAATGCTGTTTTCACAACTTCTAAGCTTGGTAGGGTAGTGTACCTGAAAAAGAATATACCTTTTTAATCCTTTGATAGTTAAGGTAAGTTAGAAGGTACATTTATAAAGGGTGATTATGAAATCTAAAAGTGCACATTGTATTGTTTCAGGACAACTTTGAAAGAACACCTAAGAATTCACAGTGGGGAGAAACCTCATCTTTGCAGTATTTGTGGGCAGAGTTTTCGCCATGGGAGTTCATACAGGTAACAATGAAGCAGATTTTGTAACAGATTTTTCAGAAAATGCATATAAACCAAAAAATAGCCTCATAGTTCTAGAAGGATGCCTTGTAGTTCTAGCGTTAACCCCACTTGACCTCCACAAGGGATGCATAGAAGCCAAAGTGCAGGATTAGTCACCTGCAGCAAGTATATAACACTGTGTAGAAAAATACAGGATGATTCACTAAATCCCCAGTGACTATCTGAACTGGAGGTTTATGTTTACAACCTTTAACAAAAATATGACCAGAGAGATTTGCTAGTAGCTATTTTCTCCAGATCTTTTTTTGAATTTAATGTAGAAAAAATAAAACTTGAAAATCTGCTCGTCTGTTGTAGATTAGATAAGATGGAGTGCTCTTAAATGATTGTTTAACGAGCACGATCATGTCAAATTCAGTTTAGCAACACTGGGAGCTTTTGGTTCTAAAGGTTTGCAAGTAGTAGTGTTTGCCTGCCACTGCAGATCATAGTTTAAAAAGAAAGCACAAGTGAAGATTTTACAGATATTAAGAGTAAGTGTCATCTAGAGGGCTCCAGTATAGATACGTTCACACATTTGTAGGAGATAGGATCAAAAGCTGTGGGAACACGGACAATTTTATGCTAAAAAAAAAAAATCTATCAGACTGAAGATTTGCTGCAGGAAAATAACGTTGACACTAGCAGCATCTGGAGACCACACATACTTTCCTTTATTTTTTGGCATCTAAATAAGATTAATTGTACTTTTCCATCACAAGCAGGCATGATTAGCCAAAACATGTGGGTAATGACATCCGGTGCAATATGGACCCAGAACTCAGGAAGATTTCACTGAGCATGTGTGGGAGTTGTTGCTGTGTGCACTGCCTCATGAACCCTCAGTCTTTCTTCAGCCGAGCTACTGCATGCACGTGTCCATCTCTCTTTTAGTTTTGGGGTTTTTTGCCTTTTACTGCATTGTTGCTTGGGAGTTATCGGTGCAATTAGCATGGAATTCCATGGTGCCAAGTTCCTCCGCAGCTTTACCAGCAGTCTGTAGTCTGAGCCAATCAGGGTCCTGTTCATACCCAGATCAGTCCAGACAAGTGGGTTTTGCATCCCTACCAGCAGATGGAGGCAGAAAACAAAACTTTGAGGGCACTGCTACATAACTGAGAGTGCCACCTGCAGTCCCTCAGTATTTCTCTGTCGCCAGCAGATGGTAGAGGTGCAAACCTGCAGTCTGACAAAAAAAAAAAGGGAAAAATTGGGAGTTGAAGTTTTTGGTGGAAGCTCTCTGAGGTGTTAGGCTCCTTTGTGGACCATCCCTCAAGTGGAGCAGGGCAACTGGGGGTTGGAAAACCCTGGCTGGCATTCACCCACAGCTTGCCAGAGGTCCTGATAGCCAGGGAACAGGCTCCCTCATGACCTCAGAGATCTCCTGTGAACTCGCCGTCCTGTTCAGGGAAATACCCTGTTTTGCTGGTATTAAATTTTTAATTGAAAAAAAAAAATAAAGGCAACAGGACTTGCAGCAGCTGACGGAACTGCAGTCAGACAACAGTGAGGGCACCTGGGACAGTGGGAGCCGTTGGCACTTGCAGGAGTGGGAGTTTGGGGAGGCTACCCTTTTCTTTGTGTCCCAGGGACCAGGGGGTTTGAGGGAGGCCTCTGTTTGTCTGATGTTTGTGGTGCACTGTTTCGGGTGCAGCCTCAGGGTTTCCCATGCGCCGCTCGGACCGGCAGTGCCGCTGACCTGTGTTTGCGACTGCAGCTTCACGCTTTTTCTCCACATGCCGCTCGGGCTGTTACTTTGGCACTGCGCTTCAGTCGCATGTTCAGTCTGCTTTGTGGTTATGGTGCTAAAGCCATGAGTGGTGGCATGCGTGTGGTCTGTGTGCAGCTCAGCAGCCATTCTCTGTGCTCTGGCTGCACAGCTGGGGCGGCCTTGGAAAAGAGGGCCCTCTGGGGGCCGCAGCTGCGGTCTTTAGCGCCTTATCCTAATATGGTTCGATTCCTGAAGGGGGTCAAGCATTTGCGCCCTTCGGTTTGGAAGTTGTGCCTAGATTGGAGCCTTAATTTAGTTCTGCGAGTGCTCTGTGGCACACCTTTTGAAGCTTTGAGAAGAGCAACTTTGAAATATCTGACTTTGAAGACAGTGTTTCTGGTAGCCATATGTTCTGCCAGATGGATTTCGGAATTGCAGGCATCCATTTTTGTGTATTTCTAATGACGGAGTTGCATTGCGAATGGTCCCTTTTTTTTTTTTTTTTTACCAGAGGTGGTGTCCTCTTTTCATGTTAATCAGACGGTGGATCTTCCGGCCTTTCCGGCGTGGTCTAAGGATTTTCCACAAGAGAGAGAGCTGCATCTCTTGGATGTGTGATAGACTCTCTTGCAGTATCTGGAAGTCACTAATTCTTTTCGGTGGTAGATCTCCTGTTTGTGGCGTTCAGTGGCATGAAGAAAGGAGATAAGGCCACGATTTCTCATTGGCTGAAGGAAGCCATTTCCTCTGCTTATGTTTGTAAGGGTCACAAGATTCCAGTGGGATTGAAAGCACATTCTACAAGACTGCAGGCGGCCTCTTGGGCAGAGCATCAGTTGCTGTCTCCACAGGAGATTTGTAGAGCGGCAGTGTGGTCCTCGCTTCATACTTTCATCAGTCATTACTGTTTGGATGTGTGGGCGCAGGACGTTGCATCCTTTGCTGAGAGTGTCCTTCGTATGGGGCGTCCGGGTTTCCTGCCCATTTAGGGGGTGCTTGGGTACACCCCACTTGTCTGGACAGATCTGAGTATGAACAGGAAAGGAAAATGTGGTTCTTACCTGCTAATTTTCGTTCCTGTAATACAACAGATCAGTCCAGAGGCCCTCCCTTTCACTGCCGAAGGACTGAATTTCCTGATAGTTGATGTATAATTTTCAAAGCTTTTTTTGCAGTTTGTACATGTTGAGTTTTTAGTCTGTTATTGGTTCCTGGATGTGTGAGATGCTCCAGTGCAGGGGGTTCCAACCCTGCGTTACCTGCTCATCCTGGAGAGGGTGAAGGGTCTAATCTTAGGCTTGGGTACAGGTCAATACTGAGGGACTGCAGGTGGCACTCTCAGTTACGTAGCAGTGCTTCAGCGTTTTGTTCTCTGCCTCCATCTGCTGGTAGAGATGCAAAACCCACTTGTCTGGTCTGATCTGTGGTATTACAGGAATGAAAATTAGCAGGTAAGATCACATTTTCCTATGTTTCTCTTCCATCTCTGGTGCAGAGGGTCCCCCAGCCAGTGGGTGCTGAATTTTCGGAGCTAATGAAGAATTTCTTTGCCACCTTAAATTCTGAAGACCTGAGAAGGAGATTAGAATCTCTTCTGTCTAAGATGGAGGAAATCTTCCCACATTGGTGCATACCTCTACTCACCATGAGCACTCTCCTCCAGAAGAAGTCCCTTCATGAATCTGAAAGGGAAGAAATAGGATCATTTCATTCTGAGTTTCTACTGGACATTTCCCCTTCTGTTGCCCCATCATCAAAGTCATGGCTCAATGTCCCCCTCACCAATGGTCAGGGAGGAGGAAGATTTCATGGGGATTCTTTCAGGCCCCTGCTGGACTTGACTCCGGCATACCTCTCCTCTGGAGGATCTCTGCTAATCAGTTTTCAGATAAGCTGGCAAAGATGTTGCTCATCGTTATCAGGAAAGAAAAGGGCCCAATAATAATGTCTTCAGGCTTCTTCATTTCCTTCAAGGACCTGCAAATGAGGGTGTCTCACACACTGACAACTTGCCTTCCAGTGAACTGAAACTGGACCCTACAGTACAGGGTTCAGGCCTCTCCAGGCTTTGGGACAATCCAGCTACCACACCTCTCCATGGTGATGGAGTCAGCATTGAAAGACTCTTGTGATCACTCCCATTTGCCTCCTGGAAAGAATCCAAAGTGTTGGACACATTTGGGGAAAAGATTTTCCTGGGTTCCATACTGAATGCCTGGATTGTGGCTCACCAGCTTTACATGGTGCAATGTTTGCCTGAATATGTGCAAAAACTAAATCCTTTGATTGAATCATTGGACCCAGAGCAGGTGGACTTTCATCAAGCAGTGGTAGATGTAGAGAAATGTGAGAAGCAACTCATCTGTTCTGTTTAGGAAGCTTTTGATCCCACAGCTAGGACTTCAGCCGCTTCCATAACAGTCCGAAGGCTTACACAACTTTGAGTGAGTGGCTTCTGAGATGATGTGTGCATGATTGTCTTGCAGATGTATCCTGTACAGGGTAAAATATTTTTTAGCAACAAAGTTCAAGAGACAATAGCTCAGATTTTAAGGTGCTTCAATCCACCTTACTGTTGTCATTAGCCACTATGGGGGACCAACTGATTCCTGCACAATGTCAGTATTTTTCTTACAAGCATTCATTCTTTCAAAAAGCTCTTTACACTGTTTTCAGCATCATCTAGATCTTACTCTTCAACAGGTGCCTGCTCAAGATCAACCAAGGGAAAGGTGTCTGTCAAATGCTCAGCAGCTGATGCTCAGGACTAGTATTTGATGGTGCTGAAACCCACCTTCCCACCATCTCTTAATTAGGGAAAGGGTTTGGTTTTCCCTCCCAGAAGGTCTATTAATGACTGATGGGTCCTGAAAATTGTGGAGTATAGTTACTGCTTATTTTTATCTTGCTCACCTTCAAACCCAACAGATTCAATCTTCAGCTCAGACATTTCTCAATCTGCCCAGTTGCAGCTGGAAGTAGAGTCCCTCCTTCAGCGGAAGGTGGTCAGACCTGTTTCTTCTCAGTGGACCATGGATTCTATTCCCGGTATTTCCTAATCCCTAAGAATACAGTGGTTGGGGGGAATGAGACCTATACTGGACTTGCAGAGATTAAAAAGTTGTTGATGCAATAGAGGTTCAAGGTGAATGTCCTTCAGATGGTGGTACTTTTAATTTAATCAAGGGATTGGATGTGTGTTCTTCATTTTAAAGATGCTTATGTACATATTTCCATTCAACTCGCCCATTAGAGGTAGAAATGAAAGGCACAAACTATCAATATAAATTGCTCTTATTTGGCTCCTCAGCAGCCCTGAGAGTATTCACAAAATGCCTTGCGGTAGTAGCACAGGTTTGTCAGCAGGAAATCCGCATGTTGCTATTCCTGTATGTGATTGGTTGGTGACAGGTCCATCTCCATCTGGAATCCCCAGGCGACTTAACTTCTGGGACTCCAGAATACGAAGACAGACCGCCTCAGAGTGTTAAAACTGCATGAGTGGTCCATGGATCAAGGAATTCTGGACCACTTGTTCAATCTCTAGAGAAGGCCAGTGATCGACCGGTTATCCTCAGAGGACAACAGGTTGAGAAGTTCTGCGTCATGCATCCAAACAGCTCATATCAGCTTCTGACTATTTGGTGCTAGACTAGACTTAGTCTACTCTGTGTACCCATTGATTCCTCTAAGCACCAGGACTGTCCAGAATATCTTTTGGGACAAGGTGAGGATAATCCTCTTACACTTGCTGTGACCAGGCCCGTATCTCGTCTGTCTGTTAGGTCAGTCTGTGGTTCCATTGGGAACATTTCCAACTCTCATCACACAGATAGAAGCTTGTTTCTGTCATCCAAACCTGCCATCACTGGTCCACACAACATGGATATTGAATGTGCAGTAATCTCCTCCCTACTCCTGTCCAGAGGTGGAGAATGTTCTGATTTCTGCCTGTAAACCTTCAACCAGAACATTCTGTGGTTTCAAATGGAAGAGGTTCTCGACCTGGTGAAGGGCCAACCAGCTGGATGTCGTCTTCTTCTCCTGAGGGACCTGTTCAGTATCTATTTTGCCTCTTGACCTCGGGCCTTAGCGTCTCTTCAGTCAGATTTCATTGTGGCAAATCACCAGCAGATGGAAGGGACTCCAATCTCTTTCCACCCTTTTGTATCAAAGCTCGTGAAAAGGCTTTCGCATCCCTAACCTCTGATCAGTAAACCTCCAGTGCTGTGTGGACCTCAATGTAGTCCTATCTCAACTCATGAAACCTTTTGAACCTCTAGAGTCAGTAGACTTGAAGATTGTCATCTGGAAATTGGTGTTTCTTGTCGCCATCACTTTGGCGCGAAGTGTAAGTGAACTACAAGCTCTGATTTCATATTCACCATATGTTCAGTTGTTTCATAATGGGGTAGTTTTACAAACATGCCCCACGTTCTTTCAAAAAGTGGTGTTTGAAACACAAAGTAGTGAATCTTTTGTGCAACATACATTCTAAGACCACATGCAAACAAACGAGAACAGGTTCTTCGCTCCTTGGACTGTAAAAGAGACTTGGATTATTTACGTATAGAACTCAACCTCACCGTTGAGCTTCTCAATTGTTTGTTTGTATCCATAAATCCCAATAGATTGAGAAATACACTTGCCAGATGAACTCTAATTGGCTAGTACACTGTTATGCACTGGCCGCCTCATAGATTACAGATTCTGTCGAGGCTCATCAACTTCAGTGGCTCATGACGGGGCCACTTCTATTGACATTTGTAAAGTTACTGCTTGGTTGTCTATTCACATCTTCACATTGTACTGTTGTCTGGATAGCATGAGCTGAGGAGACTGTAATTTTGGACAAGCAGTTCTGTGCTGCCTGTTTACCCAGTATCCACTCTTCACCTGGTGGGGCTGGGTTGTCTTTAAGTAATTGCTCCACCTTGCAACCCTTAGCTTGGGACTCCTCACTCATTATGGCTTACTCATGCCTGCTCGTCGACAGAGAAAGCAAGTTTGTTTACCTGTAAACAGAGTTCTCTATAGACAGCAAAATGAATTAGTCATACTTCATACCTGCCTGCCTCCCTATAAAGTTGACTACCTTGCCAAAGCTTAAGCTCTGGAAGAGGATAAGGGGCTCATGAGGAAATGCATCTGAGGGGACTGCCATAAATGCTCAGTAAAGTCTTTACCGAGCTCCGTGAGCTGGATCTATATCGGTGCCATTGGATGAAATCACATACATGTTGTGGCTAATTCATCCTGCTGTTCACAGGTAAGCAAACTTGCTTTCCTTTGCAGTCTGTTGTCAAATTATCTTTTCAGACTTCTCGTCCACAAGTTGGTACTCATTTGTTATATCTGCAACAAGGTTTCTTCTACTGTTGGAATGGCAGGGAAAAAGAAAAGGAGATAATATTTCAAGTTTGTGACCTTATTATGTGATATCCATTTTTCAGGTAGTCATGCTTGCATGTGTTTCAAATAGATTTAACAGGACTATGAATTTTTGCATTTTATGCTTTTAGAGTTAATGTGAATTTTGGACTCTCTTTATAATCTGTGACTCTAATTTTATTGCTTTCCAATTATATATTATGCTTAATAACTTTGTGCACTTATGAAGTATATGCATGAATCTAAATCATTTTCAAATGGTCATCCCATGTATATCACATTTTGTAACTATGTATATTCTTGACTGCACGCTTTTTTCGTGTAATTTGCCCACACAGGATAAAATGCAGTCCATGGATGGGATAATTTCAGAGATGTATATATTTATTCAGGTGGTTCCAATATGAATTTATTTTTTTTTTTTTTAGCTCTTCCCAGACAAGAAAACTTTAGATTTGTTTGGTTATATGCAAATATGTCATAGAAAATTGACAATGCATTTATTTGTTTTTTTTTTAGTTGGTTTGCAACACAAAAGTGGTATGGAACTAAATATATTGTACCTATTCTTACACATAGGCTTCATCTCCGCGTTCATCATGATGACAAGAGGTATGAATGTGATGAATGTGGAAAAACTTTTATACGCCATGACCATCTAACAAAACACAAAAAAATACACTCAGGTATGCAGCATTGGTTGTATGTCTTGCAGTTTTGTCAAAAATATTCTTGTAGGTAAAATTTTAAAGAGTTGAACTCTGCCAACCAGTAAAAGAGGTAGGAACATCCAAGTTTGCTAGCCTCTTTTAGGTCTTGTCCTCTTCTCTTCTGGGCAGGCAGGGGTTGCTGTTTTTGGGCACAGGCCTTCTGCAAAAGGGGGCAGAAGCATGACACCCCCCCTCCCCCAATCCTCCTGCCACAGTAGCAGTGGTGACTCCTCCCCTCCTGCCACAGAGGCAGATGCAGTTCCAACTCCTCCTGCCATTGTAGCAGTGATGGAAGCTTCTCTTGCAGCAGCCCGCTCATACCCAGGCCTGCCACAGGGGGCTCTAATCGGACCCAAACACAGCCACAGCGGCTCCTGGACTTGATGGGGGACTGCAGGCAACAGGGTCCATTTTCTATGCACCCAGGTTTCTTCCACACCAGCATATAGTTGTACTTCTGGCTTGGATATCATTTACCTTCCCAGCCACATGTGAGCATATTTTGAGGTTATGTGTAGGTTTGTTAGTAGGTTTGCCAATGAGACATCACATTTCCCCTATCTTGTTCAAGCTACATTGGCTTCCAATTAAATTTTGTGTAAAATATAAAGTTCTCTCTTTAATTCATTCTTTAATTCATGACCCAGATTCAACTTGGCTCTGTACATCCTTACGGTTATACAAACCAGCTAGACACCTTAGATCTGCAACTAAACATCTGCTTGATGTTCCTACAGTTAGACTGGCGAGATTAAATATGACCAGAGAAAGAGCCTTTTCAATGGCAGGACCCTTGTTGTGGAACTCACTCCCTAATACTTTAAGGCAAATTACCAGTCATAATGAATTCAAGAAGGCTGTAAAAACTCATTTATTTAAGATAGCTTTTGGAGACCTTGATAGTCTGAACACCTAACCTCAATAAGGTATATATCATCTGTTCTTATTGATAGCTTAATTACCTATCTTCTAGGGCTCTGGTCTCTATCAGACATAGGCTCTAAGGTATTCTATTTTTATTTTTTCTGGCTTTTTACTTGTTTTTGTAAAAAATAGTATAGCTATGCTTAAAGGAGCAGGGTTTATAATGATACATTGTATTTTTTTTCCTTCTATTATTTTATTTTATTTGTTAATTTGGTTTTATTTCATTTTATTTTATGGTCTTTAGTCAAAAGTAATTTTTAGTTATTTTGTTTTATAATTTGTAATTTTGTAAACCGTTTTGGTCAAATTTGTTTGAAAAGACGGGGTAGAAATATTTTTAAATAAATAAATAAATGTGGAGTAGAGGATGTGAGGTGGAGAGGGGGGGGGAGAGAGGACAGTTTGCTCAGAATGAAGCCATGGATGAAAAATTCTGAATTCTGCATGAGTAATCCCAAATGTTCTTAAAGCTGCTTCAGTTAGATGAACTATATAGTGTCCATTTTGGATGGGGCAAACTCTGGATAGATCATTTCTCAGATACAATTGTGTGGGCCGTTATGGTACAGAGTTCTTGACATTTGATTAGATGGCTATCAGAGAGAAACAAGTGGGGGCAATTTTATTTGTAATTGACTGTAGTTATGCAGAGTCTGCAGGTACTTTTTTTACCTACAGATTTTACACTCATTTTCAGTAAGAAAGTATGTACTTACTTTCAATTTGGAAATTTCCCCAGATAAACTAACCCCCTACACATTTACTCCTGCTAATGTGTATATGTTTGTGTAGTCCTCCTGATAAAAAAAAAAAATTACATGCTTATTTCTGAAACATCTATACCTGCCCGCAAAAACACATCTCGCACTATGTGTACCATGTATGTACGGGTACATAGGGTAGGCAGTTTTTAAAAGTCCATTTCTATGGGAAAAGCATCGTTTTACCCACAAAAAAGGATTTTAAAATTACTCTCTCCATGTCTATGGGGTTGATGGAGTATCGTCTCTATATTCAGGGGCGGATTTTAAAAGGAGCGCGAATAGCCTACTTTTGTTTGCGCTCCAGGCGCAAACAAAAGTACGCTGGATTTTAGTAGATACGCGCGGAGCCGCGCATATCTGCTAAAAACCTGGATCGGCGCACGCAAGGCTATGGATTTTGTATAGCCGGCGCGCGCCAAGCCGCGCAGCCTACCCCCGTTCCCTCCAGGCCGCTCCGAAATCGGAGCGGCCTTGGAGGGAATCCTCTAACGCCCTCCCCTCACCTTCCCCTCCCTTCCCCTACCTAACCCACCCGCCCGGCCCTGTCTAAACCCCCCCCCTTACCTTTTTCGGGGGATTTACGCCTCCCAGAGGGAGGCGTAAATCCCCACGCGCCAGCGGGCCTCTTGCGCGCCGGGCCGCGACCTGGGGGCGGGTACGGAGGGCGCGGCCACGCCCCCGGACCGCCCCGGGCCGTAGCCATGCCCCCGTACCTGCCCCCAAAACGCTGCCGACACGCCCCCGAAACGCCCCCCTCGGAGAACCCCGGGACTTACGCGAGTCCCGGGGCTCTGCGCGTGCCGGTAGGCCTGTGTAAAATAGGCTTCCCGGCGAGCAGGGCTCTGAAAATCCGCCCCTCAGTGTCCTGGGGTGTACCTCGGGGCTCCTGCTTTCATCCCTGCTTTTTAATATTTATCTACAGCGACTGATCAGAGTAAATAATAACCATGGTGGCATTTGTTTTACTTTGTGGATGATATACAGCTATGGATTGAGATGAAGCCCATGGGTAGCTGAGTGAATGCTTAGCTGTAATTTCAAAATGATGCTTGACAACAAGGTCAAACTGATCCTCAGAAAGAGAGAGACCCTTTGGGTCCAAGAAAAAGACATGCAGTTTTCTGAACCAGTTTTGGAAGAGGGCACTGTACGCTAAAAATGAGTTATGTAATTTTGGAATAAAAATGGATAAATTTAACAATGGAACCACAGACTATTGTGCTGGTACAACATTTTCATTTGACTATTTTTGATTGTCCTCTTTTTGATAGAAAAGGCTTCTCTGCAGTTATCCCTGTGACCTTGATGTCTTACCTGCATTATTGCAGTCTTCTTTACCACGAAGGAGCCTGAAAAAGCTCCAGGTTATGCAGAATTTTGCTGCCCATTTAATTACTGGCCATTAATTACGTGATCATAACTTCCCTGCGTGAGTGGAATGTCGCTGGCTAACAATGGGGTCCAAGATTATTTTTAAATCTTTGACCTATAAAACTTTGCATGGGTGTAAGAGGAAGTGAGGTTGCCCACAGAGGTGGCCGCTTGTATCCTGAGCTCCTCACAACCTCCTTACAGTGTTTGCTACTTTGGCCCATGATTCCAGCAATTTAGTTTCCCCGATTGCTTTCCTTAGATGTAAAATTGTTGCTTGGATGTCCTCATGGTGAAAAACAGTTGATCTGAAGGATTTTTGAAATTTGGCTGGCAGTACTGCTGCAGAGGAGTCGAGGAAAATGGCTGCCGTAGTCTCGGATATGCAAAAGGATGAGCGTGCAGATTTATCCCTCCGCCTTACTTCCTGTGCACGGTCTGCCCAAACTGTGACGTTCCAGTCCCCCCAGAGTGTATTGTCTGTAAAGTTTAATTTTTTGTACATTTGAATCTGGTCCTATCTTGTGCCTATAATAAGGTTATCCCTGACTGTACCTCCTCTCCCAGGTACCGCTCCTATTTTTCTTCCTTCCTTACAGCTCTCCTTCTCTGCTGCCGCTCGTTCTCCTTTTCACTTCTGCTCCCCTCCCGGTTTTATGTACTTTCCGTCTCTTTTTCAGTTATATTGTAAACCGGCATGATGTGCCCTCGAATGTCGGTATAAATAAATAAATAAATAGGTGTGCTGGCTCGGATGGTTCCAAAAACCTGTCTTGATCAGAAATGTTGACCTGGTTCCAAGACTTAAAGCAAGATATTGTTTGAGTAAAGGAGGAAGTTTTAAATATGGTAGCTGACTTGAAGAGTGCCATAACAGAGTGTAAGAGGCCAAAATGAAACTTGAAGCTCATACGGACTCAATCTCTTGGTTGCCAAGCTATTTACTAGATGTGCATAAAATTAATATGGACATTTTAGATAAATTAGAAGATTTGGAAAATTGCTCCAGGCATGCTAATGTACAATTTATGGGGCATTTCTGAATCACATTTTTGGAGTGTGTTGAAACTAATAAGAAGTAAAACAGTTTTGGTCACTGGTGAATCTTCTATTAGTTCCAATGATATATTAATAGGCCATGTCCTTTGCTCATTGGGAGTTCCTTAAACAAAAAAAAATAAAAACAAACTGAAATCTGCCTAGAGACATTATCGCTTGTTTCTATGATTTTCCTGTTAAGGAATTTGTTATGATTTGTGCAAGATCTCTAGGCTCACTAAAGTGAGCCATGCTATTTAGGTCTATGGTGATCTCTCACTGATAATATTAAAAAGGCTTAGAGATCTTAAGTAAAAGAAAATATATGCTATAGATAGCTTTTCCCATTTGGACTCTTTCAACATAAGTAGTGGGACCACCTGAGTGAAGATGTGTGACCTTTGGACTCTGTATTCTGCCTTTACTTCTGAATAAAAAGGAAGAGAGAAGAAAAGAAATGAGGTGGAAAACAGGACTTTTTTTTTTCCTTTATATATCTCATTAGGGTAATGTTTTTTGATGTTTATTTTAATATGGTTTCTGGTTAGCTTCATAAGATTGGGTTGGGAGTGGGGACCTTGTAGACCCGTTTGGATGATTTCATTCCTCTGAAGGTACCAGATCTGCCTGGCAGTTTGGTCATGGATCTTGGATTTCCGGAGAGGTGGTGAAGAAGTTGATGAGGGGAGGAATGTTTGGGTGGAAACTAACTCATGGGGGAGAAGCTGCATTCTGTCTACTTTAAGGTTATATTTTTTGGACCCTATATGTGTGTGTGTGGGGGGGGGGGGTTACTGTTTTGGCTGCTATGTTATAGGTGGGTTTAGGATGACTGCTTTTCCGGCGATGGGTTTGAATTCTCCAATGAAAAGGCAAATGTTATTTAAGAAGTCAAAGGTTTGAAAGCTTCAATAATCTTGATTCAAGAAACACATTTAAAGAAAAGACATGAATGAAAAATAAGGCATAGCCCCTTATGTTTATTTTTTATTTAGGTTCTTTTATATACCAGCATTCATGAACAAGTCACATCATGCTGGTTTACATACAAACAATAAATAAAATAAATGTTCTTTGCCTCTAACGCAGAGGAATAAATGTTTTAGGGAAACCTTTTGGAGGGATGGTTAACACTGGAGAGGGGGATGATTTTAACATAATTTTGCCATCTTTAGTTCATTTTTTTTTGGAGGCTATTGCACCATTAAAGGTTAATCGTGTAAAACTGAAAAATGTGATTCCAGTCTTGGAGTTAGTAGATGTATGGAGAATTACTATCTATGTCTACTTGTGATTATACTATTTTCTCTAAGCCACATGGGACCATGCCCTTGTTTGGATTAATTGTTCATATAAGCCACAAGATTTAGGGAGAAGATTCTGAGGACAAATGGTAGTTTGTTAAATGATGAGGAAATTTGCCATTCTTCAGAGACATATCCAAGAGTATTTTCAGTTTAATAACAAGGATGATATAACTCCACAGATGATGTGGGATGGCTTTAAGGCTGTCATACATGGGAAGCTTATAGCTCGGGCATAAAAAAGGAAAAAAGAGAAGGTTAGAAAGATGCTGGAATATATTCACTCCTTGGAAGGGCTACATAAAAAGGAGAATGATCTGTTTATCTTAAGACAATTGGAGGTAGAATGCAGCAAACTAAAATCTATTTATGCAAAAGAGATTTCTCATAAATTGAATCTGATTAAACAATACTATTTTGATATGGTAATAAGGCCAACAGGATTTTGGCTTTAAAATTAAGAGCTTGTCAGGTTCGGAACTCTAATCTGCACATAATGATATTGATGGCTCCTTTTTGTTTGACAGTACTGAGATTCGAGACCATTTTTGCTTAATTTTATAAAGAGTTCTATAAGAAGGATATATCTATCAGTGATATTCGTATTTATTTTTTAGCTATGGTCATGCTCCCAGAATTGTCCCCCAAGACACAAACCAGGTTGGGTTTGAGGTAATGCAGGCCATTCAGAGCTTTAAGCAGAATAATTTTCTGGGTTTAGATGGGTTATCAAAAATATTTTATAAGAGATCTGGGGGAAAATGTGTGTGGTTTGTGGCTCAGCTTTTTAACTCTGCTAGGTAAGGTTTTTTGGGGGTTTTTTTGGTCGCCTTCTGTGAATATAGCTGCAATCGTTTTCTCAAAATAAAAAAGAGAACACTTTGGTCTACAGGAGCTAAACAATCTCTCTGCTGCTTAAATTGGATATTAAGATTTGGCCAAGATTTTGGTCCAAGATTAGAGGGGGCTAACAGATGAATTAATTCATGCAGATCAGTCAGGATTCATCCAAGGTAGGTAAGCAGCAGATAAAATTAGGAGACCTCTTGACTTGATTTAGGCCAGTAATAACTGCTGCTCTGTGCAGGCTATCCCCAACCAAAAATGCAAACTTTAGGTGGAATAGTAAAATTACCCCATTTGTTAATTTCCATTCTGTAGCTAGCAGAGGTCCTCTGTGTATGTCCCATGCCCTTTGATGCTGAAAAGGCTTTTGATCAGATCCACTAGAACTTCATGTTTTAAGGTTCTTTAGAAGATGAACCTGAGAAATAACTTTATTCAGTAGATGCGGAAGATGTATCTTTCCCCAGAGGCCTGTATTAAAGTTAATGGAGGATACTCAGATTTTTTTTTTTTTTCCATTGGGAAGGGACACTTTTTTTTGTTCCTTTTGTTGATCCTCATTGTGAAGCCTTTTACAGAATGAATCAGAAGTAATCAGACATGAGAAGGTTATAAGTTCAATGGTTCAGAATTGTTAAGATCTCTTAGTGGATATGTTTATTATTGATTATCCTAGATTAATCCTACCTACCGTATTTTTCGCTCCATAAGACGCACCTGACCATAAGACTAACCTAGGATTCAGAGGGGGGGGAATTAAAAAAAAAAAAAAAAAAAAAAGTGGTGTGCTAAACCGGCTCTGTTGCCAGGTGTCTGTGCATCTTATGGAGCAAATTAGGGGAGTGCATAATTTTTTTTTTGTCCCCATTTTGTTTTTGGGTCTGGGGAGGGCCATTTCGGTCCACTCCCCAGATCAGAAAACTTTTATAGTTCTCTTTCTATGGGGAACCCCCCCCCCAAAAAAAACCAAAAAAAAACCCCACCTCATTCCAATCCTTTAAATTTAATTAACTACACCCCCCTGACCCTCCCCAAGACCTGCCAAAAGTCCCTGGTGGTCCGGGAGCGATCTCCTACACTTGGGCCGTCGGCTGCCAGTAATCAATCTATCCACTAATAAATAGTCAATTCTAGAATTGGTCCCATGTGGCTTAGAGAAAATAGTATAATCACACGTAGACATAGGTAGTAATTCTCCATACATCTACTATACTATGCCATGCTAGGTCAGACCAAGGGTCCATCAAGCCTAGCATCCTGTTTCCACATGTCACAGGGGCCGACCAATAGCACCGATAGCCCTGTGACATTGTTTGTTACCTATCCACTTGTTAATTGTAAACCGACATGATGCGATATCTATTGCGAATGCCGGTATAGAAAAACTTTAAATAAATAAATAAATAAATAAATAGTAAGGGCAAAGGGCTGTCGGCGCCATTTTGATTACTGGCAGCTGACAGCCGAAGTGCAGGAGATCGCTCCCGGACCCCCGCTGTGCTACCAGGGGCTTTTGGCAGGTCTTGGGGAGTCAGGAGGGTGGGGGGTTGTAGTTAGTTTTTTAATTTTTTTTTTTTTTTTTATATTCGGTCCATAAGACGCACAGACATTCCCCCCCCCCCCCCCCCCCACTTTTGGGGGGAAAAAGTGCGTCTTATGGAGCAAAAAATATGGTATATTATTTAAAGGAAATAGGGCAGTTTGATAAGGTTGCAGAGTTTAAAGTTTAATCTGAATAAATCTGAAATTTTGAATGTTAATGCTCGAACCTCTCCAGCTGAGATGTTAAAAGAAATTCCCTAATGGTGCATTAAACTGTCTAAGTATAAGAATTTGTGCTTAGTTCAACTGGAATAATTTATTACACTGTCTTTTGAATTATCTGGTACAAGATCTAGATAAATGGCATTGTTACTCTTTGTCTTGGGTAAGAAGAATTGCAGCAGTTAAAATGTTTATTTTACCAAAACTAGTTCCTTTTTCGGAGGCTCCCAATAGAAGTTCTGGAAAGTGTCTTAAATAGACTTCAGTGTAATTAGCTTTACTTTATCTGGAAATGTAGGCCTCTGAGTAGTGCTCTCAATCAGGTCTATCCTGTAAAGTGCGGCCGCTTTTACCCTGCTCCTAAGCCGCGTTCTACTCACTTTCCGGCCGCGTTATCCCTTCCTGCGATCCCGAATCCCCTTTAACCTACTCCTACCGCGTCCTAAAATCCCCGGGCAACCCCTTCCGCACGCGGCATGTATATTGCATGCAAACGAGCGAATTAGCTATTCCCTAGCATCCCGTAACCCGCGCCCCGACTATCGCTATCTTTCCCTGCCGTTTTGTCGCGCGTTTAACCTGCTAACTTACCGCCTACCCTTACCCCTGCGGTAGAGGCAGGGGTAAGGGTAGGCGGCAAGCTTTCCCCCAGCCCCCGCTCACCTGCCCCGGCCGCGATCATGGGTGCCGGTCTCCGGGGCAGCCCCAGTCCTCTCCCCCTCCTCCCGAAGCAAAAAAAAAAAAGCGAAAAAAACGTAAAAGCAAAAAGTAAGTCGCTTCGCCGCTTCACACTGTCAGTGTCTCTTCTTCCCTCCTCCCGGAGCAAGGCTGCTTTTCGCGCCCTGCTTCGGGAGGAGGGAAGAAGAGACACTGACGGTGTGAAGCAACTTATTTTTTGCAGCCCCGATCGGAACTCTCCTGCCTCCTGCTGCGCGACTTACTTTTTTGGCAGCCGTCCGGCCATCGGGAAGAACGTATCGTGGCTCCCCTGCCTCCCGGGGAAGATGGATGCCAGCACGGGGGAAAGCGGCCCCTGTGCATGCAATTGGCCGCTCAAGACGTGACGTCACATGCTGTGACGCCAAACGTCGTGACGTCACGTCTTGAGCAGCCAATTGCATGCACAGGGGCCGCTTTCCCCCGTGCAGGCGTCCATCTTCCCCGGGAGGCAGGGGAGCCACGATACGTTCTTCCCGATGGCCGGACGGCTGCAAAAAAAGTAAGTCGCGCAGCGGGAGGCAGGAGAGTTCCGATCGGGGCTGCAAAAAGTAAGTTGCTTCGCCGCTTCACACCATCAGTGTCTCTTCCCTCCTCCCGAAGCAGGGCGCGAAAAGCAGCCTTGCTCCGGGAGGAGGGAAGAAGAGACACTGACGGTGTGAAGCGGCGAAGCGACTTACTTTTTGCAGGCGTCCATCTTCGCGAGCAGCTGGAGGCAGGAGAGGTCGTCCGATGTCCGGAGGGGGGTGCAAAAAGTAAGTCGCTTCGCCGCTTCACACTGTCAGTGTCTCTTCTTCCCTCCTCCCAGAGCAAGGCTGCTTTTCGCGCCCTGCTTCGGGAGGAGGGGAGGGGGGGGGGGGGGACTGGCAGTCCCGACTTCCTGGTATCTGTCATTTCAAATGACATTTGAAATGACAGATACCAGCGTGGCGTGAAGCGTTAGGCCCGCACACCCAGGATACTGTATAGGCGCTCTATCCAGTAAAATGGGTTGCGCGGGCCTAACACTTCACGGACCCTTCTTAGACGCGGTTTACATTTGCATAAAATTATTGTTCAGGATCGAGCGGTAGGTGAGCTGCACTGTGCGTGTGGCAACCACGGGTGCGCCGGGCACTAACGCAGCTCTTCCTACCGCTCGGTACTGGATAGACCTGAATGTTATTCAAACCTAAATTGCTGGGGGGACTGGCTGCACTGTATCTTAGGTGCTATTATATGTGGCGTATGTGTTTGACTGGTTCTCTGGAAAGGCTAAAAAGTAGGTAATTTGAGAACAAGCAACCTTGTGTATACTCCCACTCAAATATTGTATATGTTTACCTAGGAGATTTTGTATCTCAAAGACCCCAATGAATCCCTTTACTGAATTAACTATCAAGATGTGGGATTTAAGTAAAATAAATAAATGGTTAGTAAGAGACCGTGAATTGTTTATTTTTCACTAATTTGATTTAATGGGGACTTTTAACCAGGCTTTGAAAGGGGGATGGGCTTTAAAGAATGGAATGCTAGGGGGCTTTTTTTTTTTTTTTTGGAGGGGGCAGGTTTGGGGACATAGTATGTGTTACTTTGAATTTCTCAAATAATTTTAATATACAGGAAAGAGATTTCTTTATCTAAAATTAAAACATTTTCTTGAAAGAAGGGAGATTAAAAAGTATCTGTCTGTTAATTATACCTTTTTAGAGATTCTTTGTACTAAGCCTCATAGGAGTAAGGGCCTTATCGCAAAATTGTTTTCTCTTTGGTCTCTAGTCAACTCAGAAACCTAAGCATATACTTGGGGGTTTGAATTGGACGAGAAACACTGGAAGACGTGCTTTCTTAGAATTACGGAGACCTCTAGCTCAGCAGATTTAGTGGAAAATGGGTATAAATTACTGTATAGACAGCATCATGTGATCTGAATGACACAATTTATCCCTCAGTGACCAATCATTTTTGGCATGGATGCTCTCAAGATGGTAGTCAGTTGTTGGAGAAGTAGAAAATGTGGTTAAGGTTTTGTGGTATACATTAACAAGTTGAAGATGATTGATAGGGTTGTGGGAATACATTTGGAGGATTTTTAAGTGATATTTTGGGGAAGAAACATGCTAATAAGGTGGGGTTTAGTCATTTTAGATTTAAATGTTTTGTCATTTTTATATGTGAAGTGACTTTAGTGCCTGAGCTGGTGGGGTGTTAAGTGTATATTTATTTTTCTGGCTTGACATATTTCTTGTGCAAACTTATATTTGTATGATTTTGTAATACTTCTGTTGTGTAAAACTATAAACTACCTTGATTGTAATCAGAAAAATGAGATGTAAAATATTGTAAATAAAATAGAAAGGGGAGTTGTATGGTAGTTTTGAAAAGAAGTTTTCCATTCAAACTAACCATAGTGCACTGATTTTGATCCCTCTCTCAAGGTGAGAAAGCACATCAGTGTGAAGAATGTGGAAAATGTTTTGGCCGCAGGGATCACCTCACTGTTCATTATAAAAGTGTTCACTTAGGAGAAAAAGTGTGGCAAAAGTAAGTGAAAGATCTGCCAGATGTGGCCTTTTTTTTTTTTTTTAATTTACAATGTCAGCAAAACTTTGAGTGCAATTTTCAGAGGAATCTTCTGTGAATAAATGGATGTTTACCATGGAGAAGAACCTTTTGAAAATTGTCCTCCATGGGGAAACAGCCCAGCAGAAGAAAGAGGTGGTACTGGGCTGGGCCAGAAATAGTAAGCACAGGGATTGCATTTTAACATTTCCCTTGCCTGCTTTTTGTAGATTTACCCCACTTAACTTTCAAGATAATGAATATGCACGAAATAGATTTGCATGCACTGGGTTTCCAGTCTATGCAAATCTATCTTATGCACATTCATTGTGGCAATCCTGACAACCTGACTGGATAGGTGTACCTCAAGGAAAGGGTGGGGAAACGCTGGGTTAGAGCAGTGGGCTGCGAAATGGGGAAACCATGGTTCAAATCTGCTGATAAACCTTGTGACCTTAGACAAGTCACATCACCATTTCCTCAGGTACAAATGGACTGTAAGCCCTCTAGGGTTAAGGAAGTACCTAAATGTAAGAACATAAGAAATTGCCATGCTGGGTCAGACCAAGGGTCCATCAAGCCCAGCATCCTGTTGCCAACAGTGGCCAAACCAGGCCACAAGAACCTGGCAATTACCTAAACACTAAGTAGATCTCATGCTACTGGTGCTAGTAATAGCAGAGGCCATTTCCTAAGTAAACTTGATTAATATCTGTTAATGGACTTCTCCACCAAGAACTTATCCAAACCTTTTTTGAACTCAGCTACACTAACTGCACTAACCACATCCTCTGGCAACAAATTCCAGAGCTTTATTGTGTGTTGAGTGAAAGAATTTTCTCCGATTTATCTTAAATGTGCTACTTGCTAACTTCATGGAATGCCCCCTAGTCCTTCTATTATCCGAAAGTGTAGATAACAGATTCACATCTACTTGTTCAAGACCTCATGATCTCAAAAACCTCTATCATATCCCCCCCCCCCCTCAGCCGTCCCTGCTTTAAAGTATCAGAAAAGTTGGAATATAAATAAATAGAACTCTTAGACAAAATTTGTGTCCAAGTTAAATATCATAGAATGTACAAACCAGTTTATAAATGCCTTTCCTAAAACTGAGTCAGAATCAAAACATTTCTTACCTAGCTTGCACCAACAAAGGGGGCAGGATGTACCTGAAAACAGTATAAGGGACATGCAGTTAAAACGTTTATACCTACATGCTAAAAAAAAAAAATTGCATACTTTGTGATTCAGGACTGTTGTGGAGCTCTGCTGTCCTAGTTATATAACTTTTGATTTTCCCTGTTCTTTCTAGATATAAAGCAACATTTCACCAATGTGAAATTTGTAAAAAGGTTTTTAAAGGAAAATCAAGTTTGGAAATGCATTATAGAACGCATTCAGGTAATCTTTAACAAGCATGCAGTAGATCAGTGTACAACGTTTACAAAAATGAATTGTATGTGCTTGCAAGTTGTAACCACTATTTTCTAGGCTGATTTTTTTTTATACTTCATTGATTTTCAAATCACACATCAAGTGATAACAAATTTTTCAAACTTTAAATACAGTACATTGTGCACATCATAATAAATTCAATATAACATAAAACATAATTAAATTTAGCACAGTGTATCCAATAAAGGGAGCCGCCTATCACAATAAATCATTCAAAGAAAAATAAAATTACAAGAGAGAGGAGGATTATATTTCTATACAATTCTAACCCAAATCCGTCGTTAATGCCTGATTTAACTTTTCTGATTCTTTATCCCTTAAAAAATTCTCCATATGTGCAGGTAAAGTAAAGATAAACTTATTCCCTTGATAATTGACAAAACAGCGGCAGGGAGATTTTAAATAAAAAGTTGCCCCTAATTCCAGTGTTTTAGCCTTCAACATAAGAAACTGTTTTCTACGACCTTGCGCAGCTTTAGATACATCAGGGAAAGTGTATACCTATATCTAGGCTGAATTTTGAAATTTGGTGAAACTGAACTGATATTGTGCCTTCCAAACAGATAACATTTTAAGGCCTCATACAGCTACAGCCAGCATCTGATCAGGGCAGACCTTGCTATGGGCAGTCAGTTTAGGTCATCTGAAAATTCTATGAAAGATTCTAGCTAAATTTCAATTATACTAATGTAGTTCTCCATGCCTCTGAGAACCATTCATAATGCTTTGCTGTGACCAAAACAGATAGTCGCCAGATGTTTACTGCTTGTAGTGCTTGTACAGCTCACTGCAGGTTAATAGTATAGCAAGTCTGGCTGATCTCTTGATTACAGTCCTTTGAGAACACTTTGATCCTTGCCTTACTTTGTGACACTTGGTTTATCTGAAGTGAAATAGTTTGACAAGGTGCAGAGTCTTTGCTTATTTGGCCCAGCCATATGGAATTGAATAATAGTGTAGTTGCGGTTGGAATTAAATTACCTGCTCTTTCATAAAAAAAAAACTTAAAGCCCGTTTTCTTATTTATTTATTTTTTTTGCAGAGATATTCCCTCAGTGATTGACTATGTGGTGACACTTATGGTTTAGTAAACTGGATAACAGTTTGCTTATTTTTAGGTTGGGTTTTATTATGCTGGGAATGTAAATGGTGGATTCTCTCTCTTGTTTTATGAGGGGTGGGGGTTGTATTGATGCTTGCCTTGTATATCTTTTATATGCATTAGCTGCATGCCTCACTCAGCTACTTCTGATGGACCGTGTAATTAAGTTTTATTAAATAAAGGAGGGAGGACATCTTCATATTTAGTATGCAGCCATCAATGGGAAAGGAGTAACAAAGGCACAGGAGGCGAAGTTGGAGCAATTCTTTCTATTCCAAATTAAATTGCACATCCTATATTTTGCCAAAAGTGACTTTCTCCACTGGAAAGATCAAAAACATTAAGGCATTATAGACAGGCTAAGATAAGATACAGATGATAAAAAAAAAAACCCCCAAAAAAAGAAAACCCCACCCATGAACAGTTATACAATAGCTTAAATATTAAGGCTTAGTTTATCTTAGATTTTTTGAAACAAGATTTTTGCAGTGTAGAAAATTATGAACATGTTCCTTTTTGTTTTGAGTTTTGGAAAGCATCTAAATAGTTATTCCCATAAATATAGGTATAAATACATCTAAGCTTGCCGTTCTTAGCCATATCTTTAGAAGATACCAATTTGATAGAGAGATAGGACAGAGACATTTAAATATCTCCAAGGAGTAAAGGCACTGGCGGTGGGTCTCTTTTTCGTTTGAAAGAAGGCTTCAGAACAAGGGTCATGGGATGAGGGTGAAAGGGGGGTAGAATCATGAGTAATCTAAGGAAATATTTCTTTATGGAGAGGGTGGTGGATGCAGGAAATGACCTCTCAGTGGAGATGATAGTGGGTGGGATATAGGGGGACAGTTCTAGAATTCAAGAAAGCTTGGGACAAGTCAGGGGATTATTGAGAGAGAGAGAAATTGTAAAGCTGAGCTGGGGGCATGGATGTTTCTTATGGTCTTTATCTGTCATCATGTTTTATGTTTTTACATAAAGATGTATACAGCACAAACAATAACCTGAAGTGTTACGGTCTTTATAATTTGCCTTCTGTTCCTAAAAATCATGCATATTTTTGAATGATTTTGAAACAAGAATCTGGAATAAAATCACCCAAAAATGGCAGCCAAGAATTGGACAAGTGAATATTTGGATGAAATAAAATAAATCTCATAAACTCCTTTATTTTTTTTGTTTCCTACAGGTGAGAAACCCTACAAATGTCAAATTTGCAATCAGTCCTTTAGAATAAAAAAGACTTTAACCAAGCACATGGTCATCCATTCTGATGCACGACCCTTTAACTGTCAAAACTGCAGTGCAACATTTAAACGAAAGGACAAGCTGAAGTATCACAATGATCACGTGCATGGATCTAAGGCAGCAGAAGAAATGACGGGGACTCCCTCAGAGGACAAATTGGTTCCTTTGCCAGTACAATATACACCTGATGAGAAAGCTTACCCAGCCGAAACTAAGGAGTACATGGAGCAGCCCAAAACCTATCAAGCAGAAGGCAAAGCTCTGTTACAGAACGTGCCCGCTGATGTGTGCGTCCCGGTTACTTTGATGCCGGTTCGGATGCCCGATGCTCAAGATAATTTGGTACAGCACACCACCACACTGCCACCTCAGTCTCACAGCATCTTATCCCCACAGCCACAAGCGGCAGACTACCAGCGAGGAGCTGACTTGGCATTTCTGGAAAAATACACTCTCACTCCCCAACCTGCAAATATAGTTCACCCAGTTCAACCAGAGCAAATGTTAGATCCCAGAGACCAGTCTTACCTTGGAACGTTATTAGGGCTTGACACAGCCGCAACAGTACAAAATGTGTCAAACAGCGACCATCATTCGTGATCGGGATTTAACATTTCATGTGATCCTAGTAACAGCTAGCCAGCAAAAATGAAATGTTGCTATTGGGTCTGCACTGTTTTGGCCTTGAAAGTTTTCTGAACTAAGTTTTGCAGTTGTGCTCATGAATTACCACAAATCCTGGATATGCTGAAGAACGGTGGAACACCGGGACAGATTTGGGTGCATATTTAAATTATATTATTATTTTGAAGAAGTTTTTGACATTGTAAGTGGTCTTAAATTTTGGATATTTCTTGAAGATACTAAGTACAAGAAATTGTAATCAACCATTGAACATTATCTGTTAATTACTTGTTGTCACTCCCAACCCTGTTTTGATGGTAGATTTGGGCAGGGGAAAAACTTGAATGACTTTTTGCCTTTCCTAGACAAATCCATGGGGCCATTGTCTTTTCAGATTATTTTTGGTCCTCGTTTAAGTGTGATAGATCAAATTTATAATACAACTGATTCAAGATTTAACCACATTGATAGCTGCGCTCATGTTCTGTAGGCATGACCCACTGGTATACATCTCAAAAGTGAATTGTGCGGGTCCTGTTAGTCCCTACAGTCCATGTGTCTGGTTTAATTATGTGGGGGGAAACTTGGACCAAGGCATTAAAAGCTGACACATGCTCATGCAAAAGGTAAACCATTGTGATTATCAGGTGCAAGAGCTAACTTTGTGACTGGGTTTGTGTCTGATTTAATCAACAGCCAAGAGCACAGCTTCCTTAATTGGTTTCCCTTTTTAAGTACTGTAAATGCAGTAATTTGCTGTTTTATAAGATTCAGAATGGTAAGCAGAGATTTAGCTTATTCATGCATGACTGAAGTTGGTTACACAGGATTCACATAAAAAGCATATACATTTGATTTTCATGCCTAACATGAATCCAGCTGGAAAATATAATTCTCAAAATCAGTAGCGGAAGTGGGTTTTATGCTCACTTTGGAGATATTAGGGGTTTAAAAAAAAAAAAATTCCTTACCGGTCTGGATTTTAACCCCAAAAGATACATCCGTATTTATATTATAACTTTTAGTTATTTAATAAGAGTAAATTCATCAAATGAGGCTGCTCGGCATCATACAATACATGTCAGGTCTATGCATGTCATAAAAGCACAGCTTCATCCTAAAATTAATTTATATGTAGTTCCACCCTACCACATGATTGTAGTACTGAGGTGTTAAATGTATTAAACCTGCTTTTATTTGGAAATTTTTACCTAATTCAATGTTTGCTGTGCACCAAAGATTCCTGTTGTCTGTGGTATAATGTATAGAATATTTTTTTCTTTTTTGTTATTTAAGTATGAATTTGTCCAAAGAAACAAGTCCTAAAGTTGTGGTTTTAATAAAACAATACAGCTCTTACATATTAGACCCATCAGTTTAACTGTGTAAAAACAAGGTTAGAAGGAAGTGTCTTTGGAAAATGTTAGTATGCTGCAAGCATAGTATTTGGATAAAAGTAAATTATGAAATACATTTATAAAACAACATTGAGAAGTCAGAGAATCTAGTTATTTAAATATTGCTCCTGTTATCAAGTGCTCGATTTGTGAGTTTTAATTGTTAGCTTTTTATTCTAATCCCTCCATTGAAGACGAGCTGTTTTAGGTCCATGTGTACAAAGAGGTTTCTTTCCTTTTGTGTCTGTGGAAACTGTTTAGCCATACGGCCTGTAATGAGAAAATTGCTATCTTTTTCTGCTGGTCAGGCAAAGATATTAACTAACCGACAGTGTCAAGAAATTAAAAATCTATGTAGAGGTGCAGCAGCAGGTCTTTGTGCTAATATTAACTCTGGGCCTATTCATATAACATATTTGACATGCGACACAGAGCTTTATACATATCTGGGAATTCCAGGTTGTGTGGTGTTCTAGCCATGTAAAGCGGCTATGTAGGTGGACTATTTATATTGAATTGGACCCATAATTTATTTTTTTTTAATTTTATAGAATCAGTTTTGATTTTAAACATTATGGACATAATGGATATACGTATGACAAAGTGTTTTAATTTGTTTGCTGAAGACTCAACGGTGTTTGGTGTCTGCATTTCTCTACAAGTGTTTTAAGGAAAATGTAGTAAATGACCAGAGCTGCATGAAGATTCCTATAGAATGAGCAAACAGTTGCATAATTTGTGGGAAACCTGCTGTCATCCATGCTCCTAACGGAATGTGCAGAAACTGAAACTTTGACGCTTGGAAGGGTGACTGCTAAAGACACAATGAAAGTACATAATTTAAATTGTGAATTCCTATATAAGGTATTTAGCAGTCAATTAAAATAAAACTGGAATATATGCTGGATTAAACAGTCAATATCATTGAAATTTTTCTGAAAGGTACATGAAATGTGGCATCCTTGTTTACCTATAAAAGGTTTAATTTGAGGGTGAAGTCTGTTAAGTACACTTGTCACGTATGAAAATATGAACTCGTAACCAATATCTTGTAAGATATTGGAATTGTACTGTACATGTATAGTGTTGCCTGTGTATTTTTTGTTTAGTAATATAAAAAATTGTAATATTTTAGCTTATTTTTGCATCCTCTTCTTGTTTGCGCTTTAGAGTTTTTGTGAGTGATTTCAGCTTTGTGTTTGATTAGAAAATTTTAATATTTAAGAATACTTTGAAGTTAGGGTGAAGGATTCTGGCACAGATAGTTTTGAAATGCGAATGGTCAGATGTGGGTGTTCTCATGACTTTTACATTCCCAAATTTATATTTTGGAAAATTATTTTGAAATTTATTTAAAAAATGTGTATTCCACTGATCCACAAATCTCAGCAGATTACAATCCACATACATAATGAAATCAGGCATAGTACATAAGAGCAACATTAACAACAATGATGCAAAACAAAGACAAATCAGAACAACGTAATGGGCACAAACATAAAACATTAAATAATAAAGCTGCAGATTGGGTGCCTGGATGCTAGGACCAAACCAATACTTTACCAAGTCAGCCAAGGAATGCAAGGTTCTGAAATGGAGCAGGTCTTTCTCGGATCTAATTTCCTCAGGCAATACATTCCATAGGAAAAGACCTGCAGTGTTGAAAATCTGTGTTCAGGATGTGGCCATAGGAACCTGCTTTGGTGATGGAATTTCTGACCAGTGTTGAGAAGAGGAATGCAAACAGTGACTCGGGCAGTAAGCATGGTTTGATGAAACAATGCAGCATGGAACTAGCTCATGAAGGGACTTGAAATCCAAGCTGAGGGCTTTAAACTTGACCCACCAGGTAACTGGAAGCCAGTGTAAGACTACTAGGATGGGAGAGATGTGATCGGGCAATGAAGATCCAGAAATTAGCCTAGCGGCAGCGTTCTCAATTAATTGCAGTGCGTGAAGATGGGAGTTAGGGAAATCTTAAAAATGGGCCATTACAGTAATCAGGCGGGGGGACATTATGAGGGATTGTGTAACTGCAAAAGTTGGCATAACAAAAGGCTTCAGAGAATGCAGAAGACAGAGTTTATAGTAAGATGATTGGACCACCAAATTGATACGAGACATCAGCGACAATGAGGAGTCGACTGTAACCCCTAGGTTACAGGCACTTGATTGAATTTCATCTTACTTTGGAAGTTAAAACAAAAGCAAATTTGAAAAGCGCTACATGTGCCAATGCCGGGAGAAATGTATCTTGGGCCAGCATGCGCCGCGCAGATTTTAAGAAGCACCTAAGTCTGCACATATCTCCCGGTACACGCACAAGTAGGAAAGACAAAAAAGGGGCAGGATAGGGGTGGTCAGTGTATGTAAAGGTTCTTGCCCTACTGTTTTGATTATTTATGTCCATGATTGTGGTTTGGGCTTTTACCGTACTGTAGTTTGCCTGGTCCGGGTATGTAACATGAAATGTGCGCATAAGAAGTATTTACGTGCACAAGCATGTGCCGGGGTCCCCTAGCGCGTCATTGTTGGTTATGGATGGCGTGTAAGTAATGAAATAGCCATTTGTTTTTGGTTATTTAGTGAAGTTTTAAGGGTTGGGGCTAAAAGGTAAAAGGGAGGCATATTAATCAGGGGGGTTAGGAAGTCCTATCCTTTACCTGGGCAAACTTGTAATTGTGACTGTGTGCATATCTAATAAAATCTCCCCACTTTCTAGCCAGCATTTGCACGCACAGGTTCAGGTTAGAGACATTGAGCCCCCAGGATATTTTCCAACCAGGCTACGCTGTCTTCACTTCCTGCCTTAGTTCTGTGGTGCTGCCCTGTGCAAATGCTCTATTTGTACAGTGGATGGCATAGGTTCTTCAAGATCCCCCTGCCCTCAGAAAAGGCAGCCCAGTGCATACTGCAAAGGACCACCTACTGGGAAAACAGAACAAACTGGGCTACTATAGAATCTACCTGCTGGCAGAATCCATCACCTTGGTCCCACAATAACAGAGACAGACACTCACCAAATACAGAATAAGGGACTATAAATTAGAAACAGAACTAATAGATGAAAAAAAATAAATGGGAAATCCCAAGAAGCCAGACAATGATGAGCATGAAACAATGGAGAACTAGAAACAGAAATGCATTTCCTCTTGTATGGAGCAAAATATATAGATGGAAATGCAGAAAACCGACCTTTTCCAATCACTAAATTGAAAATAGTCCCCCCCCCCCCCCCCCCTTAATTCATTGTCTGTGTTCTATCTTTCTAGTTAAGCTGTTTCTAGTGTCTCCCATTTTCTATCTTCTCCTAACTCTGTTTCCAATGTCTTCCTTTTTTTCTTTTCTCATCTTCATGTCCTCAACATTTGCATCTGCAATTGATCTCTCTCATGTCTCTTGTTTATCTTTTCTTCCTCTAGCTATTCATTACTAGATTTTTCCTCTTCTCTCCCTCCACTTCTTAACTACCAGTTTTTCATCTCCCTCCTTCATGCCTTTCCCAGCCTATCTTTCCACTTTTTTGGCCCCTACTCAGTTCTCAATTCTCCGGCTGCCCTTATTCCTTTGCCAGCTCTCATCTGCTTTCCTCTAACTCTTCATCTCTCAACCCCTCCCCAACCTTATCTAGCCATTCTTACACCCATCTCTCACATATATACTATATCCCCATCTCAAACCCCACATTCATACCTTCCCAACCCATCTAACATAATCCTACTCTTACTCCTCCCACCACAAAGTTCTTACTGTCTCCTCAATCCCTACCCAATCATATTAGCTCTCTCACTCCAGAGGATGGCAAGGGCTCAGTGGCTCTTCAGTCTGACTCAGTATGTCATATCTTAAAAATGTCTCCATCCCCCCAGTTCCTGAATTCCCACTCTCTCTACACCAAATCTCACACATTCTTTCATTAAGGTGAGTTCCACTTGCCTATAACATCCAGTCAATCCTGAGCCCCCTGGAGACCAAACTCCCCCTCTATCCCTAATCCTTGTATCTCCATTGTCCTCTGGACATCATTTCTCTCTTCCTTCCCAATCACTATGCCATATATGAGTAAGAGGGGCATTACTGGCAGCTGGCTGTATTATTTGTGATGCATGAAAATGGGACTCAACTGTTCCCTCCACGCAAAGGGGATCATGGAGGGAGTATAGAGCTGGCCAGCCTAGACAGAAGCATGCGCTATCCATGCTTCTCTGTTTCCATTCAAGCCCTAACTGGAGCCCTGGTCAATATTGGAGCTGTCAAGGGTGAGCAATTTTGGGGAGATTTTATTAACCCCAGGAACTGCAAAGCTGGAAGAAAAACAGCAGCTACCACCTGTCTCACCCCCCCCAAAACCATTCCAGCTATCACAGACATTTTCATCATACTTAACAATTTTCCAATCTCTGGGGCGGATTTTCAGAGCCCTGCTCGCGTAAATCCGCCCAAAACCGGGCGGATTTAAGCGAGCAGGGCCCTGCGCGCCGGTGAGCCTATTTTACATAGGCTCACCGGCGCGCGCAGAACCCCGGGACTCGCGTAAGTCCCGGGGTTTTCGGAGTGGGCGTGTCGGGAGGCGTGTCGGGGGGCGGGGCCGGAGCGCGCGGCGTTGCGGGGGCGTGTTGGCAGCGTTTTGGGGGCGGGTACGGGGGCGTGGCTACGGCCCGGGGGCGTGGCCGCGCCCTCCGTACCCGCCCCCAGGTCGCGGCCCGGCGCGCAGGAGGCCCGCTGGCGCGCGGGGATTTACGCCTCCCTCCAGGAGGCGTAAATCCCCCGACGAAGGTAGGATGGGGGTTTAGACAGGGCCGGGCGGGTGGGTTAGGTAGGGGAAGGGAGGGGAAGGTGAGGGGAGGGCAAAGGAAAGTTCCCTTCTAGGCCGCTCCGATTTCGGAGCGGCCTAGGAGGGAACGGGGGTAGGCTGCGCGGCTCGGCGCGCGCAGGCTATACGAAATCGATAGCCTTGCGCGCGCCGATCCAGGATTTTAGCCGATACGCGCGACTACGCGCGTATCTACTAAAATCCAGCGTACTTTTGTTTGCGCCTGGAGCGCAAACAAAAGTAGGCTGTTCGCGCTCGTCTGAAAATCTACCCCTTAGTATTTTCTTTGACAACCATGTCTCTCATGCAGCATTCACTCTTTTTTTTAAGCCCGATACAGTAAAGCGAACGCCCGCTCTCCCGGCGCGCGCACGGGCCACTCACCGCTGCGTGTGATTCAGTATTTAAATTAGGCCCGGCGGTAAAACGGACAAAAGTAAAACGGGCAAAAGGAGTGGCGGCTGTCAGCGGGTTTGACAGCCGACGTTCAATTTTGCTGGCGTCGGTTCTCGAGCCCGCTGACATCCACGGGCTCGGAAACCGGACCCCGGCAAAATTTAGCATCTGGTTTTCGGCCCAACAGCCATGGGCTGAATTCAAATTTTCTTTTTTTTTTTTACTTTTTTTTTACTCTTCGGGACCTCGGGCTTAATATTATGGCGATATTAAGTTGGAGGGTGTACAGAAAAGCAGTTTTTACTAGGGATGTGAATCGTTTTAGGACGATTAAAATTATCGTCCGATAATTTTAATATCGTCTTAAACCGTTATGGAACACAATACAATAGAGATTCTAACGATTTATCGTTATAAATCGTTAGAATCGTGAGCCGGCACACTAAAACCCGCTAAAACCCATCCCCGACCCTTTAAATTAAATCCCCCACCCTCCCGAACCCCCCCCCCCATAACTTAAACATTTCCTTGCCAAATCCTACCTCCTTCAATCCCCCACCCTCCCGAACCCCCCCCCCAAATGACTTAAATTACCTGGGGGTCCGGAACGGCAGCGGTCCGGAACGGGCTCCTGCTACTGAATCTTGTCTTCGGCCGGCGCCATTTTCCAAAATGGCGCCGAAAAATGGCGGCAGCCATAGACCAACAGGATTCGACGGCAGGAGGTCCTTCCGGACCCCCGCTGGACTTTTGGCAAGTCTTGTGGGGGTCAGGAGGCCCCCCCCAAGCTGGCCAAAAGTTCCTGGAGGTCCAGCGGGGGTCAGGGAGCGATTTCCCGCCGTGAATCGTTTTCCGTACGGAAAATGGCGCCGGCAGGAGATCGACTGCAGGAGGTCGTTCAGCGAGGCGCCGGAACCCTCGCTGAACGACCTCCTGCAGTCGATCTCCTGCCGGCGCCATTTTCCATACGGAAAACGATTCGCGGCGGGAAATCGCTCCCTGACCCCCGCTGGACCTCCAGGAACTTTTGGCCAGCTTGGGGGGGGGCCTCCTGACCCCCACAAGACTTGCCAAAAGTCCAGCGGGGTCCGGAAGGACCTCCTGCCGTCGAATCCTGTTGGTCTATGGCCGCCGCCATTTTTCGGCGCCATTTTGGAAAATGGCGCCGGCCGAAGACAACAAGATTCAGTAGCAGGAGCCCGTTCCGGACCGCTGCCGTTCCGGACCGCCGCTGGACCACCAGGTAATTTAAGTCATTTGGGGGGGGTTCGGGAGGGTGGGGGATTTAATTTAAAGGGTCGGGGGTGGGTTTTAGCGGGTTTTAACGATTTTAACGATATATCACGATATTTTACCCCCCCCAAACAGCAACAATACGATTCCCTCCCCCTCCCAGCCGAAATCGATCGTTAAGACGATCGAGGACACGATTCACATCTCTAGTTTTTACTGCATTTCTGAAAGTAAAATGTGTGGCTTGGCTGCATATTTTACTTTTTGAATTGCGTGTGCATACCTAATAGGGCCATCGACCTGCATTTGCATGTTGAGGGCGCTATTAGGTTCGGCGGGTTGGATGCGTGTTTTCCGCCTCTTACTGAATAAGGGGTAAGGGAAAATGTGCATCCAAGAGCAGGCTAACAGTGCGCTCCAACGGCCTGCTATCCTGCTGCGGCTCTCTTGTCTCCTACAGCCAATTGATCAGACATTTCGAAGCAAGAGCAGTACCCTACGAGACAAACAGTACTTCCTACTCGAAGATACTCCCCTCAACCCTTCAGCATGGAGCACTCAGCTTCCAATGCCAAGCAGTGGGGAAAACTTCGGGACTAGCGCAGCCTCTCTGGGAAAAAAAAGAAGCGTTAATAGGCAATCATTTTTTATAAGGAGAGAGCTCTTGCTATTTTTTTTTTTACTTTGCAAGGTACTTTGTTTTTATATTTATATATATAGAAGCAGTGGCGAAGCTACGGGTGGGCCTGGGTGGGCAGTGGCCCACCCACTTTCCATTCAGGCCCACCCAAATTTCTTTGCAAGACACTGCAGCCAATAAAAGCAGGCAGCATCAGCAGGCACCCAAGGGAGAAAAAAAAAATAAAATCAGCTGATGTGTTGCGGCTCCCGGTGTCCCACAGCCCCAGTAATACTTCCCTTTACATTCTTCCTGCCCCCGCGGGCCAATGGGAAACCTCCTATCTTCTTCCTGCCCCCGTGGGCCAATGGGAAACCTCCTATCTTCTTCCTGCCCCCGTGGGCCAATGGGAAACCTCCTCCCTTCTACCTGCCCCCGCGGGCCAATCGGAAGCCTTCTTCCTGCCAGTGGAAGGAGGAAGCCTCTGATTGGCTGGTGGGGCAGGAAGAAGGGGGTCATCAGGGTGGGAGGAGTGGCAGTGTTCAAGCCACGGGCTGGAAATGCAGGGCAGGGAGGTGACTGGGGTGTGTGAGAGACAGAGACTGGGCAGGGAGGTGACTGGGGTGTGTGTGAGACAGAGACTGGGCAGGGAGGGTGACTGGGGTGTGTGTGAGACAGAGACTGGGCAGGGAGGGTGACTGGGGTGTGTGAGAGACAGAGACTGGGCAGGGAGGGTGACTGGGGTGTGTGTGAGACAGACTGGGCAGGGAGGTGACTGGGGTGTGTGTGAGACAGAGACTGGGCAGGGAGGGTGACTGGGGTGTGTGAGAGAGAGACTGGGCAGGGAGGGTGACTGGGGTGTGTGAGAGACAGAGACTGGGCAGGGAGGGTGACTGTGGTGTGTGAGAGACAGAGACTGGGCAGGGAGGGTGACTGGGGTGTGTGTGAGACAGAGCCTGGGCAGGGAGGGTGACTGGGGTGTGTGTGAGACAGAGACTGGGCAGGGAGGGTGACTGGGGTGTGTGAGAGACTGGGCAGGGAGGGTGACTGGGGTGTGTGTGAGACAGAGCCTGGGCAGGGAGGGTGACTGGGGTGTGTGAGAGACAGAGACTGGGCAGGGAGGGTGACTGGGGTGTGTGTGAGACAGAGACTGGGCAGGGAGGGTGACTGGGGTGTGTGTGAGACAGAGCCTGGGCAGGGAGGGTGACTGGGGTGTGTGTGAGACAGAGCCTGGGCAGGGAGGGTGACTGGGGTGTGTGTGAGACAGAGCCTGGGCAGGGAGGGTGACGGGGGTGTGTGTGAGACAGAGACTGGGCAGGGAGGGTGACTGGGGTGTGTGTGAGACAGAGACTGGGCAGGGAGGGTGACTGGGGTGTGTGTGAGACAGAGCCTGGGCAGGGAGGTGACTGGGGTGTGTGTGAGACAGAGACTGGGCAGGGAGGGTGACTGGGGTGTGTGTGGGTTGTGACTGGGGTGTGTGTGTGAGAGACAGAGCTGCTGCTCCTGGTATGTGCTTTCAAGGGAAAGGAGTTGCTGGAGATGGTAAGTAAAAGTGGCATTTTAAGTTTATTTTTCTTGATTGACTGCCATTTTAATTATTGAGTATTATGTGATGTGTCTGCTGTTTTGAAATATTTTATTGATATTTGGACAATGTTTAATAATTTTTATGAGTTTTGTTGGATGTTATTCTGTTCATCAGCTGTTTTGAAACATTTATTAATATAGTTTTACAGTTATTTCTGTGTGGGGCTCTATAGCAGCTTGGCTTGTTCTGTTTTCCTAATAGGAGGTGTATTAGTGTTTAGGACCTGATTTAATATTTGTAGTGTTGCCTTTTCATAGATAGGGTTGTTATATGTTCCATAATGCAGGTGTAAGTTTGTGCAGATTAGTTTGTGTGCATTATTGCAGATCCTGGGACTGTTAGGTGCTATATTTCTCTTTCCATTTCTCCAGGTTTGCACTGCATGCAGAGTGGCTTTTTTTGGTTTTCCATTCCAGTTTCTATCTCCATATTTATAATGTGTGGTCTTTCTGTACTTTGGTGAAGGTCGGTTCTGTGTGTGTGCCCGATGTGAGGTATTTTACTAGCATGGAGGCATTTGTATCAATCTTATTTGTGGATGCAGAGTGTATGTTTACATGATGATAGCTTAGTAAATGACGGGGCTGCATAGCCTTTTTCTCCTGTCTACCCAGTTATCCTCTCCACACTGCTAAGGATACATCCCAGCTGTCAGCCAAAGGGTGTGACCACCTTCAAGACATCTCTTTATCCAGAACAGTCTTTTTTTTTCTGTTCTTCCTTTGTAAAGAAATGGGGATGAATGTCAGGAGCCCCTGGACTCGATTCAGCAAATGTCAGCATCAGAGGAAGACTAAAACTAAATAGTTGAGCCATAGGAAAGGAAAAGAAATCTTCAAAGATATTTATCTGTTTTATTGATACAGATTAATAAGGCATTTGCTCAATTATGGTAAATATTTTGGTACAAATTCAATGATGAAGGAACCCTCTTTCCTATTTTCTTAAACTTATCAAACGCAGTAATTCATGACCATCATAATAGGCATCATTGTGTGGTAAAGTATACCTTTGTCACTCTGCCTTATGCTTAATCATAGGTCAGTCCATATTTTTAAGTGTTTTTGTTGCTTAATTCACCCCAGTGATATACTCCAAATTTCTAGCAATAATCTTGTGTTACAATCAATTCAAGGTTACTTTTGTTGAAAATTATGAACCAAACTTATCTGGATAATACAATGTTATTACTTCTTCTTAACCACCATCGACTTTGAGCTTGATGCCCTCAAATTGTCAGCAATATGAGAATTCACTATATTGCTGTTCTATGCCCGACATTGCACAATGTTTCGGACTAGCATCGAGTCCTTCTTCAAGGGCGTAATATATTCCACAGCATGGCGTATCTTGGCGTGGCATCAAGCTCAAAGTCGATGGTGGTTAAGAAGAAGTAATAACATCGTATTATCCAGATAAGTTTGGTTCATAATTTTCAACATAAGTAACCTTGAATTGATGTAACAAGATTATTGCTAGAAATTTGGGGTGAATTAAGCAACAAAAACACTTAAAAATATGGACTGACCTATGATTAAGCATATGGCAGAGTGACAAAGGTATACTTTACCACACAATGATGCCTATTATGATGGTCATGAATTACTGCGTTTGATAAGTTTAAGGAAAGAGGGTTCCTTCATCATTGAATTTGTAATTAGTTTGAACCTAGTTCCATCTTAAAAGTACATTGCCTTTCTGAGCTTTTTTCAAGTAGAAATATTTTGGTACAACATTCCAGAGGGTTTTAAAACATCTCACAGAATACTGTGATGCATGATGAGATATTTGTCTTTATAGTAGACTAGTATATGGTTCTTTGTAAGTTATGAGATACTGCCACTTGAGATCTCTTTAAGTATAATTGAAATGCTTCCATAACTATATATTAGGTTTAGCATTGGTAGCTGCTTGAAGTAATTGAGTTTAAAATATTAAAAGTATAACAGCTGTAGCAGATTATTTAGAAATCTATTGTCAGGTGTGGGTGTGAAAGTATTTATCAATAAGAATATGAATTCCATGGCTCAGACGTTTAGTGCCCACCCATGTTAACCTTGGGCCCAGCCAAAAATTCATTTCTGGCTACCCCACTGTATAGAAGTGGTTCTAAGATGATCTCGTGCACAGCGCCAGTCCACCTTCTCCAAATAGGCTGTTTACGTTAGATCCTATCCTGTAGGCTGGAATAACTTGAATAACAAAGCTCTAAAACGTGCGCCTGTTTCCCTATTTATCGAGGTAGCGTCTGCTTAATATAATACCACAAAGCAAGGAGTCATGTTACGATCTTGACACTTTCCTCAGTCTTTTTTTTTTTTTTGCGGTTTCGTGCGAAGCGTAGTAAAATAGAAGAGTTCAGCTTAAGTTCTCATCCATTAGTCTGTTGTGCTTGAGCGTTTCTAGCTTATCTCAGCTACAAGCAAGACCCAACTCGAAAGTATAAGGCTAGGACAAGGCATCCCTCCCTGCTATGCTCCTTTAAATAAAACAGGGGCTTCCGATTGGCTAACTGGCCGCGCGGAGGGGATTGGTGGAAGGACGCCGAGACCGTGACTAGGGATTGGCGGAGCGCCGTAAGTTTGAATCGTGGCGCAGTCGTTGAGCCTGGCAGCGAATAAGCTCGGGTGGACGAGCCCGTTCTCGGCCCCTCCGGGAGATGTTTCCCCGTCCGGCGCACGGCTTTCGGGGAGACGAAATGGCGGCGTCCACGAGGAACCGGGCCGCCTTCCGGGAGCTCAGCCCCTATCAGGGTGCTGGCGAGCCCGCGGAGCACCCCACGCTGATTCTCAGCCACTTCTGCCGGCCCCCCCTTTGTTGCTTTTGGTACCGTGAAAGTGGGCTCTTCCAAGACCGTGCGGCTGGCCATCGAAAACCCGCAGCCGGAGGCGGCCGAAGTGCGCGTAGACAAGTTCCCTTCCAGCAAAGGCTTCAGCCTGGAAAACGGAGAGCAGGTGCTGCAGGTGAGCGCTAGAGCCCAATGCTGGGTTGGGGGGTGGTCAAGGCCGTTGGAATTAAGGGGGTCATAGCAGGCGTATCGGGACGAATACTGGCTGGGTGCCTCATTTAGCAGCCTGAATTTGTAGGCAATCTAGCTTGGAGACTGGAAGATGGGGGATGGGACGGGGGAGCAAGCAAACTGGCGCACAAACGTTTCCTTTTTCGCCCGTACCGAGAGAGAACAGAGGGCTCCGCTAAATAAGAGGAGACTGGATAAGTCACCTGCGTCATGCATCTGGTCTGTCCTTCGGGGGGGGGAAGAACCCGTGATCTGTGTGCGGCACTGGGAGTGCATGTCTGGCCTGAGTTAATGGGGGTAGATGACAGGCAGCACAACTCTTTAATATAGCAGGCCTAAAACGGAGCAGCAGAGGAATGGGAGATCTCATGGAAGGGGTGAAAAGTGTCTGAGGGGAGCGGAAAGGAAGACCCCGGAAGGGGGTATCATTGTTACAATTTTGGTAGCAATGATGTCTAGAACAAGGCAAAGAATTATTTTTTCCTTTCGGGTATCAGGATGTGTTAATTAAATCTGTTTACCTACTTTCTTGTTTTTTGTAAATACTCTGGCCCTCTTCATGATATGGCTCTAGCAGCTGCCTCACTTACAGGCAAAACCTACCTTTTAGCCTGCCCCAAACTTTGGGGCTGATGCAATAAAATGCATATTAAACCTGGTGCTCATATTTAGGACTATGCAAGATAGTGTGCTCAGCCTCATGCGCAGCTTGACGTGTATTTTGGAGGTGCTAGAATAACTCCCGATGCAATAATGGGATAAGCAAGTCCAAAACATGCATCCAAATCAGTGTGTAGCTAATAATGCTCATCACATGCAAATGCCAGATAGATGAGGCTATTAGTACTCTAGATGCAAACAATCACTGTGCACCTGACGCGCACATTTTAACCTGCAAAAATTAATGCCAACCAAAGAGCTGCTGTTAAGTTGTAGAGGCTTGGGGACCTCAAAACAGCCACAAAAACTGCTTTTTCTGTTGTTCCAACCTAATATCCTCACAATCAGGCCGATACAGTACAGTGCTCCGATGGAGCGCACTGTTAGCCTGCTCTTGGACGCGCGTTTTCCCTTACCCCTTATTCAGTAAGGGGAGGAAAACGCGCGTCCAACCCGCGGCACCCAATAGCGCCCTCAACATGCAAATGCATGTTGAGGGCGCTATTAAGTATGCGTGCGGGATACAGAAAGTAAAATGTGCAGCCAAGCCGCACATTTTACTTTCAGAAATTAGCGCCAACCCAAAGGTCGGCGCTAATTTCTTCCAGCACCGGGAAAGTGCACAGAAAAGCAGTAAAAACTGCTTTTCTGTGCACCCTCTAACTTAATATCATAGCGATATTAAGTCAGAGGTCCCGAAAAGTGTAAAAAAAAAAAAAAAAATTTGAATTCGGCCCGCGGCTGTCGGGCCGAAAACCGGATGCTCAATTTTGCCGGCGTCCGGTTTCCGAGCCCATGGCTATCAACGGGCTCGAGAACCGACGCCGGCAAAATTGAGCGTCGGCTGTCAAACCCGCTGACAGCCGCCGCTCCTGTCAAAAAGGAGGCGCTAGGGATGCGCTAGTGTCCCTAGTGCCTCCTTTTACCCGGATCTACCGCGTCACCTAATTTAAATAGAGAATCGCGTGCACCGGCAAAGGGCCGGTGCGCGCGCCAGGAGAGCAGGCGTTCGTCCGCTCTCCCGCGGACTTTACTGTATCGGCCCGAATATTAAGTAGGAGAAACCACAGAAAGCATCATGAAAACAAAGTCTTGACAGCTGTCAGGTTTGAAAAATGCTCAGTTTACCAGTGTCTGTTTTCTTAACCTGTAAAACCACATCTCCTGGGTGCCCAATGCCAATGATTGCTAGGGATTCACTGTTTATCCCTTGCTTGTCCATTTTAGCCCGGCACCTCATTATCATATTGAATTGGGCGCCTGGCAGAGGTGGATGGGCGCATGTTAGGAAAACGGACACTCTGTGCGAGCGCCCATTTTCTATGCACGTTTATTGCATCCGCCCCATTGAGTACCCGTTTTCCTAATGCTTGCACATGTCTCCTGGGCACCTGATGCAATATTTAAATTAGCTGCTGCAATAAAAAAGGACGTGCTAGGGAAGAATTGTGTCCCTAGTGCTCAAATGCGTCAGGTGCCCATAATTGCAATGGGTGCGTAATACAAATGTCCATTTTATCTGGCTTCAGGTCAAATTAATGCTGTGGCTTGAAAAATTCTGGGTGCTTTATATACTCACACAATAGCAAGGGGTAAAATTGGCCTGGAGTATGTATATTGTGCGCCAAGAATTTTTTGTTTCATCAAGCCATCACATTATACCATTATTCTTAACCACAAGCAGTAGACTTAAACATAGTAACGATACTAAGTAGGAGGAACCACAGATGACAGTATTTTTTAAATTTATAATGAGCCCTTCACTCACGGATTGACTTAATGCCAGCTCTGGGGCTGGAGTTAAATTTGCTGTGTTAAAAAGTGTGCGTTGGGCACCCAGCGATTTTTCTGCATTGGGGAGGGGGAGTGGGTAATAGCTAATCACATGGAATTTACATGTGATGAATATTATCGGCTATGGATTTGTTTGGGCGCACGTTTTGGACCCACTACGCTCTTTATTGCTTTAGGTGCTAGTCTAGCATGTCACCCTGTGAGCTAGGCTGGGTGTATTTTATTGCATCGGCCTGAAAGTGCACCCAGCCTAGTGCCCAGGTTTATGCGCTGTTGGACGCGATAGACTAGCAGCCGAGGCACGATTACAAATGCGCAGAGCTCAATGGACTCTGAGGTTGCAGTGGTGCCAGGCGACGCAGAATCTCCAGAACTGAATCAGTCACTCCGTCTCCCGGGTACTCTTTTTATCCTGGTGGCAGGAACTTTCAAATCTGGAATGGGGGATCTCTTTTCAAAATCTTCCTACCCATATTGTCCTATCCATGGATGTGCCCATCCTGGTTTGGGGAGCTCATGTAGAGAAAAGCTGTTGCCAAATCAATTTGCTGGAGCTCCAGGTGATCAAATATGCATTATGAGCTTTCAGAGATTGGCTGTCCAACATTCAAACAGATAGCCAGCTAGCTATGTGGTATGTCGTCAAGCAGGGATGCATGGGATTGTACCTCCTGTGTCAGGAAGCGGTCCAGATCTGGTCATGGGTCCAGTTTCACGGGATTGTGATTAGGGTCATGTACTGGCTGGGACGGAGAATGTGGTAGCGGGCAGACTGCGTCAAGCCTTCAGACCCTATGATTGGGCCTGGACCAGGGGGTAGAGAATCGGATATTCCGCCCCTGGGGGAGCCCGGATGTACATCTATTTGCGTCCGCTTGCAACAGAACGTGCCTCTGTTCTGCTTCTTGTACAAGTCAGATGGCAAACCAGCCTCGGACACCCTTGCCCATCATTGGGGCAAGGGTCTTCTGTATGTGTGTACTCTGATTCCCTTAGTATTTATTTTGTTTGTGTTTTTATATACAGTCATTCCATGTGAGAATCACTAGTTCATAATGGTGTACAGGTTCGATACTCATAAATAAAGAAAACCAGAGGTAGACATATGTACAGATTGTAACCTGGGGAAGCATTTAGGTACAATGTGTTCATTCAAAGACATGTTTAGGAAAATATTACTGGGTTAGGGGAGGGAGTAAAGATCAGTACATTTTAGGTTTTCTGACTCTTAATCAAGACTCTTGAAGCTTCGTGAGAACAAGGGGACTATGATCCTCATAGCCCCTTACTGGCCAAAACAGGTCTGGTTTCCATTCCTACGGGAGTTGTCCATACGGAGACCGATCAATCTGGGGACTTCCCCAGATCTTATCACGCAAGATCGAGGCAGTTTGTGGCATCCTAAGCTCTAGGCCCTGTCACTCACAGTCTGGATGTTGAGAGGCTAATTCTGCAACCACTCAATCTCACAGAAGATGTCTTGGGTCCTAGTGGCTTCTAGATAGCCTTCCACTAGAAAGTCCTATGGTCTGAAATGGAGGAGGTTTTCTGTTTGGTGTGAGCAGAAGACCCTAGAGCCGTTCTCCTGCCCCACACAAAAACTGCTTGATTACTTTCTATACCTATCGGAAGCTGGCTTAAAACCCAACTCCGTTAGAGTTCATCTTAGTGCAGTTGGCGCATACCACCAATGGGTAGATGGTACACCCATCTCTATACAGCCTATAGTTGTACGATTCAAATGAAGCCTCCCCTAAGGCCGCTTCCTGTGCCTTGGGACCTCAATGTGGTGGTAGCTCAGCTAAAGAAAGCTCCTTTGAGCCGCTGCATACCTGTGACCTAAAGTACCTGACCTGGAAGGTCATATGTTTGGTGGCGGTCAGCGAGCTCCAGGGCGTAGTGACTTATCAATCTTACACTGTTTTATTATGACAAGGTGGTCTTGCACACACACCCTTAGTTCCTGCCTAAGGTTGAGATGGACTTCAATCTTAACCAGTCCATCGTCTTTCCAGAATTCTTTCCCAGAACAGTTTGGACTGCAAGCGAGCCTTAGCCTTCTGTCTGGACTAGACAGAAGCCCATAGCCAGTCCACCCAACTTGTTTCTTTTGACAAGAATAGGTTGGGCATTGGCGTTGCCAAACAGACACTATCCAGCTGGCTAGCAGATTGCATCTCCTGTTAATCCCAGGCAGGACTGCTGCTTGGGGATCATGTCAAGGCTCATTCTGTCAGAACCATAGCAGCGTCAGTGGCCCAGTTATGAACAGTTCCCGTGGAGGAGATCTGCAAGGCTGTAACAGGGCGTTCTCTCCACAAATTCTCATCACACTATTGTCTGGATAGGGATGGCCAACGCCACAGTAGGTTTGGCTAATCTGACCTTCGGAACCTGTTTGAGGTGTAGAACCCAACTCTTCCAGCCTAGGGCCTGTTTAGGTTCAGATTGTCTCCCCTTTCTGTTACCAAAAGCACTGTGTGCCCGTTGGCATGTGGTTGGATATTTGTTGGTCCCCTTTTTGTGTTGGGGAGCAGCCTGTAGCTAGGGATTCATCCATGTGTGACGACTACCATCTTGCTTGTCCTCAGAGAAAGCAGAATTGTTTACAGGTAACAGGTATTTTCAGAGGACAGCAGGATGTTAGTCTTCATGAAACCTGTCTGTTACCCCACAGAGTTGGATTTCTCCTAATTTTCAGGTGTGTGTGTGTGTGTATATACTAGAGATGTATATACACACCGATAACTAAGGCCGAACCTTTTGGTTCGGCCTTAGTTATCGGCCCACTGTGAAACAAAAAAAACCAAACAACCAAACCCCCCCCCCCAAAAAAAAAAAAAAAAACTTGCCTAAAGTCCCTGGTGGTCCAGCGGAGGTCCCAGGAGTGATCTCCCCCTCTCGGGCCATCGGCTGCCACTAATCAAAATGGTAATAATAATTATCCCAAAAAATAGCAGGAAAAACTTGAATCAATACAATAGTAAAAATATTCCACTATAAAGTGAAGGCTCTTATTGTATATAAAGAGTGACAGTCATACAGTGTCCTTGCAACTGGTGGCTTATGCTGAGAAAGCTTTTACGAGCGCTGGGGCTTTATAATCATAGGTCACTTCATTATGCTCATAGAAGAGGTTCTATAAGGGTAATATATTCCCCCTTACTTTGGTTATTTGGGGCTATATAAAAATGCACTTATCTTGCAACGAGATGTAAAAAATGCAGCTGTACTTAAACTTCTGCACTTATCCTTTGGAATCACGGATCAAAAGTGCTGCGAAATTGAATTCTTCCTTTGTGTCTACCGATACTGCAATGTTTCGAAGTGCTGCTTCTTCAGGGAACACAAAGCTGTAAGCTGCAAGAGGATAAATCTGTGCAATAGAAAAGAAATACAATAGCCCTTTAAAGTCAGCTAGTAGCTTATCTAGACAACATGGCTGCAGGACGAGTTGGAACACTTACTGTTTGAAAAGTGCTGTCAATATACCATCGGGAGTAGATTTTCGTTGCGCTGTGACTATAACACAAGCAAAACTATCACACATTTCGAAATTTCCAAGTCTGTGAAATGTAATTTTGTCTCTGGGAAAATTACTTATTTTTTGGTGCCACAAGCTACAAACAGTAAGTGTTCCTACTCGTCCCACAGCCATGTTGTCTAGATAAGCTACTAGCTCCCACACTTATTTTCCCATACCTATGTTTTACCCACCACCAAGTTCAGGGCCCTTGTTGGTAACTGTTTGATTTGAATTTCTTGCCACCCCCTGCTGTTGATGCAGGGAATAATGTTGGAGTTGCATCAAAGGTGTGAATCATAAGGCAAGCTCCCCCCAGGCTTATTTGTTTACCCAAACTGTGTTGGTGGTTGTGTGAATGCATATCCTCTTTTCCACATTGCCCCTTGCCATTGAAGCAGAGAGCAATGTTGGAGTTGCATTAACTGTGTGAAGGCTTATGAGTAAGGGTAGTAATCACCAGGTAGTAGCCACCATTCCAGTAAGCCACCCCCATGGCTCTTCTCTTCATACCCATCCTCTAGCCTTTATGGATCCACAGTGTTTATCCCACGCCCCTTTGAAATCCTTCACAGTTTTGGTCTTCACCACTTCCTCCGGAAGGGCGTTCCAGGCATCCACCACCCTCTCCGTGAAGAAATACTTCCTGACATTGGTTTTGAGTCTTCCTCCCTGGAGCTTCAAATCGTGACACCTGGTTCTGCTGATTTTTTTTCCAAACGGGAAAGGTTTGTTGTTGACCATGGATCATTAAAACCTTTCAAGTATCTGAAAGTCTGTATCATATCACCCCTGCTCCTCCTCTCCTCCAGGGTGTACATATTTAGGTTCTTCAGTCTCTCCTCATAAGTCATTTTATGAAGACCCTCCACCTTTTTGGTTGCCCATGTTTAAAATTTGGAGTTACATGTGCAAATCTTGGTCCTATCCTGGAATGCCTATGCCCTGCCCCTTTATTCCTCGCAAGCACATGTACATACACATGTATTTTGCGGCTTTTTAAAATCTACATTGCTTGTATGCAGCCCACTAATGCGCGAATGTGTCCATTTTTGCACAAGGAATGCTATAAGTTTGTAGTTGAGGCAGTGGAGGTTGAAGTAACTTGCCCAAGGTCACAAGGAGCAGGACTGGGAAGAGATGTCTGAAGAGAGATGTTCTTATACAGCATTTGCAAGTACTTGTAACTTCTTCCTTCCTCCGTTGCTGAGTTGTCAAGAATTTGACTCCCCCATTGCAGCAGGAGCCACTTACTGCTGCTTCACTGGATACAGCTACAGTGATTAAAACACTTGAAGATATGTGACAAGTCAATTACAGGCACTGTGCCAGGACTTCCCTGAAGGTGCAAGGACTGCATGCTCAGCCACTGACTCTTGTCCCAGAACCTCCTCCATAATGCATAATCAAAGGTTTGATTGTCAGACTCTGAGTTCCCATGGAAGCAGGGTCTAACCCTAATTCTAATGTATCAGATCATGAGGACACCTGATCTTCCTTCTGAAGACTTGCCATCTCCTAAAAATAGTTCAACATTGGAGGATTTATCCTCCACCATCTTTACCTAAGATTGTATTTAAGCTTCTCAAGTTTTTTCACTTAAATTATTTAATTAATTTTGGATAAGTTAAATATCCAATATGTACTACATAATTTTACTTGCTCGTTACTCATCTCTTAAATATGTACTTTCTTATGTTATCTAGTTAACCTATTATAAGCGTTCATTGTATTTTCCTTTCTCAGTTATATGTAAACCGACATGATGTGTCCTACGAATGCCGGTATATAAAAAGCATTAAATAAATAAATAAATAAAAAATAAATGGCTCAGACTGAATATATTTTATTTACATATTTATATACCACTAGTTTTCCATGAGGTGTTTCATCGCTGTTTACAACCACACAGGCATAATAAACACAAAATTTATCATTTGCATAACATAAAATAAAATCAAAACAAAACATTTATTAAAATAAAAAAATTAAATGCTTCTTTAAAATAGTCTTCGTGTATCCTATGCTTCATGAGAATACAGAGCCAAGATCAATAGAACAAAGTGTTTTGCAATATTGTAATTTCCCAGGAACACAGCTGCAGTCCCAGTCCATCAAATTTTGAGACCTGTGCTGTAAGAATTAGGAAGTACAGTACCTGTTGCAGTGTATCCTGTCATAAAGTGATCAGACACATATCAAAACCTGGTATAAGTTTTTAATCTTATGCTAACACATGGCTTCCACATTAATCAGTAGTAGTAGAGGCTGCACTGTAGAAAGCAAACATGAGAAAGTGTTTCTTTTTTTATTTATTTATCATTTTACAAATTATTAAATAAAGATACACTTTGTAATGAAACAATTAGAGACAATGAAAAGAAATAATTTTTAACAACGATTGAATGAAAAAAGGAAAAAGAAATAATATTTATCATTTCTCTAATCCCTGAGAAGAAATTGGGGGGAGTAAATTTACTATGAGAGACAAGGAGCAATTTTGATCATATTACAAAGAAATATGGCTGTTTACATTCACAGTATATATTAAACATTAACAGGGTTTTGTCCTCTACCATTCAAAAAATCCCTCAAGTGGTCTGGGTTAAAAAAACCCCAACCATACGTATTTCCAGATAATTTTATTATGCATCTACAGGGATAGCGTAACTGAAATGTTGCTCCAAGAGCAGTCACTTCCATTCGCATCAATAGGAAAACTTTGCATCTTAGTTGGGAAGGTCTTGCCAAGTCTGGGTATATACGAACAGTCTCTCCATGAAATTGAACATTTAAATTCTTAAAGTAAGATCTCCTTACAAAACTGAAATCCTGTTCAGAATAGAAACAAGCAAACAATACTGCTCTCTCTGTAATCTCTGGATTTGTATTTTCAACATATTCCGTTTAAATTTAAAAAGTCAGCCCTATTTATTACTGAGATTTGTGGGGGACCCAATCTCTGAGCTAGAAAGAGGATCTTCTTTAGAGGAGGTATTTGTTCAGAGGAAATCTTTAGAGCCTCTTGTAGGTTTCTTTTAAAAGTAATTATTGGTAGTTCACCCAGAACTTTGAGGAAGTTCAGTAGTCTCAGATTTAAGTGACTTAGATAGTTTTCAACAGATTCCAATCTCCTAGAAGAGGTCATACAATCCCGAATGGTAGCTACTGAAGAGTCTTGTAAAGTTTTCACATCTTTTTTTATAGATTGAATAGCTGGTGCATGCTCCTGCAATGCCTGTTGATTAGCTACGGAGTCTAATTTCTTCTCCACAACTTCTATCCGACGAGACTGTTCTTTGAACATAGTGGACATACCGGCCACCAAGTCCCACAAGGAGTCCAGCGTGACAATTTCAGATTTTTTTTAAATCTCCACAGTCTGTAAGATGTCTTCCCCAGGGTCTCGCACCGAGTCTCCTCCATTCCCAGAGGGGAGTCAGCTCCACCAGCTGCTCCTCAGGAGTCTTTGTCTGCTCGATCCCTGGTACAAACGATTCCAAACCCTGGTAGCTGCCAGCGTTCCCAGCCAACTGAGGCTGCCCGGTGATGTCGTCATCCCGCGCCCCAGCAGCGACGACAGTAACCAGAGGAGAAGCCAAGGGAGGTTGTCTTGGATCAGGAGGGCTCAGCGTAATTTCCCCGGGTGACAACGGGGCTCCTTTCCCTGTTGCGCCAATGGGGCTGGAAGCCCGAAAAATCTGTGAAGAAGCAGTGAACTCCGATATTAAACGCTGATCCGATGCAATGCTGAATTCAGCTGGGTAAATTCTGATTTTCCCCTTCCTCTTATGCAGCATTTTTGTATGTTAAGCTTTTGCAAGGTAACAGAAGCAGGAGCAGCGTTGAGGATGTCTGCTCAGGCAGCCATCTTGACTCCCCCGAGAAACCGTGTTTCAAGGGCAAAGAGAAACAGATGGACTTGTTCCAGGAGGATATTCCATTGCAACAATTGGACACACTTTCTCCATTGACTAGCAGGACTGAATTAACCATGATATATGGGCACCGAATGCATCCATCTCTCAAAGCTCCGTAAGTGTCTTACGGAGCATGCATGGTACTTTCTCAGTATGTGCTGTGTCATGCGCCTCTGTCTGATTTTTGTCTGAGCTTTCACAAAGATATGTGACTCTCTCCTTTTTTTTTTTTTGTGTGTTCAAATTTGGTCTTATTTTCTTCACTGACTAAGCAGCTCCTTAATGCACTTTTTTAAAGCACTACTACTACAACAAAAAAAAAACCAGTTAAGAAATACATCACATTTTGCAAGGTTTGGGTAAAGGCCTAGGAAGGTTGCTGTCAGCTGCTTCAAAGCCCACAACTGTGTGTACCAGATGTCCATTATGGGTTCCCATGAGGTATGCTAACATATTATTATGCTCCAAACCAGAATTTCATCCTTTCAGCTTCATGTGGTTCAGTGTTTTTCACACTGCACTAGAGAAAATTAGACAAAATCAAGGGGATCTCTGACCTAAGGACCATGATATCTTTAGATTTCTGTTTCAGAAGGCATGTAGTGTTTTAAGTATTTTGTAAGGACAGCAAATGACAATTTTAACACTTACTAGGGGCTTTGCAATAGCATGCAGAATGGTCTGCCTAAGTACTTGTTGGCCTAGCAGCACTCTTGAGGATGGCCCCAAGAAAACCTAGAGCCGAACGGCACAGCTGCTGTCTGACCTACCCTCCTAGCCATGGCTCTGCTGTTCTGTAGCTGAGATTCTACAGTTTGTGGACTTGTAGCAGGATATAGTCTATTTAGATTTTTATATTCTGCTTTTCACACTTTTTTTTTTCAGCACTTCAAAGCGGATTATATTCAACTGACAGCAATCTACCTCTCCTAGCTCCTCTACCTAAGGCAGCCCTGTCCCTCTTTAACCTCGCAAAATGTGATGACATTTCTTTACTTTTTTTTTTTTTTGTAGTAATGCTTTAAAAGTGATTTAAGAGACTGTTTAGGCAGTGACGTAAATAAGACCAAATTTGAACACACACAAAAAAAAGAGGACTTTCTTCAGTGCAGCCTCTACTACCACTGTGGTGGTATTTCCCTATCCCCAGAGGACTTATAATCTAAGTTTGCACCTGAGGCAATGGAGGGTAAAGTGACTTGCCCAAGGTCACAAGGAGCAGCTGTGGTCTCCTGGTTCATTACCTGCTGCTCTAACCCCCAGGCCACTCCTCCAGTAGCCTCCTCAGTCTTCGAATCCAACATCCTGAGAGATGATGTTGTGTGGTAGATTAGAGAAGCTACCTCATCGCTACAGAATAAGTGGATGACTGAGGTCAGTTCCCCTTCCTCCAGTAGTGTAGAGGCTGTCTAATTCCAGCTCCCTTTCCGCCTTAGAATTTGGGGGAGACCTCAAAACAAGCAGTTGGTTATGGTGGCTATTCCCACTTGCATAAGATCCCCCATTTTGGAACACCCCCCCCCCCCCCCCCCCCCCCCCCCCCCAAAAATCTTCATGGCACACTTGTCCCCACCCTGACTGCTGTTCATTGTGGCTGGTAGGCCCATGAATGTGTCCTCATGCCCCCAACCCAAATCCCACAAAAGGTTTAGAAACCATGGGTGGGCCTGACCCTCCCCCACCAGCAATTGTTGTACCTTCCTGAAACCTGCAAGTCAACCCCAACCCTCCATGCTTCTACTCCAATGCTTTGAAATAGACACTGGGAAGTGATTGTATTGTTCTATTACTAATAGCAATGATGTCACTAGAAACGTTGTGGTTTCTGCCTCCATCTGCTGGCTGGGTGTGTGGATTGACCTAGCATGAAAGGAAAGATTAACTTTTTCCTTTATTTATGGTTGTATTGATTTAAATTATGCTGTATTTGTTTTTGTTTATCTTTTTTTTTTTCTTTGAGTGACAGAATAAATTAATCAAATTCGAGAATTTTCAACCTTTTTGTTAATTGAGAAAAGTAAGTAAAATAAATTTCAAGTGTTCTGATTTGCAGTTTATGATGCTGTGAGTGTGTGGGAGGGTACCACCTTTAAATCAAAGGTTATAGCAATCAGAAATAGTTTTGGCATAGGGTCTCCCTTCTTCTCCTTCCCAGGGCTTCTCTGTTCCCTCCTGGGCCTGCTCTTTTATTCCCCTACTTAGAGAAACTCCCAGTGGACAGGATTCTGTTCTGGGCTAGATACCAGGATCTGGTCCCTTAAGGTATTCTGGGGTTCTGTTATACTCTTGGTCACACAGTTGTTAACATAGTTTAGAATAATTTTTTTGCCTCCCTTTCTTTCTTGTGAGAAGTCTCTAAAAATGTTGATATTGTGTTTTACTTCTGCTATTTTAATATTTTGATATGACTTTTTCTTTTCTTTCTTTTTTTTTTTTTTAGCCTAAAGAAAGACACTTTCTTTTAATAAGATGGACACCCTTAGAAGAAGGTAGCATCCGGGAATTGATAACTTTTGTTGTCAACGGCGTTGCGAAACACCAGGCTGTTCTGCTAGGCAGGGCAGAGCAGACGAAAAAGGCAAAGGTATGTTTGTGTTATATCTGCTCATACTGGCCAGTTTAGATGTATTTATTACCTTTTGAGACTGCCATTGTAGGAAGGAGTCAGACCAGCTCACAACTTTTATCTTTGACTCAACACTGGTAATCTCTGCAGAATGTGAAGTCTTGCAAGTTCTTTTTTTATTCTAAGCATACCTGTTGCTTTCTTTACCTCAATTTGAGTAATATGTATAATTCATCTTTTTATTTCTGTCGATAAGCAGGCTGAATTAGCCATTATGTGAGGGTGATATCATCTGGCGGCACCAAACAGATTAATCTCTCAAATTGGTAGAGCTCTGAGCATATGCAGGAGTTACCACACTGACATAGCCTCATGAATCTCTTCATTCATTTTTTGTGCAAGCACAGCATAGACATGTATTCTCTGTTCTTAATGTTTTCTCAAAATTCTCTGTTTGGTTATTTATCTCAGAAAATCTTTTTTCTGTTGCCTCACTGCCTCTGCAGCCCCAAATAGCATTTTTCAGTGCTACAAAAAAAAGAAAAGATGAAAAACAATGAACCATGGTCCACCATCCATCATGTCTGTCCAGAATAAAGTCAACAGTAGTGAGCAGGATTAAAAGCTGTAGCTGTGGCAAGATTTATATCCCTCACCAACAGCCACAAGCCTCAGATTGGAATACGACCAAAAACTGCTTTGCCTGCGGACGGATGTTCTGTGCTTGCAACGACCTAAGGTGCATTGCATCGAGAAACTGTGTAAATGTCTTTGAAGTTGCAGTAGGTCCTCGTCATGCAGTACAGTGTCTGCCCCGCTGGGAAAAGTCTAGCAGGAGATTCCCCCCCCAAACTCCCCCTGTCTGCTTGGGCTGAAACCGCAGGATTGGGTATGACCAGTTGCCTGTGTCGAAGACAAAGTGGGATCAATCACTGGAGCCATCGCAGCCTACGTCAAACACAAACACTAAGCACAACACTTTGGCATTGGCACTGTTGATGTGGCCATCATTGGTGCCATTGGCGCAAAGAGCATAGACATTCCTAATGCGTAATGCATAAATTTGCCCGACACATCCTCCGCTGATGCCTTTGACACACAGAATATCAATGTACTGAAACTGATGTATGATGTTCCGGGCACTCAGCACATGGTGCACCAATGCCTTCGAAACATGTGGCCTCGATGCACATCACCTTTTCACTATTGCACACTATCACAGTACACAGTGCAAAAATGCATGGCACACCCTTGATGCAACATCATTGTTTATCAAAGTATTCAAGTCAACCAAAGTGTTTAAGCATTCTACCTCATTGAAGCTACAGATGCATCTACTTAGTTTTCATTTTATCGAGCTGCTTTGCCAATACAACTGTACACATCCCAATCTAGATCTGAAGGGGAAGGAATCTGGTTTCTTTTGCCAACTCCAGTAACCAAGGCACTCACACCACCTAAAGTAGTGGCGGAAGGACTTTGCCTGGAGATGGCAGAACCAGTATCCTCCATAGCCCCACTCATCTCCAACAGACTGCCTGTTCTCGTGCAGGAGCCTATCCTGCGCTCAGAATGTCCCACCATCTAATCCATGCTAGAAGAGACCAGTTTCTTGACCAAGTCACAGATTTGGTGAAGTTTCTTTACCTCGTTGACCAAGGAGACAAGGAACATTCCAGTGCCTCCTTTTCAGTATTGCTACAGTGCTGCCATGGAACTGAGTCTCAATCTTCACCTACAAGAGTGAATCCGTCGTCATAATGCATAATCAGGGAGTCTTCATAATCTGTTGGAGGTGTTAGACCAGGCTGCTCTGTCTTGGGGTCATCCGGAACCACCACCCGCTTTGCCCTCTTTGTCTTTGGAGTTATGGAAAAGTCAGCCAGTGCTTTAGGATCAGACAGACTTTACTGGCATACCCTCTGACCTACTCCAAATCTTCTGGAGTATATCTTACCCCCAGAGAGTTTCACCTATTGTAAATATTTGAAAAAGTTGGGTACAGTACTGTGCATCCATGTACGCAAAATGCATTCCTGACACATGATACAAAGACCCCTGTTTGGAGTTACTTCACCTTCTTCAGATCCTGAATACTCCAGCTGAACCAGTAACCTTTCCAGTTACCAACATCCTCAGTGCTCTATGGATGAAAATGTGGGGCACTCCTACAACATGAAAACTGGTACTTTCCTGGCGTGTAGCAGATGGACTCAGGACCAATGGGTATAGTGTACTCTTGATAGCAGTTGGAGACGGAGTCAGATTTCAATCTGACGTTAGCCTACATATACCCATGCAGGAAGCACTGCTCTTCAGTATTTCTCAGTCTCCTTAGCAGTTTGAGACTCTACACATGCTTGCACAGCGTTAGAAAATTCAAACCAAAGAAGAGAGAGAAAATCTTACCTCTACAAGATGAGCCCTGCTCTCCTGCAGTGATACCTAAGGGTCAACTCCCCCAGTCGAGAATTCCTGAGGTGATTTCCGAGATCCCTCAGAGGTAAGCCTCTGTTCGGTAGCTGGTTCCCAGTGTGGTTTTAGCCCCCAGGAACGGGAGTGGCTGAAAGGCAGCGGGTGCAATACAGAGTGCGGCGGTGAAGGTATTCCCCTCTTTCCCCCCCCCCCCCCCCGCAGCCGGAGACCGCTTGGCACGAGACCGGGAAGCACCAAGACAAGGTAAGGTAGAAAACTTTATTTAAGTCTCCGAGGCTCGGTGAGCCGCACAGATCGCAACCTGGCGTCTGTTCCATGGGGTTGAGCAGCCCCGTCCAGGCTAGGCCCCGATCCGGTGCCAGGGTCCTTCTACGTGGAGACCCTCCGGGGGGGGGGGGGGGGGGCGCCATCTTGCCCGCGTGGTTGTCTGCACCATTTCCCCCCCTTGGTTGCCGTATTGTCTGCACAGCGGCAAGCCAGGTGCACAAACTACTTGTGCGCACAGCTGCGCTTGCATCTGTGCCGGGCGCACAAATAAACCTGTGTGCACAGCGGCGCACATCTCCCTAAGGCCTGCACGCACATCTTCTGCATCTTTTACGCACAGTGTCGGCGCATCCAGAAAGCACAAATGAGCCTCCCGGCACACACACATATTCGCATAGACGTGCACAAATCATGGCACCGCCGGCCAAGAAAGCCAAGGGACAAGCCCTCTGTCCAGCCTGCCACCTGAGAGCTGCGCAACACGAAGTGGCCTCTGCCCTGTGCCTACAGTGCGAAGAGGCTCTGGGGGAACCGAGGCAAGGCCCCCTCAGCCAGTAGAGGAATCCGGCTCCACCAATGACAGTACACCAGACCTCTCTATCCCCGGCTCGGGCCCTCCTCAGATGGGCTCCTCGGGGAGCACCGCTGGATTCAATATGGACCCAGGGACCTTTTCCTTGGTGGAATTCTTGAAAGGGCTGCAAACCTTTGTCCAGGCACAATCTGTGCCACCTGTGACACAGCCACAGTCTCCGCCAGAAGAGCAAAACCTTCCAGGCCCCTCTCGACCTCCTCGAGACGTGCCTCCTCCGGACAAAAGCCTCTCCTTTGGGGACAAAGACACCTCTGAGGAAGAGCCGGATTCCCTGGAGGAAGGGGAAATCCCTCCAGGGACGGAACCATACCGAACCATGATGCGTTTCTTCTCCAAAGGCGAGCTATCAGATCTTGTGTGTCTCTGATCCTGAAGACGCTGGCCATCCCAGGCACAAGCTCCGCAGTGGAGCCAAAGACGAACCCTGTTCTGTTCTGACTCAGTCAGGCCTCATGCCATTTCCCAATGCTGCAGGCTGTACAACTGATTGACCTGGAATGGAATGCCCCAGAGGCCAGCTTCAAAGGAGGACGGGCCCTAGAAGCCCTGTACTCCCTGGAACCCTCAGCCAAAGAACTCCTGGAGTTCCCCAAATTGGACGCCATGGTCTGCGCAGTCTCAAAGCGCACCACCATTCCAGTCTAAGGAGGAGCTGCACTCAAGGATGCCAAAGATAGACGTCAGGAATCCATCCTTAAACAGTCATTTGATGTCGCAGCTATGTCCCTGCAGATCGCTGCCTGCTGCGCCGAGGTGACACGTGCCTGCTTGTTGCTGTCCAGGGACACAACCACGTCCGTCGAAACATTAGAACCGGTGATATCTTTCCTCACTGATGCAACCTCCGACCTGGTGTGCACCTCAGCTAGGGGAGTCTCATCCATAGTGGCAGCCAGAAGGCAACTCTGGCTCCGAAGTTGGTCAGCCAATGCGACTTCCAAGATGAAACTCACGAGAATGCCTTTTAAAGGAGTCGTCCTGTTCGGAAGCGAACTGGAGAAGTTAGCCGACAAATGGGGCGAATCCCCAGTACCTCATTTACCGGAGGACAAGAACAAAAGAAACAAACACCCTGTCCCCGAAGATCCAAGGGCAGAGGATCCCAGTGTTTCAGACCGTACAAAAACACATACCAAGCACCTCGCCCCGCAGGCAGGGGCTAGTCCTTTCGACACAGACAGACACAAGAGGGGAGCCGGCTCAGGTATAGGCCCCAGCCGCATCCCACAATGAGAATCAACAGACCCATCCACAGGAAGAAGCCATAGGGGGCAGGCTTTCCTTATTCTACCAAAGATGGGTCGAGATAACATCGGACAAGTGGGTCCCAACCCTCATTCCAGAGGGATAATACCTGGATTTCCACAGTATCCCTACAGACAAATTTGTGAAATCACCGGACCTCAAATTCGTCAATCGCTGCCTGAGGGTTCCACATGAAAACCCTACGCTCTCATAAAGGCAGTAGAGCTGTAAGAATTTCTGACCTCTCTGGATCTGTCAGAAGCCTATATCCACATCCCGGTCCATCACGAACATCAGCGCTTTCTCCGCTTTGCGATACTGGACCATCACTACCAGTTCAGGGCGCTACCCTTCGGACTAGCTACTGCCCCTTGGACGTTCACCAAGATCATGGTTGTAGTGGCGGCGACACTGAGGAAAGAAGGAATCCTCGTACATCTATATCTGGATGATTGGCTGATCAGGGCAAAATCTCCAGAGGAAAGTCACCAGGCGACCACCAGAGTCAAGAATATACTGCAGAATCTTGGGTGGGTCGTCAACACAACCAAGAGCTGCCTGCAGCCCTCCCAATCACTAGAATACCTGGGAATCCGGTTCGATACCAAACAAGACAAGGTCGTTCTTCCCCCTTACAAGGAGAAGGAAACTGATGGACCAGTTGCGAAACCTGTTGACCTGTTTTCGCCCCAAGGTATGGGACTACCTCCAAGTCCTCGGCCTCATGACATCAACACTAGAAGTCGTCCCATGGGCAAGGGCCCTCATGTGACCACTACAACGTATCCTACTGTTGCGATGGAACCAGATGTCCCAGAACTACTCAGTTTGCTTCCAACAAACGGCAGAGGTGCAGACCCAGCTCCAATGGTGGCTACAAGAAGACCATCTGAGTAAGGGAGTAAGGCCTATCCCCACTGACCTGGGTCTTGCTCACTACGGATGCGAGCCTATGGGGGTGGGGAGCCCACTGCCAGGAACTGATGGCCTAGGGGCAATGGGACAAGGAAGAGTCAGGATGGAACATCATCCGACTGGAAGCTCGGGCAGTCAGACTAGCCTGCCTTCGATTCAGTCACAGACTGTGGGGCGAATCTGTCAGTCATGTATGACAACGCCACAACAGTTGGCTACATCAACCGCCAGGGAGGAACCAAAAGCCTTGCGGGCAACCATTGCATGCTGGATCAAAGAAGTAATCAAGGCGGCCTACGTAGAGGAAGGCAAGCAAGCCTCCACCTCTACAAGTCAAGGCCCATTCCACAAGGGCCCAAGCAGTGTCCTGGGCAGAAACTAAGATGCTGTCACCCGCCAAGATCTGTGGGGTGGCGACGTGGTCCTCCATCCACACCTTCTCGAGGTTCTACCGCCTGGATGTTCAGGCCAGGGAGGGCACATCATTTGCAAGGGCAGTACTAAGTGGGCCAAAGGCAGCCTCCCACTTGGGTCGGGAGTAGCTTTTGTACATCCCATTGGTCCTGAGTCTATCTGCTACACACTAGGAAATGGAGAAATTACTTATCTGATAATTTTGTTTTCCTTAGTGTAGACAGATGGACTCAGCATCCCGCCCATGGTTTCCCCAAAATCCGGAACCCTCGGGTGACAATCCCCAAGAGCAAGACAAGCACGGGTAAGCCAGACCTTACCCCTAGTTAAGACACCCATAGTTGCCAGGTGTCGGCATTTATCGGTTGAATGCACTGGCGGTCTCCAGTTGGAAATCAGTTCAACCAGTCCAAGTTAATCACGTTATTCAATCACACATATATCCACAATTGCTTTTCGAGGAGAATACTGAAGAGCAGTGCTTCCTGCATGGGTATATTTTATTTATTTAACAGCTTTTAATATACCGGTGTTCGTGCGAGCACATCGCGCCGGTTTACAATAAACTTGAGAAAGGAGGAAAGTTACAAAAAACAGGGTGTGGGGGCTGGAGCAGGAGCGAAAAAGGGGGGGGAGAGAGAGGGAGGAGGTTAGGAGGAAAGGATAGCAGCTGAGAAGGTAAAGGAACTTAACATTACTTACAAGAGTGACTAATTAATGCGGGTTAGAACATTGAGACTTATAACATTGACGCTTAATTACAGCGGTTAACGAAGGATATATATAGAAAATAGAAGGTTATATAAAGTAGCTTATTTACAGTAGTTATGACAGGTTATAAGGTAACTTATTTAGCATTTAAAACAGGTTGTACAATTGAAATGAGTTTACAGAGGGGAAAAGGTGTCTGGGGTGCGGAACGGGTATGGGAGGGTAGGGGGGGGAGAGGGGTGGGTGTGAGGGTTGCAGGAGGTTGTGTCTGAGGGGGTTTAAGGGATGGACTACGAGGGGTTGGTTTCGGGGTAGGGCCTGTCTGAAGAGCCAGGTCTTAATGCCTTTTTTGAACTTGGGTAGTGAGGGTTCAAGACTGAGGTGTATTGGGAGGGAGTTCCAGAGGGCCGGGCCTGCGATGTAGGCTGACGTCAGATTGAAATCTGACTCCATCTCCAACTGCTATCAGGAGTACACTATACCCATTGGTCCTGAGTCCATCTGTCTACACTAAGGAAAACGAAATTATCAGGTAAGTAATTTCTCCATTGAATACAGAGTTCAGCAATTACCAGGCCTTTTGGCCAAGGTAGGTCTGGTTCCCATTTTTACAAGAGTTGTCCATCAAGGAACTGATCATTCTCAAGATCTCATCACTCAAGATCAAGGCAGGTTGAGCCATCCCAAACTCAAACTCCTATTGCTCACCACTTAAATGTTGAGAGGTTGATACTGAAACCCCTTGATTTGTTTGGCTTGAGCTTTTAGCTTCAAGAAAGGACTTTCTAGTGGAATCCTATAAATTTTAAATGGAGGAGATTTACCGTTTGGTGTGAGGATCTGTGTCAGTTTGCTTTCCTGCTCCACATAAAAACGGCTAGATTTTACATTTTACCTGAAGTACCTGACCTGAAAAGTTGTGTTTTTGGTAGTGGTCTGTGAGCTTCAAAGTCTAGTAAGTGTTCCAACTTATATCAAGTTTTCCATGATAGAATGGTCCTATGAACTTATCTTGCAAAACTGGAAGATTGGGCATCCAAATTGCAGATGATATTTAATGTGGACAAGTGCAAGGTGAAAAATAACCCATGCTGTAGTTACACAATGTTAAGTTCCATATTAAGAGCTACCACCCAGCAAAAAGATCTAGGTGTCCTAGTGAATAATACATTGAAATTGTCGGCTCCGTGTGCTGCGGCAGTCAAAAAAGCAAACAATGTTAGGAATTATTAGGAAGGGAACGGTGAATAAAATGTAAAATGTCATAATGCCTCTGTATCGCTTCATGGTGAGACCACACCTTGAGTACTATGTACAATTCTGGTCGCTGCATCTCAAAAAAAGATATAGTTGCACTGGAGAAGGTATAGAAAAGGGTGACCAAAATGATAAAGGGGATGGAACAGCTTCCCTATGAGGAAAGGCTGAAGAGGTTAGGGCTGTTCAGCTTGGAGAAGAGATGGCTGAGGGGAGATATAATAGAGGTCTTTAAAATCATGAGAGGTCTAGAATGAGTAAATGTGAATTGGTTATTTACTCTTTTGGATAATAGGACTAGGGAGCACTCCATGAAGTAGCACATTTAAAACTAATCAGAACATTCTTTTTCACTCGATGCACAGTTACGTTTTGGAAATTGTTGCCAGAGGATATGATTAGTGTAGTTAGTGTAGCTGGGTTTAAAAAAGGTTTGGATAAGTTCTTGGAGGAGAAGTCCATTAACTGCTGTTAATCAATAGGAAATAGCCACTGCTTGTTGCTGGCATTCCCCCAGGACTAAATTATCCATGACACGTGGATATTTATTTATTTAAAAGTTTTGTATACCGTCGTTCGAAATACATCACAATGGTTTACATAAAAGCATCGTAAGAGCACAGGGTATACATCAGAAAAAAAAATAGTACCAAATGGACTCATCTCTCTAGCACAGTACGGTTTTACTATTGAGTATGCACAGGAATTCCCACATGCGTGCTGCCTCTTGAGCCCCTCAGTTGATTGTAGAGCTTAGCTGCAATAAGATAGTTGATTCTCCAGGGAGGCGGGTAGATATGCATGGCTAATTCATCCTGTCTATGGAGAACCCCTGTTTACAGTATGCAAACTTGTTTTCTCCAGCAGCAAGTAGGGCTTAATTAGCCTTGACACATGGGGAGGCCCAAGCTGAGGGCTGTGTGGCGGAGTACTTATGTAAATAGCAATCAGGACCATGCCATGGAGTGGTGGTTACTGGGTGAACAGGCTGTGCAAAACTGTTTGCCCAAAGTTACTGTCCTTCTGGACAGGTTGTCTAAACAGTAATGGGACATGAAGATGTGAACCAATGACCAAGTTACAGCTTTATAGATGTCTTCAATGGACATGGCTCTTAGGTGAGTCACTGAAGTAGCCATGGCTCTTACCTGATGAGCCTTGGCGCAGTCTGGAATCTGGAGGCCAGGCAGAGCATAATGTGCAATACAGTCTGCTAGCCAGGTGGCGAACATGCAGTTAACAACAGCTATTTCTAGTCTAAGATTGTGAGAGATGAAAAGTTGAGAAGCCTGACAATATAGTAATATTCTCTAACAAACAATAATGGGGAGAAGAGGCCATGCTTGAGAAGTCTCACATCAAATAAAGAGGGGGAATTTTGGTGGTACTATTCTGGTCCTCACAGAAACAAGACACGTTTCCAAAGTGAGTTGTTTATTTATTATGAGAGACTGCTACCATAAAAAAATCACTGGGCTTTTAAAATATTGATGTCCCCCGGCATGTTTTGCCGAAGGCTGCATTGGGAGGAACTGAGCATACAGTAGTTCAAACACATTAACACATCAATGAAGCTACATTTGCCGATTCTGCTTAGAAAATGGCAGAGGAGACCCCAGCATGCGCTCCATTCGTGGCGAAGATGAAGGTCCCGGTGAGAGTCAATGTGTGTAGAGAGATGTTTGTGTGAGAGAGAGAGAGCAGGGGGGAGAAGGTGAGAGAGAGCAGGAGGTTGTGAGAGACCAAGGAGGGTAAGCAGTGGGATGTGAGGGATCAGAAGGGGGGGGGGGGGGGGTTGAGTTTGGGTGCCAGAGAGAGGGAACCTATATGAGGAGATTGTGAAGGAGTGTGTATGTGTGAGAGGTTGGGAGCTGGTGTGTATGAAAAAGGGATAGTGTGTATGTAAAGGTGCTAGCGTGTCTGAAGGGATTGTGCATGTGAGAGAGAGCCTGTGAAGGGGTGCATGAGAAAGAGACATAGGTAGCCTGTGTGAGGATGTATGCGTGAGAGAGGGACCCTGTATGAGGGATGTGTATGTGCATTAGAGAGGGACAGAGAGGGAGCCTGTGTGAGGGGCAGTACTGAGAACGGAGTCAAACTCTGGGAGTGGCGATAGAGTGGAAGGGTTGAGCATGGAGGTGGAGGAGTGGGGCCTGAGAGGGCAAAGTGGCCAGGGGAGTAGGGCGAGCGAGTGGAAGGGACACTTTACAGTGAATTTCTAGGGAAATCCTGCTCAAAATATTTAAAATTCTGCATCTTTAAATAATAACTTTTTTCTGTATTACTTACAGACTGTCATGTAAATTATGTTGTTTTGACCAATATAAAGTTTGCAGAATTCAAAAAATTTGTTTGCACAGAATTCCCCCAGGAGTAATAATTCATCCTGCTGTCTATGGAGAACCCATTAACCATTGGCAAACTTGCTTTTTAGCTACTTTGTTTATATGTGACAAACATGGATGTATGAAATAAATCACATAGCAATAAATCAATGAAAGCTTTTCATGTTTAGTTGTACTGTCTTTAAAAGGTGTTTGTTTTATAATTTTGTAAAGAAACTAATACTTAATATTGTAATTGCAGAAGATATCCAATTTTTTTTTTTAATTTTTGTAGTGAAAATGTTGCTTCAGTTCTTTTGGTCTTCTTGATTGGTGAACTGAACTTTTGGTCTTTTAACTGAGATGGATTACTTCACTCTAACCTGATTTGTCTATGAAATTTCATTTTTTAAAAATATTTATAACATTTTAACAATATATCTAAGAAACAATTCTTGTTAGGAATCAGCATTGGAATAAAGTATGAGTTACGTTTAAGGAACAGAATCCACATTCCAGTGCCATCAGTCCACAAATCTTAAGCATAGAATCCAATTCTCAAACACTATGAAATATAATTACCCAAAGTATCCCACATATAGTTGTGATGGCCAGAAAAAATTATAGGCTAGTAGAATTTCAACCCCAGAGTGAGATGGGGAGAGAGAAGAGGCGATGAGACAAGGAAGGCAGTTTTGACAGGCTTTGAACTCAAAAACAAGGTTGTACTGGTTCATAAAAGATATAACAAGAATCCTTTGTTTAATGACTCGTGTGGGGAAATTGAAAATTCTAATTCTTTTTAAATGTGTTCTTTTTTTTTTCAGAATAATCTATGGGATGCTATTAAAAAGAAACATGGTATGGCAGGGATGACCTCTACAAGATCCAGGAAAAGGGAATTGAATGTTAGAAACACGAAAGGTTTTACTACTTTTGAGAAAATGGGTTATGGTGGATTAAGCAGAATGCGAAGTCCCTTACAGTCTTGTGAAAACTTGGCCACAACTGGAGAGAATGTGTCTTCTCCAAAGGATTCCATAGATAGTACTGAGAACAAAAGACCTGTATCATCTGTTGGCTGTATCAGAAAAGGACACTGTGACGCAACACACACTCCAGACTCCTTGAAGAGATCAAACACACACACTGTTTTTTGCACAGCTGACTATGAGTCTTTGGAAGAAATTGTTTCACTATCCAGTGTTCAAAAAGATTTAAATTACGATGAGATTGAAAAAATGATTATCCAGAGACAAGATAATAGGGTTTTATTTCCCATAAAGGAGAATCATGTTGCATGTAATTCAGATTCTATGAATCTGTTAACTACATTCCCTGTTCTTTGTACAACAACAAATTGCAAATCAGGTCATGAAGTCACTCATACTAACAATCAACAACCTCTTAATTTTGATCTTGAAACTATCTGTATCCAGAACTCTGATAATGAATTGGAATCAATAAATTGTTCAACTGAAAAGTCTGATGAGAGAAATATTAATTGTATATATTCACCTATTGATACTTCAGATTCACATCCAGAATTATGTACTTCATTGAGCCAGAGAAGAATTTTAAGTCCAGATTCTTTTGTAAATAACAGTTTTATTCCAGATGATATTGAGCAAGCACATATTGCACCTATTCTTTCACCAGATGAATTTGTAAAGGATAACTTCCTTGTATTACAATCTGTTGCACCTCAGCAATTACATGAATCATTGCTGTCAACACCATCTCTTTTCTCAAGTTTGGAGTCATCTCTTTCAACTAATTCCTCCCCCGTACAAATGAACAAAATAAATACTAGTTTTGAGAAGTTGGATCCAATGACCTCTAGATTAACTTATTGTATTAAACCAAAACAAAAACACAGTTTTCCTCATTCTGAGATACTAAGTGACTTAAATAGTGAACGGCCCAAAAGACTTCCTGTGCTTTCTGCAACTATTACCAAAAACAGAGGTGTCACAAAAGAGAGATCAGAAATTAGTAAGGAGCCAAAGTGTAGAAGGCATCTTGGTAGTGTATTAACGGAGCCTGAAAGTATTTTGCCTCAGTTCACCAAGCCAGTAGATGCTTTTAATGATCTTCCAATTATAGATTTAGTTTCTAATGGAACTATGGTTCAGGAAGGTGAAATTCTGAGTTCATCTTCTGTTTCATTAACCACCCTAAACCGAAAAAGGAAAAGTGGTGAATGTATAGAAGACACCAATTTTGATACCAGAAGCAGTAAGTACATGGAATTTGCTAAAATTTCCAAAACGGTCGTTAAGCCTTGCATGGAAGAAAAGAAGCCAAATAATGCCAAAAGATTGTACTCTACTGGAAACCTAAGTAGTGGGGGAAAACGAACCCATGGAAAGAAACTTGGTAAGAATGTGTTGTGATTTTTGCTAATGAGTATTATAGCTAACAAGCTAAACAGGCTTGTGTTTTTGAATTTGAATATCTGAGTTGATTAGCGGGAATTAATTGCATACTTCTATTTCAATTTAAATTAGTACTGATTTTCAGTAAATCTTAATCAGCTTTGGCAGCCAGTCTAAGGCTTGAAATTCAAATATGACTCTTTAGAATCCCTGGTTTTCTTTTGCACTGCAGAGTTTTTGTAATTGCAGGGTAAGAAGTGGTACTTGTGCCAGTATTTCCCATCTCTCTCTCTCCTGGAGTCACACCTAAATGATCTGGTTTTCAGGATATCAGTAATAAATTACATAGGCATACAATGGAGATGCAGTGTTTGCAAATTTTTGTGCATATTCATTGTGGCAGACCTGCAAACCAGGCTGATAATTTGTGCCTCCAGAAGAGGGTTGGGAAACAGTTAACACTTCTGATATTTTTTTCAGCTATGGTGCACCAGTGATGTGTAAATGACAGTGTTAAAGAAAATTGTAAAGATAACACTGGCAGGGGGGGGATACTTCATAGCGAGTCAGTCAAGTAAACTCTGTAGGGTATTAAAGGCTCTTCACTTTTTTCATAATTAGTTTGTATATAAATTTATTATGTAGCACATGACTGCACAGTAATAACTTATAGTGTTTTCAGAATGATGTATTTGCAAAAGATGTACTTCAACAGTCATGATCTTTATTTGGGATAAATTTAAGTTCAGGTAACTGATTCTCTGCTTAAATCTTTCATTTTTTTTAACGTGAGGATTTAAACATTTTTGTGGATAAAATGCTTAGAAGACAATTTATATAGATATTTATGCAAGTAAAAATCTATGACTAGAATGCTCGTTTTGAAAATTATTCTTCTAGGACAAGCAGGATGGTTGTCCTCACACATAGGTGGCATCATCAGATGGAGCCCAGCACTGAAAACATTTGCCAAAGTTTCTAGAACTTTGACTGGCACACTGAGCATGCCCAGCATGCCACTGTCTATGCGGGGTCCACTTTCAGTACCTTTTTCCTATTGATAGCAGGGCTGAATTAGCCATGCTGTCATGGGAACTGTCCATCAGGGCCCAGGAGGCGGAGCTTCTGAGTAGAATACAGAGCTTTGCTCTGTGCGGCTGTGCGTGCCTTCCCGCGCAGAAAAACACTCTCTCCTCAGTCTGTTTTTTCCATGCGCAGGAGTGCACGCGGGGCTTAGTTTCTCCTCAGAACTAGTTAAAAACAGAAGAAGAAATGTCACACAAGCAGAGTCCGAGGCCTTCGGGGTTTAAACCTTGAGGTTGCAGCAAAATCATGTCCATCACAGATGGACATGATCGCTGCTACCGATGCCTCGGACCTGATCACCAGCAAGGCCACAAGTAAGCATTGTGGCAGGATGTCGCTGTGAGCCAGGCGTCAAAGGGCCCAAAAGATCCAAGCCCTTCGAGAGGTGCAATCGGGGTCCTATGCTCCACCTTCGGAGGCTCACTCGTCGCCGGGTCCCATGAAGCAAAAGACCCCTAAGGTAAGGAGGGCGGCATCCGTGGAACCCTCCACCTCCAGGACTGGAGGATCAGTCGGAGGAGATCGAGCCCGGAAAGTCCATCATAGCCACGACTCGACGAGGCATACATTAAAACGTCTATCGCAGGAGTCTAGGCTGCATGGAGTGGGGGACTCCAGTAGACCTTCGGGAGTAACCCCGCAGGGGCGTCGTCGACATCTGCGTCGAAGCCAGCGTGACATGAGTCGCTGACCCGACCGAAGCAAAAGACGCCGGATCGGTGCAGTCTGAAGAATCGACGCCTTAACGGAGCATGCATCGAGACACGAAAGACCAAAGCACATCAAGGTGAAGCCGACGCAGTGTCGATGGCGCCGCGAAGGGACTCGAGGTCGACGCCGGGGCCAATACCAGCGATGCAAGTTTCCTCACCGACACCACATACGTCAAAGTCGACGCATGCAAGGTCTAAACAGACACATTCAGAAAGTGTGAACAAGCAACGCCATAGCATTGCAAAGTTCACTGGCAGCGACCTGCAGTCTTCGCCATCCTTGGAGCGGGGAACGGTAATTACTTCTCACCCTCCCCCTAAGAGACTCCATAGCTCACGCTTCTCGGACCAATCCCTGTCTCCCAGAAGTGAGACGCGTACATCGGCGCTGCAATCCGAGGGAGAGTACGTCAGACTCACGCCCTCGTCCTTCTCCTCTTCCCCAAAGTGACAGTCCACTCATCATTCCCCAATGTCTCCTCAGGAGACGGGGGAAACATCACCCCAACCACCAGTAACAAAAAAGAGGAAGACTGGGTTGGATGGGGATACATAGAGCAAACCACGGATGCCACCACAAACCAAAGAGGCGTTTTTCCAACTGTTGTCAGGCGTTTTTCCAACTGTTGTCAGCCCTATTGGGACTCTTTGAAACGCTGCAGTCCTCGTTTCAACTTCACTCATCCCCTGCGAGTAGTGCACCACTTTCGCCTCAACCGGTGTCGTCGCCAGCGCAGGTGAGGAACCCCCTCCCCACCGGGACCGTTTTACCAAACCCCCAAAAAATCCAAAAGGGAACAATCACCGGCAAGGACAGACTTGGATTCTCCTCCATCATCACCCACATCATCAACGGGGTATCCATCTGATCCTCCGGAGAATACACCTGAACCTTACTCGCCCCCAGACGACCTATCATATTCCAAATTCCTGGACAAGATGGGGAGAGTTCTCAACCTGCAGGTCCAAAAACTACAGGACCCTCAAGTGGAAACACTTGGACTACTTAAGATATTTGACGTACCAGCTGAACCCGCTTCCTTACCATCCCACAAGGTATTGGATTCAATCCTTGAGAAAACGTGGGAAACACCCTACACTATCCCACCGGTCTCAAAAAAGACCGACCTCAAATTTAGAATGCAGAAGCCACAATTCTATTCTACACCACAACTGCCACAGTGAGCCAAGCATTCTAAAATGCATGCGCAACACCTCCAGGAAAGGACCAACGAATTCTGGATGAGTTCGGGAAAAGGTCGTATCAATCGTTTATGCTATCCTCCAGAATCAGTCAACATCAATTCTACCTGTTCCAATATCTATATGAAAATCTGCAGACATTAAAGGCGGCATTACATACTCCAGAGTCGTCATCCATAACTCAGCCAATACAGGGCCTTGAGGAAGGCATTCGACACTTTCGACCGGTGTATGAGTCGTTTGAGTCGTCGACTCACACATCCGCATCGGCCATTGCTGCCCGCTGAATGGCCTAGCTCCGCTCCAGCACCATTAGAGAAGACCTTCATGAGCGTCTAGTGAATTTACCATGCAGGGGCGACAGTCTTTTTGGGGACAAGTTCCAAGAAACGGTTGCAAACTTGAAAGACCATGCAGAAGCTGTCCAATCGTTGACACAAACATCATCCTTTGCCACACAAACTAGATATTACTCTGCCAACCGCAGACAACAATATCACCGGCGTCCCTATAGACAATATCAACAGTTTCGCTCTACTCCATACAACCCACTGCAAAGGACAGCACCCCCACCTCTTCAGGCGAGGAGGGGTAGAACAAGGCCACAGAGAACGCAAGCACAGCAGCCTCAACAGACGGCCAAAGCTACCCCATCTTTTTAATACAACCGCCATCACTACCACTGCACCCTCCAGGGAGGATCACATTATGCCTACCATGTTGGGAGAACATAACTACAGACCTATGGGTTCTAGAAATTTGTAAGACAGGGATACCAACTTGGGTTTGTTGCGGAAACAAATCTACCCCATCTAATGCCAAATCGAATTCCAGGTCAGCAAACTCAATTGGCACAGGAAATTTTGTCCCTACTTCAACAACGAGCGATCCAATAAATTCCCATACATGCTTGACACAAGGGATTTTATTCACCTTATTTCCTGATTCCCAAGAAACCCGGTGACAACGACCAATTTTGGATCTGCAGGAATTGAACAAATACCTAGTCCAAGGAAAAGTTCAAAATGGTGTCCCTAAAGACCATCTTGCCACTTCTTCAACCCGAGGACTGGATGTGCTCAATAGATTTGAAAGATGCTTACACTCATATTCCTATCCACCACTCCTCGTGGCGGTACCTGTCTTTCCAGTTTCGGGGGCTAAAAAAGCAGCAAGGAAGGTTGCTTAATAAAGCCTTGAGAGCAAAAGTACACAATAAGCAACCAAATGTCCGATCTTATACAACTTTATTGTGTAGAAACAATGTATGCAAATGAGCCTGACTCCAGCCGAGTTTTGCCCTCTTTCAATAGGGCTGCATCAGGGGCTAAAAACATACAATAAATAACAATAAATAATATGAAAATGAATAAAACTAATAAAAACATATAATAAACATTTAGAATGAACATATAAAATGACACATATAAAATGGTAACATGGATATGTGTGGTGTAAGTATGGAAACAAACATAAAAAATATGAAACAAAAATATAAATTAAGTTCATAAAATCTGCACAGTAAAATTAACAAGCAGCAGTTAAAAATGTAAACAGTATGTAAAAAAAAGTGAAGTGCATGTAAAAAAGTGAATATTGCCTTAATCACTATGACTCTTACAACGAGTGACATTGGCTACATAAGTGTATAAAAATATCATTTTTAAAAAAAAACCCATTGATAAATAAGATAAAATAAAGCTCACCACGTCTGTAAAATGTGTTGGAAAAAGAAGACAGAGAAAATTAAGTGAAAAGCTTAAAATGCTTACTATTTGCTTGTATAGATATTCTATCCTCATCAATGTTACAAATCCTTCATACCTTAGATTGTAGTAATGTCCTTTTCTACTATAAGAAAGGAACTTGCTTGCAATGCCAGGCTTATCTACTGATTACCCTAACCAGCTTGACATCAAAGTTGCCTTCCATACGTTCTCCACCAGCTTAGCGGAATGCATTCACATCTGCTACATCTTAGCAGGATTTCAGGTAATAGGCTTGGCTGAACCTAATCAGCTCAGAACTCTGATTCTGCGATGGCTCAGGGTAGTAAATTATTGTTGCAAACCTGCAACTTGGTCATCAGTTCAACATCCTTATGCTCTATTACTGTCTGGTCAACCTCTCAGGAACTGACCAAAACTTCAGAGAAGCAGTTCTGTGTGACCTGCTCTTGCAGAAGTCTACTCTCCATGAAGAAGCCCAGATTGCTTACTTAGTAAATCCTCCACTGCAATCCTCAGCTTGGGACTCCCCACAGATTGTCTAATTCAGCAATGCTGATGGATGGGGGGGGGAACAAGTTTGCTTACTGTAAACAGTGTTTTCCTTAGATAGCAGGATGAATTAGACATGAGATGCCTGCCCACCTCCCTAGACTACCTAAATATATATGCATATATTTGTTAGCTTTCATATAGACTGAGGGGGCTCTTGAGGCTAAGGCTGCACGGGAGTCCTGCACATGCTCAGTAAAGTTCAAAGCTCTACTAGCTTGGAGAGGCAAGTATGTTTGGAGCTGCTGGATGATGTCACCCACAGATCATAAGAAATTGCCATGCTGGGTCAGACCAAGGGTCCATCAAGCCCAGCATCCTGTTTCCAACAGAGGCCAAACCAGGCCACAAGAACCTGGCAGTTACCCAGACACCAAGAAGATCCCATGCTACTGATGCAATTAATAGCAGTGGCTATTCCCTAAGTAAACTTAATAGCAGTTAATGGACTTCTCCTCCAAGAACTTATCCAAACCTTTTTTGAACCCAGCTACACTAACTGCACTAACCACATCGTCTAATTTCATGTCTAATTTATCCTACTATCTACGGAAAACACGGTAAGCAAACTTGATCTGATTGATTTCTCATGCTTTACAAATTACTACTAAACATGTTATTCCTTTTTCAGCATCTGTGATCAAACAAATACAATTTTACAAAAAAGCAAATTTATTTATTTACAAATTAAGTAAATTTTTACACATTTTTTTTTTATAGCATTTAAGTCTCCATCATTGAAACATCAAAGAGTCAATAGTAGCAGCTCAAAGACAGAGTTCAGCTCCATGACACCTGTGCAAACTGGTATGTAGTATCTCATGCATTCATTTTTAGGCATTCTTTACAGTAAGTTCTGTAGGAATATCTTAACAGACCTGACAATGTCAATTTAAACATTTTGTCTGCACATGTCAAAAACTTGTGCATGTAACAGGATAATTACACAAGTAAATAGAAAAACTAATAGAACAGGAAAAGCTGAGTACCAGATTAATGGGGCTGGCTGGATTCCCCAGTCCCTGTTAGCCCAAGTAGCGCTTGAAGGAGATGGTGCCTGGAGCAGAGCAGTGGGAGCAGCAGCTTTCCAAATAAATATCTGACACAACAGTTGAGTTATTAGGTAGTCATACAAACTTGAGGCTCACTAAGCTTCCTCTTTTTTTTTTTGACCCTGTGATATTAAAATAGTGTTTCCTATTCCAGCTGAAAATACACTGCCTTTTCTAAACTGCAAATCTGCTGCCTTCAGAAAGCAAGGAAGCACAGAGAAAATGTTATAGTGGGCAGGCTATTAATTTTTTCTCACCCTCTGAAGAATAAATAAATATATTCTAAATGATTTGCCATCTAGCTAGATCACATCTAATTAATTCTTTCATTAATTGTATGTTTTTGTTGATATTTCCACTAATAATTAATGGAAATTAAGGTTACCTGATTTGTATATTCCTAGATATACATTTCCTAGTTATTTGGAAGTTACATTGAGTATATTTGTTTAAAATATGATTAGACAATGTGGCTTACATTTGATGGTGTGGATTCCATAACAATGTGATGTCATCCTATAGACCCTTCCAGCACTAGAAAAGTGCAGACATAACTTTCAGTGCTTGTTCTCAGACCTCCGTGAGATTAAGCAGGTCTTCTCTTTCTTTACCATCCTGTGCTGCCTCTTTAATGTTCTGTCATTTTTTGTTAATTTTTCAGGTACAGTGGTGTCTAGGTAGACACCTTCCAATTGATTGTTATCCCTCTTTTTAGGAGTCTTTTACTACTTTGAAGTCTCTTCAGATGTTTGCATTAATCTTTTGGCTCCAACAGTATCTGTTCTAATTTTGGTAGAACTATATAGCCATCATTCCTTATCGTCGTCCAGACGGATGGGCTTTTCCCCCCCTACCAGCAGATGGACACAGAAAAATAAAGCTTTACTGTAACTCAAGGCACGTATGTTGCTGTGCCACCTGCAGCCTGCCAGTATTCTCAGTCTCCAGCAGATTGTGTAGGTGTCCATCCTGCAGTTGGCTGTTTTGGTAGACAAGATTACTCCCGGGAGTGCAAGGCCTTGTGGCTATCCTCCTGCTTGAGTGAGCGAGCAGGGGGTGTCTGTGGCCCTTGGTGTGCTACAGCTCTCACTGAGAGAGTCTGAAAGCCAGTTGTGCTGGCTCCCATATTCCCTAGCCGCGTCTCCCCTTACGGAGTGCTTCCTTCTCTGTGGCTGAAATACTTCCTTCTTTGCTGTGGTGGCTGCAGTGCTCTGGGGCTAGAATCTGCCAAAAACAAATTAAATAAAAGTGCAGCAAAGGAGAAGGAAGCAGGGAGCCACAATCACAGGCAGTGTGGCGGCATTTGGCAGCCCATCCCGTGGTGCAGATTTCTGGGTGCTGCAGAGAAGGAAAGTGTGGGTTTTTTTTGTTTTTGTTTTTTTTGTATGTGTCAGCAGCCACTTGTAGTAAGTTCAGCTGTGTGGTGCACACATGATGGCCACTTTCATAAGAAGTGGGGCTTGGCATAGGGGGATCAGCAAGCTGAGCTGCTGACCTCTGTCCTTTGCTGGTCCTGTGGGGATGGGCCTTTGGGAGCTCCTCTCCATGATAGCAAAGGCAGGCAGCCTACTGCAAAGAAGCAGGCTCCGGAAGCAGAGTCCCATGATGCCAGGGAGGTTTTGACTGTTAGGAATGGCAACCATTTTGTCCTGCTTTTCTGCAGTAATGGAGTTTTTTGCTGGGGCCTTTGCAGAGACAACCATATTGGCCCAGTGTAGGAAGGAGTGAGCACACAGGTTAAAGCAGGAAACTGTCAGCAGCAAGGGAGCAGTCGCTGAGTGCAGATTCCAACACTGTTGGAGGAGGAAGTGGATGTTGAAATGGTGGGAACGGTGGCCATCCCCCCCCCCTCACATAACATGGTGGGTACCCTGGTTTTTGTCCTGATTCATTGGGGGAGTGAGATGGTCATTGTACCACTTGAGAAGACAGGAGATGGTCTTGCATTTGAGGGCTCTAGAAAATTCAGAACCCTTTCCCCCCTGATTTTGTGGTCCTTATGCATAGAGCCTTTTTGATTAGAAAGGTTTCAGTCAGGTGGCCCAGCTTCTCAGGGATTTTCCTCAATGGTTTAGGCTTTCTTCAGTAGGCCTGAGAGACTATGGCTGGAGCCAGGTGCAGATCTGGATTTGAAGTATATGGGCCTACTTAAGGATGGAATCCATCTTTAAGCAGGCCTTCAACGCAACAGCAATGACACTGCACTGGTGGCACTTTCCTGCTTGCTCTTCTCGAGAGAGGCAAATAACTCTGGAACATGTACCGGTGAGGCGATGGAACCAGCAGCAGCCTTCCTGACGGATGCAAGCTCAGACCTGGTGCATACCTCAGCCAGAGGCGTAGCCTCGATAGTGGCAGCCAGAAGACAACTATGGCTACGGAATTGGTTTGCTGACGCGACATCTAAAGCGAATCTCACAAGAATGCCCTTTAAAGGATCTCTCTTGTTTGGAAGCGAATTGGAGAAATTAGCCAGCAAATGGGGTGAATCCCCAGTGCCTCGGCTACCGAAAGATAGGAGTAAAAAATCTCAGCGTCCCTCCCCCAGAAGAACCAAGGGCAGAGGCTCGCAACGCTTTAGACCCTACAGGAACTCACAGTTCCAGGCACCTCGTCCCTCCAGAAGGTCCCAGCCCTTTCGGAACAGACAGACCAAGAGAGGAGCAGGCTTGGGGGCAGGCTCCAGCCGTGCTCCACAATGAGAATGGGCCGACCTCCCCACAGGAAGAGGGGATAAGGGGTCAACTTGCCCTCTTCTACCAAAGATGGGTCGAGATCATGTCGGACAAATGAGTACTAAACATCATTCAAGAAAGTTACTCTCTGGAGTTCCGCAGCATCCCTCAAAACAAATTTATGATGTCACCCTGCCACTCCCACACCAAGAGACTGGCAGTGGAAGCCACTCTGACAAGACTTCTCATTCCGAAGGCAATAACTCCGGTTCCCACGTCCCAACAAAATATGGGGTGCTATTCCATCTATTTTATCATTCCCAAGAAGGAAGGATCATACCAACCCATCTTGGATCTCAAGAGTGTCAACCGTCATCTGCGGATACTACACTTCCGCATGGAGATTCCTCGCTCTGTTATAATGGCAGTACAACCAGGAGAGTTTCTAACCTCCTTGGACCTCTCCGAAGCTTACCTTCACATTCCAGTCATCAGGATCACCAGCGTTTTCTACGCTTTGCAATACTGGGTCACCATTACCAGTTCCAAGTGCTACCTTGCGGCCTAGCAACCGCCCCCAGAACATTCTCCAAAATTATGGTGGTCGTGGCGGCAACGCTGAGGAAGGAAGGGATCTTACCTGGACTACTGGCTGATCAGGGCAAAGTCTTCGAAAGAGAGCCGGCAGGTGACCAAAGTCAAGAGCCTACTGCCGGAACTCGGTTGGGTCGTGAACACGGGCAGGAGCAGACTGCAGCCCTCTCAATCCCTAGAGTACCTAGGGGCCCGTTTCAACACCAAACAGAACAAAGTCGTCTTCCCTCCCCCGAGGAGAAGGAAACTGATGGAACAATTACGACGATTGATGACCAATGCACGCTCAAAGGTATGGGACTATCTTCAAGTCCTCTGCCTCATGGCATCAACCCTGGAGGTCATTCCGTAGGCAAGGGCCCAAATGCGACCGCTCCACCGCTTCTTGTCACAATGGAACCCACTGTCCCAGGACTACTCAATTCGCCTCCAACTACTAGCAGAGGTATGTTCTCAGCTCCAGTGGTGGCTACAGGAAGACCACCTAAGCAAAGGAGTAAGCCTATCCCCACTGAACTAGATCTTTCTCACCACGGATGCGAGCCTGCGAGGGTGGGGAGCACACTGTCAGGAGCAGACGGCCCAGGACAATGGAATAAGGAAGAGGCGGAATGGAACATAAACCTAGCATGCCTGCGGTTCAGCCTCAGACTCCGAGGCAAAGCCATTCAAGTAAAGTCAGACCAACGCTACAACGGTGGCTTACATCAACTGCCAGGGAGAAACCAGGAGCCAGCAAGTGTCTCTGGAGATAGACCCTCTCATGGCATGGGTGGAGATAAATCTACAAGGGATCTCGGCCTCCCACATTGCAGGAAAAGACAATGTCTCAGCAGACTTCCTCAGCAGAGAGAGAGTTTGGACCCAGGGGAATGGACCCTGTCAACCACAGCCTTCCAACTAATAGAAAATCACTGGGGCCTCCCAGCCATGGATTTACTGGCCACCCACCTCAGTGCCCAAGTCCCCAGGTTCTTCAGTCGCAGATGAGAGCCACACTCCCAAGGGATCGACGCTCTCATCCAGACTTGGCCAGAGGTAGACTTAGTGTATGCCTTCTCCCCATGGCCGCTACTGGGGAAGGTCATCCGCAAGATAGAACATCACAGGGGACTAGTTCTACTAGTGGACCCGGATTGGCCAAGACAACCATGGTATGTAGACATGCAAAGACGACTTGCAGGGAACCCTCTGTGCCTACCTCCACACAGGGATCTTCTCCGGCAGGGCCTGATTCTTCACGAAGATCCATCTCGATTCTCTCTTATGATCTGGCCCTTGAGAGGACTCGCCTGAAGAAGCGTGGTTACTCAGGCCGTGATTGACACCCTATGCCGTGCGCGCAAGTTCTCCACATACCTGTCATACATATGGGTCTGGAGAGCATTTGAAGCCTGGTGCGAGGACCATGGGATACTCCCGCGGACGGCCAAGATCCCCATGATTTTGGAGTTCCTACAGGACGGTATGAAGAAGGGGTTGTCACTCAACTTCCTCAAAGTCCAAGTAGCCACACTGTCCTGCTTCAGAGCCGACGTGGACGGTATCCGGCTATCAACTCATCCGGATTTGTCCCGCTTCCTGAAAGGGGTTAAATAGCTCCGGCACCCCTAAAGTGGCCGGTGCCACTATGGAATCTCAGTTTAGTATTAGACTTCCTAGCAGGGGCTTCCTTCAGACCAATGTGCAGTCTGTCACTACGCCTCTTAACATTGAAGACAGTATTCTTGGTGGCAATATGTTCAGCTCGTCTGAACTCAGAATTCAGGCACTATCCTGTCAGGAACCATTCCTTAGGTTCACTCCTGGAACCATACAGCTGCGCACCGTCCCCTCCTGCCTACCAAAAGTGGTCTCCAATTTTCATTTGAGCCAGGCTATCTCTCTGTCATCTCCTGATGAACATAAAGACTCTGAAGACTCCTGCCTTCTTCGCCATCTAAATGTCGGCAGACTCCTGGGGTGATATCTGGAAAGATTGAAACTGGTGCACAAAACGGATCGCTTGTTCTTTCTTCACAGCGGGAAGAAGCAAGGAAAAGCGGCCGCGCAGGCGACCATAAGCCCGCTGGATCAAAGAAGTAATCGAGGCAGCCTACATAGAGGCAGGAAAGCCCTTACCACTTCAGCTTAAAGCTCATTCTACAAAGGCACAAGCAGTTTCTGTTGCCCGCTGAGATCTGTCGGGCGGCAACGTGGTTCTCCATACACACCACCTCCAGGTTCTACTGCCTGGATGTTCAGGGCCGAGAAGACGCAGCCTTCGCAAGGGCAGTACTAAGTGGGTCATGGGCAGCCTCCCGCCCTGTCTGGGAGTAGCTTTTGTACATCCCACTGGTCCTGATCCATCTGGCTACATGCTAGGAAAAGGAGAAATTACTTACCTGATCATTTTGTTTTCCTTAATGTAGACAGATGGACTCAGCATCCCGCCCATGGCTGCCCCAGAGAAAGAGAACCTCGGAAAGTGAACCTCGAGACTAAGCAAATCGAGTAAGCTGCGGCCTACCCCTAGTTCAAGACACCTACAGTTTGTCCAGTGTCTGCATTAATTAGTTGAGTGCACTGGCGGTCTCCAGTTTTGAAATCAGTTGAACCAGTTCAGACAAGTTTAATCAAGTTAATTAAGCAAGATATATCCACAATGGCTTTTCGAAGAGAATACTGGAGAGCTGAGGTTACTGCAGGGGTATATCTAGAGTGATGTCAGCTTTGAAATTTGACTCCGTCTCCCATCTGCTAGCAGAAGAGCAGAGCACATAACCCACTGGTCCTGAGTTCATCTGTCTACACTAAGGAAAACAAAATTATCAGTTAAGTAATTTCTCCATTAAGATGCATTGACGAGAATCATATGAAGGTTGGCTTTTAGCTTTATTACATGTATACTAGCAGGCTGCAGGTGGCAAAGTAACATATGTACCTAGAGTACCAGTAAAGCTTTTCTTGTCTATTCCATGTACTGGTAGAGGAGAAGAACCCATCCATTTGGACTGGTCTGATAGCACTAAAGGAAATAAATTTATCAGGTAAGATTTTTCCTTATTTGCCTGTTGATTTGCCTAGCATTTTGCTTGCTGTCTCAGTACTTCTTGAAAGCACCACTTTGATTCCTCAGATGAGTTGGATTTATGATTCATGATAGCTCATTTTCTTTGAGGTCTGTAACGCTACACAGCTAAATTGAGTAGATCTATAACCACTTTTATCGGAGGGCTTTTCATGTTTTCTGTCTATGGGGGAAGATACTGCATTTGGCCCCTAATCATTTAAATTAATGTAGAACTATGAAAAATCAACCTTATGTAAGCTGTATGGAAAAGCAAAAAATGTATCCACTGTTCTAGTTTGTGCTCAGCAGCACATTGCCCCAACTCCTATTACAGAAAAATGTTAATTACATCATCCTTGGAAGTGTAAATAGTAGCAGCTTTTAATGCAGGCCTTGAGCACATTGCATTTAAAAAATGCTATTGGATATAGTTTTATTTTTTGGAGTATGTTCAATAGGTTTTAGTTTTACTGTATTGTAATGTGTTTGTTTGGTTTTACTTAATCTTGAATTAATTTAAATTGTTACATTTTCTATTACTGTTCTAATATTTGCACTTTCGTACATCATTTTGATTGTTATGCAGAGAGGCAATTTATCAAATACATTAATTTTATTAATTTGTTTTTTGTATACCGATATTCAACAAAAGTCATCACATCGGTTCACGTATAACAAAAATTATAGAAAAATACAATGTGAAAAGTAGAAGCCAAGAGCGTTATACAAAATAATGGAGAAAATTAAAAAAGACAGAAGAAAGAGAAAAAGAACAATAATTAAATTGAATTTAGGAGATAATTCTTATAAACATGTTGAAAAAGCAAAGTTTTTAATTCTTTCTTAAAAGTTTGAGTAGAAGATTCAAGTCTTAATTCGATTTGAAGGGAGTTCCATAATATCGGGCCGGCTATTGAAAAAGCATGTTGTCTTGTTGAAATGAGACAGGATATTTTAGGAGATGGGGTTTCAAGGAGACCGGTGTTTGAGGAATGTAAAGTTCTTCTTGAGCTTTGAAAAAGAAGTGTTGTATCCATCCAGTCAGTCGTCTTGTTATATAACGCTTTGTGAATGAGAGATAGTCTTGTATTGTACTCTATAAAATATTGGTAACCAGTGAAGATCTTTGAGCACTGGAGTAATGTAATCCGACTTTTTGAGGTTACTAAGTAGTCGTGCAGCAGCATTTTGCAAAAGTTGAAGTGGAGTAATTTATTTGTTTATTTATTTTATAAACTTTTCTATACCGATATTCGTGGAGACATGGTATTGGTTTATAGTGTAACAGCAAGGAGGAAATTACATTGAACAGGAAGGGGGGCTACATAGGATATATAGGAACAGTAAGCTTAGCGAGGAAATGACAAGAGAACGAGTCAAAAACATCAACTACTAATTAATAATATGGCATATAAATACTCAATTATAATTACAATCACAATTATAATTGTAATTCAATCACAGTTAAATTTCTAACAAATGTTGTAACAGAGAAATGTACAAAGTACATCAAAGAGCTGGCATGTTAGGAAGAGAGGGGAGGCGGAGCTGAGATTATTGGGGGTACGCTTGTTTGAATAGCCAGGTTTTTAGGTTAGCTCGGAATTTGGAGGGACATGTTTCAAGCCGTTGGTAAGTGGGTAGGGAGTTCCAGTGAATAGGTCCAGCTATGGAAATAGCTCGTTCCCTTGAGGATGTGAGGTGAGCGTGTTTTAGGGTGGACACATAGAGTCCCATTCTTGGAGGCTGAGTGAGTTGCTTCGAGCGTTTGGGTTGGAATGGTTCTTAAAGCCAACTGGAATGTGAATGTGTTTGGTTTTGTGGATTATGGTGAGGGTTTTATAGACCAGCGCTTCTCAACCGGTATGTCACGACACACCAGTGTGTCGCCAAGCACCAGCAGGTGTGTCGCATATTCCCGGTTTCTCCCACTGCTCTTCCTTCCCTGCTGCCGTTGCCACCGGGCTATCAGTACGTTCAAGTCCAGTGGGAACGGCAGTGGTGGTAGAAGAAGCAGTGGCACCTGCGGCTGGCCTTTTCTTCTTCCCGCGTGCCCCCCCCCCCCCCCCATGACCCGGAACAGGAAGTGGTGCGCGGGAAGGAGAAAGAGCCGTGCCGCGTGGAAAAATAGCGGCGGCAGCAGCATCGGCCCCCGAGCAATCGAAGCAGCCGGTAATCGGGAAAGGAGACAGCAGCATGAGCCTCCCGCGGCCGATGGGATTCTTCTTTCTTAGCCTGCGGGGGCTGGAGGAGGAGGCTGCTGCAGCTACCATTTGTGCTCTGGGATGGGGGGGAAAGGAAGTGAGTGAGAGAGAAGCAGCCAGCCAGCCTGTGTGTGATTGAGAGCATGTGTGTGATTGAGAGAAACTGGCCAGAGAGCTGATGTGTGTGTGTGTGTGTGTGTGTGTGTGTGTGTGTGTGAATGTATATGTGAGAGACAGTGAAAGTGACTGCTCAGGGAGCTGACTGATGTGTATGTGAGAGTGTGAGACATTAGTCAGGGAGGTGACTGTGTATGTGTGAGAGGAAAAAGCATGGAAGTGAGAAATCTGGGTATGTGAGAAAGCATGGGCGTAAGAAGCCTGGTGTGTGTGTGTGTGTGTGAAAGAAAGCATGGGAGTGAGAAGCCTGATTATGTGAGAGAGAGAATGGGAGTGGGAAGCCTGTGTGTGTGTGTGCATGAGAGAGAGAGATTGGTTGGTAAGGTGACGGTGTGTGCGAGAGAAAGATACTGGTGTATGTGAATGTGAGAGAGAGAATGTGATTCAGGGAATGAGAAGCTTGTGCACGTGGAGAGCGAGCATGGAAATGAGAGAGAGATTGGTGTGTGTGTGTAACAGAGAAAGTGATTATGGGAATGAGAAGCCTGTGCATGTGAAGAGTGAGCATGGGAGTGAGAAGCCTGTATATCTGAAAGAGAACATGGGAGTGGGAAGTGTGTGTGTGCATGAGATAGATCAGGTGACTGGTGTGTGTTTGTGTGTGTGTGTGTGAGAGAAAGAAAGTGATTATGGGAATGAGAAGCCTGAGCATGTGGAGAGAACAAGCATGGGAGTGAGAGACTGGTGTGTGTGTGAGAGACAGAGAAAGTGATTATGAGAGTGAAAAAGCCCATATATGTAAGTAGAACACGGGAGTGGGAAGCCTGTGTGTGTATGGCATGAGAGAAACTGTTCAGGAAGGTGACTGATGTGTGTGTCAAAGACTGTTTGGGAGATGATTGGTGTGTGAGAGAGGGGCATGACTGGAATGGTGTGTGTGTGAGACATGGGCACTAAGGAAGAGGACCATGAGTATAGAGCTTAGCTTCTACTGCTGCTTCTGGTGTGTGCCACGGCCTGCATGGAAGGGAAGTAGGAGAGCTGCTGGAGGGGGTAAGTAAAGGTGGCTTTTTAAGTTTATTTTTCTTGATTGACTGCCATTTTAATTATTTAATATTATGTGATGTCTGCTTTTTTGAAATATTTTATTGGTGTTTGGAGAATGTTTAATAGTTTTTATGAGTTTTTAATTGTTGGATGTTATTCTGTTCATAGTTGTTGTGAAACATTTATTCTGCTTATTAGTATAGTTTTACAATTATTTCTGTGTGGGGATCTATAGCTGCTTGCTAGTTCTGTTTTCCTAATAAGAGGTGTATTGGTTTTTAGGGCCTGATTTAATATTTGTAGTGTTGCCTTTTCATAGATAGTGTTGCTCCTGTTTGAGTGTATTCCATAATACAGGTGTAACTATGTGCAGATTAGTTTATGTACATAACTGCAGATCCTGGGAGTATGTTAGGTCGGTTCTGTGTATGTTACTGAGGTGAGATATTTTACTAGCATGTAAGTGTTTTATCAGTCTTATTTGTTGTGTTTTCTCAAGAGGACATGGATTGGTGGTAAACTGCTGTCTTTTCATAAGTAGGGCTATTGAGCCTGGAAGTAGAAGGAGTTTGAGTTGCTGTTACTGAGATGACACCAGAACATCTTTTTTGTAGGGTGAGTTGTATGGGGAATGTCATAATTCTGTTTTATATACATTATTGTGGGTCAGGGGGGGTTCCCGTGGATGCAAACTGTACTTTTACATCTTGCCCTGTGACAATCATGGGTCAGTGTGTCATGCATGTGAGAATCTGTCAGGTGTGTCCCGACAGAAAAAAGGTTGAGAACCAATGTTATAGACGATACGGGAGGGGATAGGGAGCCAGTGCAAGTCTTTGAGGATGGGAGTGATGTGGTCATATTTGCGGGCATTGGTAGAATGGTAGAAACAGGTAATCCAAGAAGTATTGCGTTACAATAGTCTAATTTGGAGAATAGGAGGGCTTGCAAAACTATATGAAAATGCCTGTTTGTTTAGATTTTATTAATGAGGAGAAAAAAGTAGTTTCCAAAAACTCCTTAGCCACACCCACTTTTCCGAAGCTGGGTGCCCGCCGCGGGCAGCTCACAACTCCCTAGAGTCTCGCGCGTGCGCGTACCTGTGGAGCACGGGATCTAAAAGAGCTGGATCTTGCACTTGTTACAGCAGTCAGAAACTGGGACAGTTTAATAAAATCTGTAACGGGTTGGGATTGATCTGCAAGCAGGAGGGACATTATATTGCAACCGGTGTTGCTTTCTTTTAAGATTGTAAAGTTCTTTTTTAATATTTTTCTTTCTTGGTTTTGCTTACCTGTTCCCTTAATTTTGTAGACTGTATAAACACGCTTACGGTATTTTATTTAGTTTCTTCCTTTCCTTTCCTTTTTTTTATAGTGAATTTGGAACAGGACTTGTTGATTTCCTGTTTTCAAGTATGTGAAACAATTTATTCTTGAATATCAATTAAAAAAAGAAACTAGGAGGAGTGGGATCTTTAAAGATATGTTCAGCTTGGAGAAGAGATGGTTGAGGGGGGATATGATAAAGGTGTAAAAAATCATGAAAGGACTTGAACGAGTAAATGTGAATCGGTTATTTACTCTTTCGGATAATACAAGGACTAGGGGGCAGTCCATGAAGCTAGCAAGTAGCTCATTTAAAACAAATCGGAGAAAATTATTTTTCACTCAACTCATAATTAAGCTCTGGAATTCATTGCCAGAGGATGTGATTAGGTCAGTTAGTGTAGCTGGGTTTAAAAAAGGTTTGGATAAGTTCCTAAAGCAGAAGTCCATAAACTGCTATTAATCAATAAGGATTAGTATCTTGGGATCTATTCATTTAATGTTTGGGTACTTGCCAGTTAATTGTGACTTGGTTGGCCATTGTTGGACACAGGATACTGGGCTCGATGGACCCTTGGTCTTGACCCAGTATGGCATATCTTATGTACTTATGTACTTATGATGGTGAAGGAGAGGTTTAATCCTTTTTAAGATTTGAAGCTTGTAGAAACATTCTTTAATGATGTTATTAATGTGTTTAAAGCAGAATTCTGAATCCATAGTGATTCCAAGGTCCCTTACATTGAGTAGAATATTTTTATTATATAGGTAATTATTAAGATGGATGTCAAACTCAGGTGACGATTTATTGCAAATGTAAAGTATTTGTTTTATTATGATTAAGGTTGAGGGATATTTGTGTTAATAATTGTTGTATCGAAATATCTCTATACAATATCTTACAATATCTATATTGTATCTATATTGAGATATCTATACAATATCTATCTTACTAGGCCTCCCCTTATCTCACACTAAACCTCTCCAGATGGTCCAAAATGCGGCAGCCAGAATACTAACAAACACGAGGAGAAGAGACCACATTTCGCCCATCCTTAAAGAACTACACTGGCTGCCAATCCACTACAGAATCATTCATAAGTCTATTACCACTATCTATAAAGCCATCCATAACCATGCACCAACTTAATCTTCAAATCCCATTCAGAAAACATACCTCCTCCAGACCCATTAGAGAAGCGTACAGAGATTCATTACATGTACCCAAAGCCAAAACATCTCATCATATAACATTTAGAGACCGGGCCGGTTCTATGGAACTCCATCCCTCCAGATCTACGTCAAGAACTGTGCCTCCTAACTTTCAGAAAAAGGCTCAAAACATGATTGTTTAAACAAGCCTTTCCAGACACCAACTAAACCGCAAGTCAACGACATCCACAATCAGACGTTCCTAGAACTTTGTAAATAATTGCTCTCTATGTTAATTTTCCTATAGACTTTCCTCATCCCAGTTTGAATCTCCCCTGTTTTATTGTAACTGCAGAGTTTTTTTTTTCTTTTCACTTGCTACAATTTGTTAATATATTCTCTTATGTATTTTTTTCACCCCCTGTTAAATGTAAACTGGCATGATGAGATTTTATCTTGAATGCCGGTATAGAAAAGCGCTAAATAAATAGATAAGAGTTACAAAGATTTAGTGAATAAGGTTAGTATTAATTGGTAAAAATCTGAACATCATCTGCATAAGTTAATTTAAGATTTGAAAGAATTTTACATAATGGGAACAGGTAAATATTGAAAAGTGTTAATTTGCTTTTCAGGATACCACATGAATATGCATAAGATGTATTTGCATGCACTACTTCCATGAGAATGATTCATTGCTTTTGGCTAATCTTTGTGCTGGGTGTTTTTTTTTCCCTACTCCTCATTTCTGTTCGTTTTATGTATTTTGTTGCCTTTCTTTTCTCTGTTCTCATCAAACTTCTTGAGTTTGTCTATTTGCTATTTTCTATCTGTCCCTTTTTTCAACTTTGCTTTTCCAGTCCAACCCTCCATTCCCCCCTCCACCCGCAGCTTTTTCTCATAATCCCCTTCAAGCCCTGCAGTCTTCCTGTGGGCATTAAGCTGTTTTCAGGCCCTTGCTTACCCTTTGAGTCATTCTTCCACTAGTGTCCTTTGTGTGCAAGACCTATTTTCCCTATTGTAGAAGCCACACACAGAGGACATTTGCATTGCTACTTATATATTTTGGGTGCCTTTAATGTGATTTCTACTCCCCATGGTGACTAAGTGTCTGGGATCTGTCCTGCCCAGATACAGACCACATTTATAAAGATTTTCACATTTCAGGAATTTAGAAACCATGTTATGAATTTGTTTTCTATAGGTTTTATTTCTTTAGCATTTCTGACTTACTGATGTATCATATTTTAAAAGTGTTGATTTGTTGAATTATTATTTCTTCAACTATATTTGCAGGATTTCCCATCTTAATTGTATTTTATTTTTATAGTTTCCTCTTCTCAGACCTTATCTACCTTTGCAAACTACAAAAAAAGCAAACATTTTGTTGCTGTGCCACAAACTCGGTTGACCTTTGTGAAATCAAAAACAGGTAAAAAAAAAAATGTATGTGTGGAGATCTATATCAATTATATAGATATTTCTAGAGACAATGATAGATATGTCATTTGGCGTTTATTAGAATGTTATACTGCTGAGATGAGTTTATTGTATTTTATGTTCTAGTTTTGTAAACTGCTTTGATTTTATTTGGAAAGGCTGTTTAGCAAATTAATAAACTAAACTAAAATTTCATTTCTTGGCTAAGTGTTGCATAGGTACAGGTATGTTTTCCCTTCAAGATATATTGGAAAAATTAGACCAATTTGTTACTAAATTTTCTCTAATTAGATCATCTCTAACTGAAATGTCAAGGAGGAGCATATGGAAAAGGACAGTTTAAATATTTTTGTATCTCTGTTTAAAGTGATTATTCTACTGTTCTTTTCCTTGTCATCCTGCTAGACCAGTCCATTGTATGGATTTGACATCCTGAGAGAACCACTTTTCCAGTGATAACATTGCAGCTAAGGGTTCATCATAGACACTGGCTGGTATTTTCCATTTTCAGCAGATGGTAGCATGTGCTGGACTGGTGCAGCAGGACACCTTGTTTTTGGGCACTGAGCCTTTCCTGATAAAAAAATAATTTCATGACTATTTTGCTTTCAATACAGGTGTCTAATCCTTCTTGAACAGAAAAGGTGTGATTCTTCTATATCTGGACGATTGGTTGATAAGGGCCATGTTGTTTCAGGAGTACCAGTTGGCCTCAGCTAGGGTGATTCAAGTTTGACTGTTTGGGCTGCATAGTGAATTTTACAAAGAACAATTTGATACTTTCCCAGTCTTTGGAGTATCTAGGGCCAGTTGAGCGTTCATGAAAGAGGAGAGAACAGTTAAGAAACTAGCTCAGGGGCAGTCATTGCTTTCTCAGAAAGCTCCCAGAGCTTGATTGGAGTTGATTTCTTGGGACAGAGATCATATGTAGCCTCTTCAAGTCTTTATCATGTTCTGCTGGTCACTACAGTTGCAGTGCCTTCCACTGTCTATGAAGGAGAGTCTGTCCTTGTGGGTGGTGCACTTAAACCTTTTGAGGGGAATGAGCATAGAGCCCTCTAGTGGCCAATTTGGATGTAAGCTTAGCGAGCAGGTGACTTCTCTATCATGATCAAATAGTCCAGGAACTCAGGTTCAAGGAGTAGCCCTGGTTTCCAACCTGTTTATGAACCACAAGGACTATTAGGTGGGAAAGGAACAACTGTTCATGTGCTCTAGTGGTAGCTTATATGAAGAGGCAAGTGCATTTGGAGCTCGATGATGGCCCAAGAGGCAAGCCATCTGTTCCAGTGGGTAGCATAGAACCTCTTAGAGCTCTCAGCAGCTCACACTGAGGGAGTAGAAAACATCCAGTCCAACTTCCTTAGCAAAAATTTGTGGGAGCTCATCCAGTAAGCCTTTCACAGGATAGTAGAATGGTGAGGCTTTTTTCACGTGGACTTGATGGTGGCTCACATGAACTCCTATGCCAACAGAGTCATCAGCTGCTGGAAGGAATTAGGGTTCCAGTAGAATCAATCCCTTAATCCAGCTTTGGCCAAAGGACGAGCTTCATTTTTACCATTTGGCTCCTCATAGGCAGGATTCTGAAAGATTGGAAATTTTACCTAGCATGTAGACAGATGGACTCAGGACCAGTGAGTGAGTTTATGCCTCCCTGCCAGCAGATGGAGTCGGAGCAAGCTGATGTCACAGTATATATAGCCCTGCAGTGAGCCCAGCCTGCCAGCATTCTCCGTCTCCAGCAGATGGTGGATGTGCATCTCCCTATGGGGATTCTTCGATCTTTTTGGAAGGAGAAATTGGAAACTTTAGATTATGGAAAAGACAGCCCCACTCTCCTGCGGTGATACCTAAAGGTCCCTCCTCGAGTTGAGAATTCCTGAGGTGATTTCCGTGGTACCTCAGATGTGTACCTTGGTCTGGTAGCTGGGTTTCCAGATATGGACTCAGCTGCTAGTTCAGCTGAAAGGCAGCAGGTTCAGGAGCCCGAGCACAGCAGTGACAGCAAATACCCTCTCCCGTAGCTAGAGACCGTTTCTGTTGTTAGCCGGTAAGTGCCGAGCTCAGGTAAGGTTTTTTAAAAAAATAAAGGGGGGGGGGGGGAGAGTTTTACCTCTGAATCAGAGACATAAGGGTTTCAGGCCTTCCTCTGGTCTCCGTGTTTAGCGCGCCATACTGACGTTCGTTCCCGTCCCATTGAGGTTGGGGACCTGGGCAGCCTGACAAGTTGAGTGCCCCCGGTAGCCTATGCCCTGCATTTAGGCTTTTTTCTTGCACTCCACGTGGTAGGCTCGGCATCTGTTTTGTGTGCTCCTGTGCGTGTTCTGCTGCCCTCTAAAGGCCGTCAGTGTGCGCAGTGCATCGGTTCTGCTCCTCAGCTGGTGAAGGTGGTTCTGTGGGACCAGCTCCAGTTCCTTCTGGGCTTGGTCTGGACCTGGCTGTTTTTTTCTTAGGTGGAATTTTTTCAAGGCTTACAAGCCTTTCTTCAGGTGCAGTCCTCCGCTTCCCCCATTCCTGTCCAGTCACACCTGCAGCTGGTGGCTCCTCCCTCTTCCAGCTCTAGGCTTAAGTGCCGGAGCTCGTCTCTGCTCCCTGCGTTGTTCCCGACAGGAATTCGGATGGCACTGATGATGAGATTGATCCTGATTCCCTGGAAGATGATGAAATTCCACCAGGGTTGGAACCGTTTCGAACTATGTTGCGGTTCTTTCATAGAGATGAACTGCTGGCTCTGATTTCAGACCTTGAAACAGTCAGGTGTCCCTGGTTCGGATGCCATCTCAGAGCTGAGGAAGAATCCCATTTGGGTTTCCTTACATAAAGCTTTTGTTTTTTCCCTGTGATAGATGCCATTCAGGAATTGACTGATCTGGAATGGGATGCTCCAGAGGCAAATTTTAAAGGGGGTCAGATATTGGAAGGCCTGTACCCCCAGGATCCGGCTGTGTGAGAGCGTTTGTGTTTTCCCAAAGTGGATGCACTGGTATGTGCCATCTCTAAGCAGACGACTATCCCTGTTGAGGGAGGAGCAGCCTTGAAGGATATACATGATAGGATTGAGGCTATTTTTAAGCAAGCCTTTGAGGCAGTGGGATGACTTTACAGATTGTTTCCTGTTGCACCCCAGTAATGAGATCTTATCTGCTTCTCTCTCAGGAGGTTGAGTCTGGAGGGAATTCCAGAGCGATTATGGAGCCTGCTGCCGTCTTTTTAGCAGACGCGGGCTGTGATTTGGTCTGTACCTCAGCCAGAGAAGTGGCTTCGGTGATAGTGGCCAGGCGTCAACTTTGATTGTGAAATGTGTCAGCTGACACAGCCTCCAAAGCTAATCTTACCAAGATGCCCTTTAAAGGCTTGCTCTTGTTTGGGAGAGAGTTGGAGAAACTGGCCTGTAAGTGGGGCAAGTCTCTGGTTCTTCGGTTGCCAGAGGATAGGAAGCAGTTACAGCCCTCCTTTGGTATGAGGGCTCATATTCGGGGTTCCAGGCATTTTTGTCCCTACAGAGGGACAACCTTTCAGCGGACTCTGCCTTTCGGTAGGTCTCAGTTCTTTCATCCCCAACAGACCAAGAGAGGAGAGGGCTCGGGTGGTGGACCTTCCCGACCTTTCCAATGAAGGTTTGCCTACCTACCTTCCAGAACAGGAAATAGGGGAACACCTATCTCTTTTATCACAGATGGGTCGAGATCACCTCGGGCCAGTGGATCCTGGAGGTGATACGAGAAGGATATGCGCTGAAATTTTTCAGTATTCCTCGGGACATGGTCATGGTGTCCCCTTATCATTCCCTGCAGAAGAAGCAGGCAGTGGATTTCACGTTTCAAAGGCTCCTCCGGCTGAGGGCTGTAGTTCCAGTGCACAAGTCTTAAAGTATTGGGTGCATGGAAACATTACGTTCTGTGATAATGGTGGTGTAGTCGGAATTTCTGACCTCCTTGGATCTGTCAGAGGCTTACCTTCATATTCCCATCAGATTGGAACACCAATGCGTTCTACGCTTTGCGGTATTGAGGCACCATTATCAGTTTCGGGTGCTGCCCTTTGGTCTAGCCACCTCCCAGAACATTTTCCAAGGTTATTGTGGTTGTAGCAGTGGCCTTGTCGGAAAAAGAGAATTCTGGTGCACTTATATTAAGACTGGCCGATTCGAGCCAAGTCTCAGGAGGAGAGCCGCCTGGTGACACACAAGGTGATCTCCTTATTGCAGGAGCTCGGTTGGGTGGTGACCCTGACCAAGAGCAATCTTCAGCCATCCCAGTCTTTGGAGTATCTGGGGGTTTGGTTTGACACGGGACAGGATAGATTTTTCCTACCAGATGTTAGGATCCAGAAATTGATGCCTCAGTTGCGTCAGTTGGTGAACACTACATTCGATGGTGTGGTCATACTTACAGGTGTTTGGCTTGTTAGTGGCTACCCTGGAAGTGGTGCCATGTGCGAAGTTGCATATGTGTCCCTTCAGTGATTTTTGCTATCTTGTTGGAACCTGTAGTCTCAGGACTATATGGTTTGGTTCCACTTGCCAATGGAAATCTGCATCCACCTCCAGTGGTGGTTGCAGGAGGATCATCTGAGAAAGGGAGTTCTGTTGACCTCTCTGACCTGACTGATATGACAAATACGAGTCTCTGCAGTTTGGGGGCTTACTAGTTAAATTATTTTGAATGTTTTGTTTATTTTGCCAAAGTGTTTGGTTTTTTTATTTTTATTAAGCTATTCTTCATGGGCAAATAGGATGAACAGTTCCACATGTAGGTAATGACATCACACAACACTATATGTGGATAGTATCAGCTCATTAGCTGGAAGTATAGAAGGCTTTGCCCACACCCAGTAGGTACTGCACCAAGCAGGCCTCAGCGTCACCCCCTCAGTCTTTTTTTTTTTTTCCCCACTCTGCATATGAGATAGTGTTCAATAGTGGCTCCTCATTTCACATATTCTCCGTTAAACAAACGAAACTGAATTAGCTGTGACACATGGGTGACGTCAAACAGTGCCGAATAGATTCATCTCTCAAAACTCAGTAAAAGCCTTACTGTGTATATGGTGATTTTCATGCGTGCATTGTCATGAGCTTCTTAGTTTGATTTTGTCCCAGCTTCCACATGAATGTGTATCCTCCTTTCTGCATTTGTACTTTTTTTTTTTTTCTGCCATGATGCAGTTCTAAATATTCTTGCTACCTCAGCAGCCCCTCAACAGCACTGGTGGTGTTTGTTTCCCTACCAATACTGCACAAATCCAGGACTCTGGCAAAGCTGAACTGGAACTATGATCCTTCATTTACCCCTGCATGGCACAGGCAGGTGTGGCTTCTGCTACTCCTTCAGCTGTCCGCAGTAGAGTCAATATGGTTAAGCCATCTCTGATGCGAGCCTCTAAGCAAAGGGGGACATTCCTACATCCCAGTGTTTTTACTACTAGCTTGGACAGGATGGATGTTGAGTGCCATAGTCACTATGTATAGATGTTCTTACTTATTGTCCAGCGTGCTCCTAGCTACAAGAAAATAATCCAGTAGGGGTTCCTATACTTTAAAGTGGAAGATATTCACTGTGGGGCGGATTTTAAGAGCCCTGCTCGCCGGTGCGCCTATTTTACATAGGCCTACCGGCGCGCGCAGAGCCCCGGGACTCGCGTAAGTCCCGGGGTTTTCAGAGGGGGGCGTGTCGGGGGTGGGCCCGATCCGCGCGGCGTTTTCGGGGCGTGTCTGGAGCGTTTCGGGGGCGGGCTCGGGGGTGTGGTTGCGATCCGGGGCGTGGCCGCGACCTCCGGACCCGCCCCCAGGTTGCGTCCCGGCGCGCTAGCGGCCCGCTGGCGCGCGGGGATTTACGTCTCCCTCCGGGAGGCGTAAATCCCCCGACAAAGGTAAGGGGGGGGTTTAGACAGGGCCGGGCGGGTGGGTTAGGTAGAGGAAGGGAGGGGAAGGGGAGGGGAGGGCGTTAGAGAATTCCCTCCGAGGAAGGGAACGGAGGTAGGCTGCGCGGCTCGGCGCGCGCCGGCTATACAGAATCGGTAGCCTTGCACGCGCCGATCCAGGATTTTAGCGGATATGCGCGGCTACGCGCGTATCTACTAAAATCCAGCGTACTTTTGTTTGCGCCTGATGCGCCAACAAAAGTACGCCAAATCACGCTTTCTGAAAATCTACCCCTATGTAGTGTACAGAAGAATTATGTGCCTTCTCTTGTACTGTTGCGCATTTGCTAGATTGAATTACCAAATTCTGGGCTAAAAATTAACTCCGTAAAGTTCCCTAGCAGCCTACCATGACTAGGTGGTGGAGAAACCAGTTTCTAAGTATCCTTAAATGAAGGACTTGTTATATTTAAAGCTACCATTATGATCGTGCCATAATAATGGAATCTTGTTGTGGCCCACATGCATCTAATATACCTGCCACTAAAACCATTTAAACACGTCCTCACTAGAATATCTGATCATGACGGTGGCTTTCCTCACTGTGATCCTTTTAGTGAGGAGGATTTGTGAACCCCCAACAGCTGGTCACCTACCTTCAATAAGGTAGTTCTGCATACACATTCAAACTTTTTGCCAAAGGTAGTTTCAAATTTTCTTTTAAGTCAAGAAATTATCCTACTTACTCTTCTTTCCTAAACTGTATACAATGCCAGAAGTGGTAACATTAAATTCACTAGACTGTAAAAGTGCTTTGTCCTTTTTGGATAGGTCAAAAGAAATCAGAACATTTACAGAACTCTTTCTTCTATGGTCCAAATAGACTGGGAAGACCTGTGGAAAAGTATATGATAACTTTCTGGATCTCTGACTATATTTCAAACTGCTATCAAAAAGCAGGCCTCTTCATTGCAGTGCTATGTACATGCTCATCAAGTCTAGCAATGACTATAGCATACACTGATTTGATTTCTCTTCATGAAATTTAAGCAACCACATAAAATTCAGTGCTTGCTATTGCATCCCACTTCTCCCTAGAGGTTGAACAGTAGATTCATTTTCAGGTATCAAAAATCGAATTAAAACATATCGTAGGTGATTAAACTCCTCTCGGTCGCCCAAATAGATTCTTGTTGGAGGATGGAAGGAAACATTTAGCTTGGGAGTTCCTACATGTAGGTGCTGTTCATCTTGCTTGTACAAGCATGAAACAAAGTTGCTTTCCTGTAACTGATGATTTCTGTGGACAGGAGGTTGAGCAATCCCAGATTCCCTTCCATTTCCCCATAGTTTACTCTCCATGCCGTTAACTTTGACCTAACTTTGACCTAAACTGAGACGGCTTCGCTTTAGGCTGTTTGGTGCTGTGCCTACTGCCCAGCACCAAGCCTTGTTAAGTTTCCAGCTGTATATGGTGCCATGCAATGACTATCACCTACACGTGTAACTGTTAATTCTGCTGTCTACAGAGAGAGCACCAGTTACAGATAAACAACTTTGCTTTCTTTGCTAATGCATGTTTTTTGAAACCTTGTTTGAATATTTTAACTTTGTTCTTTTACTAATAATCACTCGGTTTATGTATGTATGTATTTATTTATTTATTTTTAGCAATCCCTAGGCATCCAATGCCATTTGCAGCCAAAAATGTCTTTTTTGATGAACGTTGGAAGGAGAAACAAGAAAGAGGTTTCACCTGGTGGTTGAATTTCATACTCACCCCTGATGATTATACTGTGAAAACAGATTCTGTGCGAGGTAAAAAGATATACTAAATTGAGTCAAAATGCATTGCTTCTGTGAGAATGGGGACAGATGATTGAAGGGTAAATTATACTTGTTGGGTTTAAAGCTATATAAAGTCTCCCAATGAGATATTTATAAAGCTTTTAACTCAACATTTAACTATGTCTTGTTTGTGTCCTCTTATATGTGATTAACATCTAACATTGATAACAAACTGTTACCGAACCTTATGGCACCTATGTAAACGGACAAATTGTAGTATCATTACTTTTATGTGCCTTAATGTAAACCGTTGTGACTGTCCCCACCAAATGACGGTATAGAAAAGACTTAAATAAAATAAATAAAATATGCCATATGACATAAACAAAAGTTATGAGTAACCAAATTTCTACAAAAGTATATTTCCAATATATAAATTTCAATTTTTATATATCAGTCACATAACAGATATTCAGACATTCCATGAAATAAATGCAAAAACCAAACTGGAGAGAGCAAAATTGTCCATCGGTATATAAAAAGGAACCCTTCAAGAGTATTATTGCACCTGGAAAACAGTTCTTTAAACAGTACAAAGGCTCCTTTTCAGAAAATTGCATAAAACTTAAGATGCTCAATTCAGAAATCGGGTACAGAATCTTCCAATGAGCTCTCTGCTGGATATTTAAAAGAATAACTTTTGAACAAACTCTATCCATTTTGTGACAGCAGTAACTTTGCAGCATTCTTAAATAACTTGGTGTTCTTTAAAGCAACAGAAGTTCACAATCTCAAAGGCACAAAAAACAGCAGCAAGATGGACCCTTCAAAGTGGCAGAAGTTCTTAGTTGCATAACCGTGACAGGTACAACTTGCCTGCGTCCCTCCTCCAACCTGTTGGTTGTCTCAACACCCCCCAAGGCCTCCCCCTTTTACCCTGCCCCATGAAAAGAAGCTCCATATCAGACCTGCTTGAGAAAGAAGCTATTTATTCATGTATAGGACCGCAACATAGGTCAACTGCATATAATTCAGTCACTGGATATAAACAAATACTCTCTCTAAATTCACAAGCACTCAAGCATATTGTTTCAGGGTTGGACATAGAAGCCAGCCCCACTATACATTTTGGTGTTTGGGGTGCAGGGCAGTCAATGACTCACCTCTCATGTTATCCTGCAATTTTGAGGTTGATTACCGGAGGAGTAGGCCAGTCCTGGCCATCAAAACTGAAGACTGATGGGCAACTTGACTCATCCACGCCCATGCAACACAGACAGGAAGACCAGGTGCTCTGTATTCCTTATCTGACCAGTTTATTAATCAGTACTTGCTGTGAGCCTTTTCGAGCTGGTCAATCCTACCACCGCCCATGGCAGCAAAACCTCACTTGTCAAGGGCTCCCTCTTACCTAGCTGCGGCCATATCTCAAACACTGAAATGCTGCATTTAGTCCAGACCTTGTCTATATTGTAACTCAATAAAAGCAGTATAGAGTTGAAAACAAACTGAACATAGCAATACACCCATAAAGGCTCATAATGTTAAACACATTATATATTGTCATTAGCATCTGGAACTTCCAATCACTACCTGCCATTTCCTTGGTGTTTTATGTAACTTTTTTTTCCCTTACGCCAAAGGAGGAGAAAACAAGACCCCTTCCTAATGTGATTATTAAATAATATGGAGCTATGATGGGGATCTGAAATATTATTTGCTGACCAGCAATAGTGCACAGTGTTTTTTATCTGTAACTCAAAAGCCTAGAATATAGCTGTAACAACCAGGGCAGTAAATACGAATAGCTGAATAAAATCGCCAATTGCCAAAAGAGGAGGCTGGTGGGTGGGCCTTCCCACATTTATATTATGGTCGCCGGTCCACTCCTCAGCCTCCACCCTTTACTGGAACCACTCTTTCATAGGTGCCCAGAGACAGAGTACCACCCTGGTTGCGGCCTCCCCATCCTTTATATGGGGGATGGTTTGAATCCTGAAGCACAAAATGTGGCTGCAAAATGTACCAGATATGTTTCACTTGAAACAGGCTTTTTCAGGGAATTTTCAAACATCGCTGCTGTAGCTGCACAAAATTATCGATTAAAAAAACCTCACTCCATGTTATAAGCAAATATACCAAATGAAACATTTCAAAAAATTAAACCTTTACTGTATCAAAAAGTTCAATATCACCAAAAGAGCAAACTCCATATCATAAATAAGTGCATGTAAATATCAGCTTCCTCCACTATCCCATTTTAATACAGAACCCCTACATCATTAAAATAAACTGGCATTGTCACTACAAACCAATGAGAATATAAAAGCATTCAAACTATCTCATTTTCAAAACATTGGTACATTCTACCGTAATATTCAAGTTTTGTGAGATCACGTCTTTATAGCCAAACAAATCCAAAGTTGTCCCTGTCATATAAGAAATTATTACTGCCTCCATAGAAATTGGTCACCTTCTGCAATGATCAAAAATATAGGTCATGCACAGTGCGTGCCCTTTCTCCAACCATTTCCTCGTCAAAGGTGCTTCAGTCTGCACAATCTGTATCTTCAACTTTCATTTAGTCTTCCCAGTATAAAGAAGGCACGGATATTGTTTTAACATAAACAACTTGTGACTTACCTTCTGTTGCTGAATGTAGCATACAACACTGGCCAGTATGAGGATGTTTAAATACCTTCAAATGGAGAAAAAGGGAACACTCTGAGCAATCTCTGCAGCTATGATGTCCACAAACCACATAAGAGGACATATCTTATCGAGGAGACTAAAAAGATGAACTAAATGATTATGTAGATTGGGTGCTTATTTAATAGAAAACTGGAAATTTCTCAAGCAATATGACACTATCAGGAGCCACCTACCTTATTAGTGTAATATATGAGAGTGCACGAATCACCTGGTGAACAGTTGAGGAATGTTTATGAAATAAAGAATCGTTAATATGCTTATAGGTTTCCTGCACTATAGATCTTAACTTGTTGTTTATAATCAAAGAACAAATCTGGTGAAAATGGAAAACCTGCTTTACTGGGATGTTTTATTTTTCATGTGATAAGGATGATAACACTTAAAGTGCAATAGATTATTCCTGACAGTGAGCCTTCAAAATAAAGTGGTTACAAATGTACCATGTTGAAAAACCACCTGCATATCCAGAAAAGAACTCCTGTATAATCTAATGTTTAGGTAAAATGAAAATGATTCTTAAGGACAAGCAAGATGGCAGTCCTCACATGAGTGATGTCAACCAAAAGAGCCCAGCTGTAGAACTTTGATTTCAAAGATCCTGTAGGTTTCAGCGTGCTCTATTGAGCACGTACAGCTGTCGTCACCTCCCAGGCAGGGCCCCTTGGTCTTCCTCATAGTTACTGTGGTGAAAGTTCTGGACCCTCAGAAACTGTGTTTTCTGGCAGGGCCCTACGAGTTTTTCTTTCTTATTCACTTTGGTAGTTTGCATGTCTTTTTTTTTTTTTTTCCGCCCTTATTTTTTTAATGCTTCTGTTTGCCAGCCACATAGTGGGCCTAGTGCCCATTGCAGCCTGGCAGAGGTTTTTTTTTCTATTAAATAATGCTGCACTTGCAGCTTTCTTTCTCTTTCAATTTGTCTATTTTTGCCTTTATCTGTGCCTGATCTGACCTGTGCCCTGCAGTCCCTATGTAGTCCGGGTAAGCCTCTGATGGAGCGGCCTGAGATCCCATTGAAGGAATCCAGGAACAGATTGTTCCTGTGGGGAAGAGAGCTCATCCTCCCCACACTCTTGGGAATTAGTCTCCAAGGGCCCAAGTTCATTTTCATCCCTGGTGCCCTGGATGACCTAGCCTCCCCTCTTGATTGACAGCTTGCTCTGTGACAGAGCAGTCTTCATGGAAGAGAGGGTGAGCATGACCCTGGGCAGTTGCTTTGCTGCTGCACCATCAGTGTCTTGCCCCAGCATTGGTCGCCTTTGCATACTCAGAGCACCAGTGGTCAGATGCTGGACGTGGACCCTCAGAGGAGAATATAAGAATTTGCCATGCTGGGTCAGACCAAGGGTCCATCAAGCTAAGCATCCTGTTTCCAAAAGAGGCCAAACCAGGCCACAAGAACCTGGCAATTATCCAAAAACCAAGAAGATCCCATGCTACTGATGCAATTAATAGCAGTGGCTATTCCCTAAGTAAACTTGATTAATAGCAGTTAATGGATTTCTCCAAGAACTTATCCAAACCTTTTTTGAACCCAGCTGCACTAACCACATCCTCTGGCAACAAATTCCAGAGCTTAATTGTGCGTTGAGTGAAAGAATTTTCTCTGATTAGTCTTAAATGTGCTGCTTGGCATTGGTGCCCATCAGCACATTGAGGTTGTGTATAGAGGGTGACGTCATGCCAGAAGTGCCACTGACACTGTCAAGCGCTGAAGGTGCCATCGCTGCCGTCGAGTACCAAGGGTGCCATTGATGCAGTCTGTGTTGTCAAGCACTGGGGATGCCATTGGCACAGTTGAGTGCTTTGGACAAAGTTAAGCACCATGTGCATCGTTGAGGCCATGGGGTGCCATCAATGTCTTTGATGCCATGGTCTCCTTCACTGCCGTTGAGCGCCATAGCACTTTCGCTGTTGGGTGGCATCAACAATGTCATACGCTGTGGGTTCCATCAAGTTTGGCGGTTTCTGTCATGGGCCACCAACCCTATTAAATGCTGCGGGCACCATCGATGCTGTCAGGTTGCATCCCTGGTGTCCGGTGCTGTGGGCACTACTGATATCATGGGGAGACATCGAGGCAATGGAGTACTGTGGGTGCTGATGGATGTTGCCTAAGCATTCTTCACCATGGACTTCTGGGGGCGTACTTGACACCTCAAGTATTGTCAGCGTCAGGGGCATCATTACTGCTGTGGAACGCAGTAGACTCCATCAAGGGTGCCGACACCGTAGAGAACCATTGGGGGTGCACACTATGGGTTGCCATACATCTATATTGGGCCATCTAGGCTAAGCATGCCTGTGTGGAGGACCAGCAAGTGTTGACAAGGGTTGGTTTTTTTTTTTTTTTTATATGGTGACTTCAAGTGCCTGGACCAGGGCTTACTGTGTGGTACCAAGATGGCATTGGCGTGATTACACCCTGCATTGGGTTAGCTCCCTTTCATGCTCCACAGGAGGTACTGGTAGCATAGTTGTCAGTTCTTGTCGTGGCTTGAAGCAGGCTGAATCATGGGCGTGACCTTCAATGCCAGTGTGGAACCAGGTGCATATGTGCTGCCATTAGCAAGGCAAGGCACTGCATTCACTGAGCTGAGGTTAAGCACTGAATGCCACTCACTCTATGCTCTCTGGTGTGTCCTTTTGGGTCAGTGGGCTTCACAAGTTGGTATGTTGTGCTTGCTAGTGCTCTGAGATATCTGGCCTTTGAAGCATGAGTGGGCTTCTTTTTCTCCCGGTGCCATCCATTTAGGGTGGAGAATCAGAGGACAGCATTCAGACTTGGCATCTCGTTGTAATATTTACCTCCCCCAAAGGGACAGAACAGTCCTCCATGGTCTGAATCTCTTTTACTGGGAAGCTTCTGTTGCTCATACTATCGTAAGTTTGAACTTACAGGGGCTATGTCTCCTGATGGTACAGCCTTCTGCTAAGTGTGGAGTAAACGGGGAGACACCGGATAGCATGTGCCAAAATGTGTGAAACCAGACATTTTAAGCTACTCCAAATAATCATTAGTAGATGCTGTTAAATCTTCAAGAGGCAGTGTTTATTGTAAGCATCAAACAGTTTTTCAAGAAAAAGCAGTCCCCCAACATGGCTGTGTGTCGCTTTAGGGGATGTGTTGGGCAGGACTCAAGGGAGATAATTCCCACAAAAGTGTTGAAAAATATACAAAATCGAAAATTAATTCAAAATATTCAGCTGCAAAGCATGAGTTTATCAATGCATACCAATTAAAGGTATAAAGAATATTCAGATTCAAGATACATTTTGTAAGAGTATACAAGGTAGTGAGGATTCCTACAATCCAAGATTGTGTGAAAATAAGTGACAAAAGATAATTACAACGTGAATAAAATGCAAATTGATAAAAGGTAATAAAAACCGCAAAGTGTAGTTTGAGTATCTTGGCAAAATTCAAGATAGTCACTTTAATATCCTACACAGCGATGAACAAAGAAAATTATGAAAAGTATTTAAGAACATTTTTAGGAAGTACAGAAAAACTATAGAAAACTACATTACTTAAAAATTTTCTTTGTTCACTCCCTTGGCACTTCTTTACATGCAGAGAGCCCAATGGACTCTGATGTCCCAGTGGCTTCAGGCCACTCAGGATCTGCAGGATTGTTTATAAGTCCTTCTGGGACTCCTTGTCCTCGGCAGAAAGTTTCCAGTTTGTAATGGGGGGATGTCCTTCCAAATTCCTTGGGCCCAAATTACCTTAATGATGGATGCATCCACCCTAGGCTGGGGAGCCCATGTAGATGGGCTTAGCTCCCAGGGTCTTTAATCCACCTAGGGACATCTCTACCAAATCAACTTCCTGGAGTTCCAGATGATCTGGTACAAGCTGTGGATTTTCAGATGTTGGCTGTCCAACAAAACTGTGTTGATCCAGACAGACAACCAAATGGCGATGTACTACATCAATAAGCTGGGTTAGAACAGATTCTTACCTCCTATGTCAAGAGGCATTCCAAATATGGTCATGAGCCCTCTCTCACGGAATGGTGCTCAGGGCCATGTATTTGGTTGGTCTGAAGAATGGAGTAGGGGATAGACCTGAATCAATCTTTCAGACCCCACGAATGTTCTCTGGACTGGGGATAAAAGGTACCTCATTTCTGCTCTAGATATAGGACACATGGCAAGGTAGCCTAAGACGCTTTTGCTCTTCTTTCAGACAGGGTTTCTTGTATGTGTATCCTCCAGCTATGCTGATGGTGAAGACTTTGAAGCTCAAGGTGGACAAGGGGACTTGATTCTCATAGTTCCCCATTGGCCGAGACAGGTCTGGTTTCCACTCCTTTGGGATTTGTCCGTCTAAAAAAAACCCAACAAAAAAAACCCCTTTGGTTCTAGTACTTTGGATTGCTTAGCTCTAGCAGCATGTATTTGCTGTGTCGCCACCTGTAAATTTTTGAGAAATACAAACAGGTTATCTCGTACCTTAGCATGTTTCTGATACTCAACTTGTTGGAATAAATTCATAGCTCTGCCCATACACAGCTCAAAAGGAGTGAGTCCTATAGTTATCCCAGGACAAGCAGGATGCTAGTCTTCACATATGGGTGACGTCACTGACAGAGTCCTATCCCGGAAAACTTTGTCAAAGTTTCTAGAAACTTTTGACTGGCATCCTGAGCCTACTGAGCATGCCCAGCATGCCATGATCCCTCGAGCCACAGGGGTCTCCCTTCAGTCTTCTTTTTTCCGCAAAGCCATTAGCCTCGAGGTTCTAGGAGTCCTATTTGGTGAATTTCACCATACAAAAAAGTTTATTAAAACTCGGAAAAAACTTTTGACACCGTAGGGGTCTCCCTTTTTTTCCATCACGGTAAGTCTTTTATTTTTTCAGTCTGTTCCGAAACAGTTTAACAGTGCCTGAAAGTCGTCGACGGCTGTCCGACTCTCATAATGGCTACGGGTTTCAAAAAGTGCCCGAATTGTTGCCGCACTATGTCCATTATGGACCCACACTTAGAATGTGTACTCTGCCTCGGCGAGGGACAGGACGTCTCGATGTGCCCAAGATGACGCCAAAAGGCAGAAGACTACGAATGGAGAAAATGGAGCATTTGTTCCATCTCCAATTAATGCCTTCGACATCGATGTCCACACAGTCGTCTCCGGCTTGAGCAATTAGGAAGGTCGTCCTCAAAAAAAACGGAGACCGGATGAAGCAGGGATTGGCCGTCACCAACCCCTTCAAAGTCTTCGATAAAATCGACATCGGTCATCGAGAAGGGTGTCGAGCACAGGCAGAAGCATCGGCATCAGAGGCCTCACGATCCCGAAAGCGATCCGATAACCAGAGCTCCATCGACGGATCCCGAATCAGCGCCGAAGAAACCTCGGAGAGAGGACGCTCCACCGAGGTCTTCCACTCCAAGGCGATCCCCACCGATATCTGTGCCGGGAACCGTACCTCCACAGGGCCCTGCGGAGGTACCGGTATCGCCTTCACTGCCTCCCCCCATAGCTGCTCTGGTCTCACCAACTATGCGGGCGGAACTGGACGGTTACATCTGCCAGGCAGTTAGAGATGCGCTCTTCGATATGCCATCACTGAGTCCGCCATCGAGGCCAGCACCATCGCCGGTACCGGTTCCACTTCCATACCGATGCCATTACAGACTCCATCGCTGGTTATGCCGATGCCGGATATATCCTTTTTTGTGCCAATTTTAGCAAAATTGGACACACTTATCAGGGCCATCCCGGTAAAATCTCCAGAGTTACCGATGCCAGCACCTAGGGAAGAGAAATAGCAAAGGAAATACCGATTCCTGAACCACTCCCAGGCCCATCGGGAATTACAGTCCACGTCCATAGTTTTCTCCACTGTTTTTTCGTCGAAACCCCTGGAAAAACCATCTATGCCAACTGTACCCATTCCATCGACACCTCCTCGCCCACATACACCGGATACCTGGGATGATCCCAATACTGATACCTCTTCAGAGGAAGTCCTCTCAGAACCTTCTCATCCAGAGGAAAGAAGGAAATCCCCTCCAGAGGAACTTTCCTTTTCAAATTTCATCAAGGATATGGCTGACACCATCCCCTTCCAGCTTGAATCTGAAGAGGACACCAGACAAAAAACTCTGGAAGTGTAACAGTTCGTGGACCCACCTAAAGAGGTGTTAGCAATTCCAGTTCACGAAGTCCTTGTTGATTTGCAACACAGACTATGGGAGCATCCCTGCATATACCACCGGTGAATGAAAGGACTGATGCTACATATGTAGTCCAACACATCCCAGGCTTCCAAAAGACTCAATTACCTCATCAATCAGTAGTAGTTGAGTCAGCTCAAAAGAAATCCAAATGAATAAAGCCTCATTCATCTAATCCACCGGGTAAGGACAATAGATTCTTGGATAACATAGGCAGGAAAATGTTTCAAGGATCCATGTTAGTTTCCAGAATTGCGTCCTACCAACTATATATGATGCAATATCAACGTAATTTATGGAAACAAATTCAAGAACTCTCTGAAACTCTCCCCCAGCAATTCCAAGATGCTTTCACTTCCATAATACATAAGGGCTTAGAAGCTGGGAAACACGAAGTTCATGCAGCTTACGATAGTTTTGAGACTGCATCAAGAATGTCGGCCACCAGTATAAGTCCCCGCAGATGGGCCTGGCTCAAGGCTTCCGACCTGAGACCGGAAGTACAGGAGAAACTGGCTGATCTCCCTTGTGTAGGGGACAATCTCTTTGGAGATAAAGTCAAAGAGGCAGTTTCCCAGCTAAAAGAGCATTCAGAAACCTTGAGACAGCTGTCCTGTGCGCCTCAGGAGTCTCAACCATCATCAAGAAGACTCCCAAGGAAAGAATCTAAACAGCCATACTACAGGCCAAGGCGTTACTATCCACCTCCTGCACGTGGAAGATCTAGACCAACTCAAAGAATGCAGACCCGGCAACCAAGAGCACCTAGAGCTCAACCCCCTCCGCAAACAGGATCAACTTCGGGATTTTGAAACGACATCAGAGAACAGAAGCCTGTTTACCAATCCGACCCCAAATTTGCCAGTCGGAGGTCGGATCACGTTTTTCCAACACAATTGGTGATGCATCACCACGGACCAATGGATACTCTCCATGACATCCTCACTGTACCAAACAATAGTCCACCCACCTTATCTTGGACAATAAACAATCAATCCACACTCTTACAAAAAGAATTGTCCACCCTTCTGAGAGCCAGGGCCGTTGAACCAGTTCCCCGACCTCAGCAGGGCAGATGATTCTACTCCCGTTATTTCCTCATTCTAAAGAAAGCAGGAGGCCTTCGACCCATATTGGACCTCTGGAATCTCAACAAATTCCTGAAAAAAAGAAAAATTCAGGATGGTGTCATTGGGCACCTTGCTACCTCTACTTCAAAAAGGAGATTGGCTCTGTTCTCTGGACCTTCAAGACGCTTACGCTCACATTCCAATATTCCCTCCTCATCGCAAGTATCTGCGATTCCTAGTAGGAACTCAACATTTCCAATACAAGGTGCTACCATTCGGTCTTGCCTCAGCACCTCGAGTATTCACAAAGTGCCTGGCAGTGGCAGCTGCCCACTTGCACAAGGAGGGCGTGCATGTGTTTCCTTACCTGGACGATTTGCTCATCAGAAGCCAAACAAGACAAGGCGCTCTCAACTCTCTCAAGCTCACAATAACTCTACTCCATTCGTTAGGATTCCTCATCAACTACCAGAAATCCCACTTCACACCATCTCACCTGTTACAATTCATCGGAGCAGAATTAAACACCATAAAGGCAAAAGCTTTCCTTCCAAAAGACCGTGCACAGACACTCGCCTCATTAGCAGACTCTCCGCTCACGCACGCAAATAACAGCTCATCAATGTCTCACTCTTTTGGGTCACATGGCCTCCACAGTTCACGTCACTCCTATGGCCAGATTAACCATGAGAATTACTCAGTGGACATTCAGAAACCAATGGATACAAGCCATTCAACCACTGTCTTATCCAGTTCAAGTAACTCAGCAACTACGGACCTCGCTCCTATGGTGGACAAACATGGACAATTTGCTCACAGGCCTACCTTTCCAACAACCGATTATGCAAGTGACGTTAACTTCAGATGCATCCACCTTTGGGAATGTTGGAATGTTACCGTATTTTTCGCTCCATAAGACGCACTTTTTTTCCCCAAAAAATGGGGAGAAAATGTGGGTGCATCTTATGGAGCGAATGTAGCAGCTCTCCTTCTCGCCCGCCATCCCCCGCCTCCTCCCAACTCCGCCCAATCAGCATGGTGGTGTAGGCGTGTGTATTCTGCCGGCGGAACTTGAGCTCTCTGCCGGTCTGCTGTTCCCGCGGTGCATCTTGCTGCGAGGGTCGCCGCGGCGCAGGTCAGACATCACCTGTTTGACCTGCATGGGCTATGGAGGCCCTTCCAGTTCAGACGGCTGGCATTTGACCTGCGCCGCAGCGACCCTCGCAGCAAGCTGCACCGCGGAAACAGCAGACTGGCAGGGATCTGTTTGAACTGGAGGGGCCTCCGTAGCCCACGCGGTTCAAACAGGTGATGACTGACCTGCGCCACGCCGATCTTGCAGTGAGATGCACCTGGAACCGGCGGGGAGCTCGGGCTCTGCCGTCGGAGGCTCTCACTTGCAGTCCAAAGTAAGAACTTCACTCGTTGTGGTTTGGATGTATTGGAGGGTCATGGGGGTGGTATACTGCCTAGGATGGAGGACACATGACACAGACCAGCAAATAAAATTACTGCCTGTGCTGATTAAGTGACTACCTGTTGAAATATTAGGAGCAATTGCTCTCCTAATCAATGTAATATAGCCCTGACTATTTATTATTGAACTCTGGAGCAGTCATGAAATTTTAAAATTATAACTGGTGTGAGAGAGCTGCGTGTATGAGGGAGAGAGTCTGAGTGTGTGATTGTCTGTGGGTATGTGTATATGTGAAGAGAGCTAGTGAATGTGAAAGAGCCTATGTATGTATGTGAGGGACAGAAAACCAGTGAGTGTGAGTACCTGTGTGGATGTTCTCTGCCTTACTATAAAAAAACAAAACAAAAAAAAAATCCCACGGACGGCCACCAGGGGGGAGCTCCGTATAGAGCCCATCATGGGGACAGAATTTTTTTTTTCTTAATTTTCCTCCTCTAAGTCCTAGGTGCGTCCTTTGGTCAGGTGCGTCTTACAGTGCGAAAAATACGGTATGTTAAACTCTGTCCGGTAATTAGAAAACAATTTATCAGCAAGAGCCTGTAATAACTCATACCATTAAGCCACTACCTTCTCAATATTAGTTAATTCTAGCTGTGCCAACACTTCAGGTAAATGCTCCATTAAATTATCAAAGCTAATAGGCTTTTGAAATGCAAACTCAATCTTATTTTCTTTAGAATAATTTTCTTGGGGCTTTTTTATTAACAGCAAAGTATATATCAAATGATCAGACCATGGGATGCGAATGTTTTCAAAATACTGATTAATAATAATAATGTGTGACCGGTTTTGTGGGTTGGTGTGTCAAAAATCAAATTTTAAGCCAATGGCTGTTTCAGTTCCTGTACAAATATAAAGCAGACAGAGAGGCAGTGACTTAAGATTCTAAGTAAGTGTCAGGGACAGCAAGCAAGCAGAGGTCAGAAAGACCCTCACCCTGACTTAGGATTGAAAGTAAAGTGGGAGGGCAGCTGGTAGTGTCTTGTAGTAGACACATCCCTGCACCCCTATACCTGCCTTATAGTATAATACATGCTCATAGAAGCTCATTCAAAGTTCTAGTAACTTTCACATGTTTACCATGCTGGGCTCCATCAGATGTCAGTCATGTCCTCGGAGAACACCGGTTACTGTTAAACAACTTTGCTTTCCCTGACAGTGAGTCAGTGAAGTCACAACAATCCCTCCTTCCCTTCTTTTGGAGGAGTTGTTTATCCTTTTCTATGGGAGTCATTTTCTAAAAGATTGCACACGAAAAGACCCTTTTCGCGTGCGATACCTAGATCGGGGCAGGTTCTGGGCGGCGTCTGCACTGGAAGGGGAGGAGTTGTGGCGGCACCGGGGCGGACGCTGCAGAGACCGCTGACTGCGAAAAGGAAAGGAGCCTTATCGCCCTCAGCAACGCGCCCAATAGCACCACCTTTCACGGTGGCACTATTGGTTTGCGAAAGCCGGCAGTGATCGCACCGCGGTGGTGCGATCGCTGCCGGCTTTCGCAGGCCCGCCCTCCGGTACCGCGTGATTCACAGTCGTGCGACGATAGAAAATCTAGCCCTATGTTTGCTACTTGTTAAGCTGAGTGGCAGTTAGCATAATGTTGTATGAGTCCCCTAGTTTTTTTCTGGAAAATTTTCTAGATGCAAAATGCTTGACCATGTGTGTGACTCCATTAAATTTCTATCATCAGAGAGCAAACATTACTTTTCTTTAGAAGAATAATTAAAATAGCGTAATATTCTGTAAATGAAGACTGCAGGAGATTTTAAAACTGTCTTATAGTTGTCTTTGCTAATTAAAATGTACAAGTACAGTGTGTTTTCTTAGTGTCTTGATTTTTCTGGAAATGTTAACAAATAAAATATTATAGATTTATAGATAGGTATGTTTATATTCCTTTTTATTGGCTTAAATAAACTGACTAGCTTTTGGGAGTTAATTTTCCCTCTCATGGGTCTGATACATCATCTGTTTTGTTTCTCTTCTGACCAAAGAAAAGAGTATTAGCTCCTGAAAGGTATTCAAGTAATGTATTAAGTTCAGTAAAAATGGTATTGCCTTATATATATTGTTTATATTTAAGCTTTATTTACATGTATTCAAGTGAACTAACATTGCAATTACAATATTTGATATTCTTGTTTACTATATTATTCAGTATTTGATTACATAGCATTATTTATCTATTCTAATTGTAGATTAATACATCATTTGTTTTAATATTTTTCCCTATTCAGTGAATGCAGCTACGCTTATCTTGGGAGCAGAGAATCATCATAAAACTAGTGTTCCTAAAGCTCCCACCAAGGAGGAAATGTCCCTTAGAGCCTATACAGCTCGATGTAGATTAAACAAACTACGCCGGACAGCCTGCCGTTTATTTACTTCAGAACTGATGGTCAAAGCGATTAAAAGACTGGAAATTGAGATTGAGGCTAAGCGACTCCTTGTTAGAGAGGATAGACATCTTTGGAAAGATATTGGTAAGAAAATGTGGAAAATAGTCTGAATTTGTTTGTTTTTAAGTAAAGCTGTTATAGAAAACTATAAACAAGATTTGCAAGAATATACATATAAACAAGATTTGTAAATATATACATATGTACAATAATGGGAGACACTATGAATATGAATTTAGGAAGACTAGGAAGAGAGAAAGGGAAATGGAAAGAGGAGAGGGGAGAAAATAGGTAGGAGAGGGGAAAGAAAGGATTAATGACTGGAAGAGGAACAGTATGCAAATCCACGGCTCTCGTGCTAAACTTTCAAAAGGGAAACTTTGATAAAATAAGAAAAATTGTTAGAAAAAAACTGAAAGGAGTAGCTACAAAAGTAAAAAGTGTGCAAGAGGCGTGGTCATTGTTTAAAAAAAAAAAAAATACCATTCGAGAAGCACAGTCCAGATGTATTTCACACATTAAGAAAGGTGGAAAGAAGGCAAAATGATTACCAGCATGGTTAAAAGAGGAGGTGAAAGAAGCTATTTTAGCCAAAAGATCTTCATTCAAAAATTGGAAGAAGGATCCAACAGAAGAAAATAGGATAATGCATAAGCGTTGGCAAGTTAAATGTAAGACATTGATAAGACAGGCTAAGAGAGAATTTGAAAAGAAGTTGGCCATAGAGGCAAAAACTCACAGTAAAAACTTTTTTAAATATATCCGAAGCAGAAAGCCTGTGAGGGAGTCAGTTGGACCGTTAGATGATCGAGGGGTTAAAGGGGCACTTAGAGAAGATAAGGCCATTGCGGAAAGATTAAATGATTTCTTTGCTTCGCTGTTTACTGAAGAGGATGTTGGGGAGGTACCCGTACTGGAGAAGGTTTTCATGGGTAATGATTCAGATGGACTGAATCAAATCACAGTGAACCTAGAAGATGTGGTAGACCTGATTGACAAACTGAAGAGTAGTAAATCACCTGGACCAGATGGTATACACCCCAGAGTTCTGAAGGAACTAAAAAATGAAATTTCAGACCTATTAGTAAAAATTTGTAACCTATCATTAAAATCATCCATTGTACCTGAAGACTGGAGGGATAGCTAATGTAACCCCAATATTTAAAAAGGGCTCCAGGGGCGATCCGGGAAACTACAGACTGGTTAGCCTGACTTCAGTGCCAGGAAAAATAGTGGAAAGTGTTCTAAACATCAAAATCACAGAACACATAGAAAGACATGGTTTAATGGAACAAAGTCAGCATGGCTTTACCCAAGGCAAGTCTTGCCTCACAAATCTGCTTCACTTTTTTGAAGGAGTTAATAAACATGTGGATAAAGGTGATCCAGTAGATGTAGCATGCTTGGATTTTCAGAGGGTGTTTGACAAAGTTCTTCATGAGAGGCTTCTAGGAAAAGTAAAAAGTTATGGGATAGGTGGCGATGTCCTTTCGTGGATTGCAAATTGGCTAAAAGACAGGAAACAGAGTAGGAATAAATGGACAATTTTCTCAGTGGAAGGGAGTGGGCAGTGGAGTGCCTCAGGGATCTGTATTGGGACCCTTTCTTTTCAATATATTTATAAATAATCTGGAAAGAAATACGACGCGTGAGATAATCAAATTTGCAGATGATACAAAATTGTTCAGAGTAGTTAAATCACAAGCAGATTGTGATAAATTGCAGGAAGACCATGTGAGACTGGAAAACTGGGCATTAAAATGGCAGATGAAATTTAATGTGGATAAGTGCAAGGTGATGCATATAGGGAAAAATAACTCATGCTATAATTACACAATGTTGGGTTCCATATTAGGTGCTACAACCCAAGAAAGATCTAGGCATCATAGTGGATAACAAATTGAAATTGTCAGTTCAGTGTGCTGCGGCAGTCAAAAAAGCAAACAGAATGTTGGGAATTATTAGAAAGGGAATGGTGAATAAAAGGGAAAATGTCATAATGCCTCTGTATTGTTCCATGGTGAGACCCCCACCTTGAATACTGTGTACAATTCTGGTCGCCGCATCTCAAAAAAGATATAATTGCGATGGAGAAGGTATAGAGAAGGGCTACCAAAATAAGGGGAATGGAACTGCTCCCCTATGAGGAAAGACTAAAGATGTTAGGACTTTTCAGCTTGGAGAAGAGATGGCTGAGGGGGGATATGATAGAGATGTTTAAAATCCTGAGAGGTCTAGAATGGGTTATTGTGAATCAGTTATTTACTCTTTCGGATAATAGAAAGACTAGGGGGCACTCCATGAAGTTAGTATGTGGCACATTTAAAACTAATCGGAGAAAGTTCTTTTTTACTCAACGCACAGTTAAACTCTGGAATTTGTTGCCAGAGGATGTGGTTAGTACAGTTAGTATAGCTGTGTTTAAAAAAGGATTGGATAAGTTCTTGGAGGAGAAGTCCATTACCTGCTATTAATTAAATTGACTTAGAAAATAACCACTGCTATTACTAGCAACGGTAACATGGAATAGGCTTAGTTTCTGGGTACTTGCCAGGTTCTTATGGCCTGGATTGGCCACTGTTGGAAACAGGATGCTGGGCTTGATGGACCCTTGGTCTGACCCAGTATGGCATGTTCTTATGTTCTAATACCATTGGAAAAAGAAGCTACACCAGGACAGGAGTCAGCAAGCTGGTGTGTCTCTAGGGGGAAATACTACGGAGAGCATTAAGATTGCTCTATGGAACAGGCTGTGGTGCAGCTGGGTGCAGATGCAGCGATGGTTTGTTTGGAACTGAAGTGAGCGTGGAAATTTCCCCAGCCGCATGGGAGCCATAATGGCGGTGGCTGTCAAGAGTGAGAAGTGCTGCTCAGCATGTGGATACCAAGGGTATCTGTCTTCTGCAGGCTGTATGCTAACAGTGGAAAGGATAGCTTTGGGGTTCGAGCTATTGAGGCAAAGGGGAGGATACCTTTGCCAAGGAAACAATGTCCCTGGTGCTGAAGGAAGGGCACTGTCTGGGGAGAGTCATCGACCTCCCCACCACGGTCCCGACCTCGGTCAGTTCCTTTGTGTCCCACAGGGCTTATTTCAAGTCTGCCGCATTTGTGTAGAAGAGTGTGGGAACGGTTGCCATTTTTTCATCTTCCTGATTAGGTTGGAAATGCATGGTCCCTGGGTTTACTGTGTACAAACAGGACAAGGTGCTGTTCCTCAGTATTCCTTGATAGATCTTTGGTGGGACCATTTCCTCCCTTGGGGTGGGAATGAGGGGGTGCTAGTAACATGGCTATCCTGATTTCAGAAGTTGCAGGTGAAGGGGGCAGGAGCACCACTATCTCCCAAACAGGCTGAGCAGTTGGAGGCTGAGGTAGTCTTTATTAGTAATGCCTTGTTTGAGTTGCATGCTTCGGCCTGAGATATGATGTAGGTTGTTTGGCCAGAAGACTTCTAGGGTGGTGGAGTCTGTTTCAAGTCATCGCTCTGTAGTCTTACCTTTAAAGACAGGCTTTGGTTTGGAGAATGTCTGGTGTAGCTAGTGAAGCACTGAGGAAAATCTATGTGCGATGATAAGCCCAAGGGATCTAGGAAGACTTTCCTGCGAAGACAAAACTACCAAGAGGCAAGGCTGTATCACCTGGATAGGGGACCTTCCGAATTTCAAGGCCCAGTGCTTTCGTGGAACAAATGAGCCAGTCCATGAAGACTTCAGTCCTGATACACACAGGAAAGTTCACACATTGACAGATGCCTGGTTCACTCTTTCCCAGGAGTCCTTAGGGGAAAGTTGGCCTTTTTTTTTTTTTATGAGAGGACCACAATGTCAGTTATGAGGGCTCTTAGAAATTTGCTCGCCCGGTCAGCGAAGTTTTCATAGTTTCTCTCCACACCTCCAAAGGCAAGCAAGAAGGTATTCATGTCACACTAGATCAGCTGCAGCATTTGGGGACGATAGTCCCCATGCTCTCAGTGGAGCGGGGCAAAGAAAGGTATTCCATCTACTTTGTGGTACCTATCGGCCCATCCTAGACCTCCAGAGGGTGAATGTGACCCTAAAGGTTCTTTGTTTTTTGATGGAGACCGTGCTCGGTTGTTGCAGTTGTTTGAAAAGGGGTGGATCATTGGGAAGTCCGAAGTTTACCAAGGTGGTAGCTGCGGCACTTTGTAGGGAAGGAAATTTGGTGTATCCTTATCGAGACAACTGGCTTATTTGGACAAAGTGGAAGGGGGTCTGTCACAGCTCGTTTTAGCAGATTCTGCGGAGATTGCAGACACTGGGCTGGGTTGTGAATCTGGCAAAGAGCAAATTGGCTCGGACCTAGTTGTTAAGAGCCTGCTTCAATATTGCTCTAGGCAAAGTATCTTTCTCAGAGGAGAGGATTTGGAAACTGCAGGCAAGAGTCCATAGGTTGTTGCAGCTTTCTGCACCCAGTCTGAGATTATTTCCATATCCTGGGTTCCAATGTGTCTACTCTTGACCCTGTTCCCTGGGTGTTCGCTCACATGTGTTCTCTTCTGAGGGGGCTTCTGGCCTGCTGGGATCCTCAGTTGGAGGAGTTTCAGACCCAGCTACCATCAAAGCAGACTGCCGAAGCATGCCGCTTTTTCAGTCGCAAGTGGGAGATCGGAACAGAGCACCTCGATACTCTTGTTCTCCTGTGGCTGTCCTGGATTCTGTTACTCGTCTTCCCTCCTTGGCTTCTAATAAGAAGGGTGCTAAGGCGTAATGAGTCACACAGTGAGAGTGATTCTCATGGCTCCGGATTAGCCATGTTGGCCATGGTTTGCAGACTTAGTAAATCTTACATTGGATGTTTTTTTCAGATTGGGGCATCTTCTCAAGTTGCTCCACCAGGGGCCAGTCTCCTTGGCTCAAGTGGCTTGCTCTTGTCTCATGGCCTGGTCTTGGAAAAGTATTGATTGCAACTGAAAGGATATTCAGAGGAGGTTATTATCACCTTATTGCAGGCTAGGAGACCTTCTTCTTTGCCTTTTGTCAGGGTATGGAGAGTGTTCGAGACATGGTACCTTAAGGAGAATTTTGTGCCTGTTTGACTGTTCGAGCTTTCGTGTCTCACATTCTATGTGGTGTGTTTTTCTTTCTTTTTTTTTTTTTTTTTTGCAGAATGGTCTAGTGAAAGGGCTTGCATTCAATTCTGTAAGGATCCAGGTGGCAACCTTGGGCTGTCTTAATGATAAGGTGCAAGCTTATCCCTGGCATCACATCCAGATGTGGTCCATTTTCTTCGAGGGATGAAGTATTTACAGTCTCTGAGGCGAGTGTTCCCCCTCATTGGGGCCAATGCAATACAGTGCGCTCAGCCGAGCACACTGTATAACCCGCACTCCACGGGTTAAATAGGCGCTAATCCCCCTATTGCATTAGGGGGTGGATTAACGCCTATTTAACCCACTTCGGACGTGGAGTGAATGTAATGACGCTCATCACATGCAAATGCATGTGTATAAGCCTATTGCTCATTCCGCATGCAAAAAAATAAATGTGCGTCTCAGATGCACATTTATCGCTTAGCTAAAAGAAGTACAGAAAAGCAGAAAAAACTGCTTTTCTATTCTTTTTTTTTTAAGTAAAAAAAAACAAAAAAACTCGGCAGACTGCCGAGTTATGAAGACCGATGCCGGTAAACTCGGCATCTGTTTTCATAACTGGCCATCTGCCAGTAATAATGGCCGCCGATAAACTCGGCAGGTTATGAAAACAGATGCCGAGTTTACCGGCGTCGGTCTTCATAACCGGCAGCCGTGGCAGGGTCACGTTAGCAAGGAGGTGTTATGGTCGTGCAAGCGACCCTAGCGCCTCCTTGCTAGCGCGACCCCTTAATTTAGATATTGTATGGTGCCCCCCTTGCGGGCGCCATGCGCATGTTAGGAAAGCGGGCGCTGACTTTTCAGCGCCTGCTTTCCGTGATTTATATTGCATTGGCCCCCTTGAACCTTAATCTGGTGTTGCGGGTTCTTGGTGACCCTTCATTCGAGCCATTGAGAAAGGCATCACTGAAGTACTCTACATTACAGGTGGTTTTCCGAAAGGCCATTTGTTGGGCCAGGAGGATTACAGAGTTTCAAGCATTGTGTTGTAGGGACCCTTGTCATCAGATTTTGGAGGGGTGTCTTTGTGCACAGTGCCTTCCTTTTTACCAAAAATAGTATCTTCTCTTCACCTTAGTTCAGATGGTGGAACGTCCCGCTTTTTGGAATTTGGACTCTTCTATGCATGCAAAAGAACTTCGCTTGTTAGAGGAGCGTTGGGTCCATTGCACTATTTAGTTTTCGTAGGTCAGATCATCTTTTTGTTCTATTTGGTGGCATGAGTAATGGGACTAAAGTTTCTAAAACAACCATTGCATGTTGGTTAAGGGAGGGCATTATGTCAGCTTATGTTTGCAAAGGATGGCTGATCCTGGTGAGGCTAAGGGCCCATTCTATTAAGGTACAGGCAGTGTCCTGGGCTGTATCAGTAGGTTTCCCCACAGTTCTGTCTGGTAGTGACCAGGTCTTCTCTGCACACGTTAATAAGGCATAACCAACTGGATGTTTGGACACTGGAAATGATTTTTGAATAGTGTGTGCTGCGAGCTGGTCTTTGTTTTCCACCCTGATCCTGGACTGATCCTGGGTTTGAAAATTGGTTCTAATCTACTAATTTTCATTCCTGGAATACCACAGATCAGTCCAGAGTCCAGCCCTCTTTGTAAAGATAGCTTTGTTTTCTGTGTGTAGATAGTAAGAATTTATTTTCAGTTTGGGAATATTCAATCTCTCTTTTAGACAAAAGGGCTCCAAGTTGGTGTCTCAACCGTTCCCCTACTCATATTGAAAGTGGGAAGTTGTTTATGATTTAATCTTATCTTGGCTTGGGTACAGGTCATACTGAGGGACTGCAGGTGGCACACTGTTAAGTCACAGTGTCAGTAAAGCTTTTGCTCTCTGTCTCCATCTGCTTGTGGGTATGCAAAACCCATGCATCTGGACTGATCTGTATTCCAAGAATGAAAATTAGCAGATAAGAACCATTAGTTTTGAAAGAAAATGGTTAAAAACTGAAAGGTGTTACTGCATCTAATGCTAAACTCAGCTAAGTGGCACTGCGTTTAATAAGCTCACCCATTCTGTTCACCAAGAAGAACACACCCGCTATGACAGCTGCAGACCTGGGTAGGGACGGAGCATCCCCATTATGTACCTGTTAGCAAACCCAGCTGGGGGTATCACACCCCTAGCACTTATCACTTGCAAACCCTTCACGTGATGAGAAGGGTTCTTCATTGTTTAGCTGATATGCATAGAGGCAAGAATTCAAGAGCAAGGAGACTGGCCACATTGATCCTTACTCTCAAGCTGCTCTGCCAAGAAGACAGCTCAATTGTCTGTCTAGAAATCCAGCTGTTTCAGCCTCCAGAAGTCTAGTCTATGGCCATTACTACCTTCCTCCCTTAACTAGCAGGATGTTGTATTTCTTACTGATCTCATTCAGGTATTGGCAGTTTTCAAAAGAAAGTTGGACAAGAGGGTCCTTAAGACCCTCATTTGGAACTCGCAACAGGCACCCTAGCATCAGTTGCGGTGTGATCTTAAAAACTTACCCATGCCTTGGCAGAGAAAAGATCGAAGCCAGGATCAGTGTCTTGACACAGAGACTCTGTGTGGATGCTCTTTGCACTGAGCTCAAGCTAAAGTCTTCCTTGCTATGCAGCATCACTTGACCCCCATTCCCCAGTGAGTCATCAGGAAAGCCTAGAGAGCATGCTCTTGCTGTTAGATTACTTCCAAACAAGATCTGCTATTTCCTGATTTTTAGATTGATATTTTGGCTTTCCTAATGGTGAAGCATGTGGAAAAGTTTAGTAACCTGATATTTCTCTCCTCTTTGCAGCTGGGTCTGATGGACAGCTCGGTTCCCATAAGAACATAAGTGCTATGCTGGGTCAGATAGAGTCCAGCATTAAGCTTTGGACAGTGGTCAGTCCAGGTCACAAGTGCCCATCAGATCCCCAATAATCAATCTTTGGTTATACGCTCAACCTCAGGGATAAGCGCTGCTTTCACAACTCTGCCTGGCTAATTATTGTTTACCTTTGCTTCAGAAACTTGTCCAATCCTCCTTTGAACCCCACTATGTTAATTGCCTTAAAAACATCTTTATCAACAAATTATATAGCTTGAGTGTGTGCAGAGTTAAAGAATACTGCGTACAATTTGTTTTAAATCTGCTGATTGCTAGTTTCATGTAGTGTTTCCTAGTCCTAGTGTTTTGAAAGGGTAAATAAATGTTACTTATTTACCTGTTCTGCATCACTCTGTTGTCTCTCTTCCAAGCTCAAGTGTCCTAATCTGTTTAGCCTGTCTCCATAAGGGAGCTTTCCATCCGCTTTATCATTTTTGTCATCTTTCTCTGTACCTTTCTATGTCTGCTATTTTTTTTTTAAGATGGGGTGACAAGAACTGTACACAGTACTCAAGATGCTGTCAAACCATGGATCTATACAAGGGCATTATGATATTCTTAGTTTTGTTCTCTTCCTTTCCAAATATTTCCTAACATTTTTTTTGCCTTTTTGATGTGTTAGCAGGATTCCCACTCATGAGACTAATTCATCCTGCCTGTTTATTGTCTAAACAATTGCTTTCTTGTAAGGGATGTTCTCTGTGGACCAAAGCCTATTCAGCCACACATTTCCACCCTTCTCCTCTTGGAGTTTGTCTCTTCAGTTATTTACATAAGACTGAGCAGGACCCGTGGGACTTTGGCTTGGTGGGAATTTCCAGTTGTGCCCATGAAACACCTTGGAAGCTATTATCAGAGCTATCTAGAAAATGCTCTGCATCAGCAGCTTTAGATGCCACTCATTTATATAGCTGAATGCCCTACTATCCATGGAGAGCACCCTTTACTGTTAAGCAACTTTTTTTTTCTATTGTGCCTTTCATGGCTATAGAAAATCTTAAATTAATTAACCACTTTGAAGCAGATCAGTTTTAAAAATGTAAAGGTTAGAGTGTTACATACATAGGTGAAATTTTACAGATGGTTGGTTACTAACTGAGTTTGATTTACAAAGAGATTGACAGTAAGTCATCGACTCTTTAAAGCTTCATTCAAGTTTGGATATTGCCTGGGTTGTCACAGATAATGAAATACTTGAGTCTTCCAATAAACTGACAGATAAAGCAATTGCCAATGAGATAGAAAGATATAGTTATTTGTTTTTAATTTCAAATGTTCTCTACAGGTGAACGCCAGAAAGTCCTAAACTGGCTTTTGTCTTACAATCCATTATGGCTCCGCATTGGTCTAGAGGTAAGAGAAAAATATTTGTATTTGGTACTTTAGAAATCTATCTTATTGAAGTGTAGTATTGCAAAATCCAATATGGTGGTATGTTGGTAATGTCATTTGGGTCTGTTTGACATGCCTTCCTTTTCTGCGACTGAAGTTTTTCTCTTTAATCTTGCAACGTGCAAGGGTAAACTCCAGACTTTCTGGTATTACTCAACCTGGTTCTCTGGATAGATTTGTTACCCCTTGATCCAATGGTGTCCATTGTCCCAGTAACTCAGCCAGGACAAGTGAAACATGCCCTTCCCCATGTTGGTTCATATCATTGCTGAACAACACACTGCTGGTCTGAAATTTGAAGATGCTGGAACCAGCATTGTGGTAGAAAGGTCACCAGATGATATTCTGATTTTGGGAGAACTTAGCGGGTAGGCAGCATCAGTAGCGTGCAATACTGAAAACCCTGCCAAGACACCTGGAAGTTCAGTAAGGTTGGTTGGGCCTTTTGTCAGTAGAGATCCTTACTTCTACCTTGCCATCTAAGAAGTGGGGCAATTTTTGGATAGGTTGCAGATTATCACTTTGGAAGAGATTTGGCTGGTTCTCTATTGACCTGCAGGCATGAATTTGCCATAATGTGAGAGAGATGTCATATTATAGCACCGACATGGACCTAGCTCTCAGAGCTCAATACAATTCTTTCTCCGAGGACAAGCAGGATGATAGTCCTCACACATGGGTGACATAATCAGATGGAGCCCCAATATGTAAAAGTTAAAGTTTCTAGAACTTTGACTAGGTACAATGAGCATGCCGAGAACAACCTGATTCATGGAATTTTTGGCCACTTTTGCATGACCTGGAGCAGAATCATCACAGGAGTAGCTGGTGTAGCCAGTAACAGTCATCAGAGAGACTGGTTCAAGCAGTCACAGCAGGAGCTGACATTCCCTGGAATTAAGTCAACGAAGGAGCAGACATGATCTGAAGCGGAGTCATGGCAGGAACTGACTTGACTTGGAGCGGAGCCAGTTCCAGGAATTGGATTGATTTGGAATGGAGTTGTGGTAGGAAGTGACTCAACTTGGCATTGCTGGGACATGGCAGGAGCTTGCTCAGCTTGGAGCGTAGTCATAGTAGGAATTGGCTGATCATGGAGAAAACCCATCAAAGTTGCTGGGTTGGCCTGGGCAGCCATTGCTGGACTTGCTGGAGCTGGCTTGGCCTGAGAGGCTGAAGTCACTGCAGAGTCTTTGAATTTTTAAGTAAGAAAAAGGTACTGACCTTTACAAGTCCTTGGTTAAGCCCCACCTGGAGTAATGTGTTCAGTTTTGGAGCCCATATCTCAAGAAGGATAGGAAAGGCGTCACAGAGAAGGGTGACCAAAATGGTGTGGAGTCTATCAGAAAGGAGGAGAGGCTGAAGGATCTGAATATGTATACCCTGAAAGAAGAGATATCTACATCTCAGAAGATTTATATTATCCCCTGTCGTGTAGATTTTTAGTATGAATGTTACTTTTGTAAACTGTTGTGATCTTTATTTTGAATGACAGTATATCAAATGTCTAATTAAATATGAAGCAGACCTTCAGATACCTGAAAGGTTTTAATGATGCATGAACTTTGAACCTTTTCTTTTGAAAAGGAAACTAGAACTAGGGTCACAAAATGAAACTCCAAGGGTTGACTGAGAACCAACATTGTGAAATATTTCTTCACAGAGAGGGTGGTGGGTGCTTTGAATTCCCTTCCGGAAGAAGTGGTGAGGACGGAAACAGTAAACTAATTCAAAGGGAAATGGAATAAACACCGTGGATCCATTAAGTGCTATAAACTGTAAAATATCTTAGCAAGATTATATTTCTTTGTATCTTCTAGAATACCAATATCTGCCTTTATAATAATTGCTCTGTGTATTGCCTGTTTAAGAGAGTCTGCAGAAACTGGAGCTCAAATGTAAAAAGATTACCTTTTTTTTTTTTTTTTTTTTTTCTTTTTTTTTAAACTATTGACTAAATGCCTGAAAGGGCTGTCTAATCCTAATGTAAAAATCTGAATTATTGACTCTTGTTCTTGAGTGCACATCGGAGTTGTTAACTTATTTTCAAAATTAAAACATACATGGAACCTGTACAGAAGCCTAAATTCCCAGTTGAATTCAAAGATTTACAAGTTGTGTTGAGACCTATCTTTTTAATTTAATGCTTTTGGATTTATGCCCTTAATTTTAGATTGTAGCTTCAATAAGAAGTAGAGTATTTCTAGTTTTAGGAGCAGCATTGTGCACTTTGAGTTCCAATTAAGGGTTAAACAGTTTATTTTGTTTTATTCTTTTCACTTTAGACAGTATATGGAGAACTAATTTCCTTGGAGAGTAACAGTGATGTTATGGGACTGGCAATGTTTATTTTGAATCGTGTGCTTTGGAACCCTGATATAGCAGCAGAATACAGACACCCCACTGTTCCACACCTTTATCGGGATGGTAACTATATTGCTAATGCAGTGTTTTTTTATGCTCATGCACAAGGTTATCAGAAAGTATTCCATGAATTAACAGAGGTCAAAGGAAGACCAACTGTCTGTCAGCATGGTTTTAATGGCAAGGTGAAATAGGCATTTTTCCAAAATATGGAAAATAGTCCCAAATGAAGAAAACAGGCAGGAACATAAGTTAGATGCAAAACAGTAAGACAGGCTAAGAGAGAATTTAACAAGCTTGATATAGAAGCAAAAAATGTTGGGTGTCCCCCCACCCCTCCCCCCACCAAGTATTTTCGAAGCAGAAGGCCTGTGAGAAAGTCAATTGGGCTGCTAGATGACCGAGCGTTAAGTATGGTCGGGGATGATAAAACAGCAGAAAAACTGAATGAGTTCTTTACCCTGGTCTTTATTGTGGAGGATTCTGGGAACATAGCTACATTGGAAAAATTCTTGCAATTCTGGTCACCCCATTCCAAAAAAGATAGCACAGCTGGGCAAGGTGCAGAGAAGGGCTCAAAAATGATAAAGGGGATGGAATGGCTCCTTATGAGGAAAGGCTAAACTAGTTAGGGCTCTTCAGTTTGAAGCAGAGACAACTGAGAGGGGATATAATAGAAGTTTATAAAATCATGAGTGGAATGGGTAAATAAGGAACAGTTAGTTCTCCAAGGACAAGCAGGATGGTAGTCCTCACACATGGGTGACATGTGTGAGGACTACCACACATGTCACCCATGTGTGGATGGAGCCCAGCACAGAAACCTTTTGTCAAAGTTTCTAGAAACTTTGAATTACATACTGAGCATGCCCAGCATGTAATTATTCACATGTCCACGCAGGATCCCTCTTCAGTCTCTTTCCGAGAAGCTGAAGTTGCTGTGGGAAAACAACTTTTTTTTCTTCTTTCCCAATGCCTGTCTGGTCCCTCTGTGCGTTTTTGGTTTGTTTTTTTTCCTCTTGGTATCGGTAAGTTTCTTTGGTAGCCTGCGGTCGATTACCGAAGGTGTCTCCTCCCAGTGTTTGCGAGCATCAACTGTGCACCGCATTTTTTTCCATGGCATCATCTTGCTTCCACCGTTGCCCCCAGACCATGTCCATCACAGACCCCCACGAGGTCTGTGTCCTGTGCCTGGGGGCATTGCATGATGTCCGTGGCTATGATCTTTATGCCCAAATGACCCCCAAGAGTTGTCTGTCACGCCTGGACAAAATGGAGAAGCTGTTCAGAGCTAAGAAATCGGTACCCTTGGCATCCGGGATTTCGACACCGCAGGGTAAGTGAGTCTTGGCTACGACCCCCCCCCCCCCTCTGTGTCCCCTCTGCTACTGAGCCCCGGTCCAGAAGTAGGAGCGGGGGACTGAGTGAGGTCCATATCCTCACGTTCCAGACCCGATTCATCTCCATTTCCCTCTGCTCCGGGGAATGGCAGGGGTGAGCACCGGGAAAAGTCCAGGGAGTACCAGCATCGGTTTTCATCCTCGAGGATATTGTCCATGCCTCCCCCAAAGTGGTCCCGAGCAGAGGATTTTGTCCCCTCCGGCAACCTGAGGAACCTCGGCGATCCCTACCGATACTGGTGAAGGATTCAGTCCCCTCGATCCGAATCCATTGCCGCCTCTTCAAGCCGTCCTTTCTTCGGCAGCCTTTGAGGAGGAGTTGAAGAGGTGTGTGCGACTGGCAGTCGGCCGGGCCTTGAAGGGCATTGAGCCTCTGCGACCGCCACAGGAGCCAACTCCATTGGTGTTTGCGCCTCTGTTATAGCAGCTATACCTGCTGCTTTGTGTCTTACCGATGCAGCCACCCCGATGCCTTGAGTCCCTTCTCAATGAAAGGGTGCATCGCCGCTGCCTCCACCAGTTCCAATTCCAGTGAGTGATTCCTCGAACGAGGAAGGTCTATCGGGGTCAGCAGCACCCAGGCTGTGCACGACACCCCGACCAGCACTAGCCCTTGGGGCCAGTACCCTTGGAGCCATCGATTCCCCGGCACTCCTGACGCCTATGGAACAATTGATGCCAGTGCGCCCCCAGATTCCACCTGTGCCTTCATGCCTACTTCAGTCCCACCGATGTTCCCGAGGCCTTTGGGATCTCGGCTTAAGACCCCAGTAGGGGCTTCACCTCAAGTGTCTCCAGGCTTCCAAAGTAAGGAGGAGGTTGTCCCCTACGATCCCTGGGAGGGAGAGGCATCAGTTTCTCCACAGATGAATCTAAGGACTTGCCTTCCGAACCCTGACCACCAGAGGAAAGGCGTAAGTCCCCACCAAAGGATCCGACGTTTGCTGGATTTGTAAAGGCCATGGCGGAGTTGGTACCTTTCCAACTCTTAATAGAGCAGGATTCCAGGCATAAAATGTTAGAGATCCTACAATTTATTGATATTCCTAAAGAAGTGGTGGCTGTGCCAGTACACAACATTTTTAAGGAGCTAGTCGTCCGTTTCTGGGAGCATCACATCGCCATCCCACCAATGAACTGGAAGACTGATGCTGTCTATTTTGTCCAGCCCACCACAGGTTTTGAACGCCAGCAACTCCCACACCAGTCGGTAGTGGTGGAATCGGCCTTGAAGAAAGCAAAGAGGTTCCAGACTCATGCTTTGGCTCCCCTGGGTCATGAGCAAAGAGCTCTGGATGCTCTTGGACGGTGGGTATTCCAGGGCTCAATGTTGGCAGCCAGGATTGCCTGCTATTAACTTTATATGGGCCAATACTCCAGAAACCTCTGGAAAGAGGTCCAAGGTTTGGTGGAATACCTTCCACAGCAGTTTCAGGATGATTTACATAAGGTAGTTCAACAAGGCCTGGAGTGTGACAAACACTGAGACCGCTCTGCATATGACACATTTGAAACCAAAATCAGGGTTGCGGCGGCCGGCATTGGGGCTTGTCTCATGGCCTGGCTTCATGCTTCTGACCTCCATACCGGAGTTCAAGATCGTCTGGCGGACCTCCTCTATACAGGGGGGAACCTCTTCAGGGACAAGATTAACGAGGCGGTAGCACAGCTGAAGGATGATCACAAAACCCTTCAGCAGTTGTCAGCCAGCACCTCTGATATCCAGCCCTCTGGTAAGAAGCCTTCCAGGCAATACACAAGATGCTGTTTCTACTGGCCATGAAAGTATTATCCGCCGGTGTCTGGAAAAAGACCTTAGCAGGCACCAGCTAGACCAAAGGCACGGCAGCCATGTGCCCCTCGACCGGCCCCTGCCCCACCTCAGAATCCCACCATGTGGTTTTGACTGGTGGTGAGGGGGGTTTGAGCCAGCAAACCCTACCCTGGGACACTGCCCCCCCTCCCCAGTGGGGGGCCGCCTGCAGCTCTTTGTCGACCAGTAGATTTCAGTCACTTCAGACCAATGGATCCTCTCTCATGTGGCAGGGGTACAGGTTGCATTTCCAACAGACTCCTCCACATTCTCCTCTGTATCCTTGGTGGAGATGTTCAGAGAACCAACAAATACTTCGAGTAGAGCTCATCGCCCTCTTAGTGGCTCGAGTAGTCAAACTAGTACCGCCAGGCCAGCAGGGCGACTGCTTCTACTCTAGGTATTTCCTGATTCCCAAGAAAACCAGAGGCCTTCATCCATTCTAGATCTGAGGGCATTAAACTGTTTTCTTGTCAGAGAAAAATTCAAGATGGTCTCGTTGGGAACTTTGATTCCTTTCCTCAGAGCTGGGGATTGGCTGTGCTCCCTCAATCTCAGATGCATATGCGCATATTACCATTTCTCCCTCAGATCAGAGGTATCTTTGATTCATGGTAGAAGGGGAGCACTATCAGTATTGGGTGCTGCCTTTTGGCCGGGCGTCGGCACCCCACATCTTCACAAAATGCCTGGCGGTGGTGGGTGCTTACTTCAGTAGGCAAGGGGTACACATCTTCCCCCTACCTTGACGATTGGCTTAACAAGAGCAACTCCAGGCATGGGGATGGAATTGGTAAATAAAGAACAGTTAGTTACTCTTTCAAATAATACTAAAATAAGGTGGACATTCCATGCACCAGCAGATGTAAAAGAAATCATAGAAAATACTTTTTCCTTCCTTCTATGTACAACATACATAACATACACAAAGCTATCTACAAAGATAACTCCTCTTGGCTCAGTGAACCGATCCGTCTCATGCAATCTGCCCACCCCACCAGAGCAAACCACAAATGTACACTGCAAGTCCCACCCCTCAAGAGGGCCCGACTCACTTCAACCAGGGACCGTGCTCTCTCAATTGCCGGTCCAACCCAATGGAACGCACTGCCCTCTCACCTCCATCTGGAGTCATGCCCTACTAAATTCAGAAAAATGCTAAAAACCTGGCTCTTCCACCAGGCCTTTCCAGATTAACTCTGATACAAGTTACACCCACCCTGCAATTTTTGTAAATAGTTTCATTCCAACCCCCTATCCCCCCTTCTCGTTCCGCTATGCTTCGGGCTCTCTGTTAGAGCCCCTCTAATTCTTGTTTGCTTGTTGTCCACCCCCCTCCCCTGTTCACTGTATTTTCCACCTTCTGTTATAATGTAAACCGATATGATGTGTATTTTAATGTCGGTATAAAAAAACTGTTAAAATAAATAAATGATCAAGAAAACTAGCATAGCGTGATTTAAAAGAGGTTTGGTCTGACTCAGCATGGCATTTCTTATGTTCTTATTTCTAATGCATGTGTGTGTTTGGATTTTTTTTAGGTCATGAAGTAGCTTTGTCTAAATTTACACTGAAAAAATTATTGCTTCTGGTTTTCTTCCTTGATCATGCTAAGAAGTCTAGACTTATTGATCATGACCCTTGTCTGTTCTGCAAGGATGCAGTGTTTAAGGTACAGTATCCAACTAAAAAATATATCATTTATTTTTTGGATATTGCAAAATATTTCCTTGTTCCTTGTAAATCTGTACTACTTTTTAAAGTTTACTCTCGAGATAACTACATTGTTTTTTTACCTTTATTTTTATTCCTTAGACTAGTAAAGATATTTTACTGGCTTTTTCACGAGATTTTCTTAGTGGGGAAGGTGACCTATCTCGTCATCTGAGCTTCCTTGGATTGCCTGTTAGCCATGTTCAAACGCCACTTGATGAATTTGACTTTGCTGTCACAAATCTAGCCATAGATTTGCAATGTGGTGTTCGCCTCGTGTAAGTAGAACAATAACTTTGCTGAAACAATGCTTTGTACTGCCTCCAGGTTGTGTAAAAATTGTTGTTTTTTTTGTTTTGTTTTTTTTTTAAATATTAGAAGAGTAGTGGAACTTCTTATGCAAAACTGGAGTCTGTCAAAGAAGCTAAGGGTTCCTGTTGTAAGTCGTCTTCAGAAAAAGCACAATGTTGAGTTAGCCCTTCAAGCACTTAAAGAGTGGGGAGTGCAGTTGGAAGATGAACATGGTAAAAAAAAAAATTAATTACAAAATAATGAATTTTATTTTATATTTAGTTCTGCAGGTTTTAATTTATGGTGGCTTTCTTTGTAGGTACTGCAATTGATTCCAGGGATATTGTGGATAGACATAGAGAAAAGACCCTAGCTCTTCTCTGGAAGATTGCCTTTACATTTCAGGTATTTTCCTAAAACATTTTGCCATGACCTTTGTTTAAGAGAGTTTCAATAACTTTGGGATGTGTGTTGTGGGAGGTTAATAGTGGAGGTGTTTTAAATGACTGATACATGAAATTAATAAAGTGTTTTCTGTTTTTGTAGGTATATGAGTATACAATGGCTTGCAAAGTATTCAACCTCTAAAAAGTCAGCAGATTTGTGTGGCTTACAAATGACACTTACAGATTGTTCCAGACAGTATGTTTACTGCAAACCAGTATGCCCTTAAATATTCAAAGTACAATTCATTATTTCTTTGCATTTCTTTAAAATAAAATTAAAAACTGAAAAATGATTCTTGCATAAGTATTCAAACTCTGTGCTGTGGAAGCTCTATGTTTACACAGATGAAACAATTGGCTTGATATTGGCCTCTACCTGTGAGTCATTAAAAAAGGTTAGCTTTCCTGGATAAAAGACACCCCTAATTCCAGTACCATTGGTCAGACTGTGAATCTGAAGGAAAGCTGTGAAAATGAAGACCAGAGCATTCTAAGAAAATTAAAGATAGTTATAGACATGCACAAGATAGGTAAAGGCTACAAAATATCATCCAAGTGCTTGGATATACCAATGAGCACTTTTGAATCAATTGTGAGGAAATGGAAGCTGCATTACCCACCTAGACACTGCTAGTCAAGTCCGTCCTTCAAAACTCAGCTCTACTAACCATACCCTCTGTAAAGACAGCTAAACTGACCCAAGTGAGAGAGAGAGAGCACTATCCTTAGCCGGTCCAATATTATGGAACACAATGCCACTCGAAATAAGATTAATAAGAGATTTAAAACTCTTAAAAAAAAAGTTTAAAAACATGGCTCTTCAAAAAAGCCTTTCAAAGTGAAAGTGGGGATTAAATAAAATAATACTAATGAACAAGGAAAAAACACACAGTTAAGTCACCAAATATATTCTTTCTTTATTATTTTTTCTCATACTTAAGTATTAATTTAAAGAAAAGTACAGTACCTCATATATGGATATTCTATTATTCATATAAATGGAATTTCCAATCCACGTTCCATATAGCGTATATTTTTGAATCATGTAACCGAAAATGTATTGGCACCTACTAGATAATTTAAAAACCAAACCAAACTTATTTGTGTACTTATCTATAAACCGTTGTGATGGTATATTACTATACGACGGTATAGAAAAGTTTTTAAATAAAATAAATACAAAATTAGAGCAAGAAGGAGACTCATGAGGGAAGCCACAGAGAGGCCAACAATCACTTTGAAGGAGCTACAGAATTCAGTGGCTGAAAATGGAGTGGAGGTTCACCAGTCAACCATATCAAGAGCATTGCATACACCTGGTCTGCATAGGAGGGGGGCTGGAAAGAAGCCATTACTGAAGAAAACCCACATCAAAACATGTCAGGCATTTGCTAGAAAGCATCAAAATGACCCACATTTTAGTTGGGTATGTCAGATGAGATAAAAATGGATCTTTTTGGCCAAAACTTAAAAAGCTATGTGTGACTCAAACTTAACATTGCCCATTTCTCAGAAAACACCATCCCAACAGTAAAGTATGGGGGTGGCAGACGCATGTTCTCACATGGGTGACATCATCCAATGGAGCCCCGCATGGAAAACTGTTGTCAAAGTTTCTAGAAGTTTTGACCAGCATAATGAGCATGCCCAGCATGCCACTATCCGTATGTCCATGCGAGGTCCCCCTTCATTCTCTTTTTCCGCGGTGCAGTTGCCTCACAGTTTGTGGTGCTCTGCTTCCTTCTCCTTTTTTTGTGCTTTTTTTTGGGAATGTTTCCCCCTGTTCCATAGGATTCCCCTTCGCGGTTGGTGTCTACTCCAGTTGAAGCCTCCTCTTTGGCCTTTGGTTGCATCCTGGGACCTCAACATTGTCCTGGTGCTGCTCATTCGTCCTCCCTTTGAACTGTTGCGTTCCTGCGACCTGAAGTTCCTCACCTGGAAAGTTATATTCCTAGTGGCAATTACTTTGGCTCGTAGAGTCAGTGAGTTTGTCCTTGGTTATGTACTCGTCATACACGAGGTTCTTTTCCTGTACGTACCAGGATCAGTCCAGACCGCTGGGTTGTGTCTCCCTTCCAGCAGATGGAGTCAGAGAAAAAACTGAAAAGGCACCCCCTCTTAACCTGGTGTGCCACCTGCGATCCTTCAGTATTTTCTCTGACTCTCAGCAGAGGAGTTCAACAGAACCTGCGGTCCTGATCCTTGTTTTAAATTTCCTTAAATTTCTTACTTTTTCTCCAGAGTTTTAAGGCTCTGGCTTCTTTTGTTAACAGCTTTTGACTACATCAAGCTTATTGGAAAAAAAAAAGTACTATTTTTATTTTACCAGGGTTTCTCACGGCAGTGGCGGTAGAGGTAAGGCTGGGGCTGGTAGCTCAGCCTTGTTCCCGGAGGAAAGCGCGTCTCTGGAGGGGGATTAACCGGTGGGACGGTCCCTCCCCTGGGCGCTCCGAGACTATCTTTTCCTCGGGGGTTCCTGTTTCCCAGAGCTCCGGAAGGCCGCGAATCGGCAAGGTTATTCAAACCTTTTTATTTTTTCTTACCTACCGCTTGGTCAGGAGGCCCCCCTCCGGGATGCCACGAGGACTATCATGCTCCGCATTTGGGGAGGCGGGGTTGCACCTCTCCCGGGACGGTGTTTGCGCCCGCTGCCTCCCCAGAGGGGAGGGCTCATCGGGGGGGGGGGGATTTCGGCTCGATTTTACCGCAAGCCGCGGAACGGCGCCCGCAATCGCGTTTGGCTCTGTCGCCAGCGCGTGCGGGAACGGCAGCCATTTTATCAGCTCCTTATCTGCCGGCTGGGGGAGAGGATTCTCCTCCTTCTCCTCCCGACCGCGCGATCCCGGACCCGCCTCCTCAAACTCGGCCCCCCTTCCCCCACCTCCTCCTCCCCTATCGGAGCCCTTAAAGGCACAGACGACTTTTTCATCAATTTATTTTACTTATGCACAAAACCTTTTTGGAGGCGGAAGCTAATCAGCAGGAGGAAGAGCCCCCCTCTTGCAAAGGTCGTGAGACGGGCTGCGACCCTGAATGCTCCTCCAGTCCCTGATGTATCTTCAGAGCCTGCTCCCTTGGGGGCATTTCTGGATCTTCTCCTCCAAAATTTAGATGGGGTTGTTGATGAGTCCACCCCAGTAGATGGGGACGACCCCCGGGTTTCTCGCTTGTTTCATCGGGAGGAGTTGGATCCTTTGATCCCTTATGTTCTGGAGGAGCTGGAGGTGGAAGCTCCAATTCCCACCTCTGAGTCGGTTAAGGGGAAACCAGTGCTTTCTGGCCTGCGGGCCCTGCCCCAAACATTTCCCTTCCACCCAATACTTAAGCAGCTGGTCACGCGGGAGTGGGAATCTCCGGACACGACCCCTATGGGTGGGACGGGCGATGGACAAGCTCTATCCTTTACCTGAAGAGGACTTGGATATCCTCAGGATTCCCAAGGTTGACGCATCCATTACCGCAGTCACGAAGCGGACCACCATTCCGGTCACGGGAGCAACTGCCCTTAAAGACGTGCAGGATCGACGGCTAGAGGTCCTCCTCAAGCGCATCTTCGAGGTATCAGTGCTGTGTGTTCGGGTGGCGGTCTGCAGTAGCCTCATGCAGCGGGCGACACTCGGGTGGGTGCAGCAAATGCTCACCTCACAAGAATTACCTCCAGAGGAAGCGGACCATGCGAATAGGATGGAGTCCGCGGTGGCTTACACGGCGGATGCATTATATGATCTTTTATGAGCTTCTTCGTGCAACATGGCCACTGCAGTCTCGGCGAGGCGGCTTCTTTGGCTCCAGAACTGGTACGCAGACATTTCTTCCCAAGCTCAGTTGGGCAATCTTCCCTTTAAAGGAAAATTGTTGTTTGGGGAGGAGCTGGACACCCTTATTAAGTCACTAGGGGAGAATAAGGTGTATAAGTTGCCTGAAGATAAGCCCAAGGCTTCCAGACCCTTTGGGGCGGCGCGTTACTGTTTCCGGGGACAACATAGGTTTTGGCAGTCTCGGCCACCCGCCTTTCCTGTCGACAACAGACTCAGGGGTCTCAGTTGTGGCCTACTTCCTTTCGTGGTCGAAGACCATTTTGGGATGGAGGCTCTCAAGGAGCCGCCGGAGGTAAGCCGGCCCAATGAAGGTGTTCAGACCCTCTCCCCGGTGCCAGTGGTGGGGGGTCGCCTCTCCCTGTTTCTCGAGGAGTGGGTCAGGATCACATCGGACCAGTGGGTCCTCAATATCATCGCAAACGGTTACGAGTTGGATTTTGCCCGCCCGTTAAGGGATCTTTTTCTGATTTCTCTCGCCGGTCCTCGGACCAAGCAAGAAGTGGTTGGGCAAACTCTAGGTCGGTTGAAAGCCCTGGGGGCCATTGTTCCAGTTCCTCCAGAGGCGTGCAGGTCCGGCAGCTACTCCATCTATTTTGTAGTCCCGAAGAAAGAGGGGTCCTTCCGTCCGATATTGGATCTCAAGAGTCAACCGAGCCCTTCGAGTTCCCCACTTTCGCATGGAGACTCTTCACTCTGTCATTGCGGCCGTCCACTCAGGAGAATTTTTGGCCTCTTTGGACCTCACAGAGACGTATCTTCACATCGGAAACCGCGAGCATCACCAGCGTTTTCCCGGATTCATGGTCCTGGAGGAGCATTATCAGTTCCAAGCACTCCCGTTCGGGTTAGTGACAGCTCCTTGGGCCTTCACCAAAGTAAGGGTGGTCGTAGCAGCGGCATTGCGATGGGAGGGGATCTTGGTTCACCCCTACCTAGACGATTGGCTCATCCGGGCAAAATCGGAGGGCCTCTGTCGGGTAGCGGTGAGCAAGGTCCTGCTCCAGTTTCAGTCTCTTGGTTGGTTGGTCAACTTTGCCAAGAGCCACTTGGAGCCATCTCAGGTCCTCAACTTCTTGGTCGGCAAGGTCTTCCTCACTCAGGAGAAGATGCTCAAGTTAGAAGCACAAATCCGTCGCCTCCTGTCCTTGCCCCTCCCCATAGTATGGGATTATTTGCAGGTACTTGGTTCCATGGCTTCTACCCTGGAAGTTGTTCCTTGGGCATGGGCACATATGAGACCATTACAACGCGCGTTGCTTTCTCGGTGGGATCCGAAATCGTAGGAGTTCCACCTGCCGTTGCCACATGATGGAGCCAGCCAGTTCCAGTCTCACTTGGTGATTGATTCTGGCCCACTTGTTGCAGGGGATGGACCTGGAGGAGCCGCAGTGGGTAATAGTCACGACGGGCGCCAGCCTCACTGGTTGGGGGGTAGTTTGTCAGTCGCAATCCGCTCAGGATCGTTGGACAAGTCTTCAGGCGACATGGTCCATCAATCGATTGGAGACCAGGGTGGCCCGCCTGGCGTTACGTGCATTTCTCCCTCTGGTAGCTCAGCGTGCGGTGCGAGTCTTGTCAGACAACGTGACGACTTTGGCCTACATCAACCGCCAGGGAGGGAACCCGAAGCCAGCTGGTGGTCTGGGAGGCCAAAAGGCTCATGTTTTGGGCAGAGCGCCATTTGGTCCGGCTGGCAGCCTCGCACATAGCCGGGGTGGACAATGTGCAGGTAGACTTTCTCAGCCGCCAGCGTCTGGACCCAGGCGAGTGGGAACTGTCCGATGCAGCCTTCCGGTTTCTCACTCGTCACTGGGGGGTTCTGCATCTCGATCTGATGGCAACTCAGACAAACGCAAAAGCGCCCCGGTTCTTCAGTCGGTGGTGGGATTACGGGTCGGAGGTTCTTTCATGATCGTGTGGTCTTGCATATGCACCCTAACTTTCTGTCTAAGGTAATGACTGGTTTCCACATCGATCAGTGTTTTACCCACTTTCTTTCCCAGGCCTTATTCCCATCCAGGGGAACGGGCTTTTCATACTTTGGACTGCAAGAGGGCCTTGGCTTTCTATTTAGATCGCACATCAGGTCACAGGCAGTCCACTCAGCTCTTTGTGTCCTTCAATACCAATAGGCTGGGAGTGGCAGTGGGTAAGCTGACTTTATCCAACTGTTTGGATTGCATCACCTTCTGCTATGCGCAGGCGGGTCTTCAGCTGATTGGCCGAATCAAAGCTCATTCTGTGCGGGCCTTGGCGACATCTGTAGCTCATCTGCGAGCAGTCCCAGTCGTCAAAATTTGCTGTGCCACAGTGTGGAATTCTCTTCACAAGTTTGCAGCTCACTATTGCTTAGACAAAGATGGGCAACAGGACAGTGCCTTCGGTCAGTCCATCCAGAACAATCTTTTCCAGACCTGAACCCAATTCTTCCTGCCTTGAACCCCCGGTTGGAGCCAGCCAGTCTCCTGCTGACCAACAAAGCTACAGTTATTGTTGTGCCCATTTAGCAACTTGTTTGGCACCGGTTGGTCTCACCTGTTCACGGAGACAGCCTGGAGCTTGGTATTCACCCACATGTGAGGACTACCATCCTGCTTGTCCTAGGAGAAAGTGCAGTTGCTTACCTGTAACAGGTGTTCTCCTAGGACAGCAGGATGTTAGTCCTCAGGAATCCCACCTGTCACCCTGCAGAGTTGGGTTCTCCTTCCATTTTGTTTTTAATTTTTCGCTTGTATTTTTCTCTGTTACGAGACTGAAGGGGGACCTCACGTGGGATAGTGGCATGCTGCACATGCTCAGTGAGCTGGTCAAAGCTTCTAGAAACTGGCAATTTTTCTATGCCGAGCTCCATTGGATGATGTCACCCACATGTGAGGACTAACATCCTGCTGTCCTAGAAGAACACAGGTAAGCAACTGCACTTTCTGGGGATGCTTTTTCTCAGCAGGGACTGGGCATCTTGTTAAAATTGAAGGATGGATGGATGGTGCAACGTACAGGGAGATACTTCAAAGCAACCTGCTTCAATCTGCTAAAAAACTAAAACTTGGGAGAGAGTTTCTTTCATCAGGACAAAGATATCAAGTAGAAGGCCAAAGTAACACAGAACACTAAAAAGATGAATGTTCTACAATGGCCAAGTCGGATCTAAATCCAATCAAGATTTTGTGGCATTATTTGAAAATTTCGTGTCTAAGTGCCATCCAACTAACCTGAACAACCTGGAGCAAATATGCTAGGAAGAATGGGCAAAAATCACTCCAAACAGCTGGTAGAAACTAACCCCAAGTCTTAAAGCTTTTATTGCAGCAAAAGGTGGTTCTACCAAGTACTAGTCTAAAGGGGCTGAATACTTATACAAGCAGCATTTTTCTGTTTTTAATTTTATTTTACAAAAAATGCAATGAAATAATGAATTGTGACTTTGAAAATTTAACAGCATACTGCATTGCAATATTCATATTGTAAATGTCTTTTGTAATCCACACATCTACTGACATTTTAGGGATTTGAATACTTTTATATGCCACTGTATGTGTTATATTAGTTCATGAGATTAGTAAACAGGAAGTTCTAGCTCATGTGTTTAGAAAATGCTTGTGGTATTGGTGCAGCAGAGTGATCAGCAGTGTTAGGATGGGTTTCTAGCATTCTGGTTAGCTAGCGGAGGCAGGGTTGGATGCAGGGAAAGTGCTAAGAGGGAAAGACAAGATATAACTCTTTGCTGTTATACAATATAAAAGTTGACTATCCCTAGGCGTACAGCTGTAGACTTGTATACACATTATCGGCATGATATTTAACTACAAATTCTGTTACATTTATAACACAGGTGAATATTTTATTCAACATGGAACAGTTGAAAGAAGAAATTGACTTTCTAAAACATGCATGGAATAGAAGAAAAAATATGACTACTGTACTTTCCTGTTCTAATCCACTGAGTACGATGAAGAGGGACAGTAATAGCAATTTTTCACCTGAAAATTACAGTGAAAATGTGAGGCTTCTGATGGAGTGGATTAATGCTGTATGTCTATTCTACAGTGCTAAAGTAAGTATTCCTCTTTCCTTTTTCAACTTAAATTTAAAAAATGTAATATATTTTAAAATTGGTTTTGTGTTGATTTTTTTCTCATAGTTTCCTTATTAGGAAAACTAGATTACTATGATAAACACCATTTTATTTTCTTAGTAAAAGGAATGAAGCCACTTACTGTGAAAAATGTATGTGGGCATCAACATTATTGGTTTGGCAAGTAAACTAACTTTATGGGCCAGATTCAAAATCAAGGATTTGACTGTATGAATTGCTTTTACATGGTAGAATCCATATTTCAGCCAGTAAAGGATTTTTGACTGCATAATGGTATAAAAAACCATGAGAGAACCAATATTAAGGTTCAAAGGGAATCATAAATATTTGTAGCAATTGATTCTAAGCACATAATGGTAGATATGTCAAATTTGATCTTTTAAAGCAGGAATCCCCAAATTTGGTCCTTGGGGACTGTACAATGAAGGCAGTGTATAAAAAATCTCATGCATATTCAATATGGATATCCACGGTTTGTGATCCGTGAGGACCAAATTTGGGACCTTTGCTTTGAAGGTACATTTCTTGGCAGTAAGATACTATTTCCTTGTCACCCTGTTAAACCAATCCAGACAGATGGTTTATCCTTTCTTACCAGCAATTGGAAATGGAGAACTACAAATTTTCTGACATCAGTCACACTATTCTCTTGTACAGCAGTAAACCTTGCCAGTATTTCTCAGTCTCCAGCAGGTGCAGAGATATCTGGACTGGTGCAACGTTTGGAGGGTCTCTGGATGACCATCTTTTGAGGTTCAGGTAGAGCCAAAGGGGCGAGGAAGAAAACTTTGGTACTTTCAGGTTTTTTGACCATGAGGGGCTCCAAATCTCTTGGGAGTTTAAATTCTCTTGGAGCTGTGGGCTGTTGCCTTTCTTCCTCTCCTCCCTTCCTTCCCTCCTCCCCCTGTGTCTCAGCCATCTCCGATACTGTGGGCTTTGGTCCTGCTCCCTCTAAGTTGAGAAAAGATCTTGAACAAATCAAATTTAAAAAAAAAAATCTTTAGGGACTGGGTTGAATTCCAGTGGCTGCTGTGACTATTTTGGGAGAGCTCTGGGGGAATGGGAAGCATGAAGGTCCAATGAAAGTACCACTTGTGTGGAATTTGCTGCCGGAGTTCCTTCAAGAGCCTAGAGTGTGTGCGTGCAATAGCTGCTGGAGTCAGGGGATGCATGAGGCAGTGAGCGTAAAAAAGTTTTCTGGTGCAGGAGACCATGCATGAGCACTGGCCAGTTTTTGGGGGGAGATGCCACCATTTTTAGTATGCAGCAAATATGAGAGGGAGAGCCTGGCACAGTCTCCCTATCTTAGGAGGCCCTCCAAAGTTGTGCCCTTAAGGCTTTGGTGCTTCCCCCCTCTTGGGAGTTTAGGGCTGGATGTCCCTTTTTACCCCAGAGTTTGTGCTACTTTTGCACAAGGTCTTTCTGTAGGGCAAACTTAGGGGACACAATACAAGATGGTTGATTCGAGAAAGATCTCTCAAACTCAATTTTCCTTGGAGAATCAGATCTCCCTTTCCCCCTCACAGAGGTGAGCCTTCTTCCAGGATTGCTGGGAAATCCTTGTCTCTAGCCGTTCTGCCTCGCCATGTGGAGAGGAACAAACAGTCTTTCAGTGGTCTCGGAAGAGAAGTAAAAGAAAATTCTCCCCTCAGATACTGAGGAGTCCTTTGGCTGTTTAAAAGCAAGAAGAAATCTAAAAGGAGCAGATGCAAGGATTAAAAAGTCTACATGTGGCATGGAGGCTATTTAAAACACTATTTTGCATTTCACAAATTAAGGGAAAAGAAATACAAGCACCCATCAGTATGGCTAAACGGTACTGTAAGAGGCCACGGGAATGACTGCTACTACCTGGAGATAATACCCTTATTCAATAAACATATATACGGTTAATGTGACTCCAACATTGCTCTAAGCTTCAATGGCAAGAGGAAATGTGGAAAAAAAGGATTTGCATTCACAAAAAAGCGGGGAGTAGCTTGCTTGTTACGGCGGTTACTACCCCAAACCAAATAAGCATGATATTTTACTTTCAATGCATATCCAGCATAACTCTCTGCTTCAACGGCAGGGGAGAAAGTCTGATACTTCATGCATATCCAGCATAACTCTCTGCTTCAACGGCAGGGGAGAAAGTCTGATACTTCACTTTCAATGCATATCCAGCATAACACTCTGCTTCAACGGCAGGGGGAATGAAGAAAAGTGGATCTATATACAGACAACAACCAACAAGGACTGAATTACATAGTCTGGGTAAACAAATAAGCATGGGTGTAGCTTGCTTATTGTGGCGGTTACTACCCCTAACTAATTAAGCTAGATATTTCACTTAGATGTAGTTCCAACACTGCTCTCTACATTAATGGTGGGGGTGGAAGGGAAATAGAACCAAAAGGTTACTAAGAGCCAAGAGTAACAGATAAGAATGAAAAAAAAAAAGTGCAACACTTGCTGGGCAGACTGGATGGGCCGTTTGGTCTTCTGCCGTCATTTCTATGTTTCTATGTTAAAAGTCCTTTAAAAATGGAAAACAGGACCTAAGGAGGAAAATAGAAAGGCACCCAAGTACTGCCAAATGAAATGATAAATTAGGCTAAGAGGAAATTTGAGACTTGCCAAAGAGGTAAAAACTAATCATAAAAATCTTTTCTAATATTTTTTATTTATTTATTTATTTAAGGTTTTTTTATACCGGCATTCAAGAAATCGTTCTCATCATGTCGGTTTACAGAAAACAGGGGTGCAAAAATATAACCAAAAACATATATAATATATTAGAAATAAAAAAAAACCTTGAGGGAGTCATTTAGGCCATTAAATGACCAAGGTAGGATTGAGGAGTAAAAGACATTTAGGAAGGATAAGGCCATAGCAGAAAAAGTGAATATATTCTTTGCTTTAGTCTTTTCAGCAGAAAATGGGGAGATACCCACATCTGAACTGTTTTTTTTCCAAGTAATGACTCAGAGGAACGGAATCAAATCACTGTGAATATGGAAGAAGTACTAGAGCAAATGGACAAATTATGTAGTAGCAAATAACTGGGGCCTGTTGGTATTAACCCCAGAATTCTAAAGGAACTCAAATAGGAAATTGCATATCTACTATTGGCAATCTATAACATATCATTCAAATCTACCTCTATATCAGAGAACTGGAGTGTAGGAAATATAACACAAGTTTTCAAAAAGGGGCAGCCTAAGCAACCACAGATCATTGAGCCTGATTTTAGTGCCTGGTAAAAATGAAGAAACTATAATTAAGAACAAAATTGCTAGTTATATGGTTTAATGGGAAAGATCTAGCATGGATATGAAAAGGTAAGTTGTGCCTTTCTTACCTATTAGAATTATTTGACGGTCTAAACAAGCCTGTGGTTAAAGGAGAATTGGTCGATATAGTCTATTTGTATTTCCAGAAGGGGTTTGAAAAAGCCCACTCATAAGAGACTCCTCAGTAAACTAGTCATGGGATAGGAGGCATTGCCTCCCTACCTTGGTCTAATGGCCTAAATGACTCCCGCACATGTTTTTTTTTTATTTCTAATATATTTGAAAAGATTTTAATGATTAGATTTTGCCTTTTTAGCAAGCCTCAAATTCCCTCTTAGCCTGCTTTATTAGTGTTTTACATTTCATTTGGCAGTTCTTAGATGCCTTTCTATTTTCCTCCTTAGGTCCTGTTTTCCATTTTTTAAAGGACTTTTATTTGACCTTTGGCCTCTTACATTACCATTTAGCCATACTTACGGATACCAGTATGGATTAACTGGTTAAAAGACATCAGAAGACTTATGAGGAAAGACTGATGGATCTAAATATGTATACCCCGGAAAAGAGGAAGTACAGGGGAGCTATGATACAGACTTTCAGATACCTGAAAAGTTTTAATTATACACGATCCTTGAAGCTTTTCTGTTGGAAAGCAATCAGTAGAACTAGGAGTCACAAAATGAAACTCTAAGGGGGATGTCTCAGAACAAACATCAGGAAATATTTCTTCACAGAGAGGGTGGTGGATTCCTGGAATTACCTTTCCAGGAAGAGGTGGTGAGGACAAAAACAGTAAATGATTTGAAAATGGCATGGGGATAAACACCTGTGGATCCATAAAGGCTAGAGGTTAGAAATGAAAAAAAGGGTGCATGAGCATAATCTGCCCAGAGCAGCAGTTACTATCCTTAACAGAAGGCACAGGGATTACTACCCTTAACCAATTAGCTTGATGTTTGTGACACAACTGCATCATTGGCCTCTGCTTCGGCAGGGGGAAAAAGGGGGATTTAGATTCAAACGACAGCCAATGCTAGTCCCCAACTTTTGCTGTCCAGGATACTGATATGCAGATGCTAGAGATAAAGCACAGGACTGCTTCTACGACCAAGTCCAAAAAGCAAAGCGCATTCAAGCAGCATTGTCTAAATTATTATGAAGGCTGCTCACCTTGTAAAAACAATTTTGTAATGGATTTATCAGTTTCTTGGTTTAGATTGTAAATATTGCTACCCTTAACATAAGGTCGGGATAACCTGCATAGAGCAGCAGTTACTACCATAAGAAACTTGCTGGGCAGACTGGATGGACCATCTGGCCTTTCTGCCATCATTACTATGTTAAGACTTAATGGTCAGTTTTCCCAGTTGAAAAAAGTCAATAGTGGAGTGCCCCATAGATCTGTCCTGGGACCAGTGTTCTTCAACTTATTTATTGCTGATCTTGAAAGGGGAGTGATGCATGAAGTGATCGAATTTGCAGATAACATTAATACTTAGGGGAGATAAAACACAGGCAAGTTATGAAGAACTACAGAAGGACTTTGCGAGGCTCTAGAAATGGGCATCTAAATGGGAGATGAAATTTAATGTGGACAAGTGCAAAGTGATGCACATAGGAACAAAAAACCTCAATTTTAGATGCATGATGATGGGTTCAGTATTAGGTGTAACCAATCAGGAAAAAGGATCTAGGAGTCAGTGTCGACAAATCCACAGCTCAGTATATGGCAGCAGATCAAAAAGCAAACAATGCTAAGAATCATTCAGAAAGGAATGAAGAATATAACAGAGAACATAATAATGCAGCCACACTTTAAATATTGTATGCTATTGTAGTCACCCTATCTCAAAAACACTATAGCAGAGTGTGAAGGACTTCCTCATGCTCCATGCGACCGCAGTATCCTCCCCGGATATCTCAGCTGCCTGGCTCCCTTCCCTTGATGGGACTTCCAGGGGGAGCTGGACCATAGGATGCAACAGGCGGTGCTCCACACCCTTCAGGGCAACAAGCCGCTGGCTCAACCAGTGCCCCCGGTGTCCTAGCCTGACCCTGGGTTGCTAGCACCGCTGCTGGAGCGACTCTATATCCTCTTGGGGTCCCTTGATGCCCCACCGGCCACTGAGGTGTCACCCCCATTATGGGGTCCTTGGAGGAGGAGGATGTCTCCCGTCCAGGGGCACCATTGGGGGCGCTGGTACCCCGCCCATTCTTGCTCTATCCGGTTCCCAGTCCTTCAGGGGCTTCGATACCCTCCGTGCCCCCGGTTCCAACAGTTCTGTCTATGCCTTTGGTTCCGAGGCTGGGGGTTTCAGGCAGGGGCCCTCCTCGGGGTGTCCTGGGGTCTTCAGTGAGGAGGAAGCCCTGTATGATCCCTAGGGGGATGATACCTCAAGAGTCGTCTTCGAAGGACTGTGGAGACCTCCCCTTGGATCCATCTCCTCCAGATGAGAGGCCTAGGTACCTGCTCTGACCTTTGTGGGTTTTGTGCGGGCCATGACTGAGTCCATTCCTTTCCAGCTTCTGGCATAGGAGGACACCATCACAAGATGCTGAAGGTTCTCCGTAGATGCCCCAAAGTAGGTGCTCACTATCCCCATCCATATCTTTAAGGAGCTGCTCCTCAGGATGTGGGAGCACCACTGGCGAACCGCACCAGTCAGTGGTGGTGGAGTCTGCCCTCAAAAACGTTAAACGCTCTTGTACCCACACTTCGGCGCTTCTGGGGCAGGAACACCAGGCTGCAGATGCTCTGGGTAAGGAGGAGTATCAGGACGCAATGTTGATTGCTCGCATCGCCTCCTACCAGCTTTATATGACCTAGTACACTCGCAACCTCTGGAAGCAGGTCCTGGAGGAAGCCAAACGCCTCCCCCAGCTGCAGCAGAAAGTCGTCCTGGTCGTTGCCCAGCAGGGCTTGGAATGCGGCAAACATGAGGTGCGTTCCATCTATGATGTCTTCGAGACTGTGGTTCGGGTGGCGGTGGCAGGCATTGGAGTCCATAGGCTGGCATGGCTCTGAGCATCAGACCTGCAGCCGGAAGTACAAGATAAGCTTGCAGACATGCCCTGTACTGGGGAGAACATGTTTGGGGACAAGGTGCGGGATGCTCAGGTGAAGAACCACCATGAGACCTTCCCAGCACCTCTCCGCCAGCCTTCGGACCCACCAAGATATGCCCTCCGTCCTCATGTCAGGGCAGCAGAAGGTCCTTTTATCGCCAGAGGAAATATCCTCCAGCCTCGCATACTCGAGTGCCATGAGGGAATTCTAGGGGCTGCTCTTGACAGCAGCAGACCCCCAGGCCTCGGCCAGCTCCCCAGCAAAGTCCTTCCACGGGGTTTTGACTGGTCCCGAGGGAGCATAAGCTCTGTACCCGTACCCTCTGCCTTGGCGCCTCTGGTCGGAGATCGGCTACAGTCCTTCCAGGACCGATGGCCACATATCGCCCCGGACCAGTGGGTTCTGTCAATAACAGATACCCTTGACAGATGAAACTTTGAGTGTCCCGGTAGACTCTTCCCCCTTGTTCGTTGTGGGGCCAGGCCCCACATCAGGAGGTTCTTTGGACAGAGCACTCTGACCTGTTAACAGTTGGAGCAGTAGAACCCATCCCGCAAGGTGAGCAGGGACTGGGATTCTACTTCCTGATTCTAAAGAAAACAGGAAGGTTATGTCCCACCTTAGAACTGAGGGCCTTGAACAAAATCTGCAAAGAGAAAAGTTCAAGATGGTCTTGCTGAGTTCCCTGATTCCCCTCCTGCATAGGGGACTGGCTTTGCTCCCTCGACCTAAAGGGCGACTATGCCCGCATAAGAATCTTTCCCGGCCACAGGAAGTACTTATGATTCCTTGTAGGCGACAATCACTTCCAGTACAATCTGTTGCCATTCAGCCTGGCCTCGGCCCCACATGTCTTTACCAAGAGCTTGGCAGTAGTAGGTGCATATTTCCATCAGGGTGTAAGTCTTCCCCTACTTGGATGATTGACTAGTCAAGATGGCCACAGGCAAAGGGACACTTCATTTCCTCAACTTGACCATACAGGTGCTGGAATCCCTCGGGTTTGTCATCAACTACCCGAAGTCCCATCTTGTTCCGCTTACTCAGTTGGACTTCATTGGGGCTCGCCTGGATGCAACTCAGGGCCGGGCTTTCCTTCCTCACAACTGAGCGCTTGCTCTAGTGTCTCTGATGAGCTTGGTCCGCTGCAGCCTTACACTTCGGTTGTTGGGTCACGTGGATGCCTCTGTCCATGTCACCCCCTTGGAGCGCTTGCTCATGCGGAGAGCTCAATGGACTCTGCAGTCGCAGTGGCGCCAGGCCTCCCAAGACCTCAGCATGTGGATGCGCATCACGCCACCCCTCCAGGACTCCTTGTCCTAGTGGGAAATGCTGCCCAACCTTTCATACACCTCCATGCAGGTTGCTTCCACCCTTGGCTGTGGGGTGCATGCTAGATCAACTTCCTGGAAGTTCTGGCAATCAGGTATGCACTCTGGTTGTTTCTGGATTGCCTTTCCAGTCTAGCAGTCCTGGTCCAGATCGACAACCAGGTAGCGATGTGGTACATCAATAAACAGGGAGGTACCTGATCCAAATTTGGTCCTGGGTCTTGGGCCCTGTCCCAGGGAATTCTATGGGCTATATACCTAGCGGGGTCAGAGAATGTGGTGGTGGATCGCCTGTGTTAAGCATTCCACCCCCATGTGTGGTCCCTGGATCAGGCGGTGGCGAATCGCATTTTCCAACTCTGGGGGGTTACCGGACATGGATCTCTTTGCCTCCCCCTTCAACAGCAAAGTGAACAATTTCTGCTTCCTACACGGAGACTGGAAGACCAGCCTCAGATGCCTTTGCCCGCCATTGGGGCAAAGGCCTTCTGTATGCATATCCTCTGCATCTGCTGATGATGAAGACTGTCCTGAAGCTCCGGCAGGATGGGGGGACCATGATGCTTGTTGCCCCCCCCCCCCCCGTGACCAAGACAGGTTTGGTTCCCAATTCCTCGGGATCTCTCTGTCAGGGAACCGATCAGTCTAAGGACTTCCCCTGACTTGATCACGCAGGATCAAGGCAGGCTGTGCCATCCCAACCTCCAGGCACTGACTCTTAACTGCCTGGATGTTGAGAGGTTAGTCCTGCGGCCCCTTGACTTCTCTGAGGACATCTCAGGTCCTGGTAGCTTCTTGAAAGCCACCCACCAGAAAGTTGTACACTCTGAAGTGGATGGGGCTTTCTATTTAGTGTGAGAGTCATGGCTTGGATCCATTCTCTTTTTCTACTCCCATTTTGTTGGACTACTTGCTATCTCTTTCAGATACTGGTCTGAAAACTAACTCTGTCAGAGTGCTTCTCAGTGCTATCAGCGCCTACCAGCACACAGTGGATGGTTCACCTATTTCCATGCTTCCTGTGGTGCTCCGGTTCATATAGGGTTTGTTTCAGCTGAAACTTTCCCTGCGGCTTCCTGTTGTGTCCTGGGATCTCAACATGATTCTGGCTCATCTCATGCAAGATCCCTTCGAGCTCCTGTGTTCCTTCAAATTGAAGTATCTGACAGGGAAGATTATTTTCTTGATTGAAGTTACTTTGGCATGAGGAGTCAGTGAGCTTCAGGCATTGGTAACATATCCATCTTACACACAATATTTCCATGACAGGGTGGTGCTGCGCACCCACCCTAAATTTCTGCCTAAGGTGGTGACTGATTTTCATCTCAACTAGTCAATTGTCCTGCCTACCTTTTTTCCCAGGCCGAATTCTCACCACGGCAAGCGGGCTCTACACAGCATGGACTGCAAAAGAGCCTTGGCTTTCCATCTGGAGCGAAGAGCAGGCTACAGACAGTCCACACAACTCTTCATTTCCATCGATAAGAACAAATTGGGAGTTGCTGTCACCAAGCACACGTTATCCAATTAGCTGGCAGATTGCATTTCCTTCTGCTATACGCAGGTGGGCCTTCAGCTTAGAGGCTCATTCCGTCTGTGCAATGGCGGCTTCGGTAGCCTATTTGCATGCAGTTCCCATGGCCAACTTCTGCAAGACTGCGATGTGGAGTTCCCTCCACACGTTCTCGGCCCATTACCATTTGGGGAGAGATGGCCCTAGGGACAGAAATTTTGGTCAGGCTGTCCTGCAGAAACGTTTTCAGTGAGAAACAACCTAACTCCTCCTGCCTAGGGCTCTATTTTTTGGGGCAGGCTTCTCCCTAGGTTTTTCCACACCACCGCAGTTGTTGGCCCGATAACACCAGGTTCAGTGTCTGTGGATCTATATAAGTTTAGGAGCAGCCTGCTGCTTGGTATTCACCCTTGTGTGAGGACTATCATCCTGCTTATCCTAGGAGTAAACAGATTTGTTAACTGTAACAGGAGTTCTCCTAGGATAGCAGGATGTTAGTCCTCAGGAACCCTACCTGCCACCCTGCAGAGTTGGGGGTTCTACGATGTTTGTTTTATTTTTTCATAATTCTATGTTACGAGACCGAAGGGGTACCCCCGCGTGGATAGTGGCATGCTGGGCTTGCTCAGTGTGCCTAGTCAAAGTTCTAGAAACTTTGACAGAAGTTTTTCAAACTGGGTTCCATCTGATGATGTCAGCCATTTGAGGACTAACATCCTGCTGTCCTAGAAGTTACACCTATTACAGGTAAGCAACTCTGCTTTCTCCATAGTCAGCGGATGAATTAGCTATGTTTAATAACCGCCCGCCTCCCAGGTGAATCGATTACTTAATTGAAGCTAAGTTACAAATGAATTGAGGATTCTTGAGGTGGTTCTTTCTCATGAGTTCTCAATAAAAGCCTAAAAGCTTTACTGAGCTAGAGAGAAGGGAAATATTTGATGCTGATGGATGTTGTTACCCATGTGTAATGCTAATTCATCCCCCAGTCTATGGAGGACACTCTTTACGGTAAGCAAAATGCTTTTCCTAAGTCTATCTAGATATTTTCCCCATGGGCAAGCAGGACAGTCATCAGCCACAGAAGTAGGTGATGTCATCTGACGTTACCACAATGGAAGAGCTCTCAGAACTTAATAAAACCAAGTTTTTCTGACCTTGTATGAGTGTTCCTGCACAGCTTTTAACTTGTATCTCTCCTCATCAGGGCCGCCACATCCATTAGGCGAACTTCGGCGGTCGCCTAGGGCGCCGAGCCGTTGGGGGCACCGAAGAGCAGCCACGTGGTGCTGCAAGCGGGGCCTATCCCGCTCGCGGCAAAGAGAAATATAGACTGTGTGCTTCTCAGGGCCATGAGCCTTGAGAAGCACACAATCAGCGCTGGTCCTGAGAAGCACACAGTCGGCGCCGAAACAGGTGGGGGGGGGGGGGGCACGTGACACACACAACAGTCGGGGGGCGGGAGGGGCAGCAGTGCAAGGATCGCCTAGGGCGTTCAATACCCTTTCACCCGCCCTGCTCCTCATTCTTTTACTTGTGTGTGAGGATGAATTTTTGTTCTTGCAAGCTGCACATTGAAATTTTCAGCAGTTTGATTTTCTTATTTTACCAAAGTATTTTTCCTTTTTCTTTTCACCAATCTCCAGAAAATATCTTTTTAAATGTGTTTGCTCTAAATTTTCATCTTAAAATTAAGTTTAAATTTGCCTCCGCTCTGTTCACTATTGCAGACAGCAAACTGAACTTGATGTCCCTATTATTCTAAAATGACTTATCTGACCAAACACAACCACTGTGTTCACTGTTTGATACCATCATGATAAAATTGTTCTGCTTCTTCCTGAATTTTCCCCAGGGCCAGAAATTCTAGAGGCTAAACACTTGAAGAATTAAGTTCTTCTCAAGCCTCTGGAACAACTAAACAGAAGCAGTCTCTCAATTTGCGATGATCTCCAAAATCAAAAAGGCAAGATTCCTTTTATGCTAAGCGCCATGACTTGAAGTCTTAGCAGAGCCACCATTATGCCTCCAGCATTCAGGAGCTAAGAAAGGCTCCATCATTGTTGAGAAAACTGATGGAAAGGGGGCCATCTTCAGTGCCATCACTTTTCAGCATAGAATCAGTGGTTCCATCAATAAGTAAAGGTACTGCATCCTTGCTGATGACCTTGCCTTGGCATTGAGATGCTTATCTGCACTGAGGAGGCTAAACATTTATTTTTAGACTTTTAATTCCAGAATCCATAGCAGCTTAAGAAAAACATTCATAATAAAACCCTTAGGGATCATTTCAACTTCACCAGATTTGTTTTTGAGCCCGCAAGATTGTTTTATTGCGGATTGCAACAGGAAATTGAGTTTAGTGCATTCTGAATCTACTTGTGCAAAAATTCCTTGCCAATCGAGGCAGCTCCTCTATGCCAGTGCGGGTTGCTCCTGCCCCGCCTCTCCGTGACATCAACGGGGCACCAGTACAAAGGGAAGCGAACAACACCAGAGGCGCCAAAGGGGCATGCCCTTTGTGCACCCCTTCGTGCACCCTTCTGCACCTTTGTGCCTGCATTTCTGTTTAATATTTTTTCTCCAGATGCTATTTCTTGTAAACAATTGCTATTATACTTTCTACATAATACAGTCTATATTTGAATAAGTATTACTTTCTCTTTTTTTTTCAAAATGCATATTCCTATTGAATTGGGTAAAGGTAAACAGATGATCTTTCAAACTATCGCCGTAGGTATCCACAAACTGGACAATCTTCCCTGGTAAATATTACTCCCACACTTAAGACTGCTACTTTAATGATTGCCTCCATCTCTCTTTTAATTTTCAATGTGCAATCCATAAGAGAAAGGAACCTATAATCTATGATTTAATTTCCTCTCATTTACCAGATGCTGTCCTGACCACTGAAGCTTGGCTTTTTGCATATAACAATGTAATACTAAATTCCATGTGCCCCACAGGCTATATCCCATTTTCAGAACATCATCCCGATCGTAGATTAGGAGGTCTATTGATCATTATTAAAGATTCCCTGCAGGGGTACCAAGCTGGGAGGAGGTGAGGAGGACCTGATCTGTGGGAGACATCGGCCCTGCGTTACCTTGGAGTTTTGTTGCCACCTGACTCTACAAGGCCCTGGTGCCAGCGATCGGAGGCGTCATGACGTCCCTTCCGGTCGATGCCGGGAGGAGCCTTTAAAATCAGGCCTGCAGTGGTGCGCAGCTGTCACCGGTGCACGGCTTTGCAACATCTCGGCCCCCACAGTACCCAAAAGAAAGTATGTCGACCCCAATACTTTTGCTAATGCTCTATTTCAAAAACTCCCTATGCTTTCTGACAATGACATCAATCAATCGCTTGATATTTGGAATTCCTCAATATCCATATCCTTTAACACTATAGCCCCGAGCAAACTCTGTACCACTAGATCCAAACCTAGCGTGGCTTGGTTTTCAATAACATTACATAGAAATGACGGCAGAAGAAGACCAAACGGCCCATCCAGTCTGCCCAGCAAGCTTCGCACTTTTTTTTTTTCTCATACTTATCTGTTTCTCTTGGCTCTTAGTAACCTTTTGGCTCTATTTCCCTTCCACCCCCACCATTAATGTAGAGAGCAGTGTTGGAACTGCATCTAAGTGAAATATCTAGCTTAATTAGTTAGGGGTAGTAACTGCCGCAATAAGCAAGCTACACTCATGCTTATTTGTTTACCCAGACTATGTAATTCAGTCCTTGTTGGTGGTTGTCTGTATATAGATCCACTTTTCTTCATTCCCCCTGCCGTTGAAGCAGAGTTATGCTGGATATGCATGAAGTATCTGTCTTCCTCCCCTGCCGTTGAAGCAGAGAGCTATGCTGGATATGCGTGTTTTACGACAAATGAAAACCATGTTAAGACGCCTCGAACATTGCTGGCGTAAGAATCCAACTCCAGATAAGAGAACTGCCTATTTTACTCAGCTGAAAATATATAAAAAAGAAATTAATTTTGCAAAAAAAACCTCTTTATTATGCAAATAAAATTAAAATGGCCAATTGCAATCCAAAAATATTATTCAATATTGTAAAATCTTTAACATCACAAAAAACTACCTCCCATAACAATGCTTCAAATGACTTATGCTCTAAAATTGCTAGTCACGTTCAAGAAAAAGCACTCAAAATCTCCTCAAAATTCCTGCATCTACCAATTCCAAAAATAAACTTTCCCTCGCTCTTGTGCTCTTGGTTCTCCTTCTCTGAAACTGTTGCCTCCACGGTATCTCGCTTACTCACAAAATTGAAAGTATCTAATTCACCTTACAATCCTTGTCCAGGTCAACTCTTAAGACTGCCAAAACTTTCTTGCACCATCCATAGCTCAATTAGTTAACTTACCACTTAACACAGGAACATTTCCCAACATTCTCAAACAAACCTCTGTCAGACCCATACCTAAGGAAAAAACTGACCCATTTAAGCTTACTAATCTTCGTCCAATTGCCTCTTTGCCAACCCTCGCCAAAGTCATTGAATCAACCGTTCTTCATCAATTAACTGAATATATTTCACAATAACATCTTACATCCAAATCAACGCGGCTTATGCAAGGGGCAAAGAAACTCACCGTGTTGGTTCCCTCTGTACCTTCAGGGAGACCAACGATTCTAATGTTATTCCGACGGCTTCTTTTCCCTGCATCATTCTGCTTCTTAGCAAGCTGTTTTGTGAGCTTCTCAAGTTTGTCCAGATGCTCGCTCACATTTGTAGCAGCCATTTCCACTTCCTCTGCTCATTCCTGAAAGGCATCCAGGTGAGCCGTGTTCTTGGTTACCGTAGCCGCCAAACTAGTAATTTGGCCTATCAGCAAGTCTAACTTCTCCTCCAGGCTAGTTTTAATGCTGTCACCAATTTTTCCCATAGCATCACAGATCATGTCGAGCATATCTCCCAGTAGGCCAGGCTCGCTCCCTATCTCCTCATCCAAAGAGGCCTCATCCATAGCTGTTACTTTTTCTGAAGCAGCTTTTTTAGTAGTTCTTTTGGGACATACACATTGATCACCCCATAACATTGGCAGCGTTCGTTCAGGGAGGTCCCAAACCATTTCTGAACCGGGGACAAGTGATTTTTAGCAGGATTTTACAATTGGGGAGCAGGAGCACACCAATTCAGCAGCCACTCACCATGTGGCCATCTTGGTATCCCCACTTCACTACTCTTTACTGCTGTTTTTGGTCAAGCAGTTTTCAAGTTTAATTCATCATCTGTCTAATCTCTAAATAAACATGGGTTGTATGGTCCACTGCTGATTTAAAAACATAAAAACATACATGGGACCGCATGTGCATGGCTGATTATGGTTCTGCTTTTCCATGGAGGAAGCAAAGTTGTTTACCTGTAACAAGTGTAGGCCATAGACAGCAGGACAAATCAGTCACACAATCCCACCTTTTCCCTTCTTAGAGTTGAAAGTTAGCTTGCTATAAAGACTAAGGAGACTCACACGGCATCAACTGCGGGGGTACTCCTGTACAAGTTCCTAAAACCACCTCAGGTTTTTTTGTTTCAGTGCCATTGGATGATGCTACCCACTTATGTGACCATTTCATCTGCTGTCTACAAAGAACATCTGTTACAAGTAACCTTTGGTTTCTGGTGATTGATATTGAAAAACTTCTTTTAGGAATCTCACATGTTCTGTTTTTCTCTACATGTTTACATCATTAGTTTTAGCTTTAATTTGGATTGATTTGATAGATCTCCTTTCCCTTAACACATTAAAGTAGTTTACTAAAAACAGTCATAAATACATATTAAAAAACATAAGTAACCCAACATAAAATACTAGTAAATAAAATAAGTAATAAGACAATATGTGACAAAAATAATATCATAAATGATCTCTCTGTTTTAAACAATTTAATGGTTGAAAAAGGAGATGCCAAAGAAGAGGGAAAAAAACTAGAAAATAGACTGCTGTATTTCCTAAAGATTTGACTAAAAAGCCAAGCTTTAATTCCCTTCCTAACTTTGGATAATTGCTTTCATGCCAAAGATCAATTGGAAAAGAATTCCATGAAGGTGCCAGATAACTGAGCAACACACAATGTCTTTATATAATATCCTCAATTTTAATTATATTTCAAATGCACTGGAAGATAATCTTGAGCCCTATTTATATCCGAGAACAATGTATTACACTACATATGAAAACAAATATGAATTTTCATAAACTATTTTATAATAGCTATAACCTGATTATTTAAAGCACAGTCAATACAATTTGATAGTCTGTATTTACTTAGGAAAGAAAAAAAATATGAGAAAAATCTTTTAAAAAAATGTTTAAAATTTGGTATGATCTAGCTGTTGCATTCTTTACCATAGTTCAAATAATAAAGATAACCCCATAGTGTAGTATAATAATGCCTTAATTATCCCCCACTTCCATTATACTTTAAGCATTTTTCCCTTTAATTTTAGAGAATTACTTTCATAAAGTATAAGTGAATTAATTCCTGCAAATAACAGCCTTAAGCATGTCCATAAATTATTAAATGTTTTTTTTTAATAGGTAGAGAATTTTACTGTATCCTTCTCAGATGGACGAATACTTTGTTATCTAATTCATCACTATCATCCTTGCTATTTACCTTTGGATGCCATATGTCAACGCACCACATTAACAATAGAGTGCACACAAACTGGTACAGTTGCACTTAATTCATCTTCTGATTCTGATAACTCCTTGGATACATGGCCTGGAATATTTGACCAGTGTAAGTTGCCTTTTTAAATTTATTTTTAAAGTAAGTATAAAATGATCTCCAAGATTGAGACCTACTCTCACTGAGAAGTGGACCTCTCAGAGACGGAGAAAGTTTCAGCAAGATTCTTTGAAGTTTAGTACTGTTCCTCTGTGTCTGGCATAACAGCTTCCTGTTTCCCAATTTCAATTTCTGCATTATTTTAGGAAAGTTGTTTCCTTTTGTTAGCCATTCAGGAAATGCTATTTCAGGTAATTCTGCATGAGTTGCCATATACCTGCTTCACGTGCATATTCTGCATCATCTCTTGACCTGAATTCCTATAGTGTGTGCAGTTGGAAAGATGTGATTTATAGCTCTCAAAAATAATATGCTCTATACATAAAATGTATGAAAACCTCAGGGCTTGTGTGAAAGTTAAAGGAGTTACTCAGAAGATTTTTGCTTAAGAGGTACCAGATAGGAGTACCCTTTTGTTCTTGCTGTTTACCCTAGCCATAAAGCTATGAGCTACAATTATATGGAAGATTAGCAGTATTGGGGGATTAGAAAAAAAGAATACAAACTGTAATGGTGACAGTTACAAACCCTAATACATCTGTACCTAACATTATGTAAGAACTGGTTGAATTTGGGGAAATGAGTATAAATAAGCTATAGTTAATCAGAAACTTTGCATTTTAACTAATTAAAAAGTAAGCAAAAGGAAAATGTTGTGCAAAGTGGGCAAAAACACATGAGTAAATCTGAGTTATTAGTTAGGAAATCCTGTTCTTGTTTTTAATTTTTTATACATTTTCAAATATGCATCTCGAGATAAACTTGAGAAGAAATAATATTTACATCATATCAATAACTCCAAGAAGGGAAAAAAAACCCCGCAAACCTAGCTTATTCAGCTTGTATAACTAGTAAATTCAGTCCTCCACTAGTGGGGATAGCAATACCACAGCCCATAGGGAAAAAAAAACAAGTAAAGGAAATCATGGCAAAGCAACACTTTACAATACAAATGAAATAATTTTGGTAAGTCAGTAAGTTACCCATATGGGTGGGTTCCAGGGGTACAAACTGAACCTGCTGATGAACTGTTTTATCACTCAAGAAAAGGATTAGTTCAGTGGCTCCAAAAAACTATAGAAAACATCCTTATATTTAACATAGCATTTACGAGGGACTTTCAGAATCCTCAATTGCAATATCCTAGGCCTCGTTAGCAGAAACTGACTACACTGCTTTTGTGTAATTTTGGCCACATCAGGAAATACCTTGACTTTACACCAAAGAAACTTCACTAAAGAAAAGTCTAAGAAGTGAAGCATGGTCTGGATACAAAGCTAGGTTAACAGTGAGAGTTGAGGGCTTGGCCAAACTGTATTTGATAATTCCAAAACCTTCATTAACTCCAAACTGCCATCAGATATCAACTGAACTTCTTCATGAAGTGGCCCAGGTTATCTTTTCTTGAATGGATGAAGATGATAAATTCTTGCAACCAGAAGTGTAGTTTTTTTTTCCAGAGAAGTACTTCCATTAAGTATCTCTTGAAAATTTCTGCAGCAGAGACCATAGGTAGTTTGGAAAAGTCATTTAGTGCACCCAGATCAGCTTCTTTGTAGAAGTTTGCTCCATTAGCTAGATCTGTTGGAGGAGTTCTCAAAACTTCCAAGCCTAGGGAAAATGGACACATCTTCCTCGTCCAATCTCTGCAGCAGCTGGTCTCCTGCCGGAGTCAGTTGTAACAGCTGAGTCCATGGGGCCTATTATCTGCGGTAGAACTAGAATTGCAGGGTAACCTTCCATCCTTCCACTTCTCTTCTTAACCATTGGGATAAACATTTTAAGCACCAAGAGAACGAAAGAGAAGTATAATGATGACAAAAAACAGGGAATCGTCACATTTCATGTCCCAAATGAACCTCTCTGGATACAGGGCCCTATTCCCATTCCTACCCATGCGCTGAAAACAGAGCTGAAGCGTCACGGAAAGTTACACTACGGCACATCGTGCTCCATGGTGCATTGGTGCACCACGAGGCACTTGTAAAACACAGCGCATCATTGCCAAGCGAAGCACCGGCGCAGCCTACACCACCAGCGCAGACGACTCCTTCCTCGAAGCAAATGCTCCCGGGAGTACAACAGCCAAAGAGACCCAGAAGACCAAACATATACTTCGGGATCCCTTCCTTTCTATTGCCTCGGGTCAACAAGATGAAGAATCTGAAGTTGAACTCTCTTCAGGATCAAAATCCTCTGCAGCTCCTTCACTCAGTGATGATTCACTCTCTGATTAGTTGTCGTCATCTCATAATAGACCAGGGTCCCCCCAGGGAGAGCCACATGAGGCTAAAAAGACAGTATCTCAGGATCAGCTGTCTCCGCTTCCTTTACAACCGCAGCTGCCTCTCGCATCCAAAGCTATGCTTCAGATTTCTCAGGCTCTCAATACCTTCTTCCAGGATTTACAATCCATGCACCCACAACCCGCAACTTCATCTCTACCAACAGATGCACCAGGTCCATCAAAACTTACTCGACCACCTACATCATCTCCACACTGCGAGTGTCTGGATAGCTCCGCCTCTCAGTGGTCAACCTCTTCTCCAAGTTCGTCCACAGGTATGCCTTCTGACCCCCCAGAGGGTCTTCCAGAACCCTATTTCCCCACTGGAAGACTTAACTTATGCAAAGTTTGTTGAAAAGGTGGGTGCCCTTCTGAATATAGAAACTGGAAAAATCCTGGATCCAAGATCAGAAGTTCTGGGGATTCTAAAAATATTTGAAATGTCACCAGAGCCTACTGCGTTACCCCCTCATACAGTTTTAAATTCAGTATTGCACAAGATCTGGGAAAAACCTTTTTCTTCTGGTCCAACATCCAGAAAAACAGATTTAAAGTATAGGATGCGGACATTACTCTTTACGACTCTACACAATTACCCCATAATTCGATAGTAGTAGAGTCTGCCCTTTCTGAAGCAAAGCGATCAAAGCTCCATGCCAATTGGCTACCTGGTAAAGATTATAAATCTTTAGATGATTTTGGACAAAAGGTATATCATTCTTCGATGTCAACCACCAAAATTGAACATCATCAATTTTACATAATCCAATACCTCTTTGAAATACTTCAAAAACTGCGTCCACTCTGCCTAACCTCGGACAACTCCTTGCCACAACCCTTCACTGACATGGAGGAAGGACTTTGGCATTTACTCAGGACAGTTTATGAATCCTTCGAGTCTATCTCATGAGGTGCCACCGCAGCTATCGCAGCTGGTAGAATAGCTTGGTTGAGAGCTAGCTCAATACGAGAGGACGTTCATGAAAATTGGCTGATATCCCTTGCATGGGAGACAACCTTTTTGGCGATAAATATGCTGAAACCGTTGCACAATTAAAAGAGCAAAGTTAGGCAGTGCTTTCACTTACACCTACAGATCCCCACGCTTCCTACAAGAGAGTCTACCATAACTTTTGGAGGCATACATTCCCAAGAACGTCGTTCAGACCTTTCCATCCTTATCGTCCTCAACACTATACTCAACCACGATTCCAGCCTCAACCTCACCAGCCTCGTGGATGCTCTAGACAAAAACGTCCGCAGAAAGAAGCCATTGCAGCTCCTCAGAAGCAACCACTGGCTTTTTGAGCTGTTCGTAGCCACCCCCACTGCTATTCATAGGAGGTCGCCTACAACATTTCTATACCAACTGGTTAGCAATAACTTCCGATCGCTGGGTGTTAGATAACATCAGTGAAGGTTATCGTCTAAATTCCATAACTCCTCCAGAAATTCCCCATGTTCCCCCTCTCAGGGGAACATCATCCCATGCCTCTTTTCTTCAAGAAGAAATAAGAAACCTACGTCTCCAACACTCAATTCAAAAACTTTCTCATTCAAAACGAAATCAGGGATTCTATTCCCACTACTTTCTCATTCCAAAAAAATCTGGAGGCCTTCGTCCAGTCTTGGATTTAAGAAATCTCAACAAACACATCCAAAGAGAAAAGTTCAAGATGACCTCTCTTAAAAACATACTACCCCTTCTACAACCAAACGACTGGCTATATTCCATAGACCTAAAGGATGCTAACTCCCATATAACCATGCACCCTTTTTCGTGGCAATACCTTTGTTTCCAGGCCCTGAATGCACACTACCAATACAAGGTCCTGCCCTTTGGCCTTTCTTCAGCCCCAAGAGTTTTCACGAAATGTTTAGCTGTGGTGTTGGCTCACCTCAGGAAATTATCGATCCAAATCTTTCCCTACCTGGACGATTGGCTGTTAGTGGCTTTGGATCCAGTCACTCTACGTGTACACAGAGTACAGACGATAACTTGTCTACAAGCATTAGGTTTCCTAATAAATTACTACAAGTCCAATCTACAGCCAACCCAGACACTTCGATTCATCGGGGCCCTCATCAACACAAGAAAAGAGAAAGCTGATCTTCCAAAAGACAGAATTCAAAATCTCTCGTCCCTAGCTCACAGACTACTCAATCAATCCCATGCTCCGGCACGTCAATTCTTCCAATTGTTTGGTCACATGGCGGCAGCAATCCACGTAGTCCCATTCACAAGACTCCACATGCGACATCTTCAATGGGGTCTAAAGACTCAATGGTCACAGTTCCTGCAACCCCTCTCTACCAAGGTCCAAATCACCAAACAAATGCGCATGGATATGCACTGGTGGATATCCCCCGCAAACCTAACCTCAGGAGCTCCCTTTCGATTGCCTCCACAGCAACTAACGCTAACAACGGATGCATCCAGAAAAGGTTGGGGAGCCCACCTGTTAGACCTAAAACTCAAGGTTGCTGGTCGCGTCAAGAGACTACATACCAGATCAACCTCCTGGAACTTCGCGCAATCTGAAAAGCACTCCAGACCATCTCTCCTCAAGTCTGTCACAAAAGCCTCATGATTTACACAGACAACCAAGTTGCGATGTTCTACATAAACAAGGAAGGAGGGTCTGGTTCATGGACACTGTGTCGGGAAGCCCTTCACATACTTTTCTGGGCGAATGCGGAGTAACACTTCACGTCACTTACCTACCGGGGATGGACAATGTCACAGCGGATCGACTCGGCAGGATTTTTCATCCACACGAATGGACACTGAATTGCAAAGTAGCTCAGGACATTTTTCAACAATGGGGCTACCCAACCATCGATCTATTCGCAACTCAAAATAATCGACAAACACGAACCTTTTGCTCCATTTACCCAAGCAAACTTCGTTACGCTCCGGATTCCTTCCTTATTCCATGGACGGAAGTCTTGCTGTACGCCTATCCACCCATTCCGTTCATCTCCAAAACGATTCAGAAATGCATTCAGGACACAGCGGATTTGATCTTTATAGCTCCAGCTTGGCCAAGACAACCATGGTATGCGTAATCTCATGCGACTCTCCATACGCCCACCAATTCCCCTGGAATACCATCCACATTTGTTAACTCAGGAAGGGGGATCCCTCCTCCACCCAATGCACCAATCCCTGCATCTGACAGCATGGAGGTTGAACGGCAGGTATTAAGCCACTTGGGCCTCTCTTCAAGATTAGAAGACAATACTGCTCGTGTCTAGGAAACCCTCAACTAGTCGTAACTATGCGGGAAAATGGCATCGTTATACACAATGGTGCCAACCAAGGCACCTAGATCCTTTCTCATCTACTTTGTCCCAACTACTGGAATACCTTCATACACTTAACCTCTCCAGTCTAGCGTATTCTTCAGTTCGCGTACATATTAGCGCCATTGCAGCGTTTCACCACTGTCACCAGGGTCTTCCAATTTCTAATCACCCACTAATCTCTAGATTCATGCGAGGCATACTATACTTAAGGCCACCAATCACGAAGCCTCCTGTACCATGGGATATGAATATTGTGCTCAAACAGCTCATGGCTTCTCCCTTTAAACCTTTGGACTCAAGCCATATAAAATACCTAACCTGGAAAACGGTTTTTTTGGTAGCTATTACATCAGCACGAAGGGTAAGTGAGCTACAGGCCTTAGTTCACTATTCTCCTTACTTGGAATTTTATCATGACAAGGTCACCCTCCGCACTCATACGTCCTTCCTCCCGAAGGTGGTTACAGCGTTCCATCTCAAACGATTACACTACCAGTCTTCAAACCCAAACCTCGTCATACTGATCGTGATAAACTCCTACACTCATTGGACTGTAAGAGAGCTTTAGCCTATTACAAACAGTGAACGTTTTCCCCATCCAGACCATCTCAATTATTTCTTTCCTTCAATCCAAACAATCCGGGGCAACCTGTTACAAAAAGAACCATTGCAAACTGGTTAAGCCAATGCATAGAATTCTGTTACAATAAACGCTCTATCACACTTAGTAGCAAACCAAAGGCCCACCAAATATGGGCCACCACTACTTCAATTGCCCATTTAAAGAAAGTTCCGCTACAAGACATCTGCAAAGCGGCAACTTGGTCTTCTCTGCATACCTTCACATCACACTACTGCATTGACAAGCAAGCGTCTTCTGATGCTGCACTGGGCACAGCAGTCTTGTCCAACTTGCCTGCCATTTAGGACTGTCTACTCTTCTTTTGGGTTGTTGTCCTGAACTTCAACAGCACATACGTGCAGACACAACCTGGGAGCTTGGGACTCCCAGAAAGCATGGCTAATTCAGCCTGCTATCAATGGGAAAAAGCAAGTTTTCTTACCGTAAATGGTGTTTCCGTAGATAGCAGGATGAATTAGCCATGCGATCCCTCCCACCTCCCTAGACAGACTACTACCACTACCACTACCTACCTTGTTGCTACGCATCTGCTTGGTTACAAAGAGACTGAGGAGATAAAATGGAATTGCGTGGGAAGACTACCGCGCAGGCGCACAGAGTTAAAAACTCTCACTACTAGAGAGAAACGCCGCCTACTCTGGTCGCGTCGACGCTCCCAGAAAGCATGGCTAATTCATCCTGCTATCTACAGAAACACCGTTTACGGTAAGCAAACTTGCTTTTTTGGGCTGTTTTTGCTTGCTTGGGCATTGATGGACATGGAAGCTTTTATGGGGGGATAAAATGACAAAACGTATCTGTATTTTGTTCTGGTGTACTTAAGAAACACATGTTTTTACTGAGTTTTAATAAAAAGTTTAAACATAAAACAAATTGGAGAAACTGTATCTTTTACTCAATGGACAATCAAGCTGTGGAATTTGTTGCCGGAAGATGTGAATAAGGCATCTTATATAGCATGGTTTAAAAGGGTTTGGACAATCCCTAGAGGAAAAGTCCATAAACCATTATTAAAGTAAACTTGAAAGAGCCACCACATCCCTGGGAATGAGAACAACAAAGAGAGGATCTGCTCGATAATCATGACCTGGATTAGCCACTGCCAGGAACAGGATGCTGGACTCAATGGACTTCTTGGTCTGACTCAGGAATCACATATTGTATGTTCTTATGTTAGAATGCAGCTTTGGTTTTTTTTATTAACAACTTTGGAAGTTTTTTGACTGGGACACTGTAAGTTTTACAGCACAGTAGCATCAGCTTCACAGGCTCCTGTTGGTGCAGTTTCTCTGACAATTTCTAGAAGAATAGCATCTGTAGGATTAAGCATCAAGTTCTTTCGGGGTTGGGAGGAGATGCCGAAAGAAATTCCCTTTATTCATAATCTTTGTTTTACACTATAACTGACTGACTTACTCCATTTCTGGATTGGTACATCTAATGTATAGCAAACCAGAGAGAGGAAGTTAATTCAATATATGTCTGCTCCAGTAAAGCAGAGAAGAGAAACTGCTTTCTCCCCAGCAGACCAGCACTAAAAATGATGGAGGGAAAGAAGCGAGCTTGAGAGGAGGGAGCAGCAGTGGGTGGATCAAAAACTCCTTAAGATAGCACTGATTGTACTGCAGCAGTCTATTGTGATATTAAAAAAAAACAAAACAGTTTTTGGGAAAATAGCCTTTTTTTTTTTTTTTTTTTTTTTTTTAAATATGAAGAGGTCTATAAGGTTGAATTGATTCAAAGATAGGCCATAAGGTTCTTTTTCTGCCATCATGTTTCAGAGTTTTATTATGTTTCTAGTGCAGGGGTATGCAACTCTGATCCTCAAGTGTTGCAAACAAGACTAGTTTTCAAGATATCCACAATGAACGTATATGTGATATTTGCAGGCACTCCCTCCATTGTATTCAAATATCTCATGCATACTCATTGTGAATATCTTTGAAAAGCTGACCTGCTTGTGGCCTTAAGGACTGGCATTGCCAACCTCCTGTTCTAGTGTCTAGTTCTGTTTATTTGCAATCATGAAATGTAATTTAATAAAGATTCTTGTTTGTTCTTTTTCTGCTAAGCTATTACTGCATCAGCCTTGTATAAGGAACTTCTAGAAAATGAAAGGAAGAATTTCCTTCTAGTGAATGCTGCTGTTGCTGATCTTGGTGGCATACCAGCCATGATTCATCATTCAGATATGTCAAATACAATTCCAGATGAGAAGGTATGAAAAATTGTTTACAATGTGTGTGTCTGTGTGTAATGTTGGTTCTTCAGAGTTGGCAGAGTGGCAACCACTATACTTAGTCACACTCACTGGGGAGAAATTTCAAATAAAATTTCAAAATAAGGGGGCAGATCATACAGAAGCTGACCTCAGCACAAAATTTGGTGCTGGCAAATTTTAATCATCTGCACACACTACCATTTGAATCCAAAACATGTTTTAAAAACTGTTTAAAAGAGTCTCTAATTTCTAAACAGTCATTAAAACCTAAGAAAATTGTTTACCCAGATTAGCACAATGGACAGTATTTTGAAGTGTTGCTTCAATTTCTAGGGTAACTGGGTCCAATAATGTTTTCCTGTAAATACTGATCAAAGAGAAGTTTACACTTGAAACCATTAAACATCTGCTGAACTAACTCATCCATGATGAACTCAAATGCAGCAGACACCTATGTTTAATTTTAAAGTGCACAATGGTTATTCATGCAAGTTTCCTAGCGTGTAGCAGATGGACTCAGGACCAATGGGTATAGTGTACTCTTGATAGCAGATGGAGATGGATCAGATTTCAATCTGATGTTAGCCCTAGTACATATACCCCTGCAGGAAGTGCAGCTCTTCAGTATTTTCCGTCTCCATAGCAGTTAGGGACTCTATGCACGCTCGCACAGCGTTAGAGTAATTTTACCAAAGAAAACCAAAATAAGAAGAAATCTTACCTCTACAGACGAGCCCCGCTCTCCTGCGGTGACACCCATTGGGTCCCTCCCCCAGTTGAGAATTCCTGAGGTGATTTCCGCGATCCCTCGGAGGTAAGCCTTGGTTCGGCGTCCGACCCTCGGCGGGGACCTAGCCCCCGACACCAGGTGAGGCTGAGAGGCAGAGGGTGCAACCTTGAGCGCGGCGATGAAGGTATTTTCCCTCTCCTCCCGCAGCCGCAGACCGCCCGAAACGAAACCAGGAAGCGCCGAGACAAGGTAAGGTAGAAATCTATTTAGAAGTCTCCGGTCTCTGAAGCTCAAGGAGTCGCACAGGTCGCCAGCTGGGACCAGTGTCACTGGGTTGATCTGCACTAGCAGGGCTAGACCCTGGTCAGATCCGAGGGTCCTCCCATGTGCAGACCCTCCGAGGTGGTCGCCATATTGTCCGCGAGGTCGCAGTCACCATTTTGATCTGTTCGCTGCCCTGTCCGCCAATCCGATCCGTGCACACAAAAATACCTTGTGCGCACAACGTCGCGCGCCCAAGTACCGTGCGCACAAGTGACGCTCATAGCCACGCGCTTACTGTGCCGGGTGCATAACTTCGATCTGTGCGCACAACAGTGCTCACATCTCCCTGAGCACGCACCTAACCTACGCGCACAACTTCGCACCGGAGTGCACAACTGTATCTTACACGAATAAGCGATGGCACCACCGGAAAAGAAACTCAAGGCTCAGGGCCTTTGCCCAGCATGCCACATTAGAGCTGCACAGCATGAGGAAGCCACGGCCCTGTGTATACAGTGTGAGGAGGCCCTAGGGGATCCAACTCATGGCCCTCCCCAGCCGGTACCAGGTTCCAGCCTCTCGAACAGTATGCCGGACCTAGCATTGCACAGCGGGACCCCTCCCTTAAACGGGTCTCCCCAGGGACATGGCGCCCCTTAGTCTAGACCCAGCATCTATTTCCTGGGTGGAATTCTTCAAAGGTCTGCATACCTTCGTCCACATGCAACCGGGGTCTCCTATAATACGCCACAAGCTCCACCAGAAGACCTCAACATCCTGGGACCTTCTATGCCCAGGGAAGTGATCCCACCGCCCAGAAGCCCCATCTTCGGGGACATGGACAACTCTGATGAGGATTTAGAACCCCTGGAGGAGGGGGAACTCCCTCCAGGGACAGAGTCCCACCGAACCATGAGACGCTTCTTCACTAAGGTCACACACAGCTTAAAAGAGCTTGCTATCCTGGGCACAAGCGCCTCAGGGGAACCTAAGACGAACCCCCTACTAGAGGATCTCCGTCAGACCTCCCATCTTTTCCTACTATTACAAGCCGTTCAGCAACTAATTGACTTAGTTTTTGGGTACTTGCCAGGTTCTAATGGCCTGGATTGGCCACCATTGAAAACAGGATGCTGGGCTTGATGGACCCTTGGTCTGACCCAGTATGGCATGCTCTTATGGAATGGGATGCCCCAGAAACTACGTTCAAAGGGGGGTGGGCTCTGGCAGCCATGTATCCTCTGGACCCAGCTGCCAAAGATCTCCTGGCATGTCTGAGAGTGGATGCCATGGTCTGCGCGGTTTCGAAGTGCACTACTATTCCAGTGGAGGGAGGAGCAGCACTCAAGGATGCTCAAGACAGGACGTCTGGAATCTATCCTCAAACAGTCCTTTGACGTCTCCGCTATGTCTCTACAGATCGTGTGGCATGCTGTGCCGTAGTGACATGCGCCTGCTTGTCACAGACCAGAAAAAACATTCCTGGGGAAGCCCTGGAACCAGCAGTATCATTCCTCGCGGATGCCGCTTCAGATCTGGTGCGTACCGCAGCTAGAGGAGTGTCATCGCCATGGCAGCCAGAAGACAACTCTGGCTCCGAAACTGGTCGGCCGATGCATCTTCCAAAACGAGACTCACAAGGATGCCCTTCAAGGGAACCCTTCTGTTCGGAAGCGAACTAGAGAAACTAGCCAAATGGGGCACGTCCCCACTGCCGCGGTTACCGGAGGACAGGAATAAGAGAAACCAGCGACCCTTCCCCCGTACTTCCAGGGGCAGAGGATCACAGCGCTTAAACCCATATAGAAGCACATATCAAGCGACCCGCCCCACAGGCTGGAGCCAGTCCTTTCGGAACAAGCACAACAAAAGGGGGGAGCCAGCTCGGGCCCAGGCCCCAGCCGCACCCCACAATGAAAATCAGCCGACCTATCCAAAGGAGGAAGCCATAGGGGGCAGGTTTGCTCTATTCTACCAAAGATGGGTCGAGATAACTTTGGACAAGTGGGTCCTAGCCATCATTCGAGGTTCTTGTGGCCTGGTTTTGGCCTCTGTTGGAAAAAGGATGCTGGGCTTGATGGACCCTTGGTCTGACCCAGCATGGCAATTTCTTATGTTCTTAATGGATATTACCTGGATTTCCACCACCTCCCTCCAGACAGGTTTGTGGAATCCTCCTGCCACGACCCTTCCAAGAGGATGGCAGTGGAAGCTACACTGACCAGATTACTAGCCTTAGAGGCTATAACACTGGTGCCTTCACAACAAGTAAATACTGGACATTATTCCATCTATTTTATCGTTCCCAAGAAAGAAGGAACGTTCAGGCCCATCCTGGACCTCAGGTCGGTCAACCGTCACCTGAAGATTCCTCGCTTCCGCATGGAAACCCTATGCTCGGTAATAAGGGCGATACAGTCGGGAGAGTTCCTCACATCCCTGGATCTGTCGGAAGCCTACCTACACATTCTGATCCATCAAGAGCATCAGCGTTTTCTACGCTTCACGATCCTGGACTGTCACTACCAGTTCCGGGCACTACCATTCAGATTAGCCACAGCACCCCGGACGTTCACCAAGATCATGGCGGTAGTGGCAGCAAAACTGAGGAAGGAAGGAATCCTCGTACACCCTTATCTAGATGATTGGCTGATAAGGGCGAAATCCCCAGAGGAAAGCCACCAGGCGACCAACAAAGTCAAAACTCCTACTGGACAGCCTTGGGTGGGTGGTCAACACAAAAAAGAGCAGTCGGCAGCCCTCCCAATCTCTAGAATACTTGGGAGTCTGGTTCGACACCAAACAAGACAAGGACATCCTGACACCGACAAGGAGATCGAAATTGATGACCCAGTTGTGAACCCTGTTGAGCGAGCTTCGCCCCACAGCATGGGACTACCTACAGGTCCTCTGCCTCATGGCATCCACACTGGAAGTAGTGCCATGGACAAGAGCTCACATGAGACCCCTACAGCGCTCTCTACTATCACGATGGAATCCACTGTCCCAGAACTACACTGTACGTCTTCAGCTCCTGTACAAAGTTCGGACCCAACTACGATGGTGGCTACAAGAAGGCCATCTAAGCCAGGGAGCGAGACTATCCTCACCATCCTGGATCCTGCTCACCACGGACGCCAGCCTACGAGGATGGGGAGCATACTGCCAGGAGTTAACTGCCCAGGGGCAATGGAACAAAGAAGAGTCGGGGTGGAACATCAATCGTCTAGAGGCCCGGGCAGTCAGACTAGCCTGCCTACAATTCGGTCGCAGACTCAGAGACAAAGCGGTCAGAGTAATGTCTGACAACGCCACAACAGTGGCCTACATCAACCGTCAGGGAGAGGAACCAGAAGCCAACAGGTGTCTCTGGAAATAGACCTCCTAATGTCATGGGCAGAAGCGAATCTTTAAGACATCTCGGCCGTCCACATCGCTCGGAAAGACAACGTCGCTGCGGATTACTTCAGCAGAGCACGTCTAGACCCAGGAGAATGGAGGTTGTCGATCACAGCATTCCAATTGATAGTAAACAGTTGGGGAACACCAACCATGGACCTCCTGGCAAACCGGTCCAACGCCCAAGTGCCCAGTTTCTTAAGCCGCAGGCGGGAACCCCAGTCCCAGGGAATCGATACCCTAGTACAGACCTGGCCACAGGAGACTCTGTTATATGCCTTCCCGCCGTGGCCCCTATTGGGTGCAATCATCCACATGATAGAACACCACAGGGGACCGGTACTTCTAGTGGCCCCACACTGGGCAAGAAGACTGTGGTACGCAGACATGCGAAGACTGCTGACAGGGAGCCCCCTTCCACTACCTCCACACAGGGACCGATCCTCCACGAGGATCCAGCTCTATTCTCTCTCACGGTCTGGCTATTGAGAGGGACTCGCCTGAGGAATAGCGGATACTCGGGGGCGGTAATTGACACCCTACTCCGAGCCCGCAAGTTCTCCACATCCCTAACATACATAAGGATTTGGAGAGTATTCGAAGCCTGGTGCGAGGACCACGACATCATACCACGCTCAGTCAAAATTCCTGCGGTTTTAGAATTCCTGCAGAACGGCCTGCAGAAGGTATTGTCTCTCAACTCCATCAAGGTACAGGTGGCCGCATTGGCATGCTACGGAACCAAGAACGAGAGCGGCAGCATAGCCTCTCGCCCGGATGTCTCCCGCTTTCTGAAAGGAATCAAGCAGATCCGACCACCCCTAAAGTGGCCGGTGCCTCTTTGGAACCTCAACCTGGTCCTAGATTTCCTAGCAGGAACCTCCTTCAGACCTCTCTGCGGCCTGTCTCTCCGACTATTAACATTAAAGACAGCCTTCCTGCTGGCAGTCTTTGGCCCGTCTTATATCCGAGCTACAAGCACTGTGCTGCCGGGAGCCATTCCTCAGACTCACCCCGGGAGCCATCCAGTTACGCCCAGTCCCGTCGTTCCTCCCCAAAGTGATGTCTCACTTCCATCTCAACCAAACCATCTCGCTACCATCACCAGATGAGCATAAGAATTCGGAAGAGGCTCGAGGTCTACGCCATCTCAACGTCGGCAGACTCCTAGTTAGATTCCTGGAAAGGTCAGAATCCGTACGAAAGGCGGACCATCTATTCGTCCTTCACAGCGGGAAGAAGCAAGGGGAAACGGCCTCGCGAGCAACCATAGCCTGCTGGATCAAAGAAAGTAATCATGGCGGCCTACGTAGAAGCAGGCAAGCCACCGCCTTTACATTAAGGCCCATTGTACTAGAGCCCAGGCAGTGTCCTGGGCAGAAACCAAGATGCTGTCACCTGCGAGAACTGCTGGGCGGCAACATGGTCCTCCATCCACACCTTCTCCAGGTTTTACCGCCTGGATGTTCAGGCTCGGGAGGACACAGCATTTGCAAGGGCAGTACTAAGTGGGTCACGGCAGCCTCCCACCCGGTTCAGGAGTAGCTTTTATACATCCCATTGGTCCTGAGTCCATCTGCTACACGCTAGGAAATGGAGAAATTACTTACCTGATAATTTCGTTTTCCTTAGTGTAGACAGATGGACTCAGCATCCCACCCACGGCTGCCGTTACTCATGGAATTCTTGTGTGACATCCCCAAGAGCGAGTGATTCCCGGGTAAGCCATGCTTTCCTTCAGCTAGGACACCCATCCTACCGGGTGTTGACATTTCTCGGTTGAGGGTACTGGCAGTCTCCAGCTATAACCAATTCAACCGGTTCAAATTAATTGCTAGGGCTAGGGCTGACATCAGATTGAAATCTGATCCGTTTCCAACTGCTATCAGGAGTACACTATACCCATTGGTCCTGAGTCCATCTGTCTACACTAAGGAAAACGAAATTATCAGGTAAGTAATTTCTCCATTATAAATATCCACAAAATTTGCTATTTTCTTCGATAATGAAGTTGATAATTTTCCATAAATGTTTTGATTTTTCATATAACTAGTTTTCCCTGTATGTACCCGGATCAGTCCACTGCTGGATTATGCCTCCCTTCCAGCAGATGGAGTCAGAGAAAAAGCTGAAAGGCACCCCCTGATAACCCGGTGTGCCACCTGCGATCCTTCAGTATTTCTCTGACTCCAACAGATGGATGGCATAACCTGCGGTCCTCATCCTTTACAAAATTTTTGATTCTTAAATAAGTTTGAAGGTGTTTTTTCACCCCTGGGTGCCTCTGACTAGATCAACTTTTAGTAAATAGCTTAGTTTAAAAAAAAAAAAAAAAAGGGAAGTACAAAGAGTACAGATTCTCCCTAAGGGGGACGGTTTCATTGGCTTTGGGCCCTACAACCTCAATACCTGGAGAATATTTGACAAGCCTGGTGAGTAGGGGGGATTTACCGGTGAGCTGGTCCCTCCCCCCTACATAGCTCCAGAGACGTTTCATTCCTCTGCTGAGACCTGATATTCAATAAGTGAACCCAGGGATGTTTCATTCCCCTAGTTAATCGGCTTGTTTAAAAAAAAACAAAAAAAAACCCAGTAAAGAAGCAGATTTGAGCCGAGTTAGCCTGCTTATTCTCCCGGGTCTCCAGACGGGGTGATTTCTAGTACCCAGATGTTTTTCCCCCTGCAGCTTGACTTATCATGCCGCGGGGATCACGATGCTCAGCCTGTGGAGAGCAGGCAGCGCGGCTCTCCTGTGAGGGCCTATGCTCACGCTGCATCGCCGGGGTGAAGGCCCTTCACAATTGCCTATAGCAGGCAAATTATTGTCTCTCCTGCGGCCGCGAGGATTAAGTTAAATCTCAGCTGATTCAGAAAAAACGGCTGACCACATGCCTGATAAAAATGGGAACGGCGGACATTTTGGGTAGCTCGGGCTCCGATGTGCAGGGCTCCAGGGGAGGAGATTTCCAACCGCCTCCTAACTTAAGCCTTGAAAGGCTTCTAGGGGCAGGAATTGATCCTCAGTCTCCTCCCTTGCTTCCGGAGGGGGGGGGGGGCCGGCCTAAAAGAGACAGCACTCCTTTTCTTCACAATTTGTATTGTTACTGCATAAGGCTTATATGGAGGCAGAGGCTGATTTGAATCTGCAGGATGCTCCTCCGGCAAAGATTCCTAGGCCTGTTGAAGATCAGGAGGCTCCTAGGGCCCGGGTACCCCGCCCAGCTCCGGTCACAGTGGTTGCACCGCCCTCTCCTAATCCTATGCCCCAAGACCCTCTCTCGGCAAACACAGGCGATGACATTGACAGTTCCGCTCCAGTAGAGGGGGGATGACCCACGGGTCCTCCGATTATTTCGCAGGTAGGCTCTAGATCCTCCGATCTCTCATGTGCTCGCGGAACTCGATATCCCAGTGCCGCAGCCAGTGGCGAAGCCTTCCCCGGGGGATCCTGTTTTGTCGGGTCTTCGTGCTCCTCCTAGAACTTTTCCCTTTCACCCGAGTCTCTTTCAGCTCATGTCCCAGGAGTGGGACGCCCCTGAAGCCAGTATGCGGGTTAGTAGGGCCATGGACAAGCTCTATCCGCTCCCGGACAAGTCCTTAGAAATTCTTAAGATTCCTAAAGTCAATGTGGTCGTCTCTGCGATCGCTAAGCGCACGATTCCAATAAGAGGAGCGGCTGCCCTTAAGGATCTCCAGGATAGGAAGCTGGAGTCCTCCTCAAACTAATTTTTGAAGTGTCTGTGCTTGGCTTCAGGGCAGCTGTCTGCAGTAGTCTCATGTAGAGAGCTACCCTTAGATGGGTACAGCAGTTGCTTACGGCTCAGGAGCTCCCCCTGACTGAGGCGGAACAGGCGGAGCGAATGGAAGCGGCTGCAGCTTACACGGCGGATGCCCTGTATGCTTTCCTACATACCTCCTCATGCATGATGTCCTCAGTGGTGTCAGCAAGGCAGCTTCTTTGGCTCCGCAATTGGTCGGCTGATGTCTCTTTCAAGTCTCAGCTAGGTCCTTCCCGTTTAAAAGAAAACTGTTATTCTGGGATGATCTGGACCATCTCATTAAGGACTTAGGGGGTAATAAAGCTTGCAAACTTCCTGAAGACAAGCCCAGGTCTTCTCACTCCTACGGTTCTTTTAGGGGTCGTTTTCGGGGGCAACGTTGGCTTCGATCAAGTAGAACCCCGTCCTTTCCTCCTCGTCGGGTGTCGTCTGAATCCCAGTCTTGGACGCATTCCTTTCGCGGTAGATGGACTCCTTGTGACGGTGCCTCCCAAGGATTCTCACCACCGACTCTACCCAATGAAGGTGCACTGACCTATTCCTCCGTTCTGGAGATCGGAGGTCAGCTCTCGCTGTTTCGCAAGGAATGGGTCAAGATCACGATGGATCAGTGGGTTTTAAGCATTATAAAGCACGGTTACGCTTTAGATTTTGCTCGCCTGCTACGGGATCTTTTTTTGGTGTGTCCTTGCGGGTCTCGAACAAAACAGGTGGTACTCTAGAACCTGTCTCGTTTGAAGGCTCTGGGGGTGATCGTACTGGTTCCACCGGGCGAACGTCTGACCAGCAGATACTCCATCTACTTCATGGTCCCCAAGAAGGACTCCTTCCATCCGATTCTAGACTTAAAGAAGGTCAACGGCGCTTCGGGTACCTCGCTTTCGCATGGAGACCTTGAGATCCGTCTTTGCAGCCGTCCACAAAGGCGAATTTTTAGCCTCCTTGGATCTAACAGAGGCTTATCTCCACATAGGTATACAAGAGCATCATTGAAGGCTTCTCAGGTTCATGATATTGGGTGACCATTACCAGTTTCAAGCACTCCTGTTCGGGTTGGCGACAGCTCCCCGCGTTTTCACCAAGGTCATGGTGGTGGTGGCAGCGGCCCTCCAGCGGGAGGAGATCCTAGTTCATCCCTACTTGGACGACTGGCTCATTCGGGCGAAGTCGGAAGACCTGTGCAAGGCGGTGGTTCAGTCGGTTTTGCATCGTCTTCAGTCGCTTGGATGGGTTGTCTTATTTTTCCAAGATCCAGCTTGTACCGTCCCAGGTGTTGGAATTCCTGGGAGCCCGTTTCGACACGGTGGACAGTGTTCCTTCCATGGGAAAGGATGGACAAGTTGATGACTCAGGTTCGCTGTCTGTTGGCCCTCCCTTTACCCAAGGTCTGGGACTATTTGCAAGTTCTTGGATCTATGGCGTCTACTCTGGAGTTGGTTCCATGGGTGTTTGCTCATATGAGACCTTTACAGAGGGCATTGCTTTCCCGCTGGGACCCCAAGTCTGAGGAGTTCCACTTAACCGTACCCCCTCATGGACCCAGCCAGGACAAGTCTCGAATGGTGGTTGGTTCCCGAGCACCTGCAGGAGGGGATGGACCCGGGGAATCCCCAGTGGATGATTGTGACAATGGATGCCAGTCTCTTCGGTTGGGGGGCAGTTTGTCAGTCGCGATCGGCACAGGGTTAGTAGACGACTCAGGAGTCCAAGTAGTCCATAAATCATCTGGAGACGAGGGCAGTTCGTCTAGCACTGCGCAGCTTCCTCCCCCTCATCCGCAATCAGTCGGTAAGGATTCTTTCCGACAGTTCCACGATTGTGGCTTACATCAATCGTCAAGGGGGAACAAAGAGTCAGCCGGTGGCCGCCGAAGGAGACAAGCTGATGGTCTGGGCGGAACGCAGTCTCATTCGATTGGCGGCATCTCACATAGCCGGAGTGGACAACGTCCAGGCAGATTTTCTCAGTCGTCGGCACCTAGACCCCGGAGAGTGGGAGCTTTTCGAGGAAGCGATGAGTCTCTTGACTCGCCGGTGGGGAGTGCCCCATCTGGACTTGATGGCAACTCGGCTGAACGCGAAAGCGGCTCGCTTCTTCAGTCGCAGGAGTGAACACTGGGCAGAAGGAGTTCTTCTGTGCCCCTGCGACTTGCTTCTCTGTGTTTCCCCCTTGGCCACTGGTGGACAAAGTCTTGAGACGGATAGAATCCCACCAGGGGTCGGTAATCCTTGTAGCTCTGGAGTGGTCACGGAGGCTGTGGTTCACAGACCTGATCAACTTGGTGGTAGACGGGCCTTTGCATCTCGGTCACCTTCCGGATCTTCTTCAGCAGGGTCCAGTATTTTTCAATCAAGCAGATCGCTTTTGTCTAGCGGCTTGGCTTATGAGAGGAGGCAGCTGACAAAGAAAGGGTATCCGGATGCGGTTATTTCCACCCTGCTACGTGCACGAAAGACTTCCACTTCGCTTACCTACGTTAGTCTGGAAAGTTTTTGATTCCTGGTGCAGCGGGTTGAAGGTGTCCCCGCGTAGGGCCACTATTGTGCACATTCTCGCGTCCTTGCAGGAAGGATTGAAGAAAGGATTGGCGTACAGTTCGCTTCTGGTTCAGGTAGCGACGTTGGGCTGTTTACGAGGGAAAGTTGACACTGTATCCCTTGCAGGACATCCTGATGTGGCCCCTTTCTGAAAGGGGCCAAGCATTTACACCTATCGGTGCATCCAGTATGCCCTTCGTGGAGTTTGAATCTAGTTCTCTGGGCGCTGTGCGGTCTGCCATTTGAGCCTCTCAAGCAGGCTATGTTGAAGGATTTAACACTCAAAACGGTGTTTGTTCAGCCAGATGGATTTCTGAGATTCAAGCGTTGTCCTGCAGGGGACCCGTTCTTGCAGATCTCAGACTCTGGAGTTTCGCTTTGGACGGTGCCTTCCTTTCTGCTGAAGGTGGTATCTGCTTTTCACATGAATCAGTCAGTCAAGTTACCGGCTTTTTCGGATTTGGATCAGAATTCTCCTCAGGCCTCAGGATTTGAGAAAATTGGATGTCCGCCGGGTACTTCTTCGGTACTTGGAAGTGACTAATGCTTTTCGATTATCAGACCATCTTTTTGTCTTATGGAGCGGTACTAAAAGAGGACATAAAGTGTCCAAGGCTACTATTGCCCGATGGTTGAAGGAATCTATAGCTTCAGCTTACATATGTCACGGGCGGCAAGTGCCAGATAGTCTTAAAGCTCATTCACTCAGATCTCAGGCAGCATCTTGGGCAGAGAACCAATATGTTTCGCCGCTGGAGATTTGCTGAGCAACTACTTGGAAATCTTTACACGCTTTTGCTAGGCATTACCGCTTGGATGTCCGAGCTCCGGACGTCGATTGTTTTGGTAGCGGAGTGCTTCGAGCAGGACTTTCTGGGTCCCACCCCAGTTAAGGCGGCTTGGGTACATCCCAGCATTCTGGACTGATCCGGGTACATACAGGAAAAGGAAAATTGCTTCTTACCTGCTAATTTTCATTCCTGTAGTACCACAGATCAGTCCAGACGCCCGCCCAGGTGAATTGTGTTTGGGTCAGTCCGCTCGATTTCCTTATTTATCTTCCTCTACAGTGAATTTTCAGATTGCAAAAAAAAAACCCACACATAAAGAAGGAAGAAAGTCTACTCCTGTATATAGTTTTCACAGTTCTTGTTGATGTACGTTCTTTTGGTCTAGGCATTGGCTGTTAAATTGTCTTCATTCTGCTTTGTTATTGATTATACTGAAGGATCGCAGGTGGCACACCGGGTTATCAGGGGGTGCCTTTCAGCTTTTTCTCTGACTCCATCTGCTGGAAGGGAGGCATAACCCAGCAGTCTTGACGGATCCGTGGTACTACAGGAATGAAAATTAACAGGTAAGAACCAATTTTCCTTTATGCATTTGTATGTGTTAGTAGCAAAAAAAAAAAAAAAAAGTGAATTGTTTGCAGGTTTATTTATTTATTTATTTAAGTTTTTTATATACCAACATTCAAGACAATAGTCCCATCATGCTGGTTCACATGAAACAGGAGTGCAAAATAAACTTAAACTTGAACAATAGTGCGGAAAAAGCAGTTACATGTTACATCTAATACAGTTACATCTAACTGTATTAGATGTAACTGTATTACATCTAATAAGAAAAAACAGTTAATTAGATGTAACTGTATTACATCTAATAAGAAAAAGCAGTTACATGTTACATCTAATACAGTTACATCTAATAAAAAGGTTGATAACCTTTTTATTAGATCAACATAAACTTTATCCAAAGATGAGAGAGAGCTTTTTGGACCACATATGTCTCTTCAGATGTTCCTTTTTTGATAATTTTTATATTGATCTAATAATAACCAATTAGTTTTTTTCTGGAACCAATAACTTTTAGAATTTTGTAGTATTAAAAACTAAAATGTGTATATGTGTATTTTGCCATCCTTCTTTAGGTTGTTATTACATATCTATCCTTTCTCTGTGCACGACTTTTGGAGCTTCATAAAGAAACTCGAGCTGCTTATGTGATTCAGACAGCTTGGAAGAAGTACAGGCATAAAGCAGAGCAAGAACTGCAAAGGGTATTTTAATTTTTAAAAATTTGCATTCTTAATGCTTGATTAGCAATTAATACTCCACTAAATATTGTACAGATGTGCCATACATCCTTTCCTCTACCTCCTAAATTTTGATGTTGAAATTATGTAAAATTAAATAAAATTGATGAAAAATGTTTTGATACAGTAATAAAATATTCTAAAGATGTTTAAATGTATAGTGACCAATGGACTTTCTCAACTAATCTTGTACTCAGAAAACATAATTTATCTTAATTTTTTTGTTCAGTGAAATTTTCAATGCATAATTTCACCATTTTACAGAGAGAAGACAAAGCTGCCCGAATTATTCAAAGAGCTGCTGTTGCACTTTTGGCGCGACTTAGATTCAAAAAATATGTTTCTGCAGCTGTTGTCATTCAGAAATACTGGAGATGTTATGTGACAAAGAAGAGATTTTGGACATTCAAACTGAAGAAACTGGAAAATATTCAGAGAGCAGCAGCTACAGTCATTCAGGTATGATTGGGCTACCTAAGCTTTAGAATAAAGTTGAATTTTATTTTTTCTTGAATGTATCTTGAAAGAAAAATTGTCAAGAGATTAATTTATTCTTTCACTTGAAATTGAACTATAAGAGAGGTGAACAATTTGTAGTCTTTTAAAGAAGCTTGTTTGGCTGAAGAATGTGTTCATACTTCTGGATCATTTACCAACATGAAAAACTTTTAGACTTAAAGCTGAAAAGTATAAGCTTGTATAGCAACCAACTATGAACAGTTTTCTTCAAATTATGGCTTCTTTTGCAGCTGGATGTAGGGTTTCTTTGGGATACTTTTACATCTTCTATTTTTCTTATCCCCCCCACCTTTCTATATCTAGTCCATCAACAAAGAAGCATTTGACATATTCAGCTTGAGTGCATTTCTTTCTGATTTCACAGTTGTCAAGCAGGATGTAATCAGCCACATAACTGGGTGACATCATGCAACTGCGCCAATATGGACCAGCTTTCAGAGCTCAGAGTCCATAATGAACACGCGTGGGAGTTCCCTAATGATTACTGCATTAGTCCCTCATGCTTTGCACTGCTGCACAGACGCAGACCCTCGCCTCCCTATTTTGTGGATTTTTGCGTCTGGCTTCTGAGCCATTTTTTTTCTGTTCAGATTCTTACCACTTGTTTTTCTTGCTACTATAGTCAGTCATTTAAAAAAAAAAAAAAAGAGGGGGGGAGGTTGAGGGCAGGGTAGCAGTCATAGGATCCAGTGGGGATGGCCTTCCAGATCCCTGGATTCGAGGCCTGCCCCTATGAGTGCAAAATAACTATTTAATATTCCATGAGGTGTTTTCCTGATGCTTGGGGCCGCAGTATGATGCCCCAACTACCCACATTGCCAGGATGTCCCTCAGAGCCCGAGAGTATCAAAGCTTCAAGATGAGGGCTCCGTCTTCAGGGCCAGAGAGAAGTTCATGGCAAAAGCAGGATGATTGCAGCCACTCCATGATGAGTGAGGCCTCTTCCTGAGAGGACACGAGAGAGGCCTGGGTCATCCAGTTTGGCACCTCAGACTTTCCTGGATATCCTGTGAGGTAAGGCTGGGAAAGCTTCCTCTACCAGTTCTGTCTGTGAAAGAAGTTGATTCTCAGTGCCAACTGAGTCCCTCTTCAGCCCTGTTAAAAACCTTGAAACTTAACCTGCCTGGTTTCCTCCCCAGAGATAGCCAGTGACTTTGTTTCGAAACATAACATTTATTAAGTAGCTTAGAGATCTATAAGAGCTGGCAGGATTTGTTTGTTTCATGCATGCATACAAAGTTAAGATAGCGGAAACTATAAGGAAAGTCAAGAGATTGTGTTTCCTTATGGGAGTAGAGGAGCTAAGTATCACAGAATTTAACTGTTCACCCAGCCATGCCAATCTACTCGTCGTTGTAAATTTGTCTTTGTCTTTTAAGCACTGGAACAAGGCTTATACATCCCTCCCATTTCTCATCTCTACATTTGCTGGTAATTTTCCTTCATATGCCCCTCAAATGTTACATATCATGCTTATTCGGTAGTTCATTGTTCTTGTTGGTTCTCAGGCACTTTGGACACTTCATCTCACATTCATTTTGCAGACTCATTCTTTTCCACATTATTGCATAGCTTCTGCTTTTCTGTCTCTGGGCTGGCCATGACCTTGAATTTCAATTACTAGTCAACATGGGGCAGTTTTTCTTAAAACAGCAATTAACAGCTAACTTAAATCCTCATTTCCCTCTGATTGTGACAATCATCACTCTCAGGGCCATGCGAATGCCTTAGGTTCTTCAGCCCTAGAGTGTAGCTTTAAAAGTAGAAGGCTCTCCACAGCACCACCGTAGTCAATATGGAGCATCATTCTTATTGATAGCACCTTCAGCTTCAATATGAACTAATCCGGTGCCATTAGCCTCTGTGCCAAGTGCCACAATGCCTTCTCATTCTTTGGCACAAAGCTCCATTTGTGTGGAGCATCTCTGTGCCAACAGCCTCTGTGCATATTGCCAGTAGGCACAGAGTACTGCCAAGGAACTAACAGGTACAGATTTGGCACAGATGGTTCCAGTAGTGATTCTATCACCAAGAACTGCCATGATGCAGAGATTCATGATTCCTCTGCCCAGGATGCTCCATTTATCAAATGCAGGACCAGAAGGTGTTGGTCTCTGAGGAAAATCATGTCCACTCAAATCTATCCTCTGTGCTTCTGCTTTTGCTCCATAAGACCGAGCAGGTTCAGATTGGCACCCTATGCATTTATTCTAAATTGGAGCATAAGTCTACACTGCACTTTTTAATCCAAATCTACTCATCAGATGCTTCAGATGGTGCAAAGGGATAAGGCTAGTCTTATTCTCATTGCTCTCACATGGCTGTGTCATGTTTGCTATCTTTTCCTACCTCATCTATCTAGCCAGCCTCCGATTCACCTGAGAAATACCGCCAACTTATCTCAAGAGGATCTGTCAGTTGAACCTTCCATTTGCTGTTCTTGATGGCATGGAGATTGAGTACAAGATGGTCTTTTCCCTCATTTTGTTCAAGGTGATTCAAAACATTGAGGTTCTTCTAGAGGTTCATTCATATGGAAGTTGCATGGATTCAAGCGGGGGATCTCCATCTGGTGTGCAGCCCAGGGGTACAGTCCTTTCACTTGTACTCCTCTCAGGCTCCTGCCATGCCTTTTTTATTTGTCTGTCAAGTATGACCATGTTTTTGGTCAAGGTTCAGCTGAGTGCAATAACAGCTTTTCATTCCCAGGTGGAGGGGAAATCTGTCTCTGTCCATGTGATGGCATAATCTGCCAGAGGTGTGATCCTAAAACCAAGGGGGTCAGTGCATAGACAAGGTGAGACTGGTGGTTTCTAATTAGAGCAGAGACAGGAATCTTCTCTCTGCAACAACCACTTTCCTTTTGAATTGAGCCCTCAGGTGCTGGCAACTGGCAAGACTAGGACTGGATCAACAGGAAACAAAAGGCACACATTAAGGCAATATAGAACCCAAACCTTGAGACATGAAGGTGCCCACAGAAGCAGTGTAGGTTCAGTGCAGGAAAACTAGAAATACAAGAGAGACTGAAGTAGGATGGGACCAAGCAGGAACCCTGGATACACAAAATGTAGTCTAGAACCAAGCTCTGGCAAAGTGCAGTCTAAGGTTTGGAATATAATTGGATCCAAATTGGAATAGGATAGCTGTGAGCTGGCAATATAGGTCATATTGCTGGCAGGACTTATGAGATAATCCAAAAGGAGGCCCTCTGCTGACAGGAATTAAGAACTGCTCAATAGGGCCTAAGTCATCTTTTAGTGTTTAGGTTCATGATGTGGCTGTGGTATTCCAAGCTGCCTACTCAGAAACCTCTGACACTGTGTGACTTCAGCGTGGTTTTCACTTAGTTCATGAACCCTCCATTTGAGTCTGTAGAGAAAGTAAATGTGAAGCTTATTGCCTACAAAGAAGTATTCCTTGTTGCTGTGTCTGCCTTATCTCAAGGTTTTTTCACAACAGAGTTGTGCTATGAATTTATCCAAAATTTTCTTTCAGTGGTGACTTTTTACATCAATCAGTAGTGTTGCCCATATTTTTTTTCAAAACATCGTGCTTGCAGAGGGGAATTGTTTCCATTTTTGGAGAATAAGGGGGCTTACTACTTGCAGAGGACTGTCTCCTCGTCAATCTACATAGTTATTTCTCCCCATTGAGCCTAATGGTCTGGGATAAGCTGTGGCCAAGAGAACCCTTTAATTGGGTTGCAGATTGCATCATTCATTGCCACTCACTGGCTGGCCTACATCTTGGAGTTGTGTCTAGAATTCATCAGGTCAGAGTAGTGGCTGCCTCTATGACGTATTTAAGTTGTTCTATTGAAATTTGTACACCTGTTACCTAGTCATCAATTCATATCTTTACGTCCCAATATTGCCTGAACAAAATGTCCCTGAAAAAAAAGTGTATTCAATTAAGCAGTCTTATATATCCTTTTTGGCTGAGAAGTCCACTCTTCCCTTTGTGGGGGTTTGTGGATTGTCTTGGGATATTTTCTTGCACTTAAATAATGCTCAGCTTTGGGCTCCCCAGTCATGGGGCTAATTACCTTCTGCTTGTTAACGGAGAAAACCTTGTTGCATACCTATAACAGGGGGTTCTCCATAGACAACAGGATAAATCGGCCTCATAAATATATATTTTTGGCCACCCCCCTGGAGAGATGACTGTTGCATGCCCAAGTTCTAGGACAAATTGAGTAACTTATGAGGTGGCAGCCATGTGAGAATTCCTCATCAGGGGATGCAAGCTCATCCCCTGATGGACTTGATTCTGAAATCTGATCTCAGAGATGGTCCATATTGGTGCCACTGGATAATAACTAGTCATGTAGCAGATTTCTTAGCGTCCAGTCAGATGAATCCAGAACAAGTAGTTGTGCGCCTCTACCAGCAGATGGAGACGGAGCAAACTGACGTCACGGTGTGTGTGTGTGTGTGTGTATATATGTATATATGTATATACACACACATACACATCTATACCCATATACACATATATACACATATATATCCCTGCAGTAACAGCCTGCCAGTATTCTCCATCTTCAGCAGATGGTGGACGTTCATCTCCTTACTGGGGATTGCTTCATTTTAAAGAAAAGGAGAATTCAGGAAATAAATATGCCCCATTCTGAGGTGATAATAAATGGTTCCTCACACAGTTGAGAATTCCTGAGGTGATTTCCATGGTCCCTCAGTTAAGTGCCTTGGTCCGTTAGCTGATTTTTTAGTTGGCGTGGACTTAGCTGCTTGAGTAGCTGAAAAGCAACAGGTGCAGCAAGCCCTGTGTGGCGGTAACGGGACATGCACTCTCCTCCCGCAGCCAGAGACCGTCTCTGTTCTTGGCCAGGTAAGGCTGTGCTCCGGTAAGTTTAAAAAAAAACAAAAAAAAACCAGATTCTACAGAGACTTAGGTTTTGTGTTGTGTAGGGATTCCTCCTCACTCGGTCTCTGTGCTCAGCGCACTGGTCTGACGTTCATCCCACTCCAAGGGAGGTCGAGGGACATGGGCAGCCTGGTGGTTGAGCAGCCTCCTTAGGCTAGGCCCACTCCGAGACTTTTTGCTGCACAACTCTTGGTAGGCCGCAACGGCTTTTTGTGCTCCTTCTGTGCCGCCCTCTACAGGATTGTCGGTCCGGTGTGTGCGTTGTTGTGTGTCCAGTTTTTGGACACATGGTTCGGCTTTATAGCCTGTGCATCCACGTTATGTGCCGTTTACCTCTGCACGTAAGTGGTACTGTGCACTTAAGTTATTTGTGTGCTTAATTTTTGGCCGCCAAGGTAAGCACATAAGTGTGCGCTCCTAAGTGTTGGATGCATAATTTTTGAGCGCCTAGTTGAGCGCATATATATATATATAAAATAAAAAGTAAAACAGCTAGATGCACGCCTCCAGCCACCGCTCAGCTCACAGTCTGCCAGAATGGCACGTGTACCTAAGAAGCCTAAGCGTCTTTCTCTTTGCAATACTTGTCATATTCAGGCATCTCAGCCAGGAGTACCTGCTGATTTGAGAATTGTCTTCCTCTGATTTCACTAAGCCTGGTTCTTCCCAGCCGGGTGAGGGTCTGGGTAAAGACGACTCAGGTGGGCACAGGGGAATTTTGCTGACCTACCCCGGGAACAGAAGATAGGAGTATACCTCTCTTTTTATCAGAGGTGGGTCGAAATCACATTGGATCAGTGGGTCCTAGAGGTGATTTCAGATGGAGTTTTGCAGTGTTCCTTGGGACATGTTCATGGAGTCTCTCTGCCATTCCCCGCAGAAGAAGTTGGCAGTGGAGGGTACCTTGGCAAGGTTCCTCAGTCTGAGGGCTGTGATCCCAGTGCTTATGTCTCAAGAAAATACAGGGCGATGTTCCATTTATTTCATTGTACCAAAGAAGGAGAGCTCTTTTCATACTATTCTGGACCTTAAAGGAGTCAGCTGTTATCTGAGAGTGAAACGTTTTTGCATGGAGACTTTGCACTCGATGTTAATAGCCATACAGTCGGGGGAATTTCTGACATCCTTAATTCTTTCCAAGGTGTACATTCACATTCCCATCAGACTAGAATGCCAACGCTTCCTGTGGTTCGCAGTTCTGGGATGCCACTTTCAGTTTTGGGTGCTGCCCTCTGGTCTCTCCATTGTTCCCAGAACTTTTTCCAAGGTAATGGTGGTAGTTGCAATAGTGTTGAGAGAGGATGGAACCCTAGTACACCCGTATTTGGACGACTGGCTGATTCGTGCCAGGTCGCTGGAGGAGAGCCATCTGGTGACTCGCAAGGTGATTTCTTTGTTGCAGGAGCTCAGCTAGGTGGTGAACCTAGCCAAAAGCAGCCTTCACTGGAATTCATGGGGGTCCGGTTTGACGACAAGCAGGGCAAGGTGTTTCTGCCGGAAGCTCCAATTCAGAAGTTGCTAGCGAAATTTTGTCTGTTGTTGAACATCCTCTGCGCCAGACCGTATGGTCTTACCCACAGGTCCTTGGCTTAATGGCAGCAACCCTGGAAGTGGTACCATGGGCAAGGGCGCACATGTGTCCTCTTTAGCGCTCCCTGCTGTCTCGGTGGAAGCCACAATCAATTCGGCTCCACCTGCTAATGGAGGTCTCCTCCCAATTGCAGTGGTGGCTGCAGGTGGATCATCTATGGAAGGGAGTTTCTCCTAGTTCAAGCAGGATGGGAATCCTCACAGATGGGTTACATCATCAGATGGAGCCCGGCACAGAAAACTTTATGAAAGTTTCTAGAAAGTTTGACTGGCACACTGAGCATGCCCAGCATGCTACTTTCTGCACGGCTATGCGGGGTCCCTCTTCAGTCTTGTATCTTAGTGAAAAAATAGCAAATCGATGAAGAACCCAACTCCGCAGGGTGGCGGACGGGTTTCCTAAGGGCTAACATCCTGCTGTCCTAGAACACCTGTTACAGGTAAGCAATTCTGCTTTCTCCTAGGACAAGCAGGGTGGTAGTCCTCACAGATGGGTGAATACCAAGCTGTAGGCTGCCCTCAGCAATAACAGAACCCACAGCACTTAACCATGTGCTAACAAGCATAACAGAAGAGCTGAGGGTGAGAACGGGAGGCAGCATGAACCAGACACTGGGCCCTAGGTAGGGAGAGTTGGATTCTTATGCTTGGAAAAGATTACGGGGGATAGACTAGTCAAAGTACTGTCATGTCAACCATCCTTATCCAAAAAGTAATGGGCAGCGATCATGTGAAGGGAGCTCCACGTTGCAGCCTTGCAGATCTCAGCGATGGGGACTGCACGAAAGTGTGCCTCCGAAGCTGCCATGGCCCTAACTGAGTGCGCCTTGATGTGACCTCCAAGCAGAAGGCCCGCCTGCTCAAGGAGGAGGAATATACAGTCTGTCAACCAGTTTGAGAGGGTTTGCTTGCCTACCGCAATGCCAAGTCTGTTCTTATCAAAGGAGACAGATTTGTTGACTGCCTATGGGCCGCTGTGCGCTCAAGATAAAAGGCAAGAGCATGCTTGCAGTCCAGGCTGTACAAAGCCCATTCACCCTGGAGGGAATGGGACCTCGGAAAGAAGGTGGGCAAGATGATGGACTATTTGAGATGGAAATCAGTCACCACCTTAGGCAGAAACTTAGGGTGAGTGTGTAGAACCACTCTGTCATGAAAGAATTTCGTAAAGGGTGGATACATCACTAATGCCTAAAGCTTACTGACCCTGTGAGCGGAGGTGACCGCAGCCAGGAAAATGACTTTCCAGGTGAGATGTTTAAGCTCACAGGAGCATATAGGCTCGAAAGGAGGCTGCATGAGTCGTGCTAGTACCACGTTGAAGTACCAGGACACAACAGGAGGACGCAGAGGGGGTTTTATTTGTGCCACTTATTCCCTGGTGATAAGCGATGATAGCATTCAGGTGGACTTTGAGGTGGTCTGCAGCCCAGACTCCGAGAGGGACCACAAATAGTCTAATAGTTGTGGAGTGAGTCTAGGCCCTTTGTCCCACACCAGACAAAGAACCTCCTCCACTTCAACCGCTAAGACTTCCTGGTGGAAGACTTTCGGGAAGCCACCAGTACCTGTGAGACAGTATCAGAGAGGACGAGGGATTGCAAGACTACCCTTTCAACATCCAGGCAGTGAGGGCCAGTGACCGGAGGTTCAGGTGGTGCAATCTGCCCTGATCCTGCATGATCAGGTCAGGGTTGGTGCCCAGACGTATGTGCTCCCTGATCGATAAGTCGAGCAGGATCAGGAACCAGACTTGTCGTGGCCAGTATGGGGCAACCAAAATCATGATGCCTCTATCCTGCTGGAGCTTCACTAAAGTCTTCCCCACTAGTGGGAGCGGAGGATACGTGTACATTTGACCCTTGCCTCAAAACCGAGCAAAGGCATACGAGGCGGGTTCCCCATCCTCCCTGTACAGGGAGTAGAAGTGGATCACTTTGTAATTCCGGGGAGGAGGCAAAGAGGTTCACTTCCAGAGTGCCCCATAGGCAGAAGATTCTGTCTGTAACTGTCAGGTTGAGTGACCATTCGTGGGAGTGGAATGTCTGACTCAGGCGGTCTGCCACCACATTCTTTGTCCCTGCAAGGTAAACTGCTCGCAAGAGCATGTCCTTGGATAGGGCCCAGGCCCAAATCTGTACCGCCTCCTAGCAAAGCAAGAAGGAGCCTGTGCCTCCTTGCTTGTTTAAGTATCACATTTGCAACTTGGTTGTCGGTCTGGATCAAAACCACCTTGTGGGCCAGGTGATCCTGGAATGCCGCAAGGGCTTACCGGATTGCTCGCAGCTCCAGGAAATTTGACAACTTGCCTTGTGTGTGGAAGCTGCCCACATGTGCTCACCGGTCCAAGGTGGCGGCATTGGTGGTCAGCACCACCTTAGGGGGATGTTAGTCCTCAGGAAACCCGCCTGCCACCCCGCAGAGTTGGTTTCTCCTGTGTTTTGTTTTATTTTTCTACGCTCGTTTTTGGAGAAGGCAGATTTAACTTAAGACAATAAGTGTGAAATCTAGACTACTTTCTTGGTTTTGTAAAAGTAAGGAAAAACCCCCTAACTTTCAGTGGATTAAATAAACTCACAATAAGTGCATGTCAGGGAATATTATGTTCACTGATAACCTCAGCTATTAAAAGCTCTCCCCTCTACCCATCCATCCAGAGCTTGCTCTTTTAATAAAGTCTTGCTGGGGTATATAATTGCAGTAATTGGTTTTAAGATAATTTGTTAATCTTTATCAGATTAAAGGAGTGTTCTATCAAATCAAATGAACAAAATGTCGATTATTCAACATAACTGTGGTGCCTTAGTTTTGAGGCAAAGGATCTGGAAACTGTACCTATCCTGTTTCTACCCAAACTTCCTTTCAATTGCTCTTTGTGCATGCGTGATGATTGAGTGACCGACGATCTACATATAGCGACACTGGGCGCCAGCTGCAAGTGAAAATAGAGAAACTAGGTCATGGCGCGCGCCCGGCCAGATGCAAGCGCAGGGGAACTATCCTTGTGCCTAACGTAAGATGCATAAACTCCATCAACTGAATCGCTGCCTGTGGGATCCTGGCGGTGGAGGCACTGGAAGCAGGTGTTATTGAAGCTAGAGTGTATTTTTACCTGCATACTTGGGGGGTTAGTTTTCAGATAGGCTATATACCTGGGTAATTTGCTTTTGAAAATTGTTTTTTCAATATTTCATTTATAGTTTTTTTTTTAATCTAATTTTTTTCAGACTTGCTGGCGAAGGTATTCATCTAGAAAGTATTATCAACACTTGAAATGGTATACTGTTCGTATGCAAGCTAGAATCAGAACAAAGAATGCAGTTGCTTCTTATAAACAACTTCAATGGGCTACAATTACAATTCAGAAGTACTTCCATAGTTGGCTGCTGGTTAAAAACCATCTTCAAGAGTATAAGAGAATAAAATCATCAGCACTTGTGATTCAGCATGCATTTAGAAGGTGGAAAAAGCACAGAACTGAGCAACAAACAAAGGCGGCAAAAGTGCTTCAAGCTGTTTTTCGAAAATGGCAAGCAAGAAAATGGACTACAAAACACACAGCTGCTCTTCTAATACAATCTTGGTATAAAATGCACAAAGAACGACAGCAGTACTTACAAGTTCGGCAAAGTGTTATCAAAATTCAAGCCTGCTTCAGATGTCTTAAAGCCAAACATGCTTATAAAATGAAGAAAAAACATGTAGTGACATTACAAAAATACTATAGAGCATATCGACAAGGAAAGGATGAAAGAGAAAAATATTTGCTTAAATATGCAGCAATTATATCCCTTCAAGCTGCTTTCCGAGGCATGAAGGCTCGGGAGCACTGCAGGCAAATAAGAGCAGCTTGTGTAATTCAATCTTTCTGGAGAATGAGACGAGAACGTATAAGATTTTTAAGACTGAGACAGTCTGCTGTTATATTGCAGGCACATATAAGAAAATGGCAACAGCTGCGAAGACTCATGGAAAATAAAAAAGCTGCCTGTGTAATCCAAGCACAATGTAGAGCACATGTTGCTTCTAAACAAGCTCGGTTGGCATATAAGAGAAGATATTCTGCTGTCCTTGTGATTCAGTCTGCCTACAGACTGATGCAATCTAGAAAGGCTGCCTGCCAGTTAAGGTCTGTATTGAAAATTCAAGCAAGTTATCGTGCTTACATTGCCAGAAAAAGATTCCTAAGCTTAAAAGGTACGGTAATAAAAATTCAAGCTTTAGTAAAGATGAAAAAGGTGCGCAAATGGTATTGTGACTTGAGAAACACCACATTGTATGTGCAACGCCAATATCGGGCAAGAAAATGTATGCGTCAGCACAAAAGAGAATACAGAAGACTGAAAGAAGCTTGTGTAAAATTACAAGCAGCTATACGTGGATTTCTTGTCCGGAAGCAAATAAAATTGTGGGAAAAGTCTGCAGCTATAATACAATTTCACTATAGAATGAGAAAGGAAAGAGAGAATTATCTTAGTATGTATAGTGCTGCCATTGTTGTTCAGAAGAATTATGGGTACAAAGAGGTAGTCTGTGAAAGACTGAAGTTCTTAAATATAAAAAGATCTACAATCTGCTTGCAAGCAGCTTATAGGGGTTATAGAACACGCAAAGCACTTAAACATCAACATCAAGCAGCGGTAAAAATCCAGGCAATGTTTCGTGCTCATGTTGCGAAAAAGAAATATGTAGCAATACGTCAAGCTTGTAATCGAATTCAGAGCTGGTATAAGAATTGTAAAATAAATCATACTGTAAGAGCAAATTTCTTAAGAATGAAAAGAGCTGCAGTTACCATACAAACTGCTTATCGTAATTGGGTAGCATATAGACTACGACAAAAACACACTGCTGCAGTCTTAATTCAGTCTGCTTTCAGAAAATATAGGGCCCAAAAGCAATTCAGAACTGTAAAGAATGCTGTGCAGACTATTCAACAGCATTATAAAGCATGCGGAGCAGGGAGAAGAGCACGCCAAAAATACTTGAAGCTTTATAGCTCTGTCCTGAAACTTCAAGCAGTCTGGAGAGCAAGTGTTGTAAGAAAACAAGTTCAGAAACGCCACCAAGCTGCAGTCGTCATACAGTCCTATTACAGAATGCATGTCAATTGGACAAAGTTTAAAACCATGAGATTTGCAGCAATTGTAATTCAAAAGCATTGCAGAGCCTATCATATAGGGAAGGAACAGCATTCTCTGTATTTAAAAACAAAAGCAGCAGCAGTAATCTTGCAGGCTGCTTACCGTGGGATGAAAGTCAGGAAAGAGAGATGCAGGCTAAACAAGGCAGCTACCACTATCCAAGCAGCCTACAAGGCCTTCATGTTCCGGAAAAAGTATGTTGTGCTTAGAGCTGCAACTGTTGCCATTCAACAGTGGTACCGTTTAGTGAGACAAGCTAAACGCCAGCGACTGGAATTTCTTTGTTTGAGAAATGCAGCCATTAAAACACAAGCTATTTACAGAGGGGTGATGACCAGGAGACAAATTCAGCACATGCACTTGGCAGCCATGTCTATTCAGTCAGTCTTTAGGATGTATCAGCAGCATGTTAAATACCAAGCAATAAGAATGGCAGCAACTGTTATTCAGAAAAACTACAGAGCTTATTATCAAGGCAAAAAGGAACGTGAAAAATATTTGAAGTTGAAGAAATCCACTGTTCTTATGCAAGCTGTTTATAGAGGAAGGAAAGTACGTCGTCAGCTTCAAATCCTGAATGATGCAGCAACCTTGATACAGTCATGTTACCGAATGTACAAACAATATAGGTACTTCAAAGATTTAATGACAGTGACTAAATGGGTACAGCTGCGTTATCGTGCTTGCAAGGAAACAAGCATACAGGTTCATAGATATAAGATCATGAAGAGTTCAGCTATTTGTATTCAGTCTGCCTTTCGTGGCATGAAAATTAGAAGACATCTGAAAACTATGCATTTAGCTGCATCTGTTGTTCAGAGGAGAGTTAAGTCCTATTTGGAAAGGAAAAAATATCTTTCCCTGAAAAAAGCATCCATTTTAGTTCAGCAACGGTATAAATTAAAAATTCTTGCTGTGCATCAACGACAAGAATACGTCTGCCTGCGTAAGGCTACTATTACTGTACAGGCTACTTATAGAGGTTTTAAAGTAAGGAGGCAAATTGAACAGATGCACAGAGCAGCCACAGTCATACAAGCATTATACAGAATGCATAAAGCAAGGCACTCTTTTAGAACCATGAAACTTGCATCAGTAGTTGTGCAGAGGTACTATAGGGCATACAGAAAGGGAAAATGTGAAAGAGAAAATGACTTAAAGCTGCGCAGTTCAGCCATAGTTGTTCAAGCTGCTTACCGAGGATTAAAAGCTAGACAACATTTAAAGAAGATGCACATTGCAGCATCAAAAATACAGGCTGTTTACTTAATGCGCAGGCAGAGTTCTTATTATAGAAGAGTTCAGTGGGCTACCAAAGTGATACAGCAAAGGTACAGGGCAAATAAGCTCAGAGATGTTGAAGTATACCGATATTGTACAATAAAAAAAGCAGTGACTTGCATTCAGCTAGCTTTTCGAAGTATGAGAAAACGAGAACGACTTCAAAGCATGCACAGAGCTGCTTCTGTTATTCAGAGACAATTTAAAACATTTTCAGAACGGAAAAGGTTTCTTGCTGTTAGAACTGCTGCTGTCACTACTCAGAGACAGTACCGTGCATTGATTGTAACAAAAAAGCAGTGCCAGAAATACTTCTCTGTTTGCAAGGCTGCTGTTCGTATTCAGGCTGGCTACAGAGGCATGAAGGTGAGGAGAGAATTTAAGCGAATGCATTTGGCTGCTACTACAATTCAGTCAGCTGTCAGAATGCACAAAGTTCAAATCCATTACAAATCAATGAGAACAGCAACCTGCATTATACAAAACTATTACAAGTCCTACATTTTAGGTAAACGTGAACGTGAGAAGTTTCTGACACTTCGTAAATCTGTTGTTGTCATTCAGTCAGCGTTTAGAGGCATGAAAGTGAGACAAAACCTAAAAACTATGCATGTAGCAGCAATTGTAATACAGTCTCAGTATCGAATGTACAAACAGCTTGCTTTTTACAGGAGAGCATGTTGGGCCATAAAAACAATTCAGCAAAGGTACAGAGCTAAGAATGCAGGGGATGCAGAACTGCAACAGTATATAAGAATTAAAACTGCCACTCTTTGCATTCAGGCTGCATTTCGTGCCATGAAGACCAGGCAGGCAACTAAAACAACTTTAGCTGCGCAACGCATCCAAGCAACTTTACAGATGTATGTACAAAGAAAATGCTTTTGTAAGAAAAAGGCAGCAACACTGGTGATTCAGTCTGCATATCGAGGCTATAGAGTAAGGGCTCAGTACAAAGCAATTCAAGTTTCAGCAACTGGAATCCAGAGGTGGTACAGAGCTTGCCATGGGACCCATTTACAGAGAGTACAATATCTTGATCAAAGACAAGCTGCAATAACTATTCAAGCAGCTTTCCGAGGAATGGTTGCAAGAAGGTTAGCAAAGCAAAAGCGTGCTGCAAGAAAGATTCAATCTTTTCTTCATATGGCTGTGTATCGTCGAAATTTAATTAAGCTCAAAGCAGCAGCTGTTATTTTGCAATCTTATTATCGGATGCATAGGAACAAAAGACAGTATTTGATGTACAGAAAATCTGCATTGATTCTACAGCAGCACTTTAGGTCTTATTTGGCCACGAAACACCAAAGAGAAGTTTTCCAACAAGCTCAGAGAAGCAACATCATTGTGCAAACAGTAATCACGAGGTTTATCGAAGATAAACAACTCTCAAATATGAAGGCCAGCACGATCATAATCCAGGTATTCATTTATATCAAATACTATATATCGAATACATTACTGGTTTTAATATTCCTGGATCTCACACTATTGAAACATATTTGTGTAATCAAGAGAGAATATACATGAACACATGACTTTAGTGGCCCTGAGAGCTGTGTGAAGTCCCTTGAGATTTACTTAGTATTGCTCTATGGTTGGCAGAAAGCATCAATATAGCAGCAGCTGCCGTACCTTTTTCCCCAGGCTTGAGCAACCTTCCTTCACAACACAACACACTGCTGGCCCCATTAGATAGAAGATACCAACGTGAGTTGCCTGAACCATAATGCCAGGCTATAAGTGTTTTTTTTTAATGATTTACACTCTTATAAATGCAATATACATTATAAGTGCTTAGTTGATTTTGGCTTTCTTGCTATCATCTTTATTCTTGTTTGAGGGGAGGATTTAGAAACCACAAAGTATATGAAGTTTGTAAACAAATTGTGAAGTTAGTTTTCCTTAGTAATCGCTGCAGTTAGCTAATTGTGCCAAGATGTAGCCCTTTGGGTTTGATTCCAAGATCAAGACTTTAAATATTTGTATTGATAGTACTAAAAAAGCCCACAGTGTGTGCTGAGGAATAAATTCTTTTCATACCAATGAAAAAAGCAAGCTCAAACATAGGCCATTTTACATGATTTTATAAGAGAACATTGGGCTATATTATTCATCATCACTTGCTAGACTGGTCTGAATATGCCATGTACTTGGAATAAAATACTTATTTTCTATTTCCATATGACAAAAATGTTTTTCTCGTGCAAAATAAATGTTTAAAAAGAAAGATATCTCATCGTTGTAAACCTTCTATGAGCCCTGGCTAATAATAGCTGTAATGTTTGTCTAATTCATATACATCTGTACAAAGAGAAGTTCAAAAATAGTGCGCCATTGGTGGAAGAATCTAGACATATATGGCGCACCACTATTTTTATACACAAGATAAGTATATGAAATAGACAAACATAGCTATTGTCATTAATTAGCCGGGACTCATGGGTTTGCAGTGATGAGATCTTTTTCAACAAATAAATTTATTTTGCACAAGAAAATAGAAAGTGAGTATTTTTCTCCAAGGACAAGCAGGATGGCAGTCCTCACACATAAATGACATCAGATGGAGCCCAGCATGTCAAACTTATGTCAGTTTCTAGAACTTTTACTGAGCCTTTCTGAGCATGCTCTGCATGCATTATACTATATATTCATATGGGGTCCCCTCAGTCTCTTCTTTTCCACAGAGCTTTATATGTCGCAGCAAGAGAGATTCTTTCTCATCTTTTTTTAACTTCTTAGGAAGCTCTGCTTTCTCAATGTTTTTTTTTTTTGTTTGTTTTTTTTACAATCGATGTGGGATCTCTTCTGGTTCTCCCTTTATCGACTTAGCCAAGTTTTTGGGCATTTTGGGTATGTTTTCTTTCACAGTAATCTCCCCAGGTGGCAGTGCATTCAGTGTCTGCCAATCATCGTAGGCTGTCACCATCAAGTTCAAGTTTGCATCCCATTTATTTCAAGTCAACATGTCTGCATTTAAGCCATGCCCCTGATACTCGAGGACTGTCTGTCATAGACCCCATGATCAATGTATTCTCTACCTGGGGGCACATAATGTCTGGGGTTGCAGCAAGTATGACCCCCTAAAGGGTATAAAATCCAGCTTGACAGGATGGCGTGACTCATCGGCCTGGAGAAGACCGGCGTGTCTGAGGCATCTGCATTGAGGAGCCACACCAACGCACATTGAGCCATTGACATCAGTGGGACCTTATGTTCGGTTGGCATCAGTGACTGCTATGGATGCTGGAAACAGACCATTGTCTGCCTCCCCCAGGTTGAAACTAGGTATAACAATACTAAGGGCAATTTAAAGTACAACTCCCTATATCACTGTGTCAACATATAACAAAAAATAGAGAGACATTTAGCATCAATTTAATATTTTATTAATATAGAAAAACCCCCCGTTTTTTATAACCCTACATAGACAACTTAAAACTAAGCTAGCACATTCATCCACATACAACACAATAAAAACATTGCATGAAGTTTGAAAAATTAATGCATAAATGTTTTTCATGTTTGTGTAATTATACATTCAATATTTTAAATACAAATATGCAAAAATCACATATATCATAATTCAACAAGTTTAGAATTCATCTGTAATAGGTCCGACAAAAGATATCTTCGTTTCGCCTCTGTTATCTTGAGGCTTCCTCAGGGACTATTTTAATAGCGTTATACTTGCAGTCATGCACTGCAAAAAATAACAAAGCCATTATAAATCTTAATAGATAATGTATCATAATATACTAACTCACACCTAAATATTCCAATCTTGTATCAACATAATGATTCCTACCAGTATTAAAAAATGTGTTTTTAATTAACATTTTATGATGAAAATTTTTAATAAATATAATAAATCAACTCATACACTGAACTGGCCCTATAAAGCTCCCACCATCTACCTAAACAAACCCTATCCCTATACGCACTACTCTTAAACGGCTTCACATCCTGCGTTCAAGCCACAGGCTACAATTACCACAGCCTCATATCCACAAGTTCAAACAAAACTTCAAATGCTAAAACACTCTCATTGTTAACTTGTTTCCATTAGAATCCAACTCACATTGCCATGTTCAATTCACTGCAGCCAAATTCGGACACCCGAATGTTGTAACATATCTATAAGAAGGTATTGTCGAAAGCTGGATAATTCAAAACTGCCGTTCCTGTGGCATACATTCTTCAATTTATAATACAATTGCGCTTTCTCTTGACGACAAAGCAAAAAAATTATTTTTGCCACATCAACCGGCCCACATATTCAAACTGTCATGACGCTATAATGATATAAAACCAAAGCATTAAAACCAACCTCAACAAGATGTTACTTTCATAACTTACTAGAACATAATACCGCCACCATTATCCCGTACTCACATTTCCTCGGAAGTGACGTCGATCAACGTCATCCACAGCAATACAAATTTCAAAACATTGAACAACTTTATATAGAAGACACCATTCCCTCTTCACAAATCACAATGCATCATTCCTACCACCTCACGTGGAAAAAACCTTGCATAATTAGTAGAAAAAGACCATAGATAATCCTAATCAAAGAATACTAATTAGAAAAAAGCATTCCACTCAATAGGTCCATTCAACCCATTCGGACTCACGGTGTGCCAACTAAAAATAAAACGCTGTTCTGTTTTTCTCAATAATGTTGACAAATCACCTCCATACTTAAGCGTGATCTGTTTGATCACGAAGAACCGTATATCCTCCACAACATGATTTTTTTCTACCCAGTGATTTACTAACGGAGCATGTTCACGGAACGATTTTATCCGACTTCGATGTTCGATGATACGGTGACGTATCTGTCTTACTGTCTGTCCAATGTAAATTAAATTACATGGGCAGACAATTGCATAAATCACCCCACTTGTATTACAATCAAACACTTGGGGGATGCGGTAAGGATATTTTAAATGCGGATGATCAAAAAACTGACATTGCAGCGTGAGAGAGCACACCGAACAAGATCCGCATGGAACCTGTCCATGAGGGGAGTTTAAATCTTCAACTGCTTGATGACCTTTCAATTTATCATACAGTGAGTGGCGCTTTTTGATGGCGAATATAGGTTTATCTATAAAACAAGGTAATGAAGACAAAACGTGCCAATGAGTACGAATGACTTCTTTAATTTGATTGACTTTGGAGGAGAATGGGATAGTGCATATGAGCCTAGTAGGTGGTTCCTTTGGTGAATAAATCAATAAATTATCCCGATTGGCATACAATGCACGCTTGTATGCTTTTTTAATAACAGACTTCGAATAACCTTGAGCAAGGAATCTCTCCTGCAATTGTGTAGCCTGAATCTTGAATTCTGCAGTGGAGGTACATAAATGCCTATACCGGAGGAACTGGCCCACCGGTATATTGTCCTTTAACTGTTTCGGGTGGAAACTCTGGTAGTGCAATAGGGTATTTCTGTCCGTGCTTTTCCTATGGACACTCGTCATCAATTTCCCATTATAGATCTGTACCCTCATATCCAAAAACACAATGGATTGATTATGCTTAGTAAACGTAAATTCTAAATGCGGATCACAAGAGTTTAAAAATTGCATAAACAGATCTAATTCACTACTCCCCCCACTCCAAACAAAAAATAGGTCGTCATTCTAATTAGTATTCTTTGATTAGGATTATCTATGGTCTTTTTCTACTAATTATGCAAGGTTTTTTCCACGTGAGGTGGTAGGAATGATGCATTGTGATTTGTGAAGAGGGAATGGTGTCCTCTATATAAAGTTGTTCAATGTTTTGAAATTTGTATTGCTGTGGGTGACGTTGATCGACGTCACTTCCGAGGAAATGTGAGTACGGGATAATGGTGGCGGTATTATGTTCTAGTAAGTTATGAAAGTAACATCTTGTTGAGGTTGGTTTTAATGCTTTGGTTTTATATCATTACAGCGTCATGACAGTTTGAATATGTGGGCCGGTTGATGTGGCAAAAATAATTTTTTTGCTTTGTCGTCAAGAGAAAGCGCAATTGTATTATAAATTGAAGAATGTATGCCACAGGAACGGCAGTTTTGAATTATCCAGCTTTCGACAATACCTTCTTATAGATATGTTACAACATTCGGGTGTCCGAATTTGGCTGCAGTGAATTGAACATGGCAATGTGAGTTGGATTCTAATGGAAACAAGTTAACAATGAGAGTGTTTTAGCATTTGAAGTTTTGTTTGAACTTGTGGATATGAGGCTGTGGTAATTGTAGCCTGTGGCTTGAACGCAGGATGTGAAGCCGTTTAAGAGTAGTGCGTATAGGGATAGGGTTTGTTTAGGTAGATGGTGGGAGCTTTATAGGGCCAGTTCAGTGTATGAGTTGATTTATTATATTTATTAAAAATTTTCATCATAAAATGTTAATTAAAAACACATTTTTTAATACTGGTAGGAATCATTATGTTGATACAAGATTGGAATATTTAGGTGTGAGTTAGTATATTATGATACATTATCTATTAAGATTTATAATGGCTTTGTTATTTTTTGCAGTGCATGACTGCAAGTATAACGCTATTAAAATAGTCCCTGAGGAAGCCTCAAGATAACAGAGGCGAAACGAAGATATCTTTTGTCGGACCTATTACAGATGAATTCTAAACTTGTTGAATTATGATATATGTGATTTTTGCATATTTGTATTTAAAATATTGAATGTATAATTACACAAACATGAAAGAAACATTTATGCATTAATTTTTCAAACTTCATGCAATGTTTTTATTGTGTTGTATGTGGATGAATGTGCTAGCTTAGTTTTAAGTTCCCCCAGGTTGAAGACAGATTCATCATCTTCAGTCTCTGCACCAGGGAAGAACTAATCCAAGCATTGAGGGAAGTTGTATAAGCATCTGCATCAGTCCCTGTCAATACATGGTGCAGGGCATAGGGATGCAACAGCTTCTGCTGTAAATGCCCCCAAAGCAACCCCATGGGTAGGAAAGCCAACTCTTTATTGATACCCGGGGTACATGATGGTCTCCACTGGTTCGATGCCCACCACCAGTCCCCCCTCTGTTCCAAATAGGATGTAATTACACCGCTTGGGTCCCAGTAAGTCATGGGGTCAGCGCTCTTCGAGGAGGAGGTGGAAAGGAGCATTCTGCTGGCTGTGGAGAAGGTAGTGCGGAACCTTGGTGCTGGGGAACTGACGGCACCAAGACTGGCACTGACCCTCCTTGAAACAGTATTGGAATCCCTGCATATGCTCATCAGTGTTACAGGTGCAGCCTGTGTCTGTTCCTCGGCCAGCATCAATATCTGGTGGGCCACCTGGGGCACCACCTGCCAATCTGGTGCTTGTCCACTGTTCCTTGGAGGAGGAAGCTCAGCTGGGGACTATGGCAAGTTGAGTCAGTATATACTGCTGGCTAGAGATCGAGCACCTAGGGCCCCGTTCCCTCCTTCGGGTAGTGAGGATGAGGGCTTGTATGATACCTGGGAGGATGACTTCTCCGATGTTTCTGACGATGTGTGTGATGGTTTCCCCTTGGAACCTTCTCTTCATGACAATAGAAGGAAGTCTCCAGAAAACCTTTCCTTTGCAGGATTTGTCCATGTGATAGCTGTGGCTATCCCATTTCAGTTACGGATTGAGGCGCATACCCGGCACAAGATGCTGGATATCCTCCAGTACTTGGAGCCTTTCAAGGAAGATCATGACAGTCCCAGTACATGAGATCCTTGTGAAGTTACTGATGAGTATATGGGAACACCCCCTCTCAGTTCCTCCGATCAATAGGAAGGTGGACGCAATTTATTTCATCCACAAGGCTCTCAGATTTGACAAGCATCAGCTACCTGACCAGTCTGTGGTGGTTGACTCCACTCTCAAAAAGGCCAAGCACGTTCAGACCCATTCCTTGGCGCCTTCGGTGAAGGATCAGAGGACCATGGATGCTCTTGGTAGGAAAGTCTTTCAGGGCGCTATGCTTATTGCCTCCATAGCGGCCTACCAGCTGTACATGAGCCAATATATGCGGGACATACTGAAGCAAGTGCAGGATATGGACGAGTAGCTGCTTCAGGAGCAGCAGGACACATTTCAGTTGCTGGTGTATAAGGGTCTGGGGTGTGGAATTACAGGGTCAGGTCGATCTACAATGTTTTTGAGACATCATTGAAGGTCTGTGCCCCTGGGATTGGTGCTCATAGACTTGCTTGACTGCAGGTATCCAATCTCTGTCAGGAACTGCAGAGACAACTCAGTGAAATGCTAGGTACTGGAGAGAATATCTTCAGAGATGAGGTGAAAGACACATTGGCTCAAAAGTGGGAGTACCATGCAACACTCCAGCTCCCCACCGGCACCCAGGACCCATCCTTCTCTGCGAGGAAATCTTCGAGGTCTGGCCAGAGGAAGTCTATCTTCTGCCCAAGGAAATACTACCCTCTGCCACCTTGATCCTGGCAGCAGCAATAGGGAACCTCGAAGCGCCAGCTAGCATCCCCGTCAACTCCTGAGACGGGGTTATGACTGGATCTTGGGGAACATAGCCAAGTCTGCCATACCCAAGATGATGGGTTCCCCAATCAAAGGTGAGGCTGCCGTTCTACGTGAGCTGGTGGCCCAGTATAACCTCAGAGTAGTGAGTCTTGTCTATTGTCCACGGAAGGTACAAATTAAACCTTTTGAGAACACCGCCTAATTGCTCTCAGAGTCTACATTGAGGACCAGGTAGTGCATCAAGTAGTACTCATCTCTTTGCTCTCCTTCCTCTTATTGGCTAAGGTGGTTGAGCCCGTTCCACCAGTGTGGGGGGAGGGGGGGATTTTATTCCTGTTACTTCCTGATTCCTAAGAAAACAGGAGGACTCCATCCCATCCTAGACCCAAGGCCTCGAACAATTTTCTCAGAAGACAAAATTTCAAGATCCCCCTTGTTGCAAAAGGGAAATGGCTATGCTCCCTGGATCTGAAAGATTCATACACTCACATCAAGATCTTCCACAATCACAGGAAGTATCTCATATTTGTGGTGGGGCAGCATCACTTCCAGTGACATGTTTTGCTGTTTGGGCTAGAGTCAGCCCACTTGTTTTCACAAAATGCCTGACCAAGGTGGTGGTGCATCTTTGAAGACTGGGAGCCCATGTTTTCCCTTACCTGGGTGATTGAATGGTCAAGAATACTTCTTGGGCAGGGGCCGAGGTGTCCATTCGCTCGACCATCCAGGTGCTGGCATCACTAGGGTTCATCAACTATCCCAAGTCCTATCTCTATACTTATCAAGGCCGTCGCCCTTATAACTTCTCATGGGTTCGGATCTGCCCGTCCGACATTGGCCATGTTTCGGCACCATGTGCCTGCTTCAGGGACTGCGGGAGAATTTGCCACTGTGTCCAAAACCGGGTTCACAGTATCGATATCACTTTTTAATGTTCCGTATATAAAGTGAGCGACGCCTTCCGTTCTTGTCTTGCCGAAACATGGCCAATGTCGGACGGGCAGATCCGAACCCATGAGAAGTAATAAGGGCGGCGGCCTTGATAAGTATATAATAATAAGAAAGCACAGTGGGTCGGATAAGCAGCCGGGGAGAAGGGGTTTCATGAATAAATATTAGAAAAATAATAAAAAAGGAGACATTTTGTAAAATAATAAAGAATAATAGACGGGGGCGAACAAAAAGGATAACTGCAAATCGGTTATCCTTACATTAAGCCTCCGTACAAAAACCACTGAGCAAGGTTTTCCCTTGAAATCAGCAAAAGTTGGAGAATTGTGTAAGAAGGGAAAGAGGTTTGTTGGTGATTACTGATGCAATTAATAGCAGTGGCTATTCCCTAAGTATAATTGATTAATAGCCATTAATGGACTTCTCCTCCAAGAACTTATCCAAACCTTTTTTGAACCCAGCTACACCAACTGCACTAACCACATCCTCTGGCAACAAATTCCAGAGCTTTATTGTGCGTTGAATGAAAAAGAATTTTCTCCGATTAGTCTTAAATGTGCTACTTGCTAACTTCATGGAATGCCCCCTAGTCCTTCTATTATTCGAAAGTGTAAATAACAGAGTCACATCTACTCGTTCAAGACCTCTCATGATCTTAAAGACCTCTATCATATCCCCCCTCAGCCGTCTCTTCTCCAAGCTGAACTGCCCTAACCTCTTCAGCCTTTCCTCATAGGGGAGCTGTTCCATTCCCCTTATCAGTTTGGTTACCCTTCTCTGTACCTTCTCCATCGCAACTATATCTTTTTTGAGATGCGGTGACCAGAACTGTACACAGTATTCAAGGTGCAGTCTCACCATGGAGCGATACAGAGGCATTATGACATTTTCCGTACTATTAACCATTCCCTTCCTAATAATTCCTAACATTCTATTTGCTTTTTTGACTGCTGCAGCACACTGAGCCGACAATTTTAAAGTATTATCCACTATGATGCCTAGATCTTTTTCCTGGGTGGTAGCTCCTAATATGGAACCCAACATCGTGTAACTACAGCAAGAGTTATTTTTCCCTATATGCAACACCTTGCACTTGTCCACATTAAATTTCATCTGTCATTTGGATGCCCAATATTCCAGTCTTGCAAGGTCCTCCTGTAATGTATCACAGTCTGCTTGTGATTTAACTACTCTGAATAATTTTGTATCATCCACAAATTTGATAACCTCACTCGTCGTATTCCTTTCCAGATCATTTATATATATATTGAAAAGCACCGGTCCAAGTACAGATCCCTGAGGCACTCCACTGTTTACCCTTTTCCACTGAGAAAATTGACCATTTAATCCTACTCTGTTTCCTGTCTTTTAACCAGTTTGTAATCCACCAAAGGACATCGCCTCCTATCCCGTGACTTTTTAGTTTTCGTAGAAGCCTCTCATGAGGGACTTTGTCAAACGCCTTCTGAAAATCCAAATACACTACATCTACCGGTTCACCTTTATCCACATGTTTATTAACCCCTTCAAAAAAATGAAGCAGATTTGTTAGGCAAGACTTCCCTTGGGTAAACCCATGTTGACTGTGTCCCATTAAATCATGTCTTTCTATATGCTCTACAATTTTGATCTTGAGAATAGTTTCCACTATTTTTCCCGGCACTGAAGTCAGGCTCACTGGTCTATAGTTACCCGGATCGTCCCTGGAGACTTTTTTAAATATTGGGGTTACATTGGCCACCCTCCAGTCTTCAGGTACAATGGATGATTTTAATGATAGGTTACAAATTTTAACTAATAGATCAGAAATTTCATTTTTTAGTTCCTTCAGAACCCTAGGATGCATGCCGTCCGGTCCAGGTGATTTGCTACTCTTTAGTTTGTCTATCTGGCCTACTACATCTTCCAGGTTCACAGTGATTTCGTTCAGTTCGTCTGACTCATCACCCCTGAAAACCATCTCTGGAACTGGTATCTCCCCAACATCCTCATTAGTAAACATGGAGGCAAAGAATTCATTTAGTCTTTCTGCAATGGCCTTATCTTCCCTAAGAGCTCCTTTAACCCCTCTGTCATCTAATGGTCCAGCTGTCTCCCTCACAGGTTTCTTCATTTGGATATATTTTAAAACGTTTTTATTATGAGTTTTTGCCTCTATGGCCAACTTCATTTCAAATTGTCTCTTCGCCTGTCTTATCAATGTTTTACACTTACCTTGACAATGCTTATGTTTTATCCTATTTTCTTCAGATGGATTCTTCTTCCAATTTTTGAAGGATGTTTTTTTGGCTAAAATAGCTTCTTTCACCTCACCTTTTAACCATGACGGTAATTGTTTTGCCTTCCTTCCACCTTTCTTAATGCGCCAAATGCCTATGGACTGCGACTCTAGGATTGTATTTTTAAACAATGTCCAAGCCTGTTGAACACTTTTAACCTTTGCAGCTGCACCTTTCAGTTTTTTTCTAACTATTTTCCTCATTTTATCAAAGTTTCCCTTTTTAAAATTTAGTGTTAGAGCTGCAGATTTACTTATTGTCCCCCTTCCAGTTATTAGTTTAAATTTGATCATGTTATGATCACTGTTGCCAAGTGGCCCCACCACCGTTACTTCTCTCACCATATCTTGCGTTCCACTAAGAATTAAATCTAAAATAGTTCCTCTCTTGTTGGTTCCTGAACCAATTGCTCCATGGAGCAATCATTTATTACATCCAGGTACTTTATGTCTCTAGCAAGTCCTGATGTTACATTTACCCAGTCAATATTGGGGTAATTGAAATCTCCCATTATTATTGCACTGCCAAATTGGTTTGCTTCCCTGATTTCTCTTAGCATTTCATCATCTGTCTGACCATTTTGTCCAGGTGGATGGTAGTATACTCCTGTCACTATACTCTTTCCCAACACACATGAGATTTCTACCCAAAATGATTCTACTGAGCATTTACTCTCTTGTATGATCTTTATCCTGTTGGATTCTATACCCTCCCGGACATAAAGTGCCACACCCCCACCAAGTTGATCCTCCCTATCATTGCAATATAATTTGTACCCTGATATAGCACTGTCCCATTGGTTATCCTCCTTCCACCAAGTCTCTGTGATGCCAATTATGTCAATCTCATCATTTGCTGCTTTACACTCTAACTCTCCCATCTTACTTCTGGCATTGGCATACAGACATTTCAAAGTGTGGTTTTTGCTTGTTCTAACAACCTGCTTTTCAGTTGTTTGGGATAATTCAGAAATCATTAGCTTTGGTGATTTTTTTTTACATATAGGCATATGAACTATGTTTGCTTTTAGTGGAACCTCTCTGTTGGGATGCCCTAACTCTCCTGTTTCATTAGTATCCTTCAAGGATACATTTTTCCGAACCATGCACTGCTGAGTGACTGTCGGCTTTCCCCCTTGTTCTAGTTTAAAAGCTGCTCTATCTCCTTTTTGAGAGTTAGTGCCAGCAGCTTTGTTCCACTCTGGTTAAGATGAAGCCCATCCTTTCGGAAAAGTCTCCCCTTTCCCCAAAAGTTTCCCCAATTCCTTACAAAGCTGAATCCCTCTTCCCTACACCATCGTCTCATCCACGCATTGAAACTCTGGAGCTCTGCCTGCCTCTGGGGACCTGCACGTGGAACAGAAAGCATTTCAGAAAATGCCACCCTGGGGGTTCTGGATTTCAGCTTCCTACCTAAAATCCTAAATTTGGCTTCCAGAACCTCTCTCCCACATTTTCCTATGTCGTTGGTGCCCACATGTACCACGACAGCTGGCTCCTCCCCATCACTGTCTATAATCCTATCTAGGTGACGCGTGAGGTCTGCCACCTTCGCACCAGGCAGGCAAGTTACCAGGCGGTCCTCACGTCCACCAGCCACCCTGCTATCTACATTTCTAATAATCGAATCACCAACTATGATGGCGGGCCTAACCCTTCCCTCCTGGGCAGTTGCCCTGGGAGATTTGTCCTCAGTGCGAGAGATTAGGAGAGCCAATCAGTAAGAAAAGCAGGTGTGTGAATTTTGAATATGCTCCTTGAGCTTCAGAACTCCAAGCTTCTCTGCTCCTGTTGTCTTTGGCTGGACCAGGATGCACCACCAGTGGATCAGGTACAGTGGCCTTCAGCAGTATCTAGTTTCCAGCAGTAGCCAATCTAGATCACAAGTATCTGGCAAGATCCCAAACAGTAAATAGATCCCATGTTGCTATCAGGCAAGGATAAGTAATGTCTATTTCTCCTAGGACAAGCAGGGTGGTAGTCCTCATAAGTGGGTGACATCTGATCTAGAAACTTTGACTGATACACTTAGCATGCCCAGCATGCTACTACCCTCTCATCCACGTGTGGTCCCTCTTCAGTCTCTTCTTTACCATGGAGCTATCATCTCGCAGATGTGGAGCTTATGCTGGGTTTTTCTCTGGAAAACTGCCACATTCGAGTTTCTCGGTTTTTTTTCCTCGCCGGGACCCTCTATTCTTCCTGGCCTTAGTTAGAGGGCATCAAGGTAAGTTCCCCGTTCTTTGCAGTCCATTACCGATGGTGCTGTCTACCGTTGGCCGCCAGCCATCAACCGCTCGTCGGTTAGTTTCTTCTATGACATATTCTGGTTTATGCCGATGCCCCTGTTCTGTCGTCTTCTCCACCGGTTCCCCAGGTCGAATTAGATGTTGGATCAGCTTCTTTCCGTTTCTTCCCATTCTAGGCCTGGGTCGTCGCCATCTTCCTCGATGCCGGGGAAAGTCCTGGCCAAGAATTATGAGAAGTTGAAACACCAGCATTGGTCACAGTCTTCTCACGACTCCAAGCTTGGGAAGGCACAGGCATCAGCCGAAATGCCCCCGAAGTAGCCCCCTGCAGAGGAGGTGTTGCCCTCCATTGGTCCCCACCGATTCTGTTGCCGGGCACCAGTGCACACAGGTCATGCCGCCGCCTCCTCAAGCTGTCCTGTTATCGGCAGCATTTGAGGAGGAGTTGGAGCGCCGAGTGCAGTTGTAGGTTGACCAAGCCCTACAAGGTATTGAGCCACTGGCCCCCTCGGGGCCACCACCTCCACCGGAGCCTAAGTCGTCAGTGCAGGCACCGTTGCTGGAGTGGTTGGACTTGCTCCTCTGAGCACTGCCATTGCAGCCTTTGCCTGTGTCCTGGAGACTTTCACTGCCATGGGAGACACCAGTGCAACCTCAATCGTACACCATTCCCATCAGAGATTCCTCTGAGGGAGGGCCGTTGGGACCGGTGATTCTATTCCACAGCCAACTCCGTGGCCAGCATTGCCCGGGCTGCCAGGTCCATCGATGCCACTGGTGCCCTCGGGGCTCTCTGTGCCCAGCCCCAAGAGTGCAAGTAAGGCTCCTCCACTGGTGTGTCTGGGCAATCTTGAGTGTTGACTATGCCCCTTATGACTTTGTGGAGTCGAGGCTTCCATATCCTCGGATGATTCCAAGGATCTGCCCTCTGAGCCATCTCCTCCAGAGGACTACCATCCTGCTTGTCCTAGGAGAAACCAGAGTTGCTTACCTGTAACAGATGTTCTCCTAGGATAGCAGGATGTTAGTCCTCAGGAAATCTGCCTGCCACCCTGCAGAGTTGGGTTTTTTCCAAGTTTATTTTATTTTTGGTAATTCTATATTACGAGACTGAAGAGGGACCCTGCATGGATGCTTGGATAGTGGCATGCTCAGTGTGCTGGGCTCCATCTAATGATATCACCCACTTGTGAGGACTAACTTCCTGCTGTCCTAGAACACCTGTTACAAGTAAACAACCCTGCTTTCTTATTTTTTTTTTTTTGTCTGCTTGGTTAATAACAGATTATGGACTTTACGTCCAGGAATTTGTGTTTGGTTTTTTTTAAACCCCGTTATTTATTTATTTATTTATTTTTGGTTTTTATATACCGAATGTTCCTGTATAATATACATATCACACCGGTTTACAAACCGGTGTGATATGTATATTATATTATTTTTATGTATATTATATTATATATATATCAATATATTATATATTGATATGTATATTATATTATTTTTCACATATCACCGGTGTGATATGTGAAAAAATGTGGTTCAGGTAGTTAGTTACACTAACTACCTGAACCACATCCTCCGGTAATGAATTCTAAAGCTTAATAGTGCATTTCTGAGACCTGGTGGAAGGAGAACAACCAATTAATTGGCATCTCAGAGACCTGGTGGAAGGAGGATAACCAATGGGACACTGCTATATCAGGGTACAAATTATATTGCAATGATATGAAGGCTTCTAAGAAAACTAAAAAGTCATGGGATAGGAGGTGATGTCCTATCATGGATTATAAGCTGGTTAAAAGACACGAAACAGAGAGTAGGATTAAATGGTCAGTTTTCTCAGTGGAAAAGGGTAAACAGTGGAGTACCTCAGAGATCTGTACTTGGATCTGTGCTTTCCAATATATTTATAAATGATCTGGAAAGGAATGCAACAAGTGACATTATCAAATTTGCAGATGATACAAAATTATTCAGAGTAGTTAAATAAGAAGCGATTGTGATAAATTGCAGGAGGACCTTGCCAACTGGAAGTTTGGGCATCTAAATGGCAGATGAAATTTAATGTGGACAAGTGCAATGTGTTGCATATAGGGAAAAATATCCCATGCTGTAGTTACACGATGTTAGGTTCCATATTCGGAGATACCACCCAGAAAAAATATCTAGGCATCTTAGTGGATAATACATTGAAATGGTCAGCTCAGTGTGCTGCAGCAGTCAAAAAAGCAAACAAAATATTAGGAATTATTAGGAAGGGAATGGTGAATAAAACGGAAAATGTCATAATGCCTCTGTATCACTCCATGGTGAGACTGCACCTTGAATACTGTGTACAATTCTGGTCACCGCATCTCAAAAACTATATAGTTGCACTGGAGAAGGTACAGAGAAGGGCAACCAAAATGATAAAGGGGATGGAACAGCTCCCTTATGGGGAAAGGCTAAAGAGGTTAGGGATCTTCAGCTTGGAGAAGAGAAGGCTAAGGCAGGATATAGAGGTCTTTAAAATCATGAGAGGACTAGAATGGGTAGATGTGAATCAGTCATTTACTCTTTCATATAATAGAAGGACTAGGGGACACGCCATGAAGTTAGCAAGTAGCACATTTAAAACTAATCGGAGAAAATTATTTTTCACTCAATGCACAATTAAGCTCTGGAATTTGTTGCCAGAGGATATGGTTAGTGCATTTAGTGTAGCTGGGTTTAAAAAAGGTTTGGATACGTTCTTGGAGGAGAAGTCCATTAACTGCTATTAATCAAGTTGACTTAGGGAATAGCCACTGCTATTACTGGCATCAGTAGCATGTGATCTGTTTAGTGTTTGGGTACTTGCCAGGTACTTGTAGCCTGGTTTGGACACTGTTGGAAATAGGATGCTGGGCTTAATGAACCCTTGGCCTGACCCGGTCTGTCAATTTCTTATGTTCTTATGCGTTGGCATTGTTAACCAAGTCAACTAAAATCTATTACTATCCCTGGGAGGGACTAACAGAAAATAGATGTAGTTTAGGGCATCTGCCAAGTTCTTGTGACCTGGATTGGCCACTATCGGAGATAGAATGCTGGGCTCAATGGACCTTGGAGTGACCCTGTACGGCATTTATGTTCTTATAGCTGTTGAATTAGCTTTTATTTTTTTTCTTTTTTCAAATTTTTGAACAATTACCAGGATAACTTCCTTACAGAAAATACAGTGTCATTTAAGGTATATAATTACTCTTATACATATGTATTCCATTTCATATATATCATTTTCTGACATTTAAATTATAAGTAAAAATAAATTAGAAATTGGGAGGCAGAAGCAGCTATCTCTACAAGAAAAATAATAAACTATTGATAAGCACGCCTTGGGTACTGCTTCTTTTAATACTTTTTAACCTATTTCCTTTGAGATAATTAGCTTTAGTTTCCTCACATGTAGAGAATAGTGAATAGCTCCAACTTTGAATATTGTTATAATTTCATAGTTGCTTAGGTTGAAAGAGGACCAGGAGTTCATATAGATCAAGATTCTTAAGTGCCTATGCTTAACAGCTCTCTAGTATTCCAGAGAAAGTAAAATAAAAAAAAAAACCAACTTTGCATTCATAACCTGTTCTGTAATAGTGAAAAAATTCTTGATTTCAAATATGGCAGTTGCTTCAGCCTTTTAACTAAGGTCAAGCATAATTAAAGTGCTTCTGTCTATTTCCTTTTTCTTATATTGTAAAACAGATGAAAGCTGAGAGGATATTTCGGTTTACATCTGCTGCATATCATCATCTATGTGCTCTCAAAATTCAAAGAAAGTACAGAGTTCACCTAGCACTGAAACATGCACATAAACATATCAATATGGTTATCTATATTCAGGTAAGAACAGATGTAATATGGCTTTAATCCAATTTCATAAACTACAGCTATAGCTTTTGTAAAAAAAAAAAAAAATGCAGTCTCCCAATATCGTTTGTTGAATTAATGGCAATGTATTCATCTCTAGGTAGTGTGTGAGGTGGATTTATTTTTTAATGGCAATATTTGATTCAAAAGCTTTTTAAAAAAAAAAAAAAAAGCTAAAATGTAATCTGAGAATAACTGGTTTCATTAATTGCCATTTGCTTATCCTGCTTTACCAATCAAGATGAATTGGTTAGGCCTTCTTACTTGCAAACAGAGACATACAAGTTTTCTGTGTCAGCACTCACAGTATATGAGCTTGTGCAGCAGCAAACCTTATCAGCAAGTACAGACCTATCTGAATGTGTGTAATTGATGGGCTCCTGTTTGATGGTCCTTTGGAGGTCCTGGTAGAGCCCAGAAAGTAGACTCAGATAGCCACAGAGTTCCTGAGTCTGTGAAATTTTCCTCTTGGGGCTGTAGTCTATTGGGGGGGGGGTGGGGTTTCCACCTCCCTCCATCTCAGCTTCCTCCAATATTGTAGGCTCTGGCCCTGTTCCTTTTCTGTTTAAAGGACCAATTGCTTGGGCCAATTTAGATTCCAATGACTGCTGCAGGGGAGAGGGAAGCATGGAGGGCTGATGAAAGTGCCACACATATGAGGTCTATCACCATAATTCCTCTATGTGCCCATTGTGTTAGTATGCAGCAGCTACGGGTGGGTGAAGAATGGAACTGCCTACATACCATAGCACCCCTGTTTTTATGTATTGTATTCATTGCACCCCTGTTTTTATGTAAACCGACATGATGTGAACGCTTCATGAATGCCGATATAAAAATACCTTAAATAAATAAATACCAATGTTCCCCAGTGCAGGAGATCAGGGGTCAGAGCTCAGACTGCTGGGGCAGGAGGGACCACCCAGAGACAATTTTCTTTTGGAGGATGCCACCATTTCCTAGCAACCAGACAGATTAATTCAGAATCAGTGGGTTATACACCTCTACCAGCAGATGGAGAAGGAGCAAAACTGATGTCACAATATATATACTCCTTCAATGACATCAGTCTGCCAGTATTCTTCATCTCCAGCAGATGTTGGACTTGCATCTCCCTACTGGGGATTGCTTCAGATTTTAGAAGGAGAAATAAAAGAAATATTTTAGTGTCCAGTCCAGTCAGATGAATCCAGATCGAGGGGGTTATGCACCTCTACCAGCAGATGGAGATGGAGCAAACTGACCTCACAGTATTTTTTTTACTGTATTAAAAATACATATGTATTAGAAATATTTATAAAAAATGATTAACATACAATACATATTATTCATACAAAAAAGTTTTCATACAAAAATGAGTTTGTATGAAAACTTTTTTGTATGAATATGTATTGTATGTTAAACATTTTTTATAAATATTTCTAATACATATATGTATTTTTAATATAGTAAAACAAAAATTTTTTTTGTAATTTCCAACATTATAAAACTACATAGGTGCTTTTTCCTTCCCCTTTTTAGGGATTTTTTTTGTTTATACTAAGCACTAGCTAGGTACACATTGCTAGGTACACACACCCTCCCCTGATTTCACTAATCCTGTTTCTTCCCAGCCAGATATGGACTTGGGTCAAGTTGGCTAAGGTGGGGCACCTGAATTTGGAATTCCCCTAATTGGTTCTTCAGCAGGGGTTGGTATCTCAATGAGTACGCCTCAAGTGCCTCCGGGATTGGATCCTTCTACATTTTTATGGGTAGAGTTTGTCCAGGGTTTGCAATCCTTTATCCAGGTACAATCTTCAGCCATCTCTAGCATTCATAGAGCAGTTCGCAGGTAGGATCCTGGCCGGTATCTACTGTTAAGCACCGGAATACTCCTAGAGCGGCAGCGGGACTTCCCAATAGAGGTCCAGATGGCATGGATGATGACACTGATCCTGACTGTCTTGAGGATGGTGAAATTCCTCCAGGATTAGAACTGTTTAGAACTATGCTATGGTTCTTTCATAGAGATGAACTGCCAGCTCTGATATCCCAGACCTTCAAAATGCTCGGAGTTCCTGTGACAGACACTGTATCTGAGCCAAAGAGATGGAGGCCATTCAATAATTGATTAATCTTGATTGGGGGAACCCAGAGGCTAATTACAAAAGGGGTTCCTTGATTCTTCAGTTGCAGGAGAGATTCAAAGTCGTTGGGTATTGATGCTCTCATGCGGAAATGGCCGGAAGACAAGTTGCTGTATGCTTTTCCTCCATGGTCCGTGTTGAGCAGAATGATTCAGAGATTGGCCCAGGAGACCTTGGTATGCGGATCTGCAGCAGTTCCTGATAGACTCACCCCTCCGACGTCCGTCACACAGGAATAAGTAGCGACAGGGAACTGTTCTCCACAAAGATCCGACTCTGTTTTGTCTTACGGTATGGCCCCTGAAAGAGCTCACTTGCTGAAGTGTGGTTACTCTACAGCAGTGATTTCCACCTTGCTAAGAGCAAGAAAGTTCTCCACTTCCTTAACCTATGTCTGGGTTTAGCGAGTATTTGAGGCCTGGTGCGAAGATCGCGATGTTTTTTTCAGTTAAGATCCCGCTCATTTTGGAATTTTTGCAAGATGGATTGAATAAAGGGTTGGCCCTTAATTCCTTAAAGGTGCAAGTAGTGGCCCTTGCTTGTTTCAGGGGTCAAGTGAATGGTGGTCCCTTATCTGCTCATCCAGATGTGGCCTGCTTCTTGAAAGGAGTAAAACATCTTCGTCCTCCCTTGCAATTACCAGTGTCCTTGTGGAGTCTTAATTTGATGTTGGATTTCATAGCGGGCCCAATGTTTAGGCTGATGCGTAACCTTTCTTTGCAGTTACAGACTTTGAAAATGGTGTTTCTGGTGGTGATTTGTTCTGTCAGAATTTCCGAGCTGCTGGTCTTGTCTTGCCGGGAGCCATTCCTCTGAGTGACTCCAGGAGTGAAACAGCTGCGTACTGTTTCTTCTTTTTTGCCAAAAGTGGTCTCAAATTTTCACTTGAATCAGTCCATTTCCTTGCTGTTTCTGGACAGGGAAAGAGATGCGGAGGAGTATCGTCTGTTGCGATCCTTGGATGACAAGAGACATATCCTCAGGTACCTGGCGATTTCTAAGCCTTTCCGGAAGACGGAGAGCCTGCTTTTCCTCCAAGATGGTAGAGAGCAAGGTGACCCAACTTCATGGGCTACAATAACTCGCTGGATTAAGAAGGTACTCACGGCTGCATATGTGGATGCTGAAAAGCCGTTACCTAGTCAGGTTAGGGCTCATTCCACTAGGGCTCAGGCAGTATCATGGGCAGAAGTTAGACTGTTGTCTCCTGACAACATTTGCCAAGGTGCGACATGGTCATCCTTATGCACCTTTTCCAGGTATTGTTATCTGGATGTGCAGGCCAAAGAGGATGCAGCCTTTGCACATGTGGTTTTGACAGGATCATGGGCAGCCTCCCACCCTATTCTGGAGTAGCTTGGGTACATGGTTCTGAATTCATCTATCTGGACTCTTGGAAATAAAAAAAATTACTACTTACCTGATAATTTCCTTTTCCTTAGCCTGGACAGATAAATTCAGCTTTCCACTCTTGGCTGCTGAATAATTATGTTATGATCCTCCTGAGTGGCTACATGCTATAGGGGTTACTGGTGAGTGTTAGTGCATTTCCTAGACTAGTGTTAATACATTTCTTGCCTGAGCTCCGTGTTCCCTTTTGAGTATTGAAATGGTTATCTGTTTTTAATCAAGTTTTTGCTAGTCTGTCTACAGTTGGCTATTGAAGAGAATACTGGCAGGCTGATGTCATTACAGGAGTATATATACTGTGACATCAGGTTTGCTCTGTCTCCATCTGCTGGTAGAGATTCATAACCCACTGGTTCTGAATTCATCTGTCCGGGCTAAGGAAAAGGAAATTATCAGGTAAGTAGTAGTTTCTTATTTTAAATGGCACAGTGAATGCAAGAGACGGGCTTGGACATAGTCTTCCTTAATCTGTGCTTCGTTTGGAAGGCTTCAGGGCTCCTTTGGTGGGGAATTCAGTGCTAGATGTCCTTTTTTTCCCTGGAATTGATACTCCTTTTGCACAAGGCCTGCAGGGCAAGTCTGGGGGACACAAGATGGGCTGATTCAAGAGATCTCCCAAACTCTGCATTCTTTGGGGAATTCAGAGCTCCCCTGAGTGACCTTCTCCCAGAATCTTCAGGACATCCTTTCCTTTGTCCAGTTGGCTGGAGTTTGGGAGAGGGGTCTCAGATAAGGAGGAAGGGAAAATTCAGCAGATACTGAGAAGTCCTCTGGCTGTTTAAAAGAGAGAAGTTAGTCTTTCTCATTTGACAAGTGCTGAAAATCCTTAAGATTTTTGTTCAGCAGATTGAGAATCCAGATTAAAGGGGGATCTCACTCTGGACAGCTGCAGGAATCCTACAAACTCCTTTCCCAATCACAAGACTTGTCCGAAAATTGATTACTGTTGAATGGGAAGTCTCTGATGCTTGTTCAAAGGTTAGGAAAGTGATGAGAGCTTTATCTTCTTCCAGCTGATGTCCAAGATGATTTTTAAGTAAATGATTTATGGGCTCATAAAATAGACACCCTGGTTACCATTGTTGCTCACAAGAGCACAATTCCTGTGGAGGGAAAGCGGATTTTCAAGTATTCTAAGAAAATCGAATCCTTGCTCAAACAAGCCCTTGAGACATTGGTGTTAGCCTTGCAAGCTTCAGTTTGTGAGTGATATATGTGCCTGAGCTCTACTGAGATGGGCACAACTGCTTCTGGATGCCTTGGATGGGGAATTGGAGCTCATACAAGTCAAGTGAGTTGACAAGGGTGGAGCCAGGAGTATCTTTCCTGGCAGACATAGTATGTTTTGGTTAAAGTTAAGGCCATGGCCATGATGATCATAGTTCAGAGACTACTATTGTTGAGGTATTGGTTAGTGATAACATGACAGTCTCATTTTGAGCAAACTGCCCTTCAACAGCATGATTTTTGATGAAAGATCTGGGGGAGGTAAAGCCCCAGAGATTACCAGAGGATAATAATCACAGAGCAACCAAGGGACCTGTGTAGCAACATAGATTTAAAGAATCAAGACCTTACCATCCTGAGCAAAATTACTATTCTTAAAAATCCTGAGACACCACAAAAAGTCAGGCCTTTCATGGAGGGAAAGAAAATTCATGAGATTGGAGCAAGCTTATGTAGAGGAGTCCACTTAGCACAATGAGGACTAGCAGGTCCCCTCTACAGTGATTCCAGTGGATGAAAAACTTGCCAGGTTTTATCTATAGTGGACACACATTACAACAAACCAGTGAGTGCTGAATTTTGTTCAAAATGACTATGCTCTCATGCTGGTCTTTCCCATTTCAGATGCCTTCTTTTTCTCCCCTTGTCAGTTGAAGGCAGCAAGGAAGTATTTATTTATTTATTTATTTAAAATCTTTTCTATGCCATCGTTAAGCGGGTGCCATCACAACGGTTCACAATAAGGCACAAAAACTATGTTGAATATAGTGTCTAGAATTCTAACTCTTAAACAGGTGCCATAAAAAATACTGTAACATTATATCATAATAAATACTGTTTGGTGAGTGTTATAAGTCATGTCTAGTTTTTCTAACTCTGCTAAAAGTTTGGTGTTATTTAACTTTAGTTCTTTCTTGTTTAAGATAAAGGAAAAGATTAGAATATAGGAGAGAAGACACACTTTAAGAAGGAAGGAGTGTGTTTGTGTGGGTTTGCTTGACCGCACCTAACAGTTCCCTGGGTTCTACTCTTGATTCTCTTTGTGGTATGCTTGCTTAAATAGCCATGTTTTTAAATTTTTTCTGAATGTTTTGATGTCTCTTTCCAATCTGATTTCTACCGGCATTGTGTTCCATATTATCGGTCCTGCTAGGGATAGGGATAGTGTTAATCTGGCTGTTTTGACTGACGGAATAGTTAGCAGTGCTTTGTTTGCTGACCTTAGAATTCTGTGGGGGGTATGTAAGCGGAGGGCTGTGTTCAGCCACTCTGCTTTTTCGTCGTGTATTAATTTATGAATGGTGCATAAAGTTTTGTAATGTATTCTTTGTTCAATGGGTAACCAGTGTAATTCTATTAAGGTTTCAGTGATATGTTCTTTTTTACTTTTCCCAGTTAAAATTCTTGCTGCTGAGTTTTGTAGAATCTGTAATGGTCTTATTGTGGTATATGGCAGGCCCAGTAGGAGGGCATTACAATAATCAGTACTGGAAAAGATTAAGGCTTTTAAGACTGATCGGAAGTTGGTGGGCGTTAGTAATGGTTTTAATCTTCTGAGAGTCATAAGTTTGGTGTATCCTTCTTTTACATTTTGAGATATATGTTGTTTCATACTTAATTCTGGGTCGATTATCACTCCCAGGTTTCTTACTTTCTCAACTAGATGCATTTTTTGGTTATTGTTGAGTGTAATTGGGTTCTGGATGATCGTTATGTTTTTTCGTTCTAGGTGTAAGAAATCGGTTTTATCTATATTGATCACTAGTTCCATTTGGTTTAGAAGTTGTTTTATTATATCTAGGTACATGTTTGCTATGTTTAGTATTTTTTCAATTGTGTTGTCAATTGGGAGTATTAACTGAATATCATCGGCGTAGATGTAGTGCGAAATTCCTAAACCTGCTAGTAGGTAACATAACAGCAGCATGTATATGTTGAACAATGTGGCGGATAAGGCAGATCCCTGTGCAACTCCTGTTTGAAGGTTTATTTTCTCTGACATTACTTCTTTGATTTGTATTTGGAAGTATCTGTTATTTAGGTATGATTTAAACCATTTGATTGTCAAGTTGCTTAGTCCTATTTCTTCTAATCTATTTATCAATATGTCATGGTTAACTGTGTCGAATGCCGCTGAAAGGTCAAGCATTACTAAAATGTACTGTTTACGCCTTATAAAGCTTGCTGCAGTTAGGAACAGCAGTTCCATTTCTGGCCAATAACATGGGCTAGGGAATACATTCCACTTGATGGTTCCAAAGAAGTAATGCACTTTCAGGCCTATTCTGAACCTCACAAGAGTTAATCGTTTCATAAGAACATAAGAAATTGCCATGCTGGGTCAAACCAAGGGTCCATCAAGCCCAGCATCCTGTTTCCAACAGAGGCCAATCCAGGCCACAAGAACCTGGCAATTACCCAAACACTAAGAAGATCCCATGCCACTGATGCAATTAATAGCAGTGGCTATTCCATAAGTAAATGTGATTAATAGCCGTTAATGGACTTCTCCAAGAACTTATCCAAACCTTTTTTGAACCCAGCTACACTAACTGCACTAACCACATCCTCTGGCAACAAATTCCAGATCTAAACAGATGCCTCCAACCTCGGCTGGGGTACACATGTTGCAAACCTGCAAACTCAGGACATCTGGTCTCTAGAGGAAGCCAAACACCAGATAAATTTCCTAGAGCTTCGGGCAATCAGATATGCTCTCAGGGTCTTTCAGGATTACCTCACCCACAAAGTCATTCTGATTCAAACAGACAACCAGGTGGCCATGTGGTACATCAACAAGCAAGGGGGAATGGGCTTCTACCTCCTCTGTCAGGAAGCTGCATAGATAAGGCCGGAGGCCCTTTCCCACTCAATGTGCCTCAGGGCCACCTACTTGCCGGGAGTGGACAATGTTTTGGCAGACAAGCTGAGTCGCACTTTTCAACTGCACAAGTGGTGCCTCAACCCCACAGTAGCGTATTCAATATTCCAACGCTGGGGTTACCCTCATATAGACCTCTTTGTGTCAATCTACAACCACAAAGTAGAAAACATCTGCTCTCTCACTCGCATCGACCTCTTCACTTGATCCACAGCGAAGTTTCTTGACTATCTCTGGCACCTGTCAGTCAGGCCTGAAAACGCTCTCTATCAGGGTACATGTCAGTGCGGTGGCCGCCTTCCATAAAGGTGTCGGGGATGTCTCCATATCTGTACAATCCCTGGTAACACGCTTTTTGAGGGGCTTACTGCACCTAAAACATCCATTGCGCCCTCCGGCTCCTTCTTGGGACCTTAACGTGGTTTTGGGGCGGCTCATGAAACCACCGTTTGAGCCTCTCCAATCCTGTGATCTCCGCTATCTCACCTGGAAGGTGATTTTTCTTCTGGCGATCACATCCGCTCGCAGAGTTAGTGAGTTACAGGCATTAGTCACCTACCCGCCTTACATTAAACTTCTGCAAGACCGAGCAGTACTCCACGCTCACCCTAAGTTTTTGCCTAAGGTAGTATCGGAGTTTCATATTAATCAAACCATTATACTACCCACCTTCTTTCCCAGGCCCCATTCAAATCCAGGAGAACAGGCTCTGCATACTCTCTACTGTAAACATGCTCTAGCCTTCTACCTAGACCATACAGCCACCCACAGAAAGTCCACTCAATTGTTTGTCTCTTTTGATACCATCAAATTGGGTAAACCTGTAGGAAAGCAGACCCTCTCCTCCTGGTTAGTGGACTGTATTTCCTTTTTGCTATCAGCAGGCAGGCATTCTGCTCCAAGACAGTGTCAAAGCACACTCTATCAGGGCCATGGCAACCTCAGTAGTGCACCTCCGCTTGGTGCCACTTACTGACATTTGTAAAGCTGCTACCTGGAGCGCTCTCTATACCTTTGCAGCCCATTATTGCTTAGACAAGGCTGGCAGACAAGATTCCATCTTCGGCCAGTCTGTCCTACGCAACTTATTTGCCGATTAATGTACCAACACCCTTCCACCGACCCATCAGGGTTCAGGGTGCCCTTTTAACCAAATTTTCACCCCAGTTGTTGTGCCTGTTGCACGTCTTTGGGTACATTTGGTGCATTGCTCGGGCATCCTCAGCTCAGTACTCACCCATATGTGAGGACTACCATCCTTCTTGTCCTGTGAGAAAGCAGAGTTGTTACCTGTAACAGGTATTCTCACAGGTCAGCAGGATATTAGTCCTAACGAAACCTGCCCGCCACTCCACAGTATTGGGTTCGTTACGTTTTCTTATTTTTCACATGTATTTTTACTATAAGACGAGACTGAAGGGGGACCCCTGCTGGATGCAGGGTTGGTGCTATGCTGGGCATGCCCAGTAGGTGCCAGTCAAAGTTCTAGAAACTTTGACAAAAGTTTTCCGTGATTGGGCTCCATCCTGATGATGTCACCCATATGTGAGGACTAACATCCTGCTGTCCTGTGAGAGAACACCTGTTACAGGTAAGCAACTCTGCTTTGCTCGGTTTAATGGTGAATTTCTCAAAGAGGAGATTGAATTCCACTTGAGACTTGGAGTATTTGGGAGCGAAATATGATACTGTAATAGAGGAAGTGTTCTTAACGGGAAGTATAAGGAAAGCATGGGTATTTCCCACTCATTTAGCAGGTATAGTAGGATAATAAAGAAAGAGAAATTTAATCTTACCTGTTTTGCAAGTACAAAACCTTCCAGATCGATCTAGGCCGCTGAAAGTAGAGAAATTACAGTGGTTTATGTATGGGAAGAGTAGAATAGAACAGGACCTGTTTGTCTCTTTCCTTCTTCCCTTGCCAAATGGGAGGAGGAAAAGATGGCATTGGTGTTGCTCATATTTTTAAAAAGTCAGTTATAAAAGTTATTACTCATTTCCTGTTCTGGTGATAGTTCAATTGATTAGCTTTGACAAAGGTATACTGACAGTTAACTGCTGCACAAGCTCATGTGCTGAGAGCTAAGGCGCATGCAACTTGTAGTTTTGTCTCCACCTGCTAGCTGAGAAGCATAACCCACTTGTCTGGACTAGTATGGCAGGATTTAAAGAAAATAAATCAGGTAAGATTACATTTCTCCTTATGCTCTAGCATGTTTACCTTAGTTAGGGCATTTCAAGGCCCATAATGTTGGAGCCATGGCGGTGTTTGGACCATTTTGGGCCAACTTCCATTGAAGAGATGGGTAAGGTTATGACATGACGTTCAGGCCGCACATTTACATTCCTTTACTGTTTAGATAATTACCCTTGATATGACAGCAGGTTTGGACAGTCCATTCTTCAGAATCTTTTTGAGGTTTAGAGCTTTTTATCCTGTTAAATAAATAAATAAAAGGAGTTCAAATCTGCCAGAAAGAATTGTGCTGCCTATTTGTGATGGTCTTGTTTTTCTACTTTTTGGTTGATGCCAACTTTTAGCTAAGGAGTCTTATATGTGCAATTGTTGTAAACTGCCTGTCTTTCCTGTAACAGGTGTTTTCTATAGATATCAGTTCACCATTCATACAGACCCTTCTTCCTTTCTTCTGGAGTTATTAGCTTAAGTACAAAAGTGTGGCATGCTACATACTTGCAGATGCATCTGAAATGCCATATATACTCATAGAATTTTTTTAGGAAGGTCTAGAAATCATATTCAGTCAGTGTTATCAGGATAACAACATCTATATATGGGACTGGTGAACTTTTGTCTTCAAAGAACACCTGTGACAGGTAAGGAACTTTGTTTTATTAGTATTCTATATTCTTATCAATTTTTAAGATTGAATATTTTTGTGCACGTCTTCATGGGTGCACCAAGTGGGGTGGCAGAATATTTTTTCCTACGTCTAAAGAGAATAAAGTACGGTATGTTTAGAGTAGTACACTGCGACTAAAGAGTTCCTTGGACTTGGGGGTTCAAATCCTCTGCTACTGACTTGTGTCCCTTAAGGCAAGTCACTTTCTTTGCTATCCAGCTGTAGTTGAAGATTAATGTCTCTTATCAGTAGTTTATCAAGGTAATCTGCTACCCAAGGCAACGGATGAGATGGCACTTCCTCCCAAGGTGTGGCACAGGTCAAATTACTGAGAGCGCCAAAAGGGAAGGTCCTCCTTGGAGTGTGGCTAAATGGGAGTCCCTTGGAATCTGGACATTTCGATGTTTTCAAATGCAGGAGGAGGTAGAAAGAGTCAGGGTTCCCAGAAGAGTGGCAGTGTCTAGGAAGTTGGCAACTACTACATTCCTGTGTGGTGCACAGTCTCCCATTTACACCTATCATGCAGTCTTAGCCCTCTCTATTTCCCTCCCTTTTCCCCTCTCTTTCTCACTCCTCTCTTCTACTTCACTCATACCCCTTTTCCTTCTTTCACTTCTTATTCACCCTGCCTTCACATTCACAACCATGCCCTCCCCCACCCCCCAGGTGATTTTTCTTCTGCAGGTAGCGGGGGATGGGAACCCTGCTTTACACATCATTACACTGGGTCGCTGCTTGAGTCGTCTTCCTGCTGGTAGGGTGTGAGAACCCATATGACACATTTCACCATGCCGCTACCTGGGTCTTTCTCCTTCAGACATCTAGATAGAAAGTGAGGTGGACACTGCAGGGGTGTTTTGGGGGGCACTTGCTGTCACCCCAAAATTTTGCCACCTATGGTGAGCACTCACCCTGCCTAATGTTAGAACCACACCTGTTTCTTATACAGATCATTCTGGAAACCGATAGCCAAACTTAAATGTTTGGATGTTCAAGACACATTATGAAGCATATTGGTATCTGGGCTGGGTAAAAGGTTCTCTATCAGTCCAAATTGTTTCATTAAGATAGACATTTTCCTTGTTTAAATAGAGGTGGTTCCGAAATAAACTGCAGCTTAAAAAATTTCATCAAGATTGTCAGAAAATTATAAAGTTACAACGAGCAGTTCGATTCTGGATGAACCGTCGAAATACAGCTGCATCTATAATCCAAAGAGCAGCACGCCAATTCCTTCTCCATAAACACCAAGAGAAAATAAAGAATGGAATAATCAAAATACAGGTATATATACAAATTTGTTTCTGTACATAATGTTTAAATTCACATTAGCATTTAGATCTTTAACTCTTCACGCATCTTGTTGATGTACGTTGTCTCAATCTTTTGAAATACTATTGTTATTTACATATATATATATATATATATATTTATTTATTTGGTATAGGTTAATTCATAAGACTCCCATTGAAGGAGGGTGTTACCCAGTCTCAATATCTTAGTCCATATGATTCAGGTTAATACTCAAAAACCCAGATTTTATTCCCCTTAATTTGAGGTTTTAACTTGAAAATCCCGCTAAAAGAGCATCTCTACTGGAGGCAGCAGCAGTAGCATGAGGACTGTACTATTGCAAGTGGAGATTTGTGAAAGCAGGAGTCTGAGGCGTGTTGTACCAGAGGAGGAAGCGCCATGTGAAAATGTGCCTACTGCTGCTCTGAAACCATGGTTAGTGGGAGGGGAGCAGGATGTAGGAGAAGTTTGAAGAGTGGTAGGGGAGGGATGACAGAAGGACTTGGAGGAATGGGAAGGAAGACTACAGAAGAAAAGGGAGTCTTGGATCTCTGTAGAATGGAGGCAAAGGAAAAGAAACAGAGGTGTAGGATTTCTCTCTCTCTCTATCTATATATATATCTATCTATATATATAGAGAGAGAGAGAGAATATGTAGCTCATCCTTTTTCATTGGTAGCTCAAAGCAAGTTACATTCAGATACCATAGGTATTTCCCTGTCCCTGCAAGGCTTACAATCTAAGGGTTTGATTTACTAAGGCTTTCTCTTATTCTGTGTTTATGGAAAAAATGCTTAGTAAATGAGGCCCTAAGTTTGGAATTGAGGCAGTGGAGAGTGAAGTGACTTGCCCAAGGTAATAGAGAGCGGCTGTGGTGAAAGAGTGAGTAAGGAGATACTTAACTTAAGAGAATGAAATGAAAAACAAGACTGACTTTTAATCATTGTTTCCTTCCCCATGATTTGGGGGGCTTGGTGCATTCCATCTCCAACTTCACTCCCTAGTATGAAATCCATAACTCTGCAGAGCCTGCCCTGAAGCTTTGTGTTCTCTGAAGGGGAGAGGCAAACTTGGGAACTTTAGGTGGAAAGTGAGGGAATTGCCTGCATAGTGGCACCAGCACTTTGTGCAATTAAAGTTTGAGCAGTCACTAATAGTTTTTTGGTAGAGTTCTTGTGGGTTGTTTATAATATGAAAATAGTAAAAAAAAAAAAAAAAAAAAAGTTTGGCAGTGAGTAAATTCTGTGATGGGCAAAGTTTCTGAAAAATAGTAGGACTAGAGATCTTCAATTTAACATCTATCATTAAAGACATCACTGTGATTCAGATATATTTGGTTATACTAATAATGCCGCCTTCATCCCATGTCATGGATAGATAACAGTTCACTTTAAAATATACTAGTCTTTAATAACACCTATCTTTCATCAAATCTAAGAACTTTCAATAACTGCCTTCAGAGCAAAGTCAATGGACTATGGAATTCATTATTTTGATAATAAATAAATGGAAGCCCCCCACCTCTCAGCATAATTAACATGGGTAAAACTAGGCCTGGATTTAGACATAAACTACTTAGGGTGCCAAATACCTGGGCCAAAGAGAGGACCCTTCTTGCACTTACTTTAGGGCTGTGCATATTGCCATTTCAAAGAAACATCACCGTGGCACTCTGCCCCAACACCCCTTTCTCATTTTCCAGTCTCTGGGGATGAATCCCCCTGATCTGAACTCCTGTTGGATGTGTGGGAGACTTCCCCCGTGTCCTCACTCTTCGGTTCTAACTGTGAGTGCCAAATTCTTAAAATAAGCCTTGGTTAAAACAAACTGCTTATAGGATTAATTAGAGCACACCAGTTTGTTGTGCTTTATTGTGATGGAAACGCAAAGGAAGAGAGAGAGGCACTGCTTGAAATGTGAGTGCAATTTTTTATTTGCTGCCTTCACAACTAGCAAACAAAATTTATGTAATGAAATACTTTGCTGCCTATGCTTGAAATTTTGAAACCTAAATGTTTAAATTTTTTTTCAGGCATTATGGAGAGGATATTCTTGGAGGAAAAGCAAAAGTACACCAAAAATGAGAGCTTTACAGCAGCGCTTAGAGCAAGCCAACAAGGACAGCCATGAGGAAAATAAGCTGTGTAACAGAACTGCAATTGCTATTGGTTACCTTCTAAAATATAAACATCTTTCCTACATTCTTGCTGCTTTAAAGCATCTAGGTTAGTTTTTTTTTAATTTTGAAGTATTCCCATTCTAGATCTTCCCTTAAGTTTTGCTTAAAACAGGATAGGAAAGAACCCCGAACTCGGTGTATCCGTTTATCCCACCAGCAAAACAATCGGGTCATAAATGACTCCCATAACATTGCTGATTGCTTCATACAGGGATTCCTACACAAAATAGCCCTGTAATGTTGTAAAGCCAACTTAACCACGTCTGTTACTCTTAACAAAGTATAAATACTCATTGTAGTGAACAGACAGCCAAGCACACTGTTAACCCGTGTTTGGACGCCCATCCACAACACCTTATTCTATAAGGGGATTTGTGCATCCAAAACACTCATCCAACCCCTCACGAAACTAATAGCGTTCATCAAATGGAAATGCATGTTGATGAGGCTATTAGCTATTCTCCCTCGATCCAAAAAAAAAATGTGAGCCTGACCTGCACATTTTTACCTCAGAAATTAATGCATTTCTAAATAGCCCAAAAAGCGTACAGAAAAGCAGAAAATACTGCTTCTTCTAGGACAAACAGGATGGTAGTCCTCACACATGGTTGACATCAGATGGAGCCCAGCACAGAAAACATCTGTCAAAGTTTCTAGAACTGTGACTGGCATACTGAGTATGCCCTTATCCACACGGGTTTTCTCTTCAGTCTAGTTTTTTCTGTGGAGCTATCATCTCATGATCTTGGAACTCTGGAAAACTTCGTTTTCAGATAGTTTTTGCCTTGTCCTGTGCCGGGTCCCTCTCAGTTTCCCCTGCCCCTAGTCACTTCAGCAGTGTGGTAAATTCTGTTGCAGTCGGTTCCCGGTCGCAGTATCCATCGATGCCCACCGACCATCGATCGCCAGCTTTTTCCCATGGCGTCGTCTGGTTTTCATAGGTGCCCTCGGACTATGTCCATCACGGATCCACAAGAGGTGTGCATCCTCTGCCTGGGGGCATTCCATGCCGTTTGAGGGTGTCTGTGATCAGATGACCCCCAAGGGCTGGCGAGCCTGCCTTGACAAGATGCAGAAGATTTTCGGGCCTAATTGGTCTGAGTCTTCAGCATCGTTGTCTTCGACTCCGAAGGATCGTGGGAAGCTGATGGGCATCAATCCCTTACAGTCTGGCCCTCCACCGATGACTCCGGGGTTGGGGGGGGGGGGATTGGCCCTCTTCAGTCTCTTCTCAGTCAAGGACCTCCAGATCTTCGCCTTGTACCTCAGCACTGGGAAGGACCAGGCCGAGCACTGTGGGAAATTGAGAAAGCATTGGCATCAGTCACTGTGGGAACATGGAGCCTGGCTCAGGTTGGCACTGGTTCTTACCACAATACCTCTGAAGCGCCCCCTAGCTGAGGAGGCTTTGACCTCCATTGATGCCGGGGCACCCCTCCTCCCCTTCCGTCGGTCCTGACGTCGTTGGCCTTTGAGGAGGAGCTGGCGCACAGGGTGCAGTTAACGGTGGATTGAGCCCTGTGAGGCTTGGAACCAGTACCTCCCTCTGCACCGGTGGCTGCGACCTCGCTGCTGGAGCGCCTCAACGTTTTTCTCTGCGTCTTCCCCACCCAGCTGGCTCTAGGCCCCATCGATGCCTCACGGGGTGCCGGTGCTTCCTTGGCCCGATGACATCCTCGTCCATGGCTCCTCGGATGAGGAAGACCACTTGAGATTGGCTGCACTGGGGCACCCTCTGGCCCCCTAGCCAACCATATCTGTGCTGCCTGCGGGTCCATCAGAGTCATCGGGATTGTGAGAGCCCAAGGAAGTCTTGTGGACTGAAGTAGAAGAGATTTTCGATTTGATGTGAGCAGCGTGGTTTGGATTTTTTTTCCTGCTTCACTTGCAAACTGCTCGATTACCTCTTCTACCTCTCAGAAGCTGGTTTGAGAGCAAACTCTGTCCGGTGCATTTGAGCACAATCGGGGCTGAACACCAGGGGGTGGATGGTTCACCCATCTCTGTCCATCCTTTGGGGCGCTTCATGCAAGGTCTGCTTCAGTTGAAACCTCTCCTGAAGCCTCCTGTGGTGTCGTGGGACCTTAACGTGGTGTTGGCTCAGCTGATGAAGGCTCCTTTCAAGCCACTGAGCTACTGTGATCTAAAATTCCTGACCTGGAAGGTCATCTTTTTGGTGGCAGTCACTTCAGCGCGCAGAGTCAGCGAGATTCAGGCTTTGGTGACTTACCCTCCATACATGAAGTTCCATCATGACAGAGTGGTTCTCTGGACACACCCTAAGATCTGCCCAAGGTGGTGACTGAGTCCAATCTTAACCAGTCAGTCATCCTGCCTACCTTCTTTCCCAAGCTGCACTCGCACAAAGGAAAAGCGGGCTTTGCACAGTCTGGATTGTGAGAGGGCTTTAGCTTTCTATCTGGAGCAGACAGAAGGTCATAGACAATACAAGCAACCTTCCACTCTTGACAAAAATAGGTTGGGAGTTGCTTTTGGGAAGCAGACCCTGTCCAACTGGATTACAAATTGCATCTCCTGCTATACCCAGGTGGTACTACAGCTTGGAGGTCATATCAAGGCTCATTCCGTCAGAGTCATGGCGACTTCGGTAGCCCACTCAAGGACAGTTCCTATGGAGGAGATCTGCAAGGCTGCAATGTGGAGTTCCCTCCACACATTTGCCTGTCACTATTGTCTGAATAGGGTTGACTGACGTGACAGTTGATTCGGTCAGTCCGTCCTCAGGAATCTTTCAGCTTTAAACCCAACTCTTTCTACCTATGGCCCTTTTTCTGGTTCAGGCTGTTCCCCTGTTACTATCAGCACCACTGTTGTGCCCATTGGCACATGGTTAGGTGTCTGTTGGTCATTTGTTTCAGCGACAACCTGTAGCTAAGGATTCACCCATGTGTGAGGACTACCATCCTGCTTGTCCTAGGAGAAAGATGTTCTCTCAAAACCTGCCCGCTACCCCGCAGAGTTGGGTTTCCTCTGTTTGTTTTATTTTTTTGTAATTCTGTTACGAGACTGAAGAGGGACCCCACGTGGACGCGTGGTATAGGGCATGCTTAGTTTGCCAGTTAAAGTTCTAGAAACTTTGACATAAATTTTCCATGCCGGGCTCCATCTGATGATGTAACCCATATGTGAAGACTAACATCCTGTTGTCCTAGGAGAACACCTGTTACAGGTAAGCAACTCTGCTTTTTCTGTACTTCCTCTGGCTTAATATTCTGGCAATATTAAGTCAGAGGAACCAAAAGGACAGAAAGTTATAAAAAAGGAAAAGGGGCGCTCTATTAATGAGTGTCCATTTTTCTAACCTGTGGCTATGAGCAGGTTTGGAAAACAGATGCTCGTAAAATTGAGCATCCGTTTTCCTCACCCGCTGACAACCTATGTCTGCTGGGCGCCCACTGCCGAGGAGGCATTAGGGGCACAAGTTTGTCCCTAACGCCTCCTTGGCAGCCTTGCTCCCAGGAGAGTTGGCTGGGCCTGTGTTAGGAAAGCAGGCGCTGCTTTATTAGATAGGCCTGTTTATATTTAAATAAATGGTGGTATGTTTTACCTTTTGGCTTTAGTAAAATGTCTTGTGCCTCTTCCCACATACACAAGAGCAAAGTTGGTTCAAGTTTTCTTTGTAATGTTTGTTGATATAGCACTTTGTATTTTGAATCTCTTATTTTTGAAATTTTATTTTTAACCTATTTTTCTTCAGAGGTTGCTACCAGATTGTCTTCTGTTTGTTGTGAAAACATGGCCAAGAGTGGAGCAATTTTAACAATATTTATATTGATCCGGAACTGCAACCGTAGTATCCCATGCATGGAAATTATTAGATATGCTATTCAAGTTCTGCTAAACTTGTCTAAGGTATTTTTACATATATTTTCATTTCTTGAATTACTGTATTAGAAATGTTGGGTGGGATCATTTTGATTCATTGATTGCATTGCACTTGTGAGAATTGTTTATGCAATTTAAAAATTCTATAGAATACAGATTTGCTAGACTAAGAACTATGCCTACTTAGGCAAAATATTTTTGCAGCATTATCCCAAGCCTAGAGCCCTCATATATTTTCCATCCCACCATAAGTGGCAGACTGACAAAATCACATTTTACAAGATTTCCAGCCATGGTACCATGTGAGTTGGTGTTCTCTCCCATGTTCCCCCAGTACTTTGTTGTTCTGCAGCAAATATGCCGCAGCTCTCCTGCTTTCAGTCTTTCTCTCTCTCTCTCTCTCTCTGACTTTATTTTTAAAATAGCAGCTTGAAACTTGCAGGCTTCTCTGCTTCCCAGCTATACTGAGTGAAGGCTGACTTCAGCAGTAGACACAGGAAGCATGAAACCTTTGGAGCAGTCAGCTGATCTGCAGTCAGGAATCCATACGGAGAATTAACAAATGGAGTTGTGGTCAGATTTCAATATGTAGCACAGAAGCAGTTGAGGTGATAGCTCTGGCTTCCACCTTGTCAATCTGAACCTACTTTTGTTGCAGGACTCTTGAGTCTGGTTGGGAAGAGTGGTTTTCTAGACAATGTGATTGCTAATCTGAAATTTATTTTCTTTTTTGCCCTGCTTTTAAAATAATTTCCAGTGTAAATTGTCAGCTCAGTGACTGTGCTTAAGTTTTCAGCGAGATAAATTATACATAGTTGTACACCTTTTTTGATGGATGTCTGGTCATATGAATAAATTCATGTGCCAGTGTATTCTCTTTATTTTTAGCCTGATTCATGATTTGAAAATAAGGGTATAAGAAACAAATGCTGGCAGAGAATAAGGCTGACACTGAGGGGGTACTGTTTCATAGAACCTGATGCTCACATTAGCTCACTTACCTGCTTTGATTTAGTATTAGTATAGAGACAGATTATTTAGCATCCTAGCAGATAGCACAGTTCTTGGAACAGTAGGTTTAGAGAAGGCCAGGGATAGAAGGTCTGTTTTGAGGTCTTTTTCTTAAAAAGTTGTTGGGGACCTTAAGGGGCTTCTGGGTGATGAATTTGGGGTTGTTCTGCCTCGAGAAGAACCACTCCTGAGAGAATTAGGATCTCTGGAAGATAAGAAGTTAAACTAGGCTTCTAAATATCAAAATCACAGAACATATAGAAAGATATGGTTTAATGGAACAAAGCATGGCTTTACCCAAGGAAAGTCTTGCCTCACAAATCTGCTTCACTTTTTTGAAGGAGTTGTTAAACATGTGGATAAAGGTGAACCAGTAGATGTAGTGTACTTGCATTTTCAGAAGGCGTTCAACAAAGTTCCTCATGAGAGGCTTCTAGGAAAAGTAAAAAGTCATGGGATAGGCCACCTATCCCATGACTTTCGTGGATTGCAAACTGGCTAAAAGACAGGAAACAGAGTAGGATTAAATGGACAGTTTTCTCAGTGGAAGGGAGTGGGCAGTGGAGTGCCTCAGGGATCTGTATTGGGACCCTTACTTTTCAATATATTTATAAATGATCTGGAAAGAAATATGACGAGTGAGGTAATCAAATTTGCAGATGATACAAAATTGTTCAGAGTAGTTAAATCACAAGCAGATTATGATAAATTGTTGTTAGAGCCTGAACCTCACTGAACCTGCACACCAAAGTGACCGACACAAAAAAAACAAAACACAGCCTTCCAGGTCAGGTACTTCAGCTCACAGGAGTGCAGTGGCTCAAAGGTGGCTGGTCTTAGAACCATGTTTGGTATGCAGACTGTGATCTCTCATTCCTGCAGCAGCTTCAGCAGTATCAGTGGACCCTTCTGTTTGTTTTTAAGGATACAATAGCATTGATTATGCATCACAGCATGGGGATTCTCTCCTATACCAGGATCTACTGTGGTATTTGTATAGGTTCTGTTGGATCAAATTAGCGGACCATGGATGATATTTCCTTGGGCACCTCTAGCTGGCATATGAACTGTTCCAGAGATGAAGCCATGATTGCCTGGAGTTTGTCCTTCATGGAGAAATGTGGCTAAGACTGATTTCAAAGAATGTATAGCTGATGTCTATAACAGAAGCCATGAGAGTAACCTGTACTGAACAGCATTAACCATCCTTAACAGAAAGCAGGGGTATACTGCAAGGAGCGGCAGATACTGTCCTTAATGGAAGCCATGAGGGTATCCACAGAATGGCAGAAAATATGGCAGGGGGGGGGGGTAAGCGGCATGGAGCAGTACTTACTACCCTTATCAGAAGGCTGTGGGGATCCTGCTTGAAGCAGCAGTAACTATGGGCTATTTGGCACTAAAAAGCAGTGGCTACTCTTAACAGAGCGTGCAGGTAGTGAATTGGTGAGTACCACAGCAAGTGCTCTAGCCTCTGTGGTATCGGTGTGACGTCTGTTTTGGTTGTGCAGCTGGTCAGCGAACATTGGCTCCAAGGTACTTTTGATGAAGATGTACTGTTCTTTCGTGATGAAGAGAACAAGATGGTGAATAAGTGGGAAGATTCAAAGGTCCCTCACCTGTCAGAAGATGGAAAGTCATCTTCACGCTCCTCGAGGGGCCGTTTTCGAGTCTGAAGAATTCACCAGAACAGAGATGCAGGAAGACAGAGATCTGTCCTTTTGTCCTAAGAAGCTAGGCAAGGATGGCAGCTCCAGGATAGGAGCTTCCTGTTCTTTGCAGTGAAGTTTTGGGGGTACACCCATAACTACCAGAGGTAGACTGACATCTTGTATAGGTCTATCGGAGGTGGACTCAACTTGTCTGATCAGTGGGTGCTTGACATGATCAGGTTCAGTTGCACCGTAGTGTGAGTAAAGCCAGTTTCCGGTGCTTTTATCGTTTCTCCATGTCTCCGCAAAAAAAAAGAAGGCCACCATATTGGCCACATTGCAGCAGCTTATCGCACTGAAAGCAGGGATCCTATATCAAAGGATCAGGCAGGAACGGCTGTTCCATTTATTTTGTGGTTCAAAAAAAGAAAAAGGATCCTTTCGTATCAACCAGTCTCTGAGAATGGCCTGTTTCAAGATAGAAATCTTGCGATTCATAATTATGGCGGTACAGAAGGGAGAGTTTCTCACTTCCTTAGTTCTATCCAAAGCTTCTCTGCATATTACAGTCTGAAAGGAGCGTCAGTGGTTCCAACTATTCACAGTGCTTGGCCATCATTTCAAGTTTCTAGCTTTGCTGGTTGGTTTGGTTGTGGATTCCAAAAACTTTTCATAGGTTATGGGGGTGGTAGTTGCAAAGAAATCTTAGTCCATCTGTTTCTGGATGATTGATTGATCAGGGCCAAATCCAGGGGTGAGAGTCACGCGGTGTTGTGCAGGATGGTTCAGTTGCTGTAGGAGCTTGGCTGGGTAGTCAATGTGTGTCAGAGTAATTTGGAGCCTGGTCAGGCTCTGGATATTTGAGAACTCAGTTTGATACTGTTCAAGGCAGGGTATGCCTGCTAGAACAGCGAATCCAGAAGCTGTGGGGACAAATTCAAGCCTTCAATGAGCTGCCCTTCCGTGTGTGTGTACCTGCAGACCCTAGATGCCATGGCGGCAAATTTAAAGCTAATCCCATGGGCCAGGGCATACATGCATCTTTTGCGGAAGATGCTGTTTATCTCGGTGGAGTCCTTAGTCTCACGATCACAGGAGTCAACTGTTTCTCCTGGAGGCGGGGAAGCAGGACCTCCTCAGGTGGCTGAAGAGGGAGCATCTGGTCAAGGGAGTGGACGTGGGGGTCCCTAATTGGATAGTAATGACTACGGATGCGAATCTCCACGGATGGGGAGCTCACCGTCCAAAGCTAGTGGTGCAAGATTGGAGGTTTCTAGAGAAAATGAGTGAGTCCATCAATCTACTGGAGGCTCAAGTGATGGCATTTCCAAAGATCGTGGACCAGTTAATAGGAAGAGCGGTGATAGTGATGTCTAGTGCTATGGCAGTGGCTTACATAAATCATCCAGGAGGAACCTGGAGTCGTCAAGTTTCTATAGAAATGGATCTGCTTCTGCCTTGGGCAAATGGTATCTTCAGGCGAATCATGTGGTGGGTGTTGAAAATATTCAGGCAGGCTATTTTAATTGCCACATTCTGGATCCAGGGGATTAGCCACAGGCAACCAATGTTTTCCAACTCGTCTCCCGATGGGGGGAGCAGCCTGTATTGGTCTTGATGTTAATTAGCAGGAACATACAAGTCCATCACTTGTATGGTCACAGACTAGATCCTTGGGCTTGGTTCCTCTGGTGGCTATAGAGTGGCCTTGGAGGACTTTGTGCGCAGATCTTCTATGTTGGTTGCCAAGGTGCAAGGATTGCTGCATTGGTTCTAATCCACCATGAGAATTCTGATCGATATTTGTCTTCTGGTTGTCCCCTTGAAGGGGTATGACTATTGACGTGGGGTTGTTCCTCGGCAGTGGAGAGCATTTTGTTGCAAGCCCAGAAGTTTTCTATCTCCTTGACCTATGTTCGGGTCTGGAGAATTTTTGAGGATTGATGCTCAGAGCAGACATGTCATCTTACTCTGACATCTAGTCCTGTCATCATTAAAAAAAAAAAAAAAAAAAAGGGCACTTAGTACTCTGGAAGTGCAGGTAGCGGCTCTGGCTGCTATAGGGGATGCGTGCATGGTTCCACTCTGTCCTCACTCCCAGATGTTTTCAGGTTTCTGAAGGAAATTGAACATATTCAACCTCTTTTGAGGCATTCCTCCTTGGTATCTTAATTTGGTGCTGGGGTTTTTATCAGGATCTATTTTGCTTCCCTCAAACAGCCTTCTTGCATTTGTTGACAATGACGATGGTATTTCTGGTAGCCATATATTCATAATGGCAGTTTCGGGGTTGCAAGCACTCTTGGTGAGAGCCATTCTCATTTTTACTTCGGATAGAGAGCAGATAGGAACGGTACCTTTCATTTTATTTGTTTGTTTTACCAACGGTTGTTTCAGCGTTTTACACTTGCATCAGTCTATATCATTCCCATCTCGGGTTAGTAATATGGATAAGCAGGAGCTCTCAAAGTTATGTCTTTTAGATGTGAAGAGAGATCTTTTGCATTATCTTATGGTTAAGGAGGTTTGGTGCTCAATTCATCTTAGTTCTTCAAGCAGGCTAAGCAGCTTCTCATTCCAATGTGGCATGTTGGATTTAGGAAACAGTAACAGCAGCTTGTGTGGATGCTGAAACAGTTTAGAATGTATTCTGTGGGAGTAATAGGCTGTGTCTTGGTCGAAGTTGCAGCTGATATCTCCGTCTCAGATCTGTAGGGTAGCAACATGGTCTCCCTAGCAGTCCTTGTCCAGACATTTTCATCTGGATGCTAGGGTTCGGTAGGATGCGTTTTTTTGCGAGAGTTGTGTTGACTAGCGCTCAGGCAGCCTCCCACCCTAGGAGGAACCAGCTCTGGTACATCCCACTTGTGTGGACTGGCCTTCCTGGATGAAGAGAGAGGTGAAATTACTTCTTGCCTGATAATTTCCTTTCCTCTAGGACAAACAAGCCAGTCCACATTCCTGCCCTGGGCTGCCTATGCTGTATGTACAGTGTTAGACCATTTCACAGGGTCATTTTCAGATGCAGGATGGAGGCCAATAGTGATGAAAGTGTCAATTCAGAATCTTTTGCCTCTATGCTTTCTTCCTTTCTTCCTTGGTCAAGTGCTTTTTGTACCACTGGAAGTTTAAAAAAAAAAAAAAATATATATATATATATATATATATTATTCTCAAGAGGAGGGAAGGTGATTGTTTAATTTAACAGTTGATATTTGTTTAGTTGTCCACAGTTATCTTTTCCAGCAATACTGGCAGGCTGATGTCATGCAGGATATATGAAGTGACATCAGTGAGTCTGTTACTCTGTCTCCATCTGCTGGATGACATGCATAATCCACTTGTGTGGGCTGGCCTACCTGTCCGAGAGGAAAATAAATTATCAGGTAAGAAGTAATTTCACCATTGCTAAATCAGAGCAGCAGGCTAGAGTGCTCTTCATACCTTCCTGAAGCAATTTTGGATGGTCAGGTGGTCTTTGGCTAATACATTTTGAATGAATGACTCAAGCTGCTCTGTTGCCTGACCAATAGATATTGCTTTAATAGGACTCAAAGATTCCAGACTATATTTTCTTCTTACTGTCCTATTAGCTGAAGTTTATTTATTGTCTATTGCTCAATTTGTCTGTGATGCTTTGGCATTATATGGTCTGGGCAATCATGAGAGACAACACAAGATAACTTAGTATTGATCATCTGTCTTTACCAAATTGCCAATTTACCAAAACAGGATAATCATGTAAATAAATATTCTGTTATTCACTGCTTTTTCTATTTAATAGGATTCCAACAAGATATTAATAATCTATATGGGGTAGATTTTAAAAAGGAGCGCGCGGGCATACATGTGCGCACGCTACCCGGGGCGCACTCATGTACGGCCGATTTTATAACATGCAGGCGCGCGCATGTTATAAAATCCAGGGTCAGCATGCGCGCAAGGGGTGCACAATTGTGCACCTTGCGAGCGCCGAGCCCGCTCTGAGCCGTGCTGCCTTTCCCTCCCCACCCCACCTTCCGTTCCCCTACCTCCCCTGCCCTTTCCCCCTACCTTTATGATTTCTTTTTTTTATTGCAAAACTTACTTCAGCCCTGGGGCTGAAGTAAGTTGCACGCACCGGCTGACTGCCGGCACACGATCCCAGGCACAGCAGCAAATGGCCGCTGTGCCTGGAGCCTCACCCCTTCATGCCCTGCCCCTTCTCCCCCCTTTAGTAAAGCCCCGGGGCTTTACGTGTGTCGCTGAGCCTTTTGAAAATAGGCCCGGCGCACGTAACCTTTTTAAAATCTGGCCCTATATGTCTCAATTTTATATTGGTAAAGGCCCTTCATATATTGACCATCTGTCTGCCATCTGTGGTGGGATGGAGAATCGCAAGAGTTTCAGACTTGACTTGGGAGAACTAACAGAACAGGAAGTGACAGAGGTAAACCAGATTTCCCAGTAATATATATTTTTTTATTTTTTTTTTTATTTTTTTTGCTTTAAGTACGAGAAAACTACTAAAGCAGTATATGATGTGGAAAATTCTGTGGACACTTTGTTGGATCTAATGCAGATATATAAAGAAAAAGCTGGTGACAAAGTTGCATATAAAGGTGGAAGCATATTCACAAAGAGCTGCTGTTTGTTGGCCATCCTTGCATTGGACTCCAGAAGAGCTTTGGTAAGTTCCCCTTTTCACAGCTTCCCTTTGCAATTGGATGTGGTGGGATTTGTTTTGAGTCACACATCTTGCAAACACAGACATAAGCTTGACAGTTTGTCCCCTAATATGATGGAACTTGAAGTAGTTGGTGGCCTCTTTTCCATACAGTAATTGGTGGCATCACAAAGATGTTCTAAACCTTACACACAGACCAACCAGTGGGTGAAGTGGGATTTGAGCTCTGACTTCTCTGGTTCTCAGCCTACTGCTCTAACATCTAAGCGGCTACTCTACTTCTGTATAGAATTAATACATAATAGGGTCAATTTACCAGTTTAGAAGTTGAAAAGGAGACTGTGATGAATATTTATTTGAGAGGGTCAGGAAAATAGCTTTCATGCTATTATGAGGCTCCTGGAGAACCTGAATAGCAGCGAATAGGCTGAATGCATTATTTTCTGTGATACAATATGCATGAGACTCGTTAGCTCTTTTTGGGCCTGCACAGTCGCTGTCATATTATTGCTTCCTTATAGAGAAAACACACCTAGCATGCCTGAGGAATGATGCGAGCAAGATCAAATGAAACCAAAAATGATTGCCCGCAGTTCAGGCACAATCCAGCCTCGTTTACATATGTTCTGAAACATTTGCGCAGTCCAGCTGTGTAACTGATTATACATATTTTACATGTCAGATGTATGCAGTACTGTATAGATACACTTTATGGGCAGTCCCTACTCCTTGGAGCTTGCAATCTAGTCAAGACTAATAGACAAGCAATACAACAAAGAACAATCAAGTCATTGAATTAGGGCAGAAGAGAGATTACTAAAAAAAAAATATATATATATATATATAACCACATACTTTAGGGATTAGATTGAGGGTCAGATATGGTGGGACTGGTAAATGTTTAAAGAACAGCTTGGGTTATGTATTTTGGTGATCTTCCTAGTCTTATTTTAATGTAAGTGGGCATAGAATACTAACCCCAGTACTGACTGAATATGTTGAGAAATGTACTCTCTAGCCCAGATTGGCAATCATTTGCATGAGCAGGAAGATTTAAGTTTTAAGTGATGAGGGGGCTTGAAGAGTTGTTTTTTCATGCTGAATTTGAATTCAGCCAGAGGGGGAGCCTGGTGCATGTGTTTAGGAAAGCTGCTCTAGGCTTCCAAAGTGGCAAGGTGGAGAACAAGGAGATGAGATTTGGTGATGGGGGAGAATGTCACAGTTAAGAGTAGCTTGCCTAATGCACTCCTTTTCCTAAAGTTAGTTTAAGGGGAAAGAAAATATGAGGTAATAAAAAGTGAACATGTTTGTAGGCAAGTATAAGAAGTTTGAATTTTATGTGTAAGCAGATGGGGAGCACAACCATTTGAATCTGTAAGTATGCAAGCCTTGATCTAAGGTCCCACCCAACTCAATTAAGTCGGAACATAGTCCGTGTCGGGGACCCATTCACGTGTGTTATGTCTATAAAACGTATGTTTGAACTATTATAAGTTTGGACAATAGAATTTTTTACTTTATTGATTTATAATAATTACAAAGCAATAAAACTTTGTACAGAAAAAATGAAAAAATCAGAAAAATACAGTCAAGGAAAACAATTTCAATTTAGATCACAAATCAAAATGAGGGGGAGGAGGAAGATCACAAAGAAAACCCGAAAAATTCCATAAGAAAAAAAGAAACTGCTATAGCATGTTTGTGGGACTCCTGAAGAAAGCTACTTGTGATCTAATTCCTTAGGACTCTCATTTTGGAAAGAATACAGAAGCAATGTCCTAGAGCCTATAAAAGCTCTTGGTTAAGAAGCAAAATATATATAGCAGTCTACATTTAATTTCATAATACATTTACATGGCTATCTCAAGGTGAATGATGCTCCTGAGGCAAAACAAGAAATCCCTTCCTTCTCTTGAGTAATGTTTGCAAGTTCTGGGGATATCTGTACAAACTGACATATGAAATTAATATTCATATTCTGGAAATACCTTCACATAACCAGACTGTCTTGCTTGTAAACAAATGCCAACCTTGCTCTTTTCAATCTCCAAAATAGAAGATTCCAAGAACGCAGTTAAATTAGCAAGATCTGATGGGGAATGTGCCCCATCAGTGAGAAAACGGAAGAAGAAAAACTCTATTAAAAGAAGGAATATTTTCTGAGGAAATGTGGAAGTATTTAACAGAGCTATTACATAAGGTCACTCTTTGCAATTCCCCAATAACTTTGGGAATGTTTAAGAAATGCAAATTAAAATGTCTAAGACAATTTTATACTTTCCTTGCTAAAGCATCCCATTTCAGAATCTTCTCAGCGTTAGTTATTTGAACATTTTTCATATCGTCTTCCAGAAATTGAATCCTATCAGCATGAGCCACCACCTGGGAATTATAATTGAGTCAGAGAGTCTAGACTAGAAGAAATTGAAGAGACTTTGGTGGAGCATTCATTAAATTCTGAACCCAACTTTATCACTAATTCCCAAATGGAGTCCAAAGGTAACCACTGCTAGTTTTGGGTTAGTTAGTCTGAACCACCAAAATTGGATGGTAAAGATGAAAATTGCTGAATCAAAATAGGAAGAAACAGGCATAATGGACTCACCACTAAAGGAAATATCCATTGCAAACCTTCCGGTGTTCAAAGCTGGAGCTTACATCCTCTGGTAGTAAAACTGCTGCTCCCAAAACTCGACCTGCAGCAACTTCCTATGATGCAGCTCCAACGAGTTCATCAATCAGAGATGTGAATGCCATTCTGGGTGTGAAGAGATGCTGTGCCGGTGGTGGTCAAAGATCAAGGGGACTCAAAGATACTTCCCCGGATGAGCTTGACTCTTCTCTCGCAAGCCCAGCAATGGGGATCATGTCCCAAAAAGCAGGAGATACGGTAGCAAACTCTGTGATGGAATGCTAACTGAGGAGAAGCTAGTCTTCAGAAGGGAAAACCCAAACTTTCCCCTTTCACTTAGACAGCATACCGAAACAAGATATAAAGAATGAAGAAACACAGCAGCTTAGTCCTGCTACCTTCATGATGCCATCTTGACTCCGCCATCCTGGACAATACAATTTTGACCATTCCTTTCTTCAATGATGAACTGTAGATAAGTCTTGCTGCTGAATTTAGACCCATAAGAAGCAGGTTGCAGTAGTCCAATTGGTAGGTGATAAGAGCAGATAAGGGTCTTGCAATATTTTCAGAGAGGAATGGGCAGATTTTAGAGATGCTATAGAACAGTGTTGTGAATGTTTGCAGAGAAGGAAAGGGAGTCTGAGGACGATGAGATTACAGATTGAGGAGGCTGGGTGGACAGTTGTGGGTTTACAGTGATTGAAAAAGAGGGACGGAGGCAGTGGAGGAAAGAATAAGTTCTGTTTTGGCCATGTTGGGTTTTAGGTGATGTCTGAGGTTGTTGCTTGGCTTTTTCACCAAGCAGGCTGAGATTTGCAATTGGACTGTTGATGAAAGGTCTGGTATAGAGTGGTAGATCTGGGAATCATCTGCATAAATATGGTTTTGGAATCTATGAGAAGAGATAAGATTACCAAAGGATGGAGTGTAGAGGGCTTACGACAGAGCCCTGAGGCACACCAATTGATAACAGGATTGCAGTGGAAAACAGACCAGAGGATATACTGAAAATGTGCTAGGAAAAGTATGAGAACCAAGATGGAACTGAATCTCAGAGCCCAAGTGAGGACAGGGTTCCAAGGAGGAGATGGTGGTTGACTGTGTCTAAAGCAGTAGATAGGAAAAGGAGAATGAGGATGGAGTAAAATCCTTTCCTTAGCATTCTGCTACACTGCGATGCATGGATTATCACTAGCAGGTAGAGACAGAGTACACATCTTTTTCTGTGATGACAGTATATAGGATGGTATTACACAGGCAAAAGCCAGTATTCTCTGTCTCTAGCAGATGACAGGACAAGAGTTGGATTGGTACAGAAGGATCTTTAGTTCCCAGGAGTTGGCTACAGTCAGTCCTCAGTTGAGAGGGATTTAATACGGCTCCCAGGGCATTGTTTCTAAGACTGAATCACCTGGTGGTAACAAGATCCACAGCACCTAAGACAATTGTGTCCCGGCAGAGATTCCCTGTAGAGCAGTCTGTTGCCTTTCCCAGGGTCTGATTTTGTTGAGTATCCTATGGAAGGGCTTCCAGAGGCCTTCGACAATTGAATATCAGGTAGGAAAGGGATCACTGAAGGTATCCCAGGTGACTTTTGCCCTCGTTGAACCCTCAGGTAGGGATGGGAACAGAGAAATCCTTTTGGTAGCACTCTCCCTTCACTTTCTCCTTCCTCTTACACCCCCCCCCCCCCCCCCCCCATCTTTTGTTGATGCCCTCTTTCTCTCTTCTATTATTCCTCTAAAGGGGCTGTCAATAAAATTGCGGCAAAAGAAATAAGGTGTTTCTTTTCTACAGCAGTTTGCAGAAGCCCTTCTTTTCAGATGGAGTCATCAATTACAGGATTATGGGGTCCAGCTACCTCTTCAGGGAGATGCCAGGTTGAGCCTACTATGGTGGCTCTGGGATCGGAATGTTTCCACAGGGATGGATTTGGAGATTCCAGATTGGACGATTTTGACCTCAGATACCAGTCTGAAGGGTTGGAGAGCTTTTTGTCGAGGGCAGATGTGTCAGGGCCTTTAGAATATAGAGGAGGCATTCTGGTCCATCAATTGCTTAGAGACAAGGAGAATCAGAAAGGCTCTGATAGCCTTTCTGGGAGGTATTAGGAATCAGGCAGTGAGAGTTTTGTCTGGCAATGCAACAGCAGAGGTGTACATAAAGAAGCAAGGAGACACTCAGAGTTCAATAGTGGCATTGGAAGTGAGTTGCTTGTTTTGATGAGCAGAGCACTACCTGAAGGCTGTATCAGCTTTACACAGCTGGGGTGGAAAATGTGCAGGTGAATGTTCTGAACAGAAACTTCTTGGATCCTGGCAAGTGGGAACTAACAGAGGAGGAATTAAGATGAGGAGCGCCTTAAGTGGATTTGTTGACAATAAGAGGGAATGACTATATTTTGCTGTTTTTCAGCCAAAGAAGGGAGATTAGTGGAAGGCCTGAATGCCTTTGCACAGCCTTCGCCACAGAATTGCTTGTTGTATGTTTCCTCCTTGGCCGTTGATAGGAAAGATTCTTTAGAGAATAGAGAGACATTGGAGAACGGTGATTCTGGCAGCTCTAGATTTACCCATAAGACCATGGTTCGCATATTTGATTAGAACACAAGTGGACAGTCCCCTGAGATTTGTGCAGGTCCCATTGCTTCTACATGAAGGGTCAATCTGCTTGGAGCAGGTGGATTTCTTTTATCTCATGGCTTGGCTCTTGAAAGGAGGCGATTTAAGAACAAAGGGTTATTCAGAAGAAGTAATTTCAATCTAGTTGCAAGCTAGATAGCCTTCTATTTCATTGTTGTATGTTCAGGTGTAGAAAGTATTCAAACCTGTTACCAAAGAGAGGGATTGTAACCTTTCCAAACATCCATTTCTTGTATCCTCTCCTTTCTATAGACAGGATTGAAGTGAGGTTTAGCTTTAAATTCTCTTAAAATGCGCTGCCATCTCTTGTTTCAGGGTAATGGTTCAAGGTTGTTCATTGATGTCTCACTCATGTGTGTTCATGTTTTAAAGGGCAGTGAAGCATCTCTATCCTCCATTTTAGAGGTTGGTGACTTCATGGTGTACTTGGTGTTATGAGCCTTGTGTAAATCAGTTTTTTGAGCCTATCCACGAAGCTTCTCTGAAGGACCTTATTCTAAAGATGGTATTTCTGGTAGCTATTTGTTCAGCTAGATGCATTTACAGAACGGCAGGCTTTGTTGTGCAGAGATCCATTTTTCAAATTCTTGGATTGGGAGATATCAATCCATACTGACCCTTCCTTTTTGCCTAAATTGGTGTCTGTTCCACCTAGGGCAATCTGTTACCTGCCTTTAAGAATTTGAGTTTGGAGGCAGGAGCTCAGTGAAAGAGTCTGCACATGCTTGGATGTATGTATGGTGCTCCTTTGTTATTTGAAGATGATGAATTGATTCAGAAGATCTGATCACCTTTTCATGTTATTTATGGGACAAAAGAAAGGGGAGCAGACTTCCAAGTGACTAAAGCCAAATGGATTAAGCAGGCAATTGCATCTGCTTACATTTCTTAAAGCTTGGCAGCTCTGGAGGGCCTTAAAGCTCATTCCACTAGAGGTCAAGCGACTTCATGGGTGAAGTTTGTCACTGCAGGAAATTATTAAAGTGGCAACCTTGGCCCTTTTTGCATTCTTAGTATTAAAGATGGGATGTTCAAGCATCCGACACTCCTGCCTTCAGGATGCAAATCTATTTACTCTTTCAAAAAGTACTAGGTTACATTCAGTGAAGTTACTAGGTGATACATTTAAGACAAATAGAAAATATTTTTTACTGAATGCATAATTAACTCTGGAATTAATTGCTGGAGGATGTGGTGAAGGCTGTTAGTACAGCTGGGTTTAAAAAAGGCATATGCAAGTTCCTGGAAGAAAAATCAATAAACCATTATTAAGGTGGTCTTGGGGAAATCCACTGTTTACCCCTGGGATAAGCAGCATAGAATCTAACAACCTTTTGGGAACCTGCCAGGAACTTGTGACCTGGATTTGCCATGGTTGAAATAGGATACTGGGCTTGATGGACCTATGGTTGTCCAAGTATAGCAAATCTTACATTCTTTTGAGAGCATTACGAGTAGGTCTTTCAGCTTCTCTCCCAGTTTAGGGTGGCTTGGGTACATCCCACTCACCTGGACTATTTGGGGGGATGAAGAGGAAGAAAAAAAATTGTTCTTACCTGCTAATTTGTTTTCCTTGACTCCTTCCAGATAAATCCAGCATCACCCATTCATTCTTTAGATGTGTATATACAGCAGATTGTTAGCATAGTTCTAGTTTGTTGAAAAATTTTCCTCCTCCTTATTGAGAGAGTTCAAGCTGACAGTTGTGGTTCCACTGCTAAGGGAATTACTTGCCCCATGCTTGTGGAGGGTTTTTGTTTAGCTTTGTTATAGAATTACTGAGGGACTGCAGGTGGCACACTAGGATAAGTACCAGGCAAGCAGTAAAGCTTTTCTTCTCTGTCTCCATTTGCTGGTAGGGGAGAAAAACATACTTGTCTGGAAGGACTTGAGGAAAGGAAATTAACAGGTAAGAACCAATTCTTCTATCCTTGGGGTATGATTTCCATGCCCCCTCATGCACAGTTCCGAAGAGATGGCATAATGGTTGGGAGCTCCTGGAGTCACCATCTTTACCTGGCTTTCATAAGAACATAAGAAATTGCCATGCTGGGTCAGACCAAGGGTCCATCAAGCCCAGTATCCTGTTTCCAACAGAGGCCAAAACCAGGCCACAAGAACCTGGCAATTACCCAAACACTAAGAAGATCCCATGCTACTTATGCAATTAATAGCAGTGGCTATTCCCTAAGTAAAATTGATTAATAGCCATTAATGGACTTCTCCAAGAACTTCTCCAAACCTTTTTTGAACCCAGCATGTGCACTAACCCAGCACGTGCACTAACCACATCCTCTGGCAACAAATTCCAGAGCTTTATTGTGCGTTGAGTGAAAAAGAATTTTCTCCGATTAGTCTTAAATGTGCTACTTGCTAACTTCATGGAATGCCCACTAGTCCTTCTATTATTCGAAAGTGAAAATAACCGAGTCACATCTACTCGTTCAAGACTTCTCATGATCTTAAAGACCTCTATCATATCCCCCCTCAGCTGTCTCTTCTCCAAGCTGAACAGCCCTAACCTCTTCAGCCTTTCCTCATAGGGAAGCTGTTCCATCCCCTTTATCATTTTGGTTGCCCTTTTCTGTACCTTCTCCATCGCAACTATATCTTTTTTGAGATGCGGTGACCAGAATTGTACACAGTATTCAAGGTGTGGTCTCACCATGGAGCGAAAGAGAGGCATTATGACATTTTCCGTTCTATTAACCATTCCCTTCTTAATAATTCCTAACATTCTATTTGCTTTTTTGACTGCTGCAGCACACTGAGCCGATGATTTTAAAGTAATATCCACTATGATGCCTAGATCTTTTTCCTGGGTGGTAGCTCCTAATATGGAACCTAACATGGTGTAACTACAGCAAGGGTTATTTTTCCCTATATGCAACACCTTGCACTTGTCCACATTAAATTTCATCTGCCATTTGGATGCCCAATCTTCAAGTCTTGCAAGGTCCTCCTGTAATGTATCACAGTCTGCTTGTGATTTAACTACTCTGAATAATTTTGTATCATCCGCAAATTTGATAACCTCACTCGTCGTATTCCTTTCCAGATCATATATATATATATATATATATATATATATATATATATATATATATATATATATATATTGAAAAGCACGGTCCAAGTACAGATCCCTGAGGCACTCCACTGTTTACCCTTTTCCACTGAGAAAATTGACCATTTAATCCTGCTCTCTTTTCCTGTCTTTTAACCAGCTTGTAATCCACGAAAGGACATCTCCTCCTATCCCATGACTTTTTAGTTTTCGTAGAAGCCTCTCATGAGGGACTTTGTCAAACGCCTTCTGAAAATCGAAATACAATACATCTACCGGTTCACCTTTATCCATATGTTTATTAACCCCTTCAAAAAAATGAAGCAGATTTGTTAGGCAAGACTTCCCTTGGGTAAATCCATGTTGACTATGTTCCATTAAATCATGTCTTTCTATATGCTCTACAATTTTGATCTTGAGAATAGTTTCCACTATTTTTCCCGGCACTGAAGTCAGGCTCACTGGTCTATAGTTACCCGGATCGCCCCTGGAGCCTTTTTTAAATATTGGGGTTACATTGGCCGCCCTCCAGTCTTCAGGTACAATGGATGATTTTAATGATAGGTTACAAATTTTAACTAATAGATCAGAAATTTCATTTTTTAGTTCCTTCAGAACCCTATGATGCATACCATTCGGTCTAGGTGATTTGCTACTCTTTAGTTTGTCAATCTGGCCTACTACATCTTCCAGGTTCACACTGATTTTGTTCAGTTCGTCTGACTCATCACCCCTGAAAACCATCTCCGGAACTGGTATCTCCCCAACATCCTCATTAGTAAACACGGAGGCAAAGAATTCATTTAGTCTTTCTGCAATGGCCTTATCTTCCCTAAGAGCCCCTTTAACCCCTCTGTCATCTAATGGTCCAACCGACTCCCTCACAGGTTTCTTGCTTTGGATATATTTAAAAAGGTTTTATTATGAGTTTTTGCCTCTATGGCCAATTTCATTTCAAATTCTCTCTTCGCCTGTCTTATCAATGTTTTACACTTAGCTTGACAATGCTTATGTTGTATCCTATTTTCTTCAGGTGGATCCTTCTTCCAATTTTTGAAGGATGGTTTTTTGGCTAAAATAGCCTCTTTCACCTTACCTTTTAACCAGCCCTACAGAACTCATGGCTCAGTACCTACCAATGTCTTCCTCACCATGACCTGTACTACCCTCCACAGTGGCTGAAAACGCCTTATAACCATACTTCATCTTCTCTCCCTGTCTTTGGCCCAAGTGGCTCCAACTGTGCAAGCAGCAATAATTCAATAAATGCATAACATAGCCAATCAATAGTGGTTTTGTACTGGGATGCCCTGCCCACACCACTCTGATTGCTGCCACTTGCACTTCCATCTTCAAGTATCTGAGCTGGTGATAGCGGAATGCAGCCCAGCTGCCAGCACTGAAACCAGATCAAATTCCTATCATTGCTGCTGCAAGTCGGATCATGTTCCTTTTGACATTGCTGCCAGGGACCGGATAAAATTGTCAAGGGCCCTATCTGGCCCTCAGGCCATAGTTTGGAGACTCATGACCTAGGAAGTGCTTCATGACAAGACAGCAGCCTTAGTCAAGCAGTTCTCAAGAGCTTATTCAACTAATTCCTTAAACTCTCCCACCACCTATCAACATACAGGTTGGGGTTTTCACTACTGGTATAAGAATATAAATCTCTTCATTCAGCCCTCAGCTTGGAAGTCCCCACTTGTGTGGCTTATTACTGTCCTGTATATCCATGAAGAAAGCTCGGTTGCTTACCTGTAACAAGAGTTCTCCATAGACAGCAAGACAAATCAGGCACACAATCCCACCCTCCTCTTAGAATTGAAGATTAGCTTGCTGCAAAGAAGGAGGAGACTTATGCAGTAGTGACTGTTTGGGAACACCTGCACATACTCAGAAAATCACCTTTGTTTTTCTGAAGTGAAAACTTTCTGTCCTGGTGCCTTCAGATTTTGCAACCCACTTGTGCGGCTCATTTTATCTTGCTGTCTGTGAAGAACCCCCCATTACAGGTTAGCAGCTTAGCTTAACTTGTCATTTCATAAGTTAAGTCATAGTTGTTCCTAGAGACATTTGATTGACATTGAAACTATGCTACATGTTTGCATTAACTTATTGGTTAGAGAACTGAAGGGTGATTGTTTTCTGATGACGGTAGGAGAGTGGGAAGGAGGTATTGTTTGGATGGTTATGCTGATTATTCTATGATAGTGGGGGCATGGAGATTGTAATTTTATGTTTGATATATGTGTTACTATTGTACATTTTAAATTAGCCTAGAGACTAGCTGTTATTAGGCGATTATATCAAGTTGTATATATTTATTGGAGTGAATATCAGAAGATGAGCAATACAAAAGATTACCAGTTATACAACTATATTGCAGCAGGCTATGATAAGTAGCTCAAAACACATTACAATAACCCTTTCACCTCAATTTTCTCTTTTTTACTGGATCCCTATACTCCCACATACCACATTCATACCATCCATATCCACTCTCACCAAACTAATACAGAACAACAATATTTTCTGGTTCATGTACTTTACATGATGCTTTTCACTTATCTCACAACCAAAAGTATCCTCTTTGTGTCAATATAGCTTTGTGACCTTGAAAGTCTTACTGATGTAGAAGTTCAAAAGAAGCATGCCAAGCCATTTCCATTTTCCAGCTATGCCATGTAGATAGAATAACTTTTTTTGCCAGTGTAAGAGAAACACACACACACACACACACACACACACATTTTTTCTCATTTGCTTTATTATTGTTAAATGGTTTTTTTAAAAATCAGAAAATTATAGAGAACGTTTGTGGCAAATTCTGTATTTTAGCATTTACAGAAAATGAGACCTCAGTCATTATGTATTTTATGTATATGTATTGTGGTCAAACTGCTTAAATGCTTTGGTGTTCTACTTGACTTCAGCTCTTACCAGATCTTTTGTTGATAGTCATCTCTAATCATAGCATGCATAAAAAATAATTAAATCCCAGATCCTACTGCCTGCTGCAAATTAATTTTGCAGTTTATACCATAAAGAAGGATATAGCTTCTATGCCTGTTACATTGAATATTAGCTGAAAGTGGTGGAGTCCAGTAACAGTGCATGTAGTTTTTCATTTACTGCATTTATGACCAACATTTTATTTGGGATTAAAAGAGAGAGACTGAGACTCAATAAGAGTGCACCAGGTCAACACTGTGCACACAACAGTCTACTCTTGAACCTCTTTCCCAATGTATTGTCAGAGCACTCTAAGATATTTGATAACAGATCAGTTTAAAAACTCTCAGGTCTATCCAGTAAAGTGCGGCCGCGTTTACCCCGCTCCTAACCCGCGTTCTACTCACTTCCCAGCCGCGTTAGCCCTTCCTGCGATCCACAACCCCCTTTAACCTACTCCTACCGCGTCATAAAATCCCCAGGCAACCCCTTCCGCATGCGGCATGTATATTACATGTAAACGATTGAATTAGCTATTCCCTAGCATCCAGTAACCCGCACCCCGACTATCACTATTGTACCCTGCCGTTTTGCCCCGCGTTTAACCTGCTAACTTACCGCCTACCCTTACCCCTGCGTTAGAGGCAGGGGTAAGGGTAGGCGGCAAACTTTCCCCCAGCCCCCGCTCTCCTGCCCTGGCCGCATCCATGGGTGCCGGTCTCTGGGGCAGCCCCAGTCCTCTCCCCTCCTCCCGAAGCAAAAAAAAAAAAAAAGAAAAAAAAAGTTGCAAGAGAGAGAGGGGAGAGGACTGGCAACCCTACCTTCGAGATTGCCAGTCCTCCCTCCCCTCCTCCCGAGGCAGGCGCGAAAAGCAGCCTTGCTCCGGGAGGAGGGGGGAGGGGACTGGCAGTACGAAGCAACTTACTTTTTGCAGCCCCCGCCCCTCCGGACATCGACGAGGACGGGATTGCCAGTCCCCCCTCCCCTCCTCCCGAAGCAGGGCGCGAAAAGCAGCCTTGCTCCGGGAGGAGGGGGGAGGGGACTGACAGTATAAAGCGACTTACTTTTGCAGCCCCCCATCCGGACATCAGCGAACGCGGCTCCCCTCTCCTGCCTCCAGCTGCTCAGGAAGATGGACGTCACGTCTTGAACGGCCATCAGCAGAAATGGATCACGGCTCCCCTCCCCTGCCTCCCGGCAAAGATGGACGCCTGCACGGGGGAAAGCGGCCCCTGTGCTTGCAATTGGCCGCTCAAGACGTGACGTCACATACCGTGACGCCAAACGTCGTGACATCACGTCTTGAGCGGCCAATTGCACGCACAGGGGCCGCTTTCCCCGTGCAGGCGTCCATCTTCGCCGGGAGGCAGGGGAGCTGCGATCCGTTTCTGCTGATGGCCGTGTCCTCCGGAGGGCTGCAAAAAAAAGTAAGTAGCTTGGTCGCTTCACACTGCCAATCCTCTCTCCCCTCCTCCCGGAGCAAGGCTGCTTTTCGCGCCTTGCCTCAGGAGGAGGGGAGAGGGACTGGCCATCCCGAGCTTAGGATTGCTCGTCCTCTCTCCCCTCTCTCTCTTGCAACTTTTTTTTTTTTTTCGCTTTTTTCGCTTTTGTTGCTTCGGGAGGAGGGGAGAGAGGGCTGACAATCCTGAGCGTCGGAGAACTGTCCACTTCCTGGTACCTGTCATTTCAAATGTCATTTGAAATGACATTTGAAATGACAGATACCAGCGCGTCCGTGAAGCGTTAGGCCCGCGCAACCCGTTTTACTGTATAGAGCGCTATAGCGCTCTATACAGTAAAACGGGATGCACGGGCCTAACGCTTCACGGACGCTTCTTAGACGCAGCTTGCATTTGCAAGCTATTTACAACCAGGATCAAGCGGTAGGTGAGCTGCACTGTGCGTGCGGCAACCGCGGATGCGCCGGGCACTAACGCAGCTCTTCCTACCGCTAATAGACAGGATTGACCTGTCTATTAGCCACATTAGGTAAAAGAGAGAGCAACATGTACAATAGTTGTGAGGAATTTAGTGGTATGATGAAGCTCTGGTGACTTTTAAACTCTGGTTGTTTGAAAAATGTTAAGCAGGTTTTTGTTTCCACGCCTTGGATTTAAAAGGCGTGTCACATTGTTAGAATTTGAAAAAAAAGTCAAAAGCAAGGCAGCCTTCAGGAAATTGACCAAAGGAATATCCTGATTGTTTTGTAATATGTGATTTATTTGTAAAGATTTCTTTTAAAACCATTGCAAGATTTTAGTCTTTAACATTTTTCTTTTTCCAATTTTTAGGAAATCCGTAGTATACCAAAAGCTATTGATCGCATTTGCAGTATATGTAAACTCACAGCTCGCAAGCATAAAATGGATGCAGAGAGAACATTTTCTAAGCAAATGAACACATTTGTTAATGGCAATTTCTTTGTTCAAGTAGTTTCAAGGTAGGTTTTAAACACAATGAGGCAGATATTGAAAAGGAACTTAGCCAGTTAAGTCAGACTTAGCTATGTAGCAGCCACTGAATATTCAGCTGTAAGTTCTTAGCCAGCTCACTCAAGGGCGGGTAATGAGGCTGTGCTGCTTAGCCAGATAAGCTATCCAGCTAAGTAGTGATATTCAGCCTTAGCCAGTTAAGATACCCAGCTAAGTAAGAGCAGGTCTAATTTAGCCAGGTAATATTTATCTGGCTAACTAATGGTTTAGCCAGGGCTATTCAGCATAGTGATGCTGCTGAGTATCCCATGTAAGTTAGCCGAATAAGTCCAGTTGGCTAACTTAGATAAAAAGCTATGTTTTGAATATGTTTCTCCCCCCCCCATTTTTAGGTGCATTTCACAACAAAGAAAAAAAGAAGAGAGTGGCTATTGCTGAGGGTGTGTCTGTCTCTCCATCCACTTAGGTTTATCTGGGAATGTGGGGCTGGGCATGTCACTTGGCATTCGATAGAAGAGAGAGAACCACATTGGGAGGAGCAATGGGAGTTGAAGGAGAAGTGATACTGCTTTCCCCGCTGTTCTTGAACTTGGAGTAACGGCAGGAGTTTTGCACCACTGCAAATTTCTGTCAATGCTTCTGAGATTTTGGTGGCAGGGAAGGGATAGGAAAGGTGCCTAAATGATGCATGCTGCTTTACACTGTTTCAAGCAGGTGCAGGTTAAATTATTTTTTGTTTTTTCCTTTGTCCTGCTCTTTGTTCATTTGTTTTCTTTTGTTCACAGAATTAAACCAGACTGGGTTTTGACGAAGAGCAATATGAAAGAAGTAGTGGATCCTCTTAGTGCTATTCAGATGGTGATGGATACACTTAATATTGCTTACTGAATGTAAATAACATTTGAAAAATAGCATGTACAGGTTTTCATTTAGTTGATTTACAGAGAATATGGTTTGTAATCAAAATTGCTATAAAGCTATGGTGTTATAAAGTTATGTTTGTAGTAGTTGAACTTCAGTTGTCTTGGCCATCTACAGGCAGATTTTTCCTGTATGTTATGCCATCACTAATTTTGAGAAGCTAAATTTAATTAAATGTGCAGTTTTTGGTTTGTTGGGGGGATGACAATGGCGGGGGATACTTTAACTGCTTAGCCTCTTAAAATCTTATCCTAAAAAAGATAGTATTTTAGTTCTGATTACTCTGGACTGTATTTTAAATATGGGTGTGAAGAAACATGCCCCATCTAACACAATGGTGCTCTTTTCTTAAGGGGCGGGGGGCGGGGGTGGTAACTGCTCATTACCTGCTATTTTGCCCTTTGTCTTTCTTTAGTTTTCTGCACTGTCACCTGGAGGTCCCAAAGTCCAATATGATGTGTTAGACACGAGGAAACCAAAATACTGCCATCAAATTGAACAAAGCCAAAAAAGAAATGGTGTATAAATATGGAATAGGATCTCTCATGTATCATATAGAATGTTCCACATTACCATAATATTTAATCATAGGTCTATAAAACAGATTTTTTTTGTATTTATATAATTTGCAAATAAAAGATGGATGAAAGTCTATTATACTTTCTGAGAATATTTTTTAGTCTGTATGTTTGCATCCATCTAGATTTTCCAGAGGTATACAAGAATACCCATCCAAATGCAATTCAATATGTAGTTAAAGCTCTCAGGAAAAAATGGAAGAAAACAAGAGCAACTGGAAAAGCACCAGGCGCGAACAAAAGTACGCTGGATTTTATAAGATACCCGTGTAGCCGAGCGTATCTTATAAAATCCGGGGTCGGCGCGCGCAAGGGGGTACACATTTGTGCAACCTGCGCGCGCCGAGCCCCAGCGCGAGCTGCATGTTCCCTCCGAGGCCGCTCCGATTTCGGAGCAGCCTTGGAGGGAACTTTTCTTCACCCTCCCTCCACCTTCCCCTCCCTTCCCCTACCTAACCCACCCCCCCGGCCCTATCTAAACCCCACCCCCTTAACTTTGTGCGCGTCGCTGGCAGCCCCGCTCCGTCCTCCGGTCCCGGGGGCTGGTCCGGAGGCCTCGACCATGCCCCCGGGCCGGTGCCACGCCCCGGTCCCGCCCCTGAAACGCTGTGTCACCCGGCCCCGCCCCAGACACGCCCCCTTCAAAAAACCCCGGGACCTACGCGCGTCCCGGGGTTCTGTGCGCACCGGCGGCCTATGCAAAATAGGCGCGCCGGCGAGCAGGGCTTTTAAAATCCACCCCTTTTAGTTCAGAGCCAACTGATATTTATTTTAGGTGTAACACTTCTGCATGGCAGTAATCTGCACGGAGTGCCAGTTTCTACCCTCAACAGTAGGCAAGGCAGTAAGCTGCAAGGATAGGCAGTCACTACCAAAAGCAACTTGCTGGGCAGACTGGATGGACTTTTGGTCTTTATTTGCCATCATTCACTGTGTGTGTTTGATACTAACTGATGTTAAGCCAGCCTAGTACGTCATCCTTTAATCACACATATTCGCCCTTGTTAGAAATATAGAACATGATGGCAGATAAAAGCCATATAGCACATCCACATCACTGGTATTAATTTATTTTAAAATTCTTATATTCCACCTGTAAAAAAAAAAAAAAAAAAAATCATTCTAAACTAATTACTACAGCACATCACAATAAAAGATTAAAATAATATAACACAAATTTCACAGTTAACCATTCTACACTGCAAACAACATGAACAGTAAAGGATAATTAGTCTAACATGGTTTATCTGACATTTAAATGATATAAAATAGTCTAAGCTCATTTAAAGCGAGCAAATTGTCTACATATTTCTTTAAGTGAATAATTTTATTGGAGCAGTATAAAATATAGAATGGTTTTATATACGGTTGATATTTAAGTTTGTGGTTTACAGGGGAAAGTCCCTATGTCTAACTCAAAGCCAGCTTGCACATTTCAAATGTATTGCAAGAAAACTACCCAGCTTAAAGTAGTAATTAAACCAGTTTTTCTTACGCCATCCATAAGAACATAAGAAAATGCCATACTGGGTCAGACCAAGGGTCCATCAAGCCTAGCAGTGGCCAATCCAAGAACTTATCCAATCCTTTTTTAAACACAGCTATACTAACTGCACTAACCTCATTCTCTGGCAACAAATTCCAAAGTTTAATTGTGCGTTGAGGAATAACGAAGATGTTATGTGAGATGGTCTGAGACTTGCTCCCCATCCACTCCATTGGGTCATCTTTCTGGAGAATCAAGAGCCTGTCTTAGCATGGAGAGCAACTTGCTGAACCTCTGGCGGACAAATGACAGGTTACCACTACCATCTCATGGTGGCAGATTCAGAACTTAGATGTCTCTGTAAGCTATGCAAGCAAGAAACAGAAGTGAAGATCGGCTTGGCTTGCCAGGGCTTAGGCAAACATAAGATTGGCAAACACTCCAAAGTTAATTGAGCAGGACAGGACTGATCTGAGAGCCCAGTCTTGAAGCTTAAGCTTCATGAAAGGTCTTGGTGCAAAGTTCATGGGTGTGACGTTTGCATGAATGGCAGTGAGCAATGCAGTAATAATGCAATAGCAGCAGTGTGGTCCCAAATCTGTAAGTGCAAAGTATTTTTCTTTCCTCACAATGCACTGGTATAGAATTGGTGGGCTTCCGATGTGGCTTCTTAGACGATATGTATATGCATATTCTCACAGAGATGATGGTGAGAATCAGAAGACATCTGGTGATCAATGCTGGGTCTATGACTGGATACAATATTCAAGCTAGCAATGATTAAAACAGGTAGACTGTGTCAGGCAATTACGATTTTAAGATGAACTAGTTTTTCACCTGGGTCACTTGTTATAGTGCTCTGTATTTCCACTTTTAAAAAAATAGATATTTTCATTCAAATTTTGTTTGAAAATCAACAGAGTTATAGTATATTTGCTTAGTTCATGAATACAAAGTTTGTCAGTGCACAAACTCGGCAAGTTTTTGTCTGGTAATACCAGCTAAATTGTAAGGTGAAGACAGATTACTTGATATGAAGAGCACTAGCAGCTTCTCAGTGTAGTTCACAGGCATTTATATTAAAACTGCAGAGGCCATCACAGTTTGGGGAGATTTTCTTCCTTCTGATTTTTCCGATAATGGTCCATCTCATCGGGAAGTGGGACCGAGGGCGACACAACAAGGGTGTCCCCTCCTTTGATTCAAGTGCCACGTCATCAGGGGACACTAACTTTCATGACTTCAATTTCGAGCCTGGAATGGACCCGTTCTCCTTTTCCTGGGTGGAATTCTTCCAGGGATTGCAGACATTTCTACAGGGCTGATCTTCTGAATTGGCGTCTCTGCCTGTCCCCTCGGTCAATCGCCGTGGCTCGAATGCAGGTGGATCAAGATGATACCAATGATGATGGTGGCTCTTCTGGAAAGGAAAGGGACATTCCCTCAGATTTTGAGCCATTTAGAACTCTTCTCAGTTTCTTTCATAGGGATGAGTTACCAAGCTTGATCTCTGACCTTGAAGACCCTCGGAGTGGCTGGTGCTGACTCCTTGGGAATGCAGAAGAAGGATCCTATTTTGGTCATCTTACGCAAGGCTGCTTGCTTCTTTCCCCTCCTGGATGCAATTCAGGAGGAGTTTGATCTGGAATGGAATGCGCCAGAGGCTTCCTTTAAAGGAGGATGTGTCTTGGCGAGATTATACCCCTTGGATCCGCAGGCTGGAGAGCAGTTGCATTTCCCTAAGGTGGATGCCTTGGTGTGATCTGTCATGAAACGTCTGTGTCAAGAATCTGGTAGCACCATGTCTGAGTTTGACCTATGGTAGAACCGGGGGCTTTTGCCTTAGCTGATATGGGCTATAATTTGGTTCGCACAGCTGCCAGAGAAGCTGCTTCAGTTATTGTGGCCAGGCGGCATCTGCTGGAAGATACTATTTCGAAGTCCAATCTTACCAAGCTGCCCTTCAAGGACTCATTTTTGTTTGACAGTGAATTGGAAAAAATGGCAAGTAAATGGGGAGAGACCCCGGGTCCCTCAATTGCCTGAGGACAAGAAACCCATTGCTCGATCTTTTAGGCAAGTGGCCACTCTCAAGACTATCTGCATTTTTTGCCTTATAAAGAAGGTTCTTCTCAGAGGTCCCATCCCTTCCGCCGGTCTTAGTCCTTTTTCCCCCGAGGGACCCTCGAAAGGATGTGTATCTGGAGGTGGAGCCCCTCGGTCTTCCCAATGGAGGCTTGGAAAAATAACATGCAGAGTCAGATATTTGAAAATACAGAGGCAGAAATATCATTATTCTTATGGGTAACAGAAAAAACTGGTTTGGACTCACCAGCAAGGCTAAAGGTCCTGTTCCTGCTCTCATAGGCAGGTGTTGGCTTTCGCATTTTGTCAGAGTTTCTGGGGTTTAGGAAACCCACCTGGAGAGCTGCACAGGGACTGCAAGGCACAACTCTGGATAAGACGAGCTGTTCTGGGGGCCAGTAAGTCTCTACAGCGGTATTACACTATAGTGAGTCCGTACAGGCTGAAACCAGACTAGGCAAGGCTGAACAAGCATGGCTGAAACAGACAAGGTTGGTAGAAGAGGCTGAACTGGTGAAGCTTGTATGAAGCAGGCAGGACGTGGCAGGCTGGATTGGGAATGGCTAGGCTGGATTCTGAGCAGGACCTGGAACTAGAAAGGCACTTGACTGAGGCAAGGTAAGGACGGGACTTGGGTACAGGCAGGACTGGATAGGATACTGAAACAGACGGACTAACAGGGCACAAGACTAAGGACAAAACCAAATAAGGCAGATTAGGGCAGGAGTTAGACAAGGAAACAGGTTTAACTCCAAACAGAAGCCTGAAGGCAACAAGGGCAGTAGGCCCATAGACCGCTAGCCATTAAATCCTGTAGAGGCCACAAGGCAGGGGTACTAAACAGAGTAGGCCAGAAGGCTTCAATGCAGGATACAAGGCAGAACAGGCCCAAAAGGCCTCAATGTAGAGTAGGGAGGCCCAAAGGCCACTGAGCAAGAAGAGGAACAGGGGCCAGGACAAGGAGCCAAGAATGTCACCATGCAAAGGCAAGGATACAATGGCAAGGCAGGTTTACATAGGGCTGAGATTTGCATTTGGCACAGGCAGCTTGGCAAGCTAACCTCACTGGAGGCCTCTGCTGATGGAAGACGTCATTGCAAGTGGAAGCAGGGTAGGATGAGGTTGCATAGCAGGTGAAATCCTAACACAATTCAAGGTCAACATTGGAGAGCACCCTACCTCTGGCTTCAGCATCAATAGAAAACATCATACTGAATGTGCATCCAGCAATGTTATTGATATCCAATGCATTTACCCTCTGATGTTTGTTTATTTATGTATTTGATGGTTTTATATACCGTTTTACCCAACATTAAATGCTGAACCAAGACGGTTTACAATACTTCCAAAAAAGAAAAATTAAATTCAAAAGAATAAAACTTCAATAAAAATAAAAGCAAGAATAAAAAATACAATAAATATTATCAATACGTAAAAATTAAGTGACATGGGATAAGAAACATCTGGCTATTATTTTTAAAAAACTTAAAGAACAGAAAATAAGCAAAGTATGATATATTCAGTATCACTGATCTACAGTATGAATTAAATCTAAGACAGCTCCGTGTCCTGGCCCCTGTTCCTCTTCTTGCTCAGTGGCCTTTGGGCCTCCCTACTCTGCATTGAGGCCTTTTGGGCCTGTTCTGCCTTGTATCCTTGAGATGTTGTGGACAGACGGACCCAGCGTAAGATCAGTCACAGCTTATTGAACATCATAGCTGACCACACACACAGAAAATGCAAGCATCTGTTATCAAATACTATTTCTTGGCAAATCCCTCATTTGAACAATTACAGCGGAGTATTATTGATCAAATAACTCCATCCCTGAGAGGAGAAGATACATCTATTTTTAATAGGTTAGAGCACAGATGGATCTTTGGACTCAGTAGTCCTATTTTGCCCCATGGGCTATAGTTTTTCATTTAGGTTTGTGTTTTGGGGGTTTTTTTTACATTCCAATATGGCTTCTCAATTGAGTATTCTAGTACTGTATTCTGCCTGGTTTATTTTTCCCCGTTGTTAACAGTTCAAAATGTCTTCCCTTGCCTAGTGGTTTGTTTCCTTGCATACAAAGCGTCAGGCAGGAGCATCTTGCTTCTTGGTACACTGTGTTGCAGCTTTCTCAAGTCTTGGTTCACGTAAGTCCTGTCACCCTTTATGCAGATTTTCCAAACTTTGAAATACTGCAAGTGTCAGGTGCTTTTTGTATTCAAGTGACAATGTTTTCAGATAAGTGACCTTGTTTAGTTTTATTTATTTATTTATTTATTTAAAGTTTCTTTTATACCGATGACCGTTTACAGATCGCATCGGTTTACAGTTAAAAAGGAACAAATGGGCAGAACCCTTACATATAACATTGAAAAAACAGGTTAACTTTTGGGCAGGGCCCTTACATGTAACTGAGAACAAGGTGGTTAAAAGTGGGATAGGGTATAGAGCTGACTATGCCGCGAGCGTCCGTGATATCAATAAATAGATACAGCAAAATCAGTAAAATCACAACTATTTACAAAAGCTAATTACATAATTAGCCGAGTCAAAGTACAAAATCGATGGGCATGAGACATATTCCGAGAAATAGATTCCTAGTCATGTAGCAAATTCTTAGTTACTCAATTTTTAGTTAAACAGTGGGGGTTTATGTAATGGCAGGTGATGTGTGGTAAGCTTGCTGGAAGAGCCATGTTTTTCAGTTTTTCTTGAAAAGTGGGTGTGTATGTTTCCAGGCGTATATCGGGAGGCAGGGAGTTCCATATGGAGGGGCCAGCGAGAGAGAAAGCTCTGCTTATGGTAGATGATAATTTGAAAGATTTGATGGGTTGGGCACGTAGGGTTCCTTGGAGGGCTGTACGTGTGGGTCTATTCGAGGTACGGGGGGAGGAGTGGGGGGTTAATCCAATTGAGGTTAGAGTTCAACAGACTTTTGTGGATGATGGAAAGGGCTTTATAGAGAATTCGGGAGTGTATAGGGAGCCAATGAAGTTCGATAAGTGTGGGGGTGATGTGATCTCTTTTTTTGAATTTGATAGTATCCTAGCGGCAGCGTTTTGTAGTAGTTGTAAGGGTTTGGTATAGGTGGCGGGAATGCCTAGAAAGAGTGCATTACAATAGTCTACCTTAGATAAAATGATAGACTGGAGTACAGTGCGGAAATCAGAAAAGTGTAGCAGTGGTCTGAGTTTTTTTATGGTTTGGAGCTTGAAATAGCATTCCTTGATGATAGATTTGATGAAGGGTTTGAAAGTAAGATGGTTATCAATAAGGACACCAAGGTTGCGAACGTGTGATGGGAAAGATGTGGATGAGTATGCAGGTGGGATGTCTGGGAGCGGTGGCCTATTAGATATGATTAAGAGTTCAGTCTTGCTGGGATTTAGAGCTAGTTGCATGCCATTTAGTAATTTGTTGATAGAGGAAAGACAGGCTTCCCAGTTAAGCAGAGCAGTATGGAGAGAGTCAGAGAATGGGAAGATGAGTTGCACATCGTCGGCATAAATGAAATGCTTGATGTGGAGGTTAGTGAGGAGGGTAGTGAGGGGAAGCATGTAAATATTAAATAGGGTAGAGGAGAGGGAGGAACCTTGGGGAACACCTTGGGGAAGATTAATGGGGTCAGATTCATTGTTATCTACTAATACAGTGAAAAGGCGATCCTGGAGATATGATCGTATCCAGGATAGGGCATTGCCAGTGATCCCGATACTCCTGAGTATGTTGAGGAGGACATCGTGATTGACTGTGTCGAATGCCGCCGAGATGTCAAGCATGGCAATAAGATAAGAGGTACCTGAGTCGGTTCCTTTAATGAGGGTATCGTGTAGGGAGAGCAGCAGGGTTTCAGTACTTAAGTGCTTTCTGAAACCGTGTTGTGTAGATGGGAGAATGTTGTTTTGTTCCAGGTGATCGGAGAGACGGGAGTTGACAACTTTTTCAATAACTTTAGCTAGGAGGGGTAGGTTGGAGACGGGTCTGTAATTGGATAAGGTGTCTGGGTCAAGATTGGGTTTTTTGAGTAGGGGTTTTACTACTGCTTGTTTAAGAACTTTAGGGACTGTGCCATGCTCTAGGGAACAGTTAAGGATATTTGAGAGGGGTTTGGCAATCACCTCGGGGATAGCTAGCAGGAGTTTTGTGGGGATGGTTTCGGAGGGATGAGATGATGGTTTTAATTTTTTAAGGATGTTTTGTACTTCAAGGGAGGATGAAGAGTCAAAAGATGAGAGGGAGACTGGAGAGTTGATGGTGGGCAGATAGATATTGCTGTTATTCTGTGAAAATTGTGCAGTGATGGAAGAGACCTTGTTTTTGAAAAATTGGGCTAATTCATTGCAACGATTTTTAGAGGGATTAGCAGGTAGTTGTTTGAGGGTAGGAGAAGTGAGGTCCGCAACCATGGTGAATAGGGCCTTAGGGTTATATTGCATACCACGTATTTTTTTAGCATAGTAATTACGTTTAATCTGAAGGATGGAATTTCTATATTCATGCATTTGTTGGTAGTATAATGTTTAGTTGCGGGGGATTGGTATTGCGCCATGACCTCTCAGCTGTTCTGAGTTGGGTTTTAAGATTCCTAAGTTCAGGCGTATACCAGGGTTTTCTGTTTCTACGGTTTGGGTTGATAGTTTTTATTGTGAGGGGGCAGTGTTTGTCAGCAATGCTGAGGGTGAGGTTGAGCCAGGTAGAGATGGCATTGTCTGGGGATGAGACGTCAATGTGACTGTCTATGTCAGCGCATGCTTGTGAGATGGTATCTATAGCGCATGGTTTGCGGAAGTTAAATGAAATGGGCTGATGGGGCGTGGTGGGGGAGATTTGCGGGAGTGAGAGTTTAGTCTGAATAAGGTAGTGGTCAGACCAGGGTACTGTAGTGCATGAAGGGGGATTGCTTATGTTGATGGGGGAATTGACAAAGATAAGATCAAGTGTGTGGCCAGCTTTGTGTGTGGGAGAGTTCACTATTTGTTGGAAGCCCATTGCTTCAAGGGAGGAGAGGAATGCTTCACATGCTGGGGATTGCGGGGAGGTATCCACGTGTAAGTTGAAGTCTCCTAGGAGAATTGTGGGTATGTCAGGGGATAGTGAGTTTGCAATAAATTCGATAAGAGGGGATGAATCTTTCTCCAGGAGACCTGGGGGTGTATAAATGAGACACAGTTGGAGTGACTTCGATTTGAAAAAGCCAATTTCGTACTGGTTTGGAATATCACATTTCTGGGATAGTAGTTGAAATTCCTTTTTTACAGCCAAGAGTATGCCGCCACCTCTTTTCTTTTTCCGAGGGATAGAGAAAACATCGTAGATTTCTAAAGGTAGCTGGTTGATGAGGGGAGTGTCATGTTGTTTGAACCATGTTTCTGTGACAGCACATATTTCTGGTTTAGAGTCTGTAAGAATATCGTGTAAGAGATGGGTTTTCTTTTGGAGTGATTGTGCGTTAAATAGGATAATGGAAATGAGTGATAGACTGATGGCTTGAGTGCGTGTGAGGGTGTGTATTGGGATAAGCCTTCTTTTGCTGAGCGTGGTCTTGCGGTGTGTGGCCTGATGAGAGAAAGTAAATGGATAAAATGGGATGTGTTGCAGGTGGCAGGCTAGGGAAAAGTTTCCAATTAAAGGGGGCATTGTTGATCTGTGGTGTATTGAAAAACTAGAGTTGGATGAGACAGTTGTAAGGCAGAAACTACCGAGAGCTAGTATCATGCACTTTACAGGCAAAACACCATTCTAGTATAGTTCCAGGCAGACTGATAAATAAAGCATGTTGTACATCCGTTATACAGTGATGACAGAATATATCTCGTTTTAGGGTATCTGGATGAGCAAAGAATGTGAAAACTTGATATTGCTAACGTACATATGCATTACAATCTAGCAAAAAGGCATGAGAGTGGTTTGTTCCTGAGTAAATCCTGATAAGGCACAGAAAACGCATTAATCCAACTAACGTGTTGGGAAAGAGAGAAAAAATGGTACTGAGTGCTAGAGAGACTTCAAATATTAAGCAACAGACTCATGAGGCACATTGAATTATTGTCGTTTAGGAGTTCAGATTACCAGTGGCTCACTGACAGGTTTTACATACTTTGCTAGGCTTACTGTTAGATGTTGTTTATTGTTTTATAAGGATATAAAATATGCTCAAAAAATTATTGCTGATTGTGCATTGACTGATGATTAGAATCAAGCACCCTTAAATGCAGAGCAGTTTTCACTTTTAGCATTAGGCATTTATTTGATAGTCACTCACTAAGAAAATGTCACAGTGATTTGATTGTGTGTGATCTCTTTTGTCTTGTCTTCTGATGTTCTTCCACACCTGAAATGTTTTGTTGCATTTCAAGTTTATTCATTTGAAATTGCTTGCAGTGATGTCCATTCATAAACTAGAGGGAGCTAATTTTCCACTCTAGGACAAAAAATTGCTATCCTTGGTCCTTTACCATAACATATTAGCTGCTCAGGATAAAAGTGAAGCCAGAATAAAAGGAAAAGTAATTTTCTGCCCTTATGAATATTGCTTTTGGTAAGAGATGTTAGGAGTCTTCACAACATTTTACATGAGAAAATTTGTTCTGAAAAGTATCTTGGCACTCTCGGAGCTTTTACAGAGAAAGCAAGCCAGCTAGTTTAATCAAAGAAAATTATTTCACTCAGTGCATAGTTAAGCTCTGGAATTCATTGCCAGAGGATGTGATTACAGCAGTTAGAGTAACTGGGTTTAAAAAAATTTTGGATGAGGGATCACGTGATATGGGCCCGGTGAGCTGCACGCTGATCGAGTTCCGGCCACCACCCGTTCCAACTATCCACTTTTCGCCCTCCCGCCAACCTAAATATATCACCATGGAGTACTGCCATCTTCTAAGAAACCCCACGAGCTTGAAGAAGTGGAATTGCGGCTCGCATGGCTTCCTGAACTGTGAAAAAGGACAAAGAGAAGGCTAAAGCCCCGGAAACTAAAATGGCTGCCGCACTCCCTGACATGCAATCTCAACCTGAACATAAGAAAATGCCATACTGGGTCAGACCAAGGGTCCATCAAGCCCAGCATCCTGTTTCCAACAGTGGCCAATCCAGGCCATAAGAACCTGGCAAGTACCCAAAAACTAAGTCTATTCCATGTAACCATCACACACAGTGATAAATGCCCTCGACATGTGTTTACATCAAATCTCCAAGCAAATAGGGGGAGGTAAGGACATCGCTTAACGCTTTTGATACCAGGGTCGAGTGGGTTGAAGGCTGTGTGGCGCTGGTAAAGGATGACATCGGGGGCTGAGCTGGAAAAGACCGCACAAGCCAGAGAAGGAAAAATTGATGATGTAGAAAACCGCTGCAGACAAAATAAAATGCAGTTTGTCGGTTTTTCTGAAAATATCATCGAACCAGATCTCATGCGTGTCCTTGAAACTTGGTTGGCAGCCATTGTTCCTACGTTAGAGGTGTCACTTTTAGGCCTCATTGAGCGGGCGCACAGAATGGGCCGGAAACTAGAGGGAGTACTGAAGCAGAGGCCTCCCCATAGCTATTTCTCGCTTTCTCAACTTCTCACACAAAGCTCTAGTTCTGCAACATTACCGAAAGTCAAGAGGATTTACCTATGACAAAGATTTTGATATTTCAAGATTTTTCGACACGTGTTTCCATCCAGCGCCAAGGAGTTTACTACAGTGTGCTCGGAGCTAGTAGCAAAAAAGATTCGTTTTGCTCTGATGTATCCGGCAAAATTGAGGATCTCCCATCAAGGAACAATTCGGCTGTTTGATTCTGCCAGTGCCGCGTGGGAGTATGTTAAGGAACTTTCGGCGAGTGAACAGATTGATTCCACCTGACTTCCAGGACTTTGATTCCTACCATGTAATACCGAAGCCACAGATTAGCTTTTTCACCTTCTGTCTTGGAATGATACTAGAAATTTCAAAGATTAGACCTTGAAACCTGCCAGATGCCCAGAATAGCACTGACTGGTCCAGTTATACTGGTTTTTCATTTTTTGCGTTTCGGGAGGCTATTGTTACATTGCTACAGAGGAGGCGAGGTGGTAGCCGAGCACATCGACCACTGACGTGATCCATATCCAAATTCAGGGACGTTCTAATCTCTGAGACTGGGGTTATGGTCCCTGTGATCATAATCAGCTGGCTAATGTTCTTTACGGTCTTCGGTTTGTTGCAGGGAAGGGGTAACAGGTTGGGGAGGAGGGGGAAACAGGGAGGGTAGACCTAAAGGGGTAACATGTTTGTTAAAAATGCTATGTGGGAGGATCTCTAGCTTTTACTTTGTCCTTAAACTGTCCTTGAGTCTAAGAATCATACTATATATAAAAGCCTGCTTAAGCTGACACTGCAGCTTGGGATGTCATATATCTCCTGTTCTACAAATTTTGTGATACTATCTCTAGAGCCATGAGAATTTAACGTGGGATGTTGCGGGCCTGGGTACACCCATGAAAAGGGAAAAAGTTCTATCTAGACTAAACTCCATGCCAAAGTTGTCTTCCTTCAAGAAACACACCTAACAAAAGAGGAGGCACTCAAACTGAAGAAAAAAATGGGTCTCCCAAATATTTTTTGCCGAGGGGGTCCTCAAAAAGCCGTGGAGTTGCGATTCTTATTCACAAATCCATAGCTTTCCCTGTTCTAAAGACTGTTGTAGATACTCATGGGAGATATATTGTACTTCTTGTAAATGTCATGGGATCCCTAGTTATTTTAACTTCAGTATACGCCCCAAACTCATATGACCACTCGTTTTTTGCTAATCTATTGTCACAACTTTCACAAATGGGAGATTATCCGATCATATTGGGAGGAGACCTAAACTTTATAATAGATCCCATACTGGATAGACAACCCCCACTGAGGAGGGCACCAAATAAGTGAGAATAAAGGCCCAAATTTTTTATGTAAACATCTTAAGCTGTTGGATCTGTGGAGAACATTACACCCTGGGGAAAGGGACTTTACTCACCTGGCGAGGGCCCATCCCTCTCACTCCTGGATAGACTATATATTAGTTTCATAATCCATATTTTCCTGATTTCAAAAGGCCACAATTGAAGCTCTGACTATCTTAGATCACTGTCCGATTATGGGAGTGATCGGTTCTAATGACTCCCAGGCGCAGGGCCAATGGAGACTACCAGGTCACTTATCTTCTGACCCAGAGTTTCCCTCTCTTTTGAGAAGGAAATGGCGAGATTATCTGGAATTTAATGCACAACATAGCAATCAGCCTATCCTTTTGTGGGAAACAGCAAAAACGGTTCTTGGGGGAGACATTATAAGTTCTGCGAGTTATAAAAAGAAAAAGTTGGATGCAGAAATTATCTCCCTAGAGAAGCAGATGAAAAATTTAAAATGTAAAATAAATCTAAATGGCGATGGAGCTGATGTGCGTCTATTTAAAGCGGTCCAAATGGCTCTCAATACACTTCTACATAACAGGGCATCCCGATCTTTAAGATACCAACATTTTAGTCTGTTTCATTTTGGAAATAAAGCGGGGCGGCTACTTGCAAAACTGCTAAAATCCAAGGAACCTTCTAAATTTATTGTGAATCTTAAAGCCTCTCGAGTACAGTAAAATCAGCCTCAAATGATATAGCATACATTTTTTCAGAATATTATCATCAACTATACTCTGAGGAATATGTAGATGAAGGGGATATTGACACTTTTTTAGAGAGTCTATCTTTGCCTGAACTCGCGGATGATATACGGGCTAAGCTTAATCAAGAGATTCAGGTAGAAGAGGTTTCAGATGCTATTCACGCTCTCTCAGATAATAAAGCACCAGGACCGGATGGGCTGACCATCATATTTAACAAATCACTTTTGCCTGAGATTGCCCCTACATTGCACTCTCTATTCAAAACTGTGACCCTGGAGGGGTCCATGCCCTCTACTATGAGAGCCGCTACCATAGTGATCTTACTAAAGCCATGGAGCAACAGCATTGATGAGCTTGCGAGGTATGGAAGAGGCACTGCATAGAGAGAGAATGGAACATTTATTTATATTGGTGTAATATACAGACCTCCATCACAGTCAGAGGAGATGGATAGAGATTTAGTGGAGGATATTCACAGAATTGCTGTGAAAAGGGGAGGTGTTGCTACTAGGGAATTGTAATCTTCTAGATGTTGATTGGACCATCTCAACTGCACTATCTTCTAGAAGCAGGGAGATCCTGAATCTCTGCAAGGAAAACTGTTCTGTCAACTGGTAATGAAACCCATATAGGAGAGGGTGACACTGGACATGGTGCTTACCAATAGGGACAGTATTTCTGATTTGTAGTGGATGATCATCTGGGAACCAGTGACCACCAAATGGTGTGGTTCAATATTAGGAAGCAAGAGATGAAGATTCATTCTAAGGTGAGGATCCTAGCTTTCAGGAAAACTAGCTTTCTCAAAATGGAGTACCTCAAGGAGTTGCTAGCTGGATAGGAAACTCTAAGGGAAGTAGAAGGGGCAGTGGGCAAAGAAAAGAGATATAACGGCAACTAATCTTTTTGTTAGGAATATAAAAAAGGGAAGAGGTAATAGATGTTAAGGATTTCTAAAGGAGTAGCTGAAAAGGTAAGGGAGAAAAGGGTTAGCATTCATAAACTACAAGAGATAATAGAAAGGAAGACAGGTGACAGTATCTGGAAAAATTAAAAGAAGCTGGAAAAGTAGTCAGGAATGCAAAAATTCAAATAGAAGAAAAATAGAAAATACAATAAAACAGAGGGACAAGACTTCTTTTTAGATATGTTAGTGATAAAAGGAAGTGCAAAAATTGCATTGTGAGACACAAAGTTGAAGGGGAGGAATATGTATAGCCTGTTGAGGAAAAAGCAAAATTGCTTAACAAATATTTCATTTCGGTGTTCTCTGTGAAAGGGCCTAGAGCAGGACCACATAAAACAAACACAAATAAGATTGCAAATGAGGTAAACTTCCTTTGATTTTCAGAATAGTGTGTTCATGAGTAACTAACTAAACTTAAAAGTATATAAGGCAATTAGGCAGGATGGGATACATCCAAGGATACTAAGAGATGTCCTGGCAGCTCCACTGACTGACCTTTTCAATGCTTCTTTAGAGTCTGGAGAAGTTCAAGAGGACTGGAAAAGGGCGGATATGGTTCCTGTTCATAAATGTGGAAGTAAGTTGGAGACTGGAAACTACAGGCCAGTAGTCCGATCTCTGTGGTGAGCAAACTAATTGAATCACTGCTAAAACAGATGATGGTGCAATTTTTGGAATCCAGTGGATTGCAAGATCCAAAGTAGCATGGTTTTACTGAAGGTAAATCTTTGATTAGGTGGCCAGAAAGTTGGATCAAGAGAGAGCGCTAGATGTAGTGTATTTGGATTTCAGCAAGGCCTTTGACATAGTTTCGCACCCTTGGTATGGATCCTAGAGTGAATAGCTGAGTGGGAGACGATAAAAGGTAGTGATAAATGGAGTTTTCTCTGAGGAGATGGTTGTTAGTAGCAGTGTGCTTCAGGGGTCAATTCTTGGACCGGTTCTTTTCAACTTTTTTGTGAGCAACATAATGGAAAGGTTGTCAGGAAAGGTTTGTCTTTTGGCCATTAATGCCAATATCTGTAACGGAGTGGGCAGCCAGGAAGGAGTAGAAAACATGAAGAGGGATCTAGCAAAGCTCAAGGAATGGTCTAAGGTCTGGCAGATAAGATTTAATGTTTAAAAAATGCAGAGTAAATCATTTAGGATGAAAATACCCAAGGGAAAGGTACAGAACTGGAGGTAAAATTCTTCTAAGCACAAAGGACAAGCAGGATATGGGGGTAATTGTATCTGAGGATTTGATACAGGTCAAGCCTATTTGGTGGTGGTATTAAATCTTATCTGTGGCTTTCGAGACCATAGACCACGTGATATTGCTTAACAGATTAATGGAAATAGGAATTACTGGTACTGTACTAGGATGGTTTACTTCATTCTTAAAAGATCGTACATTTAAAGTCAAAATTGATGATACATCAAACTAAAAAATGATTACAACTGGTGTCCTGCAAGGTTCATCCTTATCAGCTATTCTTTTTAATCTATATATCTATTACCACTGTGTAAAATGCTATCTGGTTTAGGTCTTAATTTTTATGTATATGTGGATGATGTACAATTCATTGTACCGATAGAAAAATCAGTTGATTACACTGTTAAGACTTTGAATATCTACTTCACTGCCATTCCAGGAACTACTAACTCACCTTGAATTAGTTCTAAATACTTAACAAAAAAAACCCAGCAGTTATCTGTTTAGGCAGAAAAAATACTATTAACATCCCATTACAGATCACAATTGGGACAAGTAAGATTGAAATTACAGAGTATGCTAGAGATCTAGGAGTAGTAATAAATAGGAATTTATCTATGAAAAAACATATTGCTAGGATCACTAAAGCGAGATACAATAAACTGTGCCTACTAAAAAGATTAAAACCTTTATTCAAATGATTTCTGGACTATTTTACAAACAATGCTCTTTTCAGGCTTTAAGTACCGTAATGCCCTTTTGCTGGGTCTACCAACTAATACAGTAAGACCCATTCAGTTCTTACAAAATGCAACACATATATCAGGGTACAGGAGATATGATCATATCAAGATGGTATTAAAGATTTTACATTGGTTACTATCAAGCAAAGAGATCAGTAGAAGGTCTTGAGTATAATTCACAAGATAATATACAATAATAATTGAGTGGCTAAGGGCAGCGTTGCATTTTCACACTACACAGAGGAATCTGAGGTCTTCCATCAAAGGTTTTCTCACTATTCCATCAATTCAAAGTGCACATTTATCTGGTGAGAGAGAGCTTTATCCATTGTGGCCTCAAATTATGGAACATCTTACCCGAAAATTTGAGGCTACAGAAAGATCTTAAAATATTTAAAAGGAAGTTAAAACATGGCTATTTAGAGCTGCTTTTGAAACAGGCTAAGATCATGTTATGTCAAAGATTATATTATCAAAGAGCAGTATTTGTTTTGAATTTATGTACTTGTTTTAAATCGGTGAATACTTTTAAAATTGTATACCGCCACGATTGTGTTTTATATAGAGTGACTGTGCATAAAAATAAATAATTAAGGTGGCCAAACGTATATAAAGTGATGGTAAAAACCAGAAAGATGCTTGGCTTCACAGGGAGAGGTGATATTGCCCCTGTATAGGTCCCTGGTGAGACCTCACTTGGAACAGTGTGTACAATTTTGGAGACCGCTTCTTCAAAAGGATAGAGTTGTTCCAGAGGGTGGCTACTAAAATAGTCAGTAGTCTTCATTCTGAAACATATGAGGATAGACTATATACGTATGCCCTAGAGGAAAGGCAGGATAGGGAAGATAAGATATAAGACATTCAAATATCTCAAAGGTTTCCATGCACAGCAGGTGAGCCTTTTTCAGTGGAAAGGAGGCTCTAGAATAAGGGGTCATGAGATGAAGTTGAAAGGGGGTAGACAGGAGTAATCTGGAAATGGTGGAGAAAAAAAATATCTGAATTCAAGAAAGCATTGGTGTTTACTGAAGAGGATGTTGGGGAGGTACCCATACTGGAGAAGGTTTTCATGGGCAATGATTCAGATGGACTGAATCAAATCACGGTGAACCTAGAAGATGTGGTAGACCTGATTGACAAACTGAAGAGTAGTAAATCACCTGGACTGGATGGTATACACCCCAGAGTTCTGAAAGAACTAAAAAATGAAATTTCAGACCTATTAGTAAAAATTTTAACCTATCATTAAAATCATCCATTGTACCTGAAGACTGGAGGATAGCTAATGTAACCCCAATATTTAAAAAGGGCTCCAGGGGTGATCCGGGAAACTACAGACTGGTTAGCCTGACTTCAGTGCCAGGAAACATAGTGGAAAGTGTTCTAAACATCAAAATCACAGACCATATAGAAAGACATGGTTTAATGGAACAAAGTCAGCATGGCTTTACCCAAGGCGAGTCTTGCCTCACAAATCTGCTTCACTTTTTTTTGAAGGAGTTAATAAACGTGGATAAAGGTGAACCGGTAGATGTAGTATACTTGGATTTTCAGAAGGCATTTGACAAAGTTCCTCATGAGAGGCTTCTAGGAAAAGTAAAAAGTCATGGGATAGGTGGTGATGTCCTTTCGTGGATTGCAAACTGGCTAAAAGACAGGAAACAGAGTAGGATTAAATGGACAATTTTCTCAGTGGAAGGGAGTGGGCAGTGGAGTGCCTCAGGGATCTGTATTGGGACCCTTACTTTTTAATATATTTATAAATGATCTGGAAAGAAATACAGCAAGTGAGATAATCAAATTTGCAGATGATACAAAATTGTTCAGAGTAGTTAAATCGCAAGCAGATTGTGATAAATTGCAGGAAGACCTTGTAAGACTGGAAAATTGGGCATCGAAATGGAAGATGAAATTTAATGTGGATAAGTGCAAGCTGATGCATATAGGGAAAAATAACCCATGCTATAGTTACTCAATGTTAAGTTCCATATTAGGTGCTACAACCCAAGAAAGAGATCTAGGCGTCATAATGGATAACACATTGAAATCGTCGGTTCAGTATGCTGCAGCAGTCAAAAAAGCAAACAGAATGTTGGGAATTATTAGAAAGGGAATGGTGAATAAAACGGAAAATGTCATAATGCCTCTGTATCGCTCCATGGTGAGAGACCGCACCTTGAATACTGTGTACAATTCTGGTCGCCGCATCTCAAAAAAGATATAATTGCGATGGAGAAGGTACAGAGAAAATAGTATAGTTTCTTTTAGAATTAGGGTTTATAAATATACTTTGTATTTTTTTTCTTACCTGTTTTTTAATTTTTTTTCTTACCTATTTTTTTATTCTATTTTACTAATTTTCTACACTATATTTGTTTTAGTTGATTTATGTTTAATTATTTATATATTTTTTTTTATTTTGTTTTTGTTGGAATTGTTGTGAACCGTTTTGGTCAAACTGTGTTTGTGAAAGACGGTATAGAAATATTTTTAAATAAGTAAAAAAATACCAAAATAAGGGGAATGGAACAGCTCCCCTATGAGGAAAGACTAAAGAGGTTAGGACTTTTCAGCTTGGAGAAGAGACGGCTGAGGGGGAATATGATAGAGGTATTTAAAATCATGAGAGGTCTAGAATGAGTAGATGTGAATCGGTTATTTACTCTTTCGGATAATAGAAAGACTAGGGGCCACTCCATGAAGTTTGCATGTGGCACATTTAAAACTAATCGGAGAAAGTTCTTTTTTACTCAACGCACAATTAAACTCTGGAATTTGTTGCCAGAGGATGTGGTTAGTGCAGTTAGTATAGCTGTGTTTAAAAAAGGATTGGATAAGTTCTTGGAGGAGAAGTTCATTCCCTGCTATTAATTAAGTTGACTTAGAAAATAGCCACTGCTATTACTAGCAACGGTAACATGAAATAGACTTAGTTTTTGGGTACTTGCCAGGTTCTTATGGCCTGGATAGGCCACTATTGGAAACAGGATGCTTGGTCTGACCCAGTATGTCATGTCTTATGGATAAATAAAGGGGATCTCTAAGGAAGAGATGAGAATTATAATACTAAATTAGTTGGAAGGATAGGCTGATTGAATGGGCCATACGGTCTTTTTCTGCCATCATGTCTGTCTATACTGTAAATAGTTGGTTTTGTCTAGTACTATTTTTGTATTTCAAATTAGAACGTAGCTTTACATATTAGGTGAATAAACCATTTGGCTTTTGCTTGCTGTGTATCATTAGTAATGACTCTGCTGTAACTGTATAATTATTGCCATTTATTTATTTTCCGCTGATCCACCAATCTCATTACCTTTTGGTATTCTAACACTTTTTCCCTACTAAGTGTGGGCAGCAGCTCCTCTGTAAGACCCTAATGTAATAAATGATCCATTTTAGCAGTTAAATCCATTATGTATAAATTATTGCCATTAGATGGCAGTATAACATTGGTGATGTGGTTTGCTTGTAGATAACTAGGCCAAGGTCTTGCTCCTTGGATGATAGAAACTTGTATAAGTTTGGTATACAGTTTTTGGGTGCAGCACATTGCAGGTCTATAAAAATACAAAAATAGAAACATAGAAACGACGGCAGAAGAAGACCAAACGGCCCATCCAGTTTGCCCAGCAAGCTTCACACATTTTTTCTCTCATACTTATCTGTTTCTCTTAGCTCTTGGTTCTATTTCCCTTCCTCCCCCACCATTAATGTAGAGAGCAGTGATAGAGCTGCATCCAAGGGAAATATCTAGCTTGATTAGTTAGGGGTAGTAGGGGTAGTAACCGCCGCAATAAGCAAGCTACACCCATGCTCATTTGTTTTTTCCCAGACTATGTTATACAGCCCTTATTGGTTGTTTTTCTTCTCCCCTGCCGTTGAAGCAGAGAGCTATGCTGGATATGCATCGAAAGTGAAGTATCAGGCACATTTGGTTTGGGGTAGTAACCGCCGTAACAAGCCAGCTACTCCCCGCTTTGTGAGTGCGAATCCTTTTTTCTTCTCCCCTGCAGTTGAAGCTATGCTGGATATGCGTGAAGTATCAGTTTTTCTTCTCTCCTGCCGTTGAAGCAGAGAGCTATGCTGGAAATGCGTGATGTATCAGTCATTCTCCCATGCCGTTGAAGCAGAGAGCTATGCTGGATATGCATCGAAAGTGAAGTATCAGGCACATTTGGTTTGGGGTAGTAACCGCCGTAACAAGCCAGCTACTCCCCGCTTTGTGAGTGCGAACCCTTTTTTTTTCTTCTCCCCTGCCGTTGAAGCGGAGAGCTCTGCTGGATGTGTGAAGTATCAGTTTTTCTTCTCCCCTGCCGTTGAAGCAGAGAACTATGCTGGATATGCATTGAAAGTGAAGTATCAGGCTTATTTGGTTTGGGGTAGTAACCGCCGTAACAAGCCAGCTACTCCCGTCTTTGTGAGTGCAAATCCTTTTTTCCACATTTCCTCCTGCTGTTGAAGCTTAGAGCGATGTTGGAGTCACAGTAACCATGTGTATGTTTATTGAATAAAGGTATTGTCTCCAGGCAGTAGACATCATTCTGGCGAGTCACCCACTCTTCATTGGCGACCTCTTGACTTTATGGATCCACAGTGTTTATCCCACGCCCCTTTGAAGTCCTTCACAGTTCTGGTCTTCACCACTTCCTCCGGAAGGGCATTCCAGGCATCCACCACCCTCTCCGTGAAGAAATACTTCCTGACATTGGTTCTGAATCTTCCTCCCTGGAGCTTCAAATCGTGACCCCTGGATCTGCTGATTTTTTTCTTATGGTAAAGGTTTGTCGTTGCCTTTGGATCATTAAAACCTTTCAAGTATCTGAAAGTCTGTATCATATCACCTCTGCTCCTCCTTTCCTCCAGGGTGTACATATTTAGATTCTTCAATCTCTCCTCATACATCATCCGATGAAGATCCTCCACCTTCCTGGTCGCCCTTCTCTGTACTGCTTCCATCTTGTCTTTGTCTTTTTGTAGATACGGTCTCCAGAACTGAACACAGTACTCCAGGTGAGGCCTCACCAAGG